>NW_025408677.1:698078-1396156 GCF_020360975.1 Hirsutella rhossiliensis | reverse complement strand
GGAGTCCTTTCTTTATATCCCTCTAAATAGTATTTCGTCCGTAAACCTCGTAGTTACGCATAAACCGACGTATATCGCTAGCGGCACCCGGCTAGAAGAAGCGTCTTAATAGAGTCGAGTATATAAGGTCCCTTCTAGGATATCCGGTAATATAAGAGTCGTAAGTTTCCTAGATAATCTTTATACGTAGCGGCTCCGAACTAGGTATCTAGACGCGTTCTCTAAAGTATAGTAGGCCTCTATTATCTAATAAGCATTCTAAAATGCTAATAACCTTCTCCTTTTATAACTCTATTAGTAAACTCTTCGCTCTATCTACTACTAGCTTTATAAGTTCTTAATAAAGCTTATCTTCTTACCGTGCGGCGTGCTATAACTACTATAACTCCTTATCTTTAAATATCCTAATCTCTTTTCCGAAGTTAATTTCCTAGGCACCCTCGGTATTAGTAGATAATATCGATATTAGGACCCTTCTAAGGTAATTATTTTAGAATAGCCTTATAATACGTCCCTTTAGTCGTTTATCGGAGTAGTTAGCCGGTATATCCTAGTCCCGTCGAGAGAGTGCGTTAGGCAATCCGCCCTTACGGCCCGGCCTCTATTCGAGCTCGAATTAGAACCTAGATAGGAACTCCGACCACTATACTTATCTCTTTATTAACCTCCTTTCTAAGTAGAAGTACCTTAGGTTCTTATAGTCCGTTAGGATCTTAAAGTGCTCTACTACCCGTAGCTTTAGTTCCTACTACTCTAAATATCTAAGAATAGCGAGTAGCTCCTTATTATAGATAGCGTAGTTCGCTTCGGCTGCCGAATATTTCTTCGAGAAGTATACGATAGGTCGTACTAGTCTATCCTTATTATCTCTCTATAAGAGCACGCCTCCTAACGCGAATCCTAAAGCGTCTGCTTCTACGATAGTCTCCCTTTCTAGATAGAAGTATATAAGGATTAGGGCCGTGATTAATAGGTCCTTAAGCTTCTCGAAGGCTTCTTCGTATAATTTATCCTAACGGAATAGCACGTCCTTCTTCGTTAGCCGCGTTAGCGGCTCCGCTATTACCGAGAACTCTAGTATAAATATCCTATAGAAGTTCGCGAATCCAATAAAACTCCTTATAGACTTAATATTCGTCGGGGTTGCCTATTCCTTTATAGCCTTAACCTTCTTAGGGTCGACTCGGATCTTATACTCCGCCTCGATAATAAACCTAATGTATTTTATAGCCTTAACTTCGAATTTACTCTTATTAATATCTAGTTATAGCCCGGCGTCTATTAGTCGTTAGAGGACCTTGCCGACCTTATCGCGGTAGTCTTATAGGCTTCTAGAGGAGAAGATTAGGATATCGTCGATATATACTAATATAAAATCGTCTAGGTAATCCTAGAGCGCGCTATTAATATACCGCTAAAAGGCTACTAGTGCGCCTATTAGGCCGAATAGAACTACTAGCTATTCGAAGGATCTATAGCGCGTTCTAAAAGTTATCTTTTCCTCGTCGCTAGGGGCGACCCTAATCTTATAGAACGCTGCTATAATATCTACCTTAGTAAACCACCTTACCTTAGCTATCGTTCGCAAGGTCTCGCTTAGTAAGGGCAAGGGATAGCGGTCCCTCTTCGTTATATAGTTTAAACCTCTATAATCTACGTAGAAGCGGATGCCTCCGCCGGGCTTCTTTACTATAAGGACTGGTGCCGCGGCTAGCGAGCTACTAACTCTAATAAATCCCTTATTGAGTAGTTCTATAAGAGTCTTCCGTAGTACTAATAGCTCCTCGCGGGACATGCTATAAAGCGGTCCCTAGGGTAGGGGCTTCTCTCGGCTATGCTCGTCTTTTAGCACTTCGATCTTTAGGTCTATACCTAGCCGATAGGGGGGCAGCTGGTCGGCTAGTTGCTGAGAGAAAGCTCGAGACCACTTATAGTACTATAGTAGCAGCTTTTCTATTACGTTAGTCTTCGGTTTCGGTCTTAGGGCCTTATTAATATCCGCTATCGTAACCGAGTAAACTCTAATACCGCCTTTGCGTTTATTATAGCGTGCTTCTACTAAAAAGGTTGCGGCTATAATATTAGAGACATCTAGCTAGGGAGGCTAGTAACGTCGTCGGTCTCGTACTTAAACTCTATTAGGCCCGATCTCGAGATATCCTTCCTTCGTATAGATATAAACTAGATATTGCAGTAATTAATATATATTAATAAGTATAGGCATATTTATTATTAAGCTTATTAATATCGATAATAATATAGAAGTCCCCTATTAATATATATTGCTAATATACCCCTATTTTAACTTAAATGCCTATTTTAGGCGTACTTACTTTTTCTATACGTTAGCCGTAGCGCTAAGAAAAGGGGCTCGGCATAGAATAGGAGCATTCTTTCGTTTAAGATTCTCTATGCCCTCTATTTTAGTAATCGAAGTGCACGCCCCCTCGATATCTTAGCTTTAGCAATAGAAGACTACGTATCCTATATACCGGAAGTTAATATCGCATCGAACCCTTCGTTATTAATTTTGCCTTCCGATAGTATCTCGCAATCTACTAGTATACCTTTAGAATCGGAGTATTCCCCTCCGGCAGTAGTTAAGAGGAGGAAGTTAAGAGCGACGTCGACTTAGCATTACTTTCGACAGGCTCGAGGCGATAAGCCACGCACGGTAGGTGGCAATTTACTCTACTACTATAAACGTTATCGCAATCTATTATAGTTAACCTATATTTCTAGCAACGCCCGCTATTATCTCGAAAAGGTTTATTACGTATAAGTTAGAGAAGACACGAATGCTCGATATAAGCGTTAAGTAGCTATCGAGAATGCCTTCGCGAGAATAAGCGAAAAGCAGCTAAGGCTAACTTAAGAGAGCGAGGTTAATATTTTACGGAGCGTGATTAATATCGATGCTTTCCGAGAGGCATAGATACTACTTTCCGCGAATAGGCATCTGCTACTAAGCTGCGCGACATGGCTAGAGTATTAGGCACTTTTAACCGCGATTAACCCCGTAGTCGAGGAGTTCCTCGTCGACTTTAGTAACACGGTCGCTTCGGATCTAGATAGGGCCTACGACACGCATTAACAATCCGTCTATCGGTAGCTCGAAGGCGCTCGGAGTCTTATATATATCGTAATAGATATATAGTCTTCTCTTTAACGTAAGGCATATATCGCTATTTATACGTAATAGGTCGACGAGGTATATAAGCCTCGTAAGGCATTACTAGGATTACTAAACCTACGACGGTCGCACTTAGGCGTAGCGATAACGCCGCACCTATTAAAGATTATCTAGAGATATAGTATAATATAAAAACTCGGCTATTTTACTAGGGATAATAATGCTAAAAATAACACTTACCTCCGTTAACTTTCTACCGATTTATCGTAAGAGCATAGGCTAACCTTTAATCTAATATCCTCTCGAACGCGGTGCGCTAGCTATATTATTAACCTTTCCTTATAAGCCTTTCTCTTTACGACTAGCGAAAGTGCACTTTAGGCCGCCGTTAAATAGGCGGACGATAAACTAAATTAAACTACTATTATAGACGCCTTATATAACCACCTCTATTTAGAACTACGCTAAGAACTTACGCCTAGCGTAGGAAAAGAAATAATATTGCCGGTTAGCGGAGTATCGGTCTAATAGGAAAACTTTATAATATTGCTATATTTATTTATAACTCTATAATTTATAATAATATATAGGACGATATTACGGGGAAAGCCCTCGGTATCGATAATATTACGCGCGGGAACTCGTAGTTTAAGCTACTTAATACCGCTATTAGCTAGGAAGGCCTATTATCGGTCTTCGTTAATTAGTATTATCGAGAGCTTAAGGACGATATCCTAACTTATAATAACTAGTAAGTATTAAAGATAATATATAAGTTCTTATAGCCGTTTTACTAGGCTACTATAGAGTAGTAAATAGCCTAGGCTTTAATAGATTAGGTGCTAGAGAATATAGATATACGCTTTATATAATTTAAAGACGTAAAGGTTAGTTATAAACTCTATAAGTATTGCCTTCGGGCTAAAGAAGAGAAGCTTAACTTCGATATAGGTTAAGTATGCCGAAAACGCCTATATAGTAAGCTCGGTTTATATAGGCTAGTAGGTTCTTTTAAAGTATTACGAAGAAACTAATAAAAACCCTATATATACCACGGCACTTCTACTCTATCTAGAAAAACGGCGGAGGTATCTCGACTATTATTAGGCACTAGAGTAGCGGCAGATAGCTATTGCTATAGCGTAGCGGCAATAGGCGAAGTATAAGGATAGACCGATTTCGTCGGAGAGAACCGTGCGACCTAGTTATAAAGCGCGAGAGGTCGCTTCTTATAAGCGTATAAGGCAGTTAATAAGTATCCTAGATAAACCTAGCGATAAAGACGAGTTTAAGAAATTTATTAATGCTCCTCCGAGATATATACTAACTACTAATCCGCTTAAATAGTAGTATCGTAAGGAGTAGAGAGCTAAGTATCTACGCTTATATTAGATAGCCCTTAATATACTTAGCGTCCTAGCGATGTTAGACGAGCCGGAGCGGGTGTTCTCTTATATAAGGCGGATACTTTCTTAGGATCGAGCTCGACTTTCCGCGGATAAGACTAAAAAGCTATAATACTTAGGTAATTAGGTAAAGAACGATTTAATTCGTAAACTATACGTTGCGGTTAATAACGAGATTGTAGATATAGGCGGCGCTAACGGAGACGGAGATAAGCATTTAATATTATATTAATAATTATTAATAAGCTTAATAATATATATTAATATAGCTATACTCCTAATAATATATAATAATATACTAAAAATATATATTTATTTATTATTATAATATCTAATATAAATATCTTAGTCTTCTATCTATCGTTTACCTAAGATTATATCCTAGTTTAGATCGTCGATAACGTATATAAAAACACGATGCTGCTAATATCTATCGAGGTCGATCGATATATACGTGATCTTATCGATTTTAACCTCCTTGCCGTCTCTGGCTACGTTCTCTAAGATACGCGGCTAAACGTATATATATAGCAACTAGAGAGAGTAAAATATACGCTTGCTAACCGCGCCGTAGCAGAGGCAGCTATAGTCGATAAGAGATAGCACGAAGTCTATGCCGTTTACCCTAACGTCTACTATAAACGGTTCTCTGTCTATTTTTACTTTTCCGCTTATATCCTATTCTCTTATAGCCGCCGCGTGTCCTTAGTCTAAATCTTTATTGTTATAAGAAGAAGTATCGTCTTTAGCGACCTCGGCTTTAGTGACCGCTAGTCGTGACGGGGTCACGGCATTAACCTGAGTGCGTCGGGTCGTGTTTGCGGGTCGGATAGGCGCAGCTAATAGATAGCGCTCGATTCTATAGTTATCTCTTCTATAACGGAGGCAACGCCCTTTACGGTAACGGGCGTCTATCTCGGCCTAGTCGACCTACTTAGCACGCTTGCCTAATAGCGCTTGGTCTTCTAGTCGCTTAGATTGGTAACTATATATGTTCTTATTACTATAGGTGCGCGTAGCGTTTACTTTCGCGGATGCTTATAGAGTTAGTTCCTATTCTATTATATCCTCTCGTCTAACTTCGGTTTTCTAGCTAAACTATTTCTAGGCAGCCTAGCCTCTATAATTCTAGTAGTTATTATAGTTATTCGAACTCTTTATATTGCCTCGAGGCCTTTTCTACTAACCTAATAATTCTATCTAGCTGCTTAGCGAATCGCACCTCCTCGCTAGCCTAATATAGCTGCTAATAGTAGAGGGGTTAGAGCCTATAAGGGCTGCTTTTATTTTATCGTTTAGTGCCTCCTTAGTAATCGGAATGGTCCGGTATAAGTTAGTATTAGTATAGTAAATACCGCTAAGACCTAGTATAGTTTAATAAAATCTTAATACTATAGTATTACCGGTATATTAGATTATACCGGTAATACTAAAAATAGATCTAGGCTAGAGGCTTACTACGGTAACCCGCTAGTAAGAGACGAGGTAGAATTTAAATAATATTATAATAATAACTTTTATATTATCTATACGGGCCTATTAACTAGTTTTCCTACTAGTTATTCTACTCTACTTAGTTATAAAAGCTATAAATACTATTATTTTTATATTATCGACCTAGCTTCCTTTATTAGGTCGTTTTAATATAGAACGGATAGCTTTTAACTCTACTACTAGGTAGCTATCCTAGAGTAGGCATAAAAGGGTTAAGGCTAGTATTAATGCGTGCTAGAAAGTACTTATAATTATATATAACTCTATAGGCTCTTTCCTATAGAGTAAAGCATAGCCTAACGTATTACTAGCTAGATTTATCGATCGCGCTATTAGGATAAGAAAAGCTTAAATAATCCTTTTAATTAAATTACTTCTATAGTATTAGTCCTAAAAGATTTTATATTAGGCTAGTTATACGATAAACTAAGATAGACTAGTCGAGAGCTACTATACTTTAGCTAGTATTTATTATAATTATAGAATCTCTAGCGCTAATATCGCTATCTTTATTTATAATATATTTAGTATTAATACGCTCTAGATCTTTAATATTATATCCTACGCTATCTTTTCCTACTTCGACGCCCCTATCTACTTTTATCCGTTATCCTAAGCCTCTAGATAAGTTTATATAAGATTATATTATATACTTACGTTATATAAAGATAATAAAGAAGGTAGCTTACCTTAGCTTATATATATAGAAGTACGGTGCTTATTATATCCGAGATAGCAATAAGAAAGAGGTATACTACTATTACGAGTATATAATTAGAAAGTATAAGTAAGAGTTATTTATTATTAACGGTATATCTAGAGTAAGGAATTATCTTAAATAGAGGTATTAAATTAACCTATAAAGTAGTATAAGGAGACGCGTTACGTTACGGGCGTTTATATTAGAGTAATAGAAGAGCGCGGCCGCTACTAGCACTTTCTTCTAGAAAGATACTATTAATAAGTTTAAGGAGCTCCTAATTCGCTAGGTTATATACTACTATATCGCTTTCTTTTAGTTAGAGAACTAGTACTTCTAAGAGCTACTCTTCTTCCTTAACCCTATACTTCTTAATTATCTCCTAAAGGTAGCGAAAACCTTTAAAGGCTAGGTTATAGATACGTTCTTAATAAAGAAGTAATAGCTAAAAGAAGATCTTTAGCGTTCGCGGAGTAGAATCTTAGTCTCCTTTAACCTCTAGACCTCGCCGAATCTATACGCGATCTTAGGTATAGTCGCTATATAGATTAATACTACCGGTAAGCGACGTAGTACTATTCTAAGAATACGGCGCGTATAGGGCGAGTATAGTAATAAGAACCTTAGATCGGCTATTCTTAGATTACTAAAGGAATATAATATTAGCGGAGATTAAATTAGATACTTTATACTAAATAACGCTTCGTTAAATAATACCGCTATTAAGTTTATACTTAAGGAGCTCTGCTTATAGATAACGCTATAATAGCGTCGCTATCGCCGATTACGCTACTTAGGTTATATTATTAATCTTTATTACTAAGCGTTCCTTATAGGTCGAAACTATAAGAAGTATTTAGCGAAGCTTAAAAAGTATTACTAGCGCGGTAATTATATAAAGGTCGAAGAGTTATAGAAAAAGTTTAGATATTTAGGCCGGCTTTATAACCTTATACGGTATATCCGGCTTACTTTATAAAGGCGTAAGGAGTTTACTATAATTATTATTAGCGGCGATCTCTCTAACTTCGATAGGCTTAAGCTTATCTAGAATAACTCTACGCGCTAGAACTTATAGTTTTATTTTATTACGCGGGTATTAAATATTTAAGAATAATTAAAGATCTTCTTAGCTCGTTATATACTAAGGAAAGGGTCTTAAGGGATATTAAACTTTAAGCTAAATAGATAGTACTAGTTTAAGCTTAAAAAGATCGAGCTTACTTTAAAGGACTTCTATACGGCGACTATACTTATTAAAGGAAATAAGATATCCCTCGCTAATTAGTTTTTAACGCTAGACTATCTTCTTTATAAGATTAATAAGACTAAGGACTATTACTATAATATCTATAAGGTAGACGATAGTAACTTCGCGTAGGAATATCTATAGGGCTATATAGATACTACGTAGTTAAAGTATAAGGAGTACTATAGTAACCGATAATAAAATTAGTAATATCGATTTCCTAAAGATATTAATCTTCTACTAGTATACTATATAGCTTAAGTACTCGATCTATATTAAAAGTAAGTATAGTTTAGATAAGAATAGGTTCTTTAAAGCAATAAAGAAAGATAAAGGTAATATAATCGTATATAACTAGCGGTTAAGGAGCTCTAGGAGATAGAGTATAAAGGAAGATCCTCTATTAAGGTACTATTACTACTAGTTAGGAAGGATAGAGTCCTAGACCTAGTATTTAATTAGTAGAGGGAATATAAGCGGATTCGCATAAATAGCCCGGCCGCTACTATAGATTTATATAAGCAGTATATCTCTACTAATTAACTCTACGATAAGGAGGTAGGCTACGATAAGGTTATCGCCTACTAGCTATCTTATTACGACTTATAGAGGGATCTCGCCTAATTTACTCTTAATCTTTTAGCGGTTTTACTAATATTAGATAAGTACGAGCGACTTTTTAGTAGCGCGAAGCTTAGTATAGTTAATTATCGGGGTAGGCTTAAGGAAGATATACTAGAGGCCTATAAGTATCTATAAGCCTAGTATAGAAAGCCTTAGGCTAACGATAGTAAGGATAGCGAGGATAGTAGGAATAAAAGCAAATAAATTAGTAGATAATAGTATACTTAACTTTCCCTCTTTCTAAGATCCGCCTTATTTATAACGGCCTTAGCGGTATTGCTAGTCTTACCGGTATAGTATAGTATAAGAGTATTATAGTATAGTATAGTATAGTTTAACCTCTATACTATACTATACCGGACCATTCCGAACACTAGCCCTATACTCTATATATATATAAGAATATATAGGCATCTACGTCGTAGCCGTATCTAGGCCGCTCTCTTACCTATTTTCTTAATAAAGGTATTTCGCCGCCTAGGCGAGGGCTCTACTTTATAGAAAGGTCACTAATAGGGTTTAAGACTATA
Organism: Hirsutella rhossiliensis; assembly: GCF_020360975.1. NCBI lineage: Eukaryota > Fungi > Ascomycota > Sordariomycetes > Hypocreales > Ophiocordycipitaceae > Hirsutella > Hirsutella rhossiliensis. Next base: position 1,387,020 of record NW_025408677.1, on the reverse strand, counting down.
ACGACGTAAAGGAAACGGAGACCTAGGGGTGCCGACTAGTACCCGGAGTAAAGAAGGAGCTAGATAAACTATATCGTTAGAGCTTTTACCTACCCGGAGTAGCTAGCCTAAGAGACGGCTAATCTATATAAGCAATCGAATAGGCTTTAACCTAAAACTAAATATAATAGGATAATAAAGGAACTCGATTATTCGTTCGATACGCGCTTTATATATTATACGGATGTCGCCTACCGGCTCGGGGGTAGGAATAAATTTCGGCCCGAACCCCGACCGCCTATACCGAAAGAACCTCCGAATTTATAGGTCTATTCGCCCCACTATATCCGGAGTAGTATAAAGACCGCTATGCCGCCCTCCGGGCCCTAAGAGGCCGATATATATTAATTAAACGGCACGGGTAAGCCCCGATAGTAGGAGGATGCTAGTTATTATGCACTAGTAAGCAGCTATACGGTTATTTCTTTTATATAAATAGTCCTACCTCCGCTTCTCGTAGTATTGCGTCTACGATAGTCTAACTTTAAAAATCCGTGTATAGGTATGCGATAGAGGAGGCATTAGTCTCGTTAAAAGAAAGGGGCGCGATTTTAGCGATTCCGTATTTATCCCGGTTCTAGTAGGCTTACGAGCCTACACTAATCAGAGCCCTATTATCGGCCTAAGTACCAGCCTTTAGGTCCTCGCCTAGTAACGGCAACGACGGTTTATACCGCCGGGGCATCTAGACCGCGACTTAGATAGTCTAGTGCGAGACGGTGCATAGATGCTTCTCTTAGAAATATACGAGGCAGACGGGCAAGAGCCGAGGGCGGGCAAAGTAGGGAGAGGGAGGTTAGAACGGGCTAACTTCCGTCTAGAAAACGTAGATAGCGAGTTACTATCTCTACCTACTTTAAACTAATTATCTATATAGCCGACTAAGGTTAATATAGGATTAATCCTCTAAAGAAGATAATATAATAAGGTATTTATTATAGAAATATATATAGCATTTTAGATAGTAGCGTGCAAATTATTCCTAAGAATATAAGGCATCTCTATAGTACCTACCTATATTATCTCCCTATAAAAGCATTATAGGTACTGCCTAACTTCTTTATATTTAAAACACTTACTAGCCCCTTCTAGTACTAGTAGTAGAGTAAAGACATCACGCTACTTTACTGCCTTATAATCCGCCCTATCTAGAGGCAATACTTTATCTACCTATATAGACTCGCGGGCATTACTAGGTCCGTTAAAGTCTCCCGGCGAATAACCGTCTATAGAGGCAATCGAATACGTGCGTGTCGGTGCCGCTAGGAAACTGCCTAAGAGCTAGTAGGACACCTGCCGCGTCTCGCTAGCATAGCGGAGCGGTGGTATTACTAGATTCGGCCTTAGCTAGTCCCGATAAACCGGTACGCACTAATATATCGGCGTGCTATCTACTACCTCGCAAGCCGTTTAAGCTAGTTATATAATATCGGCGGCGACGTAGAACTTTTATCGTAGTAATATACCTAAACCCGAGAGTATAGAGCCGATATATTATTGCTTACTACTTAAGGAAAATTATATCCCTACGAATCTACGTATAATATTAACCGGGCTAGTTAAGTTACGTAAATATCTAACCCTATAATTTATACCTAGCTAGGTAGAAGAAACCGAGTAATTAGTAATCGTTAAAACTTAATATCCACGATAGGTCGATACGCGCCTTCTATAAGAACGCACTTCCTTATCGCCTATAGCGGTAGAAGTCGCTGTCTTCTTTAGTCCGATATAGAGGAGACGTCCCGCGACCCCCGGCTACCGTCCGACCCTTTATTTAGAAAAGTAGTATAAAAACCGGACATCGACTAGTTATATATAGCTCCGCGGCCGTATAGTCTGCCCCTACTTATTCCGGTTATAGGAGCCGTTAGCCTATACTAATCGGTGTCCTACTATCGGCCTAGAGCACTAGAGCTCGGGGTTCTTCTATAAAGGTAGGTAAACAACGCGAGCTTATACCGCCGGCGTATCTAAATCGCGACCTAGAAAATCTAATGCGAAGTCGTATAGATACTGCTCTTAGAAATCTACGAGCTAAACTTCTTATGCTCGGTTAGGTAAGCCGCGGGCAGAGAAAGTAGAAAAAGTAAGGTCGTAGCCGGCTAACTTCCGATTAATAGAGGTAAGTAACTATTCCTACTTTCTTTAACTAATCGCGGATATAGCCGGCTAAGCTCTAAAGTTAAGCTAATAGGGAGGATGTAACCCGCTAAAGAAGGTAATAGTGTGGTAGGATAACCCTATACTCGGCCCCTTATATAAGTAGGTTCGCACTTTTTACGGCTAGCGAAATACGTACCTAAGACCTCTATAGACCTTATTACGCGATATCGTGCGTAGCATCGTATATAGTATCGTCTAATATCTAGTCTCTTTATAAGGGATCCGCCTTTACTATCCCCTTTAGGGAACGCTCTATATATATTAAGTAAAAGCATTAGAGTTATTGCTTAATATACTATAGACTTTATATATATTCTAACCCCTTATAGTAAGAATAGTAGAGTGCCGGCGTTACGGCGCCTTTTTAGCCTTATAATCCGCCTACTAATAGGGAAGAATCTATGTGCTTATAGGCTAGATAAGCGCGTTGGCCTACCGTACGGGCTATTAACCCCTCTAAATTTATAGGTCTATGCGCCCGGAGGTTGCCGTGCCGTTAGAACGAGGAGTCTAATATATGCCCTTTCCTCTCTGCCTCCTTTACGCTCCCTCTCTACTTAACGCTTTCCTCTCTACCTCCTTTACGCTCCCTCTCTACTTAACGCTTTCCTCTCTGCCTCCTTTACGCTCCCTCTCTACTTAACGCTTTCCTCTCTGCCTCCTTTACGCTCCCTCTCTACTTAACGCTTTCCTCTCTACCTCCTTTACGCTCCCTCTCTGCTTAACGCTTTCCTCTCTGCCTCCTTTACGCTCCCTCTCTACTTAACGTTTTCTTCTCTGCCTCCTTTACGCTCTATCTCTACTTAACGCTTTCTTCTTTACCTCTCTAACGCTTTCTCTCTACCCGCGCTTTCTTTATGCCTTACGCTCCGTCTCTTAACCCGCTATTACCTATATTAGCTATTGCTATATCGAGCTACTATTAGAATAAATCTAATATCCTGCCCTTATAGTAATATCTATAGGCTAAAGAACTACCGAATATATCGATAGATGCCTTACGTTCGTTGTTATAGGGATGTCTTTTTTAGTGCTAAGTAGTAACTTTACTAAGCAAGGACCGGCTACTCTAGAGAGCAGATTCTTCTCTATAAGTAGAAGCGACCGAAGTTAATATAGAGCGATAAAGTAACTTACGAGTTCGGATATAGCTCGACTCTCGAACGTTTTAGAATGCCTAAATACCGTAAAGTAAAATATTTCCGATATACTTTATATCGCTAAATATTCCTTCTTAACGGGAAGCGGCAGCATAAACTTAAAACTATATACGTCTTATATAAGGAGGTGACCCTCCTAGTCCTATATTCTCGGCTCGCTAAAAAGGCGGATTTAACGCGGTATATAGACTATAGATCCGCTATTCTTAGTTAAGGTAGTAATAACGTTCTCTTAAATATAATGCGTAATAGATATAAGGGAAGGATTTAGCTCTTACTTCGAGAGTTATAGACTAGAGTCTCTAGTAGATTTAATAATATATAGTAGTACTATAATATAGAATTACTTCGAAGACTCTTCCTAGGAGAGTAGGATATACTATTTACGCGGATAGGAACTATATCTAGTCTATATAACGACTTAGACGTTTAGTACCTAACGGAGAATAAGATAAACTATCTAATTAACGAAGGAGTTACTCTAAAAAAGCTAATCGTGGTTAGGTTAGGCCGACTATAAAGATCTAATAGCGCCTTTAACTAGTTCTTAGAGGTCTTAGGCGACTATCTTAAGAGTGGTACCGTAGATGTCTAAGATTTAAGTACTATAGATAAGTACCCGGTTAAAATGCCCGTTAAGATAGTTATCGATCGAATTAGAGGCGGAGACGGCCTTAGCAACGGGCGGCTACTAATTAACCTACTTAACCTAAAGTTTTTCGGATAAGCACCGCCGGCTCCTACCTTCCTTAATCGCCCTCGGTTCGGTCTTATTCCGGCGATTAATTCTCGTTTAGAGGTAGAGTATACTAAGAAGAAACCGGCCGGAAAACGAGCCCGTGCTACGGTGATTAAACCTAGAGAAGTCGACCTAGTCGATTCTATAACGTTCTCCCTCTTTGCTTAACGAGGATATTTATAGGGTTTTACGTCGATAATCCTAACGGCACGTAGGTTTATAGCCTATAGGGTCTAAAAGTCTAGATCTTCCCTTTAAATAGGGGCTAAGCCGATATAATAAGATTTAAAAGGGAGGGTAACGACTAGAAACCCGAATCTATTATAGTTATCGTGCTAGAGCCTAGGGATATTCTAATAATACCCCCCGCCGAGATTATACCTTATGCTATTCTAATATTAGAGGATTCCTATATAGTCGGCGGTATATTTATAGATATATATTATATTTTAGGCTCGATTAAGAAACTGCTTTAGATCGTAAGGCATCCGATCGTTACTAATAAGAATATTCCGTTTTAGCTTATAAGTAGGTAGAATTACCTTTAGGATATATTCGTCGATAAAAGCTCCTCGGACACTAACTACGCTATATTCGGTAAGCTTTTAGAGGGTTTACGAGAGGCCCTTAGCTATTTATACTTAGGGCCCTATCGAACGAAATATATTAGTTATAGATATACGCTATCGCTATCCTAGGATAGATGGTATACTAGCTAGTGCTATTTATCTCGACGATAAAGGGCCTTAGGCTACTATAAGGAATAGAGCGTTCGTTATTCTCTAATACTTAGTTAATAAGGCACCGAAAGAGGTTTATTTCCGATATAGCCTACTTAGTACGTTTATTTATAACCGAACTATAATAGATATTATGCCTTATTTTCCTCCGCTAGGTACCTCTTACTTTCCTAAAGATTCTTAAGAATTATTAACCGTTCCCTACTAGTACTACGCCTAAGTTCTTTCTTATTATCTAGAGTATACTAACGAAACACCCTATATATACGGTTTATTTCCTTATTAGCTGCCTTGCCCTATACCTTCGAAAGTGCCGTGCGCGACTAAATTCGTAGTTTTATTTTACCCGGTAAGACACCCACGTTATAGTAAGGGCTTCTATAATATAACGTAGTGCCCTACTAGTCGAAATCCTCTATCTTCTTACCCCGAAGTAGGTTCTTACTAGCACTAGTTAAGATAGCGCTATCGTTATTAATAAAGTCCTAGAATTTTATACCGGCTTCCCGTCGGGTAATAAGCTAATATGCCCTAAGATTGCATTTTATTTTATCGGGATTCCTATACGAGGGAAAGGAAGTCTTCGGGTCGTATACTACGAGAAAATAGCGAATTACGAAGTTAATTATTAACTCGTAATCCCGTCGCTGCTCCTCCCTCGGCTTATATACGTTATCGGGGTAGATATCGATACGAAAGGCGTAGGGGAAGCGACTCATGCGATACTAGTTATAGCGGCCTATACTACCAGCAGTAGCTTTAGTGGTTGTCTTTTCGGCGGCAGCCTCCTTAGCGGCGGCGGTCTCGGCGGCGGCGGTCTCGGCGGCGGCAGCCTTAGCAGCGGCAGCCTCAGCAGCAGCAATCTCAGCAGCGGCAATCTTAGCAGCGGCAATCTCAGCAGCGGCAATCTCAGCAGCGGCAATCTCAGCGGCGGCAGCCTTAGCAGAAGCAGCTTCAGCGGCAGCAGCCTCAGCAACAGTCTCAGCGGCCGCAGCCTTAGCAGCAGCAGTCTCGGTAGAAGAACTCCCGGTTGCAGAGGCCCTATTTAGAAGAGTCTTAGGAGCATGATTCCTAGCAGCTTATTGACCCTTTCCGGCCGTGCTGTTCGCCTATAGCGTTGAGTCTTGAGTTGTTCCTCTAGCGTTATTCGAGAAAACGTCTATTATCTCGGTTTCCGGGGTGCTCTCTCGCGACGGGCCGGACCCTCCTAAGCTCGTTTGCCCTAATAAGCCCGGCTATTCTACCAGATTTAATCGTTGTTCTTAGTAAAAGTAGTAGGGTTATGGTTCTATCTATATCTTCTCGGTAATATATGCCTCTATCTAAATTCCGTTAAGGAATAGGAGGCCGCGCTTCTTACCTTACTAAATAAGAGTTTTCTAATTATCTACGTCGGGGGCTATAATAATTATATAGTTATTAACGTTATCGCTGATTTTCGTACCCTATTGCTTAAATAATCTTTCGATTAGGGTATATTTCTTAGAGAAAATGCCGCCGAGGCTAAGAATATATCCGTTAGGTATATTTAGTTCGTTTATATTAAGAGCTAGTTATTAATAATAAAGATAAGTAGACCTTAAATTAATAGCTGTCCGCTACTATATATATACTTTAGCAAATACCTCGTATATAGTTAAAATAAATAACGCCTTTATATTAGTATCTTTAAAAAATAGATATTACTTAGATCGTAACTAAGTTAGTAAGTAGTAAAACGGACTAATTTTAGCGGACGTTATAAACTAGGTCCCTTATACGAGAGTACCGTGCCGTTTACTAGGGACGTATCTAGGCAAATTATTTATTATCTATCTAACTTATACTTTACGCTAAATTCCGCGTACTAGTAGTTCGACTATTTATAGGTATAAGTATAGAAAATTTATCCCTTAAGATTATAAGTAGAATAGCTACTATTGCTATAGTAAACTTATATACTACTATAAGCGAAAATTATAGATAAACGAGGCTCTCCTATATTAACGTGCCCGTTACTCTCGATAAACCGTCTTAAATTAGTAAAAACCACTCTACTTTAACCTTCTTAAAACCTCTATTACTATCCGACGGGTGCGCGTATAATAGTTAGCCGGTTTTATAGTAATTCCTATAGGGCTAGGCAGGCATTATTATTCTTATCTATCTAATAATGCTCCTAATTTACATTATTCCTTTAGGTGCGTGTCAGCCCCCTAGCTCCGATAACCCCTCTATATAGTCTCGGGATAGACCTTAACCGTAGCTCTTAAGCTCATCTTCGGGTTCGGCTCCGTAGCCTAGTATTCTATAGCGATTTACTCTCGTGATTTTCCGGTTTACTACGGATTATAGAGGAAGTAGAGGCGAAAGAGAAAATCGCTTATCTATAACGGAATCTACTTTCCCCTTTACTCTAACTATAGCCTTTTAAGCACGCTACTTAAAGCGAAACAATTTAATATAGTAAGACTTAACGCGTTATAACTAGCTTAACTGCTTAATTTATATTAGGGGATTATAAAGTATGCCTACGTATTTTCTAAGTATACGCTCCGACTAAAAGCAATAGAGTACGTCTTTCCCTTAGATATATTAGCAGTCACGTCCTCTAGCTCTACTTCCGAGATATCCCTCGTCCGCCGAAGTCGCCCTCGCTCTTACGAGTAACCTCGAGCTAATATAACGTTCGGTTTTATATCCTAATTGCTAATTCTCTAAGGGCGATATTTAGTCTTAATAAATATTACCGCACTATTCGTTATAGTTTATATAGTACTCCGGCGAACTATATTATAGAAAGTCCTATTCTTACACGCTGCGAATATTAACGTTATTCCTATAATATTATTTAATAAGTATACTTATAACGCCTATACTACTAGGTAGACGAGCTCGCTCTGCCTTAATTCTTAATAGGATTAAATCGTCGAAGTTCGGTACTTCTATCTAGTCTAGATATATCTAGAATCTGAAGTAATCTTTAAATAGCTTAAAGCCTTCTCTTAGACGAGGATAGCCGTACTATACGATAAGCAGCTTCTACTCAAGTATTAGTTAATATTAGGAGCTATGCTTTCTAAGGGCACCTATATTTTCTCGATTAAGTTTCTATAGCGATTTAAGCTGCTCTTATACCTATTCTATCTAAGAGTTAGCTTTGAGAGACTAGAAAAGTATAATCTTTTTTATAGGATCTCGGTTAAGATACTCTCGGGATAGACTTAGCCGTTTCGCGGCTACCTCTTTCCTCTTTTAGATTAATAATTCCGTATCTTTTCCTAAAACACTATTTAGTTATTTATATAAATCGTGGTCTATTTCGCTAAGGTATTATATTTCGTCCCGAATTTAATTATCGTAGTTTCGACGAAGTGCTAGATATAGAGTTAAAGGAAGTATAGAGGCAATACCTATTCCTTTAGCTACTAGGATAATATTTTAAAGCTTTTATAGGCCTAACTCCTACCCGTACGGTTTATTAAGGAGTATAGATTAGCCCTCCTTTAACCTTAAAATTGCGCTTCTATAACTCCTATGCCGCGAAAGCAAGAATATTAAGCTTAAGACTAACTAGGATACGTTATAGGGATCATACTAATAAGAAATAGCGGTAAAGCTATATAGTAAGTTATACTTTACTAGATACCTTATAGGGCTCTAAGTAAAAGGGAAAAACATATAGAAATAGCAACCCGCGCGAATTTATATCGGATAGTTAAGACTAACGTAAATCTTTACGATGTTAGCAGTTCCTAAAACCTCGATAATCTTAGTAGTGTGCTAGTAATATATTAGTCTCGAGACGCGGAATACCGTAGTTGCTAGCTAGAAGCTATACGAGCTTCCGATTAAAACCTTTAATCTCGAAGATAAAGCGTTAAGTACGTAACTTAATAGTAAAGAGACGGCACCTAGCGAGGCTGCTCTATAGATCCAGAGAAACCATCTCCCGAGCCCTCTCTTAACTAGGGGGAAAGCTATAAAAAGTGCTCCTAGAAGTAGACCGAACGACTAATAAGTTAGCAGGGACATAGAGAAAAATAGAGAATAAATTAACCTATAGCCTAGCCTATTTAAATTAACGGGCCCGGTCTCGGGCTTAAGCTTAAGGCAATAACGGAGTAGGAGACGGCCTCGGTAATAGCAACGAGCCTAACCTAGGAGTGTACTATATAATACCATTCGCGCGGGATATCTAAAGTCTTAATAATAGGCGCTCGGCTACCTATATAAAGCGGTGCGATATTTATAATAGCTATTAAAGCGGCCCTTCTTTAAACCTACCTCTATCTAGGAAAGAATAACGGTATAAGAATAACGCTAATATTAATAAGGAGAAATACAACGTATATCGCTATATAAAGACGAGTAGCGCGCAATAATCTAAAGCTAATTAAGAGAGGGTATTAGACGTATCGAGCGAAAGAGATTATAAGGCTAGGAACGAAGAGCTTTACTATCTAAAGGATTAAAGCTACGCCGAAAACGATAAAGAATGCGATTAAGTATAGCATGCTTATATCTAGACTTATAATAAAGGTGTATATATAATAATAGGAAAGACTAATGTTATATACTTATAGAAGAGAAATTTAATTAATATAGCTAATCTTTAGGCTAGATTAGTTGCTCTTAAAAGAAAGCCGTTTGCCGTAAAGTTTAGCAGTCGGCCCCTTTAAAATAATTAACTTTAATTCTCCCTAAAAGCGTTTAGGCCGTAGTTCGCTATATTAAAAATAGAATCCGTTTATTTTTAGACGGCGTTTTCGCGCCGCCGTCCGGATGCCGTAACGGCCTACGTCGGGGCGGGTCCCGGAAGCCCTATAATTCTCGACGGCGCCTCCGCGAGTGCCTCCGACTCTAATAGTTAGTCTATACCGGTTGTCTATCCACGCGCTTAGATTACTCCTAAGTTTTAGGAATAGATAAAGTAATACTTTATATACCTACCTAGGCCTAGCGCTTAGAAGCCTTATGCTCTTCGCTTAAATTAAGCATTATTAGCCTAGTTATTAACCTTCCTTTATAGCGTCTTTCGCATACGGTTTAATAATTCTCTTAAATTTTTACTTAACGATGCCTAGGCAGCGATCTAGAAAGAACAAAGGCATTAAGACCGGCACGGCTAACTACTAATAGGGCCTCTATAAGAAGGGGAACGCTCTATCCGAAACGTATAACGTCGACGTAGTTATCCTTACGCGGCGATTAGATAGCTTTATAAGAGGATTCTAGTCTCGACCCGGCCTAATACGCGAGCTCTCTTAGATAATAGAAGAAGAAGTAATTATAGGACCGGATCGGTTTAAAGGTAGCAGGCACCGACTTTTAAACTCTCGTTGTCTATTACTAGCCTCGACCGTAGGTTAAAGCCCGGCATTATTAATATTAAGCTTAACCTCCGAACGGCTAAGCTTAGAATTAGATATTCCTAGCTTAGCCCTTAAACTATTATTTCTAGAAGACTTACCGGAATTTCTAATAACCCCTTCTATGTTTCTTCTATCGCCTAACTTATAGTATAATCTAGAGGTCGATAGCACGAATCTAGTATTAGATAGCGCCTTAACGTAATATATATCCCTAGTAAGTATATTACCTAAAATATTATCGGAGTTTTAAAACGATAAAACTAGCATTACCGCGGCTAGCTTAGACTTTAGTGCTACTAATATACTCTAGCTAGCACCTATATCTACGAAGACGAGACAAGTAGTCCTATTATTGCTATATAAGTACTTATAAATAGAGTTATTATAATAATATAGAGTTAATAGGGGAATATAAGTATATTATAGTATTAGTCTACTCCTTTATTCGGGTTTATCTACTTCGGTTTCTATATAAGAACTCTATAGTTAGCGCTTCTCTTTAGATCCTATACTTAATTCTATATATCTCGTTCCGTTAAAGAAGTTAGGGCCTTAGTCCTCTATAAGATCTCTAAGTTAGTAAGGGCAGTTACTTATACTCCGTAGAGGACTAGTCGGGCTACTAAGCTAAACCGTAATCCGCGTTTCTAGTAACGAAACCTATATTATAATAGCTCTTAAAAAGCGCTAAGAAGCTTAGCACTTTTTTATAACCTTATCTAAATAAAGAGAAGTCTAAGACGAGACTATCTTACTTCCTTAGTATATTAGAAATATATTAACCCGTCTTAGCTTATCGAGAAGGGTTAAGAGTGCCTCTCCTAGTAGGATACGATATAAGATATTTAAAGTATATAATTCCAGCGACATATAGAATTAGGGCATATAGGTAAGCTCGATATAGAATAAAGAACTTACTAGCATGCTAGCTATGCTACTAATAGACTATAGCGGGAATACCTCTCTATTATACCGAACCACGATATTATATCGTCTTAAAGGCGAGCTATAGGTCGAGAAGATTAGATAACGTTTTATAATAAAAGCGGAAACCACCTACTCGTCTTTCTAGTCGTTCTAATAGTTAGAGCATTGCACCCCGTGCATATCTAGCAGTATATTGCCTTTATTAAACCGCAAGATATCGGCTATATCCCAGGTAAGCTTTCCTCTAAAGCTTATACCGTAACTAGTTCCCTTTAGACTTCTTAGTCTTAATATATAGTATTTGCAATCGGGAAGCGTCTACTCTTCTATAAATAACGTAAGGGCAAAAAAGATTCCTACGCTCGTTAGCCGTTTAATTAGTATAGAGAGGAACTAGACGGACGAGGCGACATGATTACCAATTTTGCTAGCAACTACTAAGTCAAAGAACTCCTATAGGGGTATAACGGCCAGTCTAAGACATCGGTTTAATTCTTAAAGGAACGTTAGGATCTACTAAGGGTCCGCTCCCCCTAACTCGAGCCTTCTAATCCCAGCCGTAGAAGGCCTGGTTATAAATATACTTCGGTTGCCTTTCTAGCATAGTAAATAGATCGATAGCCTATACCGATATAGCTCTAACTTACTAAAGCACCCCTTTATATAAGCCTTGTATAGCCGATAGAAGCAGTCTAAAGTGAGGGTTAGCGTGTTAATAAGACAGATTGAGCAGAAATTTTAGGTTCTTAATAAAGAAATTGCTCTATTGCCCTAAAGCCGCGCAAAATGCTGCACCGACGAATCTATATCGGACGATTATATATCGGTTAAAATGCTAACGAAGTTCCGTTTAACAGCCTCCGTTAGGCCCTAGAGCCTAAGTTTGTTCTCGCATGAAAGGACTCGCTTATAATAAAGCGATTTAAAGACCTGGTCAGGGGGAAACCCTGGGTGTTGTTAGGCTTTGGTTTGCTCATAAAGGCAGAAAACGTACTATATCTTACGGTAGGGAATGCATCCATTATTAGAGCAGACGTAATAAAGCAAGCGCTATTAACACCCGCGACCTAGCTTGCTTCTAGGAACTGGGCCAAATTTTCTTTAAATCTTTCCGGGATCGGGCTAGATATCCTAGAAGCGCGGATCAAATCGAAAGGTATTTATAGTTGCCTTGCGTAGTAGGCGATAGCGGCACGCAAGAGCTTGCGCTTACATAGGGGAGTATAGTCTCTTACTCTCCCTATCTTTAGAGTCGATGAAATTATACTCTACCAGGATTCGTTAGAGAGATCAGTCACCCCTCTTAGTATAGTAAAGTCGAAACACGATCGAATCATCTTCCTAACGTCCCTGGCGGAATACAGCGTCGCCGGTTCATCCCCCCGCAGCTCCGATATCATAGCGGCTATTAGGTGAAATTCATCGAACCGGGGCGAGCCATTAGTTATTAGAATAACCCAGGATCGCTGAGAGTACTTTTTGGCTTTTGCAGACCTTATCTAGAAGCATAGGAAACGTAGGACTTGCTCTACACCGAAGTCGGCCACGAAGATAAGTATAGGGTCGCCGAAGATCGAAAGGATGCTATAGTAGAGACCATAGGCAAAGTGAGACGCCCGTTGCGGCGATTTCGTTAGGTGGTAGGCGTAGTGTCCTGGTCTTGGCCCCCCGACAATACGATGCATGGCGCTATCTGGCTGCAGGTGCAACTCGCAGTCGATTAGTAACCTTAGAGAGTTAGGGCCGGTTTTCCGCAGCGAAACAGCGAAATCTTCTAGCGGCAGCCCACCTCTCGCTAGGAAACGCCGCTTTGCCTCGCCGCCAATCGCCAGCGCCAAGTTATAGCCGCGCGCCTCCATTTAATCCATGATGCGATATGGAGCCAGGTTTTCTTGAAGGTACGGGCCCGGTAGCCCTAGAGCACCGGACCTTAAGAGCATTAGAGTCATAACGCGAAATTTCTCTCGGTGCCCGTTAAGTGCCTAACCACCAATCTGGCGTGAGCGGCGCCGTGTTTTTTTATGCGGCGCATTTTGTCTTATTTTAGCTTGCTTAGATTGACCGCGCGCAGCACGCGAGTTGGCGCATCTGAATGTAAGTTTTGTTTTAAGCGTGCGATAATATTTATACATAAACTAAGCAAAGACGGCATGCGGAAGGCTTATTCCATTTCTTGACTTACATCTCTCTCTAACATGGACCTCTTATTTCGGGAAGGAATTATGACTGTTAAGCTCTCGCAGTTGATCTCTGAGGACTTTGATCCGTACGCCATCCCCCGCACCACGTACGGCGCACACGAACCAGCTCTACTGCCCAAGCAACGCCTGCGCGCCTGAATTTCTCTTGGCGTTTACTAGTGGTTTTGTCAGACAGTTGCGGCCCACACCTGGCACGACAGCGGCTATGCAAAGCGACCTGAATGGCATCAGTCAATTGATGAGAATTATCTAAAGAATAAGAAGTGAGTGAACGAGCTATAGGGAATTATGCAGCTCTTTATATACAAATAAAAGACTTATTACCTGCCTACGCATTAGAAGGCAACAGCGGCGTTGCGTAGTAATATCGCCACTTCACGAGTAATCATCCTAGGCAGGCTTGGTATGCGATAGGTTTTGCCAGCCGCTCTGCATGGGCCTGCGCTTTCATCGTCAAGTCCGTCTCGTTCGCCATCGCCGGACGGAGGAAATTCTATAGGCTGCTCGGCGCCGTCACGAGCATCAAGCTCGTCCAGGAGGCGAGTACGTCGAAGATGAGCAAGCCGGGCGCTAAGGAACCCGCGCCCGCGCCAACAAGCAGAAAGACAGTGTTTAGCGACGACAACTACAATTCCGATAATAACGGCGCAAGCAGCGCGATAGGGTGAGACGGCATTAGAGGGGAGCTAGACTTGATCACCACGACCGCGAGGGAAGGAGCCTCGTCGAGCAACGGACCCAAGCTCAAAAACAGGCTGTCTGGGCAACCACCGAAGCTTATAGCAAAATCTAAAACGAGTCCCGGGTTTAGAGACCTCTTAAGCGCCCTAACGGCTCGGAATAACGTCGAAGGAGCTAGGGAGGTTGATCTAACCGTCTACGAATATAACTCGATCTATAACTCCCTTAAGCCTAAGAAGCACGCAATATAAGACGAGGCCGAATAAAAGTCAAAATATATATAAAGCTTGATGCGGGCCGCAGAGATGCGTAAGCGAGACGCATTAATTGCTAAGGAAAAGAAGATTGAGCGCGAGCGCGAGGCAGAAGGCGACAAGTATACAGGCAAGGAACGGCTTATAACGGAAGCTTATAGGGGGCAATAAGCTAAAAACAGGCGATTTAAAGAGGAGGAAAAGCGCATAGGGGAAGAGGAGGCCAAGAAAAACGAAGATAGTGGCGTGCCAGCCTTTTATAGGCGTCTCTTAGACAAGGGTGAGGAAAGGCACGCCGAGGTTATAAAGGCTACACGAGAGAGCGCTAAGGATAGACTAAAGGTTGGCGAGGATGAGGGGGAGGGCGAGAATATAGAAAGGCGGACGCAGCCCTAGCTCTAGAACTTAACGAGAAAGGGGCGTCTATTGCTGTTAACGAGGACGGCTAGGTTGTCGATAAGCGACAGCTTCTTAAGGGCGGCCTTAATATGGGCGCCAAACGGAGAGAAGGCGCTTAGAAAGAGACCAAGCGGCCGAGAGAAAGCGATTAACGCTATGCTAATAACGTGCTAGCTAAGAGGAAGCAAGGAATGCGGGAGAGGCAATCGTGGGCGCTGGAAGAGCAGTTAGAGCGGTCGCTAAAGCGCTTTAGAGAGGTAGAGGAGACTTAGCGTTAGGACGTAGAGCGGTTGGCTAAAAGCCGCAAGGCGGAAGAGGGAATCTCCAGCGCAAAAGAAAGATATCTCGCAAGAAAGCAGGCGGCGGAGGAGGCGAGAAGCAAGGGCCTGTTATAATAGAGCGGAGGGGCAGGGACCGTACTAGATTCCCTAACAAGCGACGCACTAGTATATCCTAACATAATTTAGTCAACTAAAGTCTGCTACCTACCACTTCGTATGCCCTGGCCTTAATACTATAGCTGTTGTATCGACTGTGTCCGATATTAGGGATCGTTGAGATCGGCCTGGCTTAGAAAGTTAGATTTAAAACTAATTACGATGTAACTACCCTTTGGTTGCTCGACTGCTTGGTTAATTTAGCAGCTGTATTAAAAGGTGAAAATTGCACGCCTCCTTATCTATCGAACACTTTCCTTTCCCGTTCTTACATCCATATCGACGCTTCTTATACGAATGTGTTATAGTGCATGTTCTAGACTTTTACGGTCTAAGCTATACCTAGTCTAAGCTATAGTCGATTTAGTGCAGCCTGCAGTTATAGACACTGTCCTATCGCATAAAGGATAAGCAAGTAAGCATAAAGATTAGGGACTAGAAGACTCTTCTTACTATCTAATAAGTGGGAATAATCTATCCTTAAATATATTAGTTATAAGAATAAGTGGAGCGCTGCCTACAGGCAGCAGCTCGCCTAGTATCTACTGCCTGCTAGGCAGTAAGCAGGGAGCGTCGACCCTATAGCGCTAATATCTCCTATATAATATGTCTAATAAAGCAAGATATCTTTGTCGTATAAACCTGGTAATATATAGATATTCGCATGCTCCTTACGACCGCGTAGGCGCAAAGCATTAATTAACGAAGAGCACGGCTACAGTGCTCGCACAGTTCTCTAAGCGGCTTGAGAATAAGAAATGGCGACGATAGCAGCCGTTAAAATAAGATACGCTAGATACTATTCGCTAGACAATAGGAGATATGTCACACGATAAATAGGGTGGATGAATACGAGAATCTAGTAGAATTCGTAGTTAGATAAGCGTCCCGTGATTTCTTATCTAAAGGAGCGTAATCGAGCTAAATTAAACACCTTAGAGATAGCAGGCAGCAGTATAATAGTTAGCTAAAGCCGGTTAGGCAGTGATGTTGCTGATCTTTAGTATAAGCGAGCGGCTTTATCTTAACAAGTTCTAAGGTTAATTCCCTTCTAGTAGATTAAATTCCTTGAGTTTAGTGTTTCCCTTCGCCTTCCTTTCCATCACTACCGAGTAATTTAGGTGCTATACTAAGGCGCTAATGTCGGAAGCTCCTTTACCTGCTGCTCTATGCCTCTCACGCATATATATTATTATCCGGAAAAACATCCGACGTTAGATCTACTAAGCAGGCTTCGATAAATAGGTACTATCGGTATGCAGGCAATAGTTGTCTTTTTAAGACGCTAGCGGCCTCTCTACTAATATCCGACTTATAATAAAGGTAGGATCATGCCTATAACTAGCATCTATAGGGAAAAGCGCATTTAGCTTATATTAAAAGAGTGATAGTAAAGGTAAGCTCCGCTAGTATGCATCGCTATAGGTATAATAAATCATGTAAATCCACGGGCTATCCCTAATATCAGGATAGGATCGCCCTAATTAAGCTCATTAGCTTATTAATCTAAGGTATTTATACTCCGATTTAAGTTTACGTGATCTATTAAATTGCTAATAGCGATTTACTAGACTATATATAAAGGTGGAAGTGGATCAGTATTATATAGGCATCCTAAGAGCACAATAAAGATTCAAAAGCTACTAGCTAAAATAACATGCAATATTAGGCGATGCATCGATCGATTATCCTATCCTTATTTCCACTTACTATATAGTAATTTAAGTAGCAAGGATATCTATTCGATGTAGAGAAATCTTTGCTATATACTACTTATCGTTATGCGGCATGCTCTCCGGCCTAGCTAGCCGTAACACTAAAATAGCATTAAAGAGCGGAAATAAGGCTTATGGTCGGGATATTATCTATGCTCTAAACTCTATATTATATTTGTCTTTTAAAGAAAAGAGATAGGAACAAGAAGAAACTAGGTCGGTTTTCAGACTCCGAGCTATTATAGCTACGTTAAGCCCACAGCTATAATTAGTATCGTTATAGCTTAAATAAGCAAATTAATTCGGAAACGTTAGAAATTTTCATTTCCCCCGTTTTCTACGATTTTCGTAATCCTATAACCTAACGGCCCGATTAGCGGGTAAGGGCAGTCCTTACGCAGGATATATTAGAAAGAGGCGACGCGATTTAAGCTATAACGCCTTAAAATCTACGCTTAGTAGTCGACTTCCGAATTAGCTTAGTGCGCCCTCGGCTACTTAACGACTTCACGCGCACTAGGCTACTAGAACACGAGCTATTTACCGTCTAGTATCCGAGTTGCGGAGCCACTAGGTACTATTAAGGTAGTGGGCATAGTTATAAAATAGACATATTATTAAGCTAAGTCTTATATACTCTCCTTACCCGCCTAGAGACTAGAGCTATAAAGTAATAATAACGAATAAAAGAAGCGGATCGGTATACGTGCTTATTGCCTTTAATATATATAGTGACTTAGTGGTAGGGAATAAAGCCTCTAATCTATAGTTGCGCATAATAATGCTTTGCATTTACATTGCGCCTAGCGGCAGCGGCAGTTATACGGGAGGCTTATCGTCGAGTAATAAGATATCGGGGGATATAAATTTACGCGTGAAGTATAGATATAGGCATTCGTAGGGACTAGGTTAAATTCATCGCACTAGCACTCTATATTATAATTCGAATCTCCTAGACCTCTTAACCTTATTATATCTTATTGCTAAATCTTTAAACTTTCTCGATTTCTAAACCTCTCGGTCTTACTTTACTTAGTAAGTAACCTTCGGCGCTTGCTCTGCTTATTATAGATAACGCAGAATTATCTAAGGAGTCGCTCGACTTTCTCTTTTATTACCTCTTTCTACCTTCTAAGCTTCCCGGTAGCTATAATAGCTCTAGCAGTAACGAGTTAATCTTAATTGACTTTATACTAGACTCTTTACGGCGGTTTCTAGACGAGGCAGACGCTAAGTATAAAACGGCTACTAAAGCTGCTATTTCTATAATAGAGAATATACGAACGGTAAGAGAGACGTAAGGACATTTATAAGTAAATAGCGTGCTAGAGACCTTATAGCGTATTGCCTCCTTCGGTATCTCTTTTAGCCTATATTATCTTATCCCTATATATAGAATTCTTAATGCTAACTCGGATATTTAGAAGTTATTGCTTCGTTTCACGTTAAGGCTTAGAACGCAGGAGTTCTTATTTACTAGGTTAAAGGCTCCGTGTTATTCGAGCTCTTCGAACTATCACTAATTAACTCATTCGTCTTTAGCGCCCGCGGCCGACTAATTCGCCAATTCCCCGCGACTGCGATCCGTGTCTCCTAGGACATCTTTACGTAGGCCGATTTCTAGTCCTTTATAGCCAAGACTCTAGTCAAGATAAGCCTATAAATAGTCCTAGGAATAAAGGAAAAAGTCGTTAAGGCCGGGCAGAGGCACGATAAGGACCGGAATACGACCGATCTATGTATCGTAACGGAGCTATTAATAAGTTTGCTCTTAGGCTTAGGCGAGCTAACGAATATAGACGGAATCTGTAAAAATACCCGTAAGGAGGTCGTATAGGCTAATAGCAAGCTCCCTTAGAGGAGGTCTAAGCTATAGCTACTTATCCGGGTCTCGTTGCAGCTTACGATATTACGAAATAGTAGCGGCTCTAAGGGCGCTTATAAGTCTTTTATAGTATTCTTATTAGCTCGCGTACTTAGGGCTGCTAACCGCTAGGAATCACCGAGCGATATTCTCTACGCAATAGCAACTAAGATTTGCCGACGGCTTAAGAAGCTAAATAACCCGCGAAACGGTAAGTGGCTCGAGATTATCGATAAAGCTGTTTCGGAGGCTTCGAGTAGAATCGCAAAGCGCTAGCAAAAGATCTAATAACTTTGCGAGCCGCAGCTCGACTTAGCGGCAATTTCGGAACTCGACATAGAAAAGGATAACTATATCCCCCTTAGGGTAATAGACGATTTTATATCCTCTATTTTAGAACGGAAGAATTTAGATAAGACGAGTTTCTCTCTAATAGTAGGCGTCTATTACCTCGATGCACACGTGCTTCCTTTAGTCCGTGCAGATACCGAATTAGCTTATCTGCCGTTCTAACTTACTATAATTAAGATATAGGTAGCTAGTAACATCGACTCCTAGATTAAGAGGCATATTAATAAAGAATCCTCGTATAAAAACTTATGCGATTTACTACGAAAGTACTATATAGTAGCGTCGTCTTAGTACGATGGTCGACCCGAAGGAATATCTAGAATGATTCTTATCGTTCTCGAACTCTAGGTTAGCGCGGATCGGGCAGCGGTCCGCACTCTCCCGATACTATAGGACTACGATCCGGAGATCCTAGTCTAAGTATGCCAAGCGATATTACTCGGATTCCGGGGGGACATAGTAAGGCTTTATAGAGCTAAAGAGTATATTAAGCAGCGACAGTCTTTCGCACGAAAGACGCTTAAGCCTTCTATCTTTTATTCCTACGGTAATAAGGAATCGTTCCTAGTACGATATTATTTACGATCGAATCTATACTAAGGATTATTACGTAGGATCAATATCGACGCTATAAAAACAAGGTAGGCAAAGCAAGAAGAATTCTAACTTCTTAAGAGAGAGTACGACGATCTAATAGAACGCTATAGGCATAGCGCGTGCCAACAGGTTTAGCTAGAAGAAGACGGAATACAATACTAGGAGCATGCCCCCTAGTATAGTCGTTGCGAGCTATAGAGAGGAGCATAAAATCTAACTATCGCTATGCACGAATAGCCGCTGCCTATAAAAATATTTAAAGCATAGGCAATAGTATTTAAGCTAGCCGTCCCTCCCGTTTTCGGCTACTAGCGAGATATAATACTCTATATCCTTAATAATGTGCTCCGATATAAAGACTTTCCGAGTTCTTAGCCCACGATATCCTATTACCTTCGGGACTATAAAGGGCTTTTAGAGTATATAGCTCCCGACCGTTAGCGCGTTTACCTCTTATCCGAGACGAAGCCTTATATCGTTACTTATAGACGAGATAAATTCATCGCTAGCAGTTCGATATCGGACGTATATATTAATAATAGCCTTCGTTTCTAGTACTTTAACGACTTTTAGGGCGTTTTTATTAGAGAGATAATACCTATACTTACTCTTTTAGATTGCTGCATATTTCAGCTGCCTAACCGCTCTAAGGCAATGCGACGCTTCCTCGAGCTAAACCATTCTCGCCTAAACAGAGAAACTCCCAACGAAGTTATAGCCAGCTAGTCGAAATGTCCAGAGTATATAACTCCGGGTAAGTATAAGGCTCTAGCTAAACTGCTATTTAGGTACCGGATACAGTGGATAAACGTGCTTAGGCAGCTTGCGGCGCTAAGTATTAACTTCAATAAGGCCGAGACAGCCACGTTTCTACTATAGATCAGTCTCTAAGCCGGTCTAAAGTTTTCTAAGGAAGTTTTAAGGTGCTCTTATACGCGTCTCTATAATATAGAATTTAGTAGGAGGATGTATAAACACTTGCTTGTATCTGTCTCCCGCATTAGTAAGAACTAGGATTCTTATACTACGCTTTAGATCTATACCTTTCTATCGGCACGCCTCTTATCTATAATAACGGAAGATTTAAGAGGACTTTTTCTTAACATCCTCTATAAATGCAGGAGTATTTCCTACTAGTAGCTAGCTAAGTTACGACGTAGAGCTTATCGGGAGACCGATAATAAGTAGCGGAAGGAGTTTTAACGTATCTTGCTCGAAATTTCTCTTATTTATATAGATTTATTTAACGTCGATGCTAAGTTTCTTTATTAAATTCTTTCGAAGCCGGAGCAGTTATTATTCTTAATCGAAGCTTCTATTAATATCTATAACAGCGCTAACTTACTTAACGAAACAGCGCAACCTCTCTAGTAGGCCATGCACGACAGATAGCAACACACTCTACATCGAGCGCGCCCTATATTTATAAAGGAGCTTAGTTCGGGACAGGGGGATACTTTCCTCAACCTAGCTACCAAGCGCTGCTGGCCGGCCTTTACTCTAGATGCTACTTAGCGCGTTACCCCTTTAACTTATTATTGGCTCGAGACGACGTGCTCCTAATCCAAAGTCCATCTTAACATTCTAACAGGACAGCTTCTAGTCAACGGCCGGCCTTTATCTCGCCTGCCCCGCGAGTATAAAGCGCATGCTAGTTACTAGAGATTGTTTAGATCAGGGTAGCGATCAACGCAACGTCAATTACAAGGTTATTAACTAGGTTAATGTTAACTAACTTAACCTAACTTAACGGAGCTAATTATTACTAATTAACTAACTTAATATTATTACGATATTAAGTTAGTTGCGTTAGCAAAGGTTAATTAGGTATCGCCGCGATATTTAGAAATTTTAGTACCGGGTAGCTGTGACGACCGGTGATATTCCCAAGGGATAAACCTGTCGAGGGGTTTATGTTGGCAGATACAACAGGGCGTGGTCTGAGCAATGATAAGTATGTCACGTTGGTGATGAGTCGGAGGTCGTAGACCGTAGACTGTAACCAGGTAATCAAGTGATCGGAATCAGAGATGAGATCGTGATAGGGATCGTAATGATTGTGTTGAAAGCTAAAGAGCTATCTAGTCTAAAGGAGTGAAATGGGGCAGCTATATATACCCAACTGCCCGTCTCTGATCGCGAGGTGCTGGAGGTGATCACAGAGGTGATCACCTTGATCGATGAACGATCCGTCGAGCACCGCTCGCTTGATCGTAAGGCGATCCACCGATCACCTTTCGCATGGTCACGTGATCCTTCAGCGGTTAGTCATCCCTGGCCCGTGTCAGGGAGCCAATAGAGGCGCGGGGGTCCGCGCCTTTAAAGTCGGCGCGGACGTCCGCGCCTGTTATGTAAGCCCGGCTGGCCATTGTGGGCGCCGCGAACAGCGCCCGCCGCGACCGCGCTGGCGCGCCAGTTTTACTGCACATATCTCCCCGCACATCGGCAAAAGTACTCAACGGCCACAGCGTCAATTTGAGTGTCAATCGACTCAAATTTTTTTTAATCTAGAATTGCTGTGGTTTCCAACTGTGGCGCACTTATACAGACCGGTCCTAGCAGACGACTTATATGCGGGAATAGTTTGCCTGCTGTTCCTCCGAGTCTCTCTCGCAGTCAGCCCATATACCTGCAGTACTCTTTCTCGTGAGAAAGGCTGCGCTTGCATTTCCTCGGCCACCCGGGCATCTAACCGCTCTTCTTCTGCCTTATCCCAATCAAGGTATGCCATCATCTCTTCCTTGGTCCATTTCCTCGAGCCGCAGCTCCTTGACATTTGCTTCCAGTCGAGGCACCAGTCATATTCAGTCTTGCTGTAGCGCAATGGCAAGCCCATTGCCTTTCGGTATGCCTGGTTGGTCTTGAGATTGCCGCGAGGCTGTGCTCTATACCAAGAGTCTCTTGCCCTGACATACCTCTGATAGATGGCTCGTGGGTCATCATATCGTAGATTCTCCGTAGTCTCTGTAGCTTCTGCAATTCCTGTCGAGACTGCAGCAATTGTAGACACCGTAGAGACTGTAGTGACTGCAACCGTGATTGTCTCCATGACTGCTGCAGTCTGTGCAGTCTCTGAAATTGCTACTGCTTGTGCAGTCTGTGCAGTCTGTGCAGTCGCTGCAATTGCTGCCGTCTCTGCAGTCTCTGCCGCCCGTGCCTCTGCCCGCTGCAGTATGTCGCTATAGCGTAAAGGACAATTGCGAGATGTCATGATGTGCCCTTTCTGGTGGCATTTGCTGCATGTAGGTGGCGCCTTGGCCGTAGAACTGGCTCTATGGCTTCAAATGCACTTGGCTCGCGCTGTGTGGATGACTGTGTTATCCTCGATGTGGCGACAAGTTGGTCCAATCGCCGACGAGGCTCTATGAGGACCTGACCAATCTCTTTGGTATCCCGTCGAAGGCGCCAATGCGTATGAAAATGTTGTGGCCGGAGTGGCAGATCTTCCTCTATGAGCGGCTGTAATGTGTGCGCACAAGGGAGACCGTGAGACTTGGTGAAGCTGCCTGTGCAAGCAGGGATGTCTTTCTCGTTGAGGCGCTTGTGTTGCTTTGCAACCTGTCGCAAGGCTTCGTGTGATACCCAGCCACGTACCGTGCTATATACGGTTCCAGAGAGCTCAATTGGCATCCGTATATGCTGCCTGGCTTGGTTGGCTTGTAGCTCGGCCAGTTGGTTGAGAAGAGCTTGCTTGATTGCCCTCGTTGCTTCGAAGAGGTCTAGTGTTGACTTAAGGTGGCTCTTCAATAATGCGTGGATGCCTTCCACCCGGAAGTAGCCACATTGCCGAAATGAGCATATTGATCAACCCAGGCCTTGACGAGCTTTTCCTTATACGGGTCCAACCAGGTTTCCGTATGTAGCTAACCTCCTTGACGTATCGTGGTACAAAGCGCTTCTCCAGCTCTTCAACTTGTTGATCGAATGTCTCTCATCTCTCGAGCTCACGATTGAGTGCCAATACCCAAAGAACTCAACCCATTTCTCATCACTGTTAGAGTTCTCATCCTCACGGTCGAATGCTGGTTTGCAATAGCTAAGCACCGCCTTGTTCGCATGCCAGATGCAGAGCAGAGACCTTGACGCAGGAAAGCACCGGGAAATTGCGTTCATGCAGGCAAGGCAACGATCTGTAAGGATAACGGATGGCTGGCGAATGTCATATAACTCGTATATCGATTGAGTTGGTCCAGTGCCCAGATGTAGTCATCTTCATCTTCACCACTGAGAAAGGCAAAGGCAATACAGAATGACCGTTGGCAGGCATCAACGCCGATCATATCGAGCAGTGGCATCTTATATTTGTTCGTCTTGTATGTGCAGTCTAGAAGTAGTAATTCTGGGTATGCGTTGAGGTATTCTAGTGACGCCGGGTGTGCGAATAAGACCGCTGTGACTCGGCCGTCATGGTCAAGCTGTATGCGGGTTTGGAACCCTCGTTGTCAAGCTCATTGGCAAGGGCATGCATTGTGCTCTGCCCAGCAAGAAGCTCTCGTCTGCGCTGTGCGATACAGTTATATATGTCTTGCTGTGTCGCTCCTTGAGCAGTCTGAGAGCTCTGGCGCATATATGTCCGGATATCCTTTGGTGCTATGCCGGCGCTTGCGAGGTTCCCAATAGCTGACTGGTCAGTTGAGGAGAGGCACGATGAGCTGGATGTGCTGTAATGTGCAGACTGGGCTCATGGTTGTGGACCGACTTCTCCTCGCCTGGGCGATGCCTGATATACCAGTACGACTTATCAAGGCTCTCTTTCGCATTGATGGAAAACTGGCATCCAGTGATACGGAGCTTGTAGACCGTTGCCGTTCAGCTGGCTTCTGGTCCTTGCTTGTATGAGCCCCTGGTCTACCTCCACGATCACAGGCAAATGTGACTGTGCGTCTTCCGGACCGCGGGTCTCTCGTGGACTTGCCTGTGGTGAAGGCATAGCCTCTTGGAGCTGCCCACGCATTAATTGAGACAAGAAGGGACTCGCGAGTCGAATTGACCTCAGGAGGAAGGCAATCGTCAGGGAATTCAGTAAGCTCCATATTGGCCTACTCTGCGTAAGGGGCGGCGGATAAATTGGGCCGCAATGGCGGCGCGCTGACCCTCCGTGGATATGGTCGTGATATGCTTGCCACAGTACGGAGGGCGAGAGAAAGGAGAGGACAGGTCGGGGCCGGAGGCGGGCCCGACTATCTTCCGGCTGGGCTTACAAAACAGGCGCGGACGTCCGCGCCGACTTTAAAGGCGCGGACCCCCGCGCCTCTATTGGCTCCCCCCGTGTCATGGCCATCCGTTGGTCGGGTCGTAACATCCGTTGGTCGGGTCGTAACATCAGGTCTCCCCTCCTTGGTCTTGCCTCAAGACCTGCTTTAGCCGCCGTGTCGCATATCCTGGTCATTTCCTGCGTGAGTGTGTGCCGTTCCTTTCTTCTTCCTTCATCATGGTCCGTCATGCCGTCTGACCGTGTTTCCAAGAAAAGGGCCAAGGCCTCGTCGTCCATCCGTTGTGGTGTCCTGCTTTCCACGATCCTTTCGAATCCCGACATTCTTACGATGCCTTCTTGCTCGGCTTGCGAGCGTCGCGGACTCCGGGAATGCCAGGTGTCGTCTTCGGATTCTGATCGCTGTGTCGAATGCGTGCGCCTTCACCTTCCCGCTGCGACGTCCAAGGGGTATCGCCGGCACAGCTTCGAAATATTGCAATCAACACATCAAGCTCGAACGCGAGCTTGAGGAGGCCGAGGAAAAGGTTCTGCGCCTTCGAAAACAAAAGAAATTATGGTTTGAAAAGATGATGCGGGCGGTCTCCCGTGGGATCGATAACGTTGAGGAGCTGGAACGTGTCGAGAAAGAAGAGGCGGAGAAGGAGCGGCAACGAGTGGAGGAGGCGCGGCCGCCTTCCCCTCACGACGATCGGTTACCCTCGGACTTCGTCGAGGATTGGGATTCCTTGTACTCCCAGGTGTCGTTGTCTCCTTCTGTCTTAGCCCAATTTGGGTTGCTCGGGATTCGTCGGCGCCGGAAAATCCCATTTCGTCAGGAGGTTGATCTTTGTTGATTGAATTGTCGGAGAAGCGAACCACAATGGGTCAGGTGCTTGGTGGGTTCCCATGTGTTTTCCTCAGGTCCGTATCCTTTCCATTTTACAAGGTATTCCTGTTGCTGACCTTGTTTTCTTGTGTCCAGTATTTGTTCTGCTTCGTATTCTTGATCGTCGTCGACTTCGATTTTTTCCTGTGGTTTGGCGTTTCGTGGTGCTGGTTCCAATAATGAGATATGAAATATCGGTGTATCCGCATTGTTGTTGGTAGCGAAAGTTCGTAGTTGACTTTTGAAATGGTTTTCTTGACTTTGAACGGTCCAAGTTTCTTGAAATCCAATTTGTTGCTTGGTCGTTTTGTTTTGATGTTTCGTCGTACGAGGTAGACCATGTCTCCTCTTGAATGATTGGTCCCTGCAATCTTTTCCGATTGTAGTGAGTGGACATTCGTTCTCTGACGAATTGAAGTTCTTGTTGCATTTCTTTATGCAATTTTCGTAGCTGATCTGCTTGCAGTATCGCTCGTTCCGCTTGTGGTCCTTGTCGAGTGACCTTGAATGCTTCTGGGTTGTATCCGTAATTGGCGTATGCTGGTGAGAGCTTGGTTGTCTCTGTGACTGAGCTGTTGTAAGCTAGTTGTGCCGTCGGTAGCCATTTAACCCAATCGTTTTGTTCGTAGCTGATGTAGCATCGTAAATATTGTTCAAGCGTTTGGTTGAGTCGTTCTGTTTGTCCATCTGTTTGTGGGTGATAAGCTGTGCTGAGCTTATGTTTCGTTCCTAATTGTGCCATGAGCTTGCAAAACTTGGCCACAAATGTGCTTCCTCTGTCAGAGACAATCTCGTTCGGTAGTCCGTGATTGCTGACAATAGTTCGTAGGAACACATATGCTAGCTCTTCTGCGTTGCTTGCTTCTTTGTACGGTAAGAAGTATCCGTACTTCGTCAATCTGTCGGTAATGACGAATATGCTGTCGTACTTGACGTTGGTCATGGGTTCTTTGACGGTGGTAGCTTTGTGATATGGTCGAAAGCTATCGAGTCCCATGGTTTCTTTGGTACTGGTAACGGTTGCAATTCTCCGTATGGCTTGTGTCGTTCAGCTTTGCTTCGTGCGCAAAGTTCGCATTTTCTGATAGTTTCGCTGATTCGTTTCTTCATCCGTGGAAAGTCGTAGATTCGTCGAATTCTTTCCATCGTCCTCCGGATTCCTTGGTGTCCGTGTGTCGGGTGTTCGTGAATTTCGCGTATAACTTCGTCCTGAAGTTCTTCTGGTACAAAGATCTTTCCTTGATGCTTTGCCAGGCCATCTTCCCAAACAACTGGAAGTGGTTCCCAATCAACCTTATCGTAGGCTTGTTGGATCTTCTTCGTAAGGCCTTCGTCTGGATTGACCTTGAAGATTGCGTTAAGCTGTCGTTGTTGCATATTCCTTCATTGTTGAGCTCAAGGAGTTGTCCTTTCACAATAGGTGCTCCTGTGTCGTAGTCGGATCGTCGGCTGAGGGCATCAGCTCGACCGTTTTCTGTTCCTTTTCTGTGGATTATTTCGTAGTCGAATTCTGATAGACATTCGGCCCATCGGATCTGTCGTCCGTTCAATTGTTGCGTCGTCGCGAAATGTGAGATGTTTTTGTGATCTGTGTAGACCTTGATTTTGTGTTTGCTTCCGAGAAGGTAGTGTCGAAATTCCTTAAAAGCTTGAATGATTGCGAGGAATTCTTTGTCGTAGATGGGGTAATTGAGTTCTGCGCCATGTAGCTTTTTCGAGTAGAATGCAATTGGTCGTAGTCTTCCTTCATCGTCCTTCTGTCCGATTTGTGCTCCTAGAGCAAAGTCTGATGCATCGGTTTCGAGTTCGATTTGTCGTTCTGGATCGAAGGTGGTTAAGACCGGTTCTTGCGTAATCGTCGTTTTGATGCATCTGAAAGCTTCGTTGGCTTTGTCGTCCCATGTAAACTCTTTTTCCTTCTTCGTTAAGTCGTGTAGTGGTGTTGCAATCTTTCCGAAATCTTTGATGAATCGTCGGTAGTAATTCGCAAATCCTAGGAAACTTTGTACGTCCTTGACGTTCTTTGGCGTTGGCCATTCTTTGACTGAGTTGATCTTGTCTTGTTGCATTCGTATCTCTCCTGGTGAGATCGTGTGTCCGAGGAAATCTACTTCCTGTGTGTGGAACTTGCTTTTTTCTGGTTCAACCAGTAACTTCGCATTCTGAAGTGCGCGGAGTACCTTGTGGACGTGTTCCTTGTGTTCTTCTAGGGTGTCCGAGAAGATTAGGATATCATCCAGGTATACTACCACAAAGATGTCCAAGTGTTCGCGTAGGACATTGTTGATCATCCGTTGGAAGGTAGCTGGTGCATTTGTGAGTCCAAATGGCATTACCAGATATTCGAATAGTCCGAATTTCGTTCTGAAAGCTGTCATCCATTCGTGTCCCTTCTTCATGCGTATTAAGTTGTAGGCGCCTTTGAGATCGAGGGCTGTAAACCATTTTTTGCCGTGCAGTCGATCTCGTAGTTCCGATATAAGCGGTAATGGTGTTCGGTCCTTCATTGTAATATCGTTTAGGCGTCTGTAGTCGACAACTAGTCGTAGCTTGCCGTTTTTCTTTGGAACAAACATGACTGGGTAGCCTGCTTCGGATGTTGATGTTCGTATGTATCCTTTCGTAGATTCTCGTCGAGGTAGTCGCGTAGCGTTTGCAGTTGCTTTTCGTTTAGGTTGTAAATCTTATGGAACGTCGGCGTTCTTCCATCTTTGAGACAAATTTCGTGGTCCCATTGACTGTGTTCGGGTAACCCTGTCTCGAGTTCTTCCTTGAAGAGTTTGTCGTATTTCCGGTATTCCTGTGGGATGTTCTTCATTCTGTCTTGTGGGCTTTATTCTTTCTTTTAAGAGCTAGTTTCTCTTAACTCGAGCTCTTTATTGATTTGTTCGAGGTCTTTCCTTAGAGTGGCAATAACTCTTCGGATCTTCTTGTTGTGTCCTTTGTTCTGTTTATGTCGGATGCCAGGTTGTACAGCCGTGTTGGTCAGTACGTGGGTCTTGTCAGTCGATTTTGTTGTGTCCGCCGGTTCGGTTGCTGTTTTCGTTTGTATCGCTGAAGCCCGTAATGATTTGCTTGAACGGTCATCCCTTTCGTCCTGTTCAGTGGCTAAATCATCGCAAAATTTTGCTTTCTCCCAAATCTGCTGGTCTTGGAAACTTGCGTCTTCGTTCCAACGCAGCTGGCCAGTTTTCCAGTTGATCAGTGGGTTGCTCTCCTGTAACCATGGAAGCCCTAACACAAGGTCGTGTTCTCCAATGTCCATGATGTCGAAGTCGACTCGTTCGTCGTGGCCCTGGATATTGATGTCGAGGTGATCAATCTCCATATCAATGATTCCGTTGTTATAGTTGAAGGCCCTCCTTCGATATTCGTGAGTTCATATGGATCTTTCTTGTGTCTCCATGGGAGTCGGTAACGATTGATGACTCTAGGTGAAACGTAATTGCCCATCGCGCCGCAATCCAATAGTGCGTGTACGTGATGTCCCGCGATTTGGATGTCCAATACCATTTGGTTGCCATGGCTTGCCGTTGCCATGCATAGGGTCCTTGGATCTTGTCGTGTCGTGCCAGTCTGTAGCCCTTTTACAGATGGCGTACCTCGTTTTTTGCCTGGTCCTTATTCGTTTCATTTGGGTATTCTTCTTCGATTTGTTGTTGATATCGTTTCTTTATGTTTTCGTCGCGTGGTGTCGTGTCGGGGCTCAAGAGACTGATTTCTTGTAGCCAATCGAAGATTTCTTGTTTCTCAACGCTGTGTTGTTTGCATTGTGTTGCTTCGCAGTTGATTGCGTACCGTGCTTCGCAATTCTGTTCGTTTTCGTACCAGGAATCGAGTTTTCGTTCTGCGTCTTTCTGTTTTGCGCGTAGTTCTTCTGCGTTAATTTTTCCTTGGTCGAATGTAGCTTGTAGCCTTCGTAGGTGTCGCCAGTAGTCCTTTGGTGCACCGTTGTGTCGTTTGTGCCATGCTCGTGCCTTTTCGTGTTCGTGAACTTTGCAGTTCGTGTGCACATTCGTTGTAATCTTCTTCGTCGCATCTGATTCGTTGCGCGAGTCTTGTGAAGATAGATGGTTCGGATGCCTTAGAGCGAGTGGCGTTGTGCCATTCCCCAATTTTGGCGTGTTTGTGGATTTTGCATGTTTCCGAAAGACATCTCGTTAAAGAACCGTAATCATCGCGGCATTCAAGTGGCGTGCCGTAATCGGGTTCCAATAACATGACTTGGTCGTTCGGGTAACGTTGATCGATTTTCCAGTAGTCCAGTTCCGTGCTTAGGTAGGGTTTCGAAAGTATTTGTCCGTCGAATCTGACTGGGAAAGCGTTGTGTCGTGCCTTCTTCTGAAGTGTATCATGCAGTCCAAATAGACGCATGAGATCCATGAAATATGTTTGTGCTCTTCGTGACTGAGCACTGTTCTTGGGTCATCTGAAAATTCTCCTCGTGGTTGCCATTCTCGTTGTAGAGCTGTAAAGGTATCGACTACGGCGATAGCCACAGCGTAGTCTCCTCCGCGTGGTGCCGGTTGGTATCGAATCATCGCAGCTTGTTGGTTTTCCGTGAGAATTTGAGGTATTTGCTGGGTTCCAATTTTGAGCATCTCTTCGAATTCTTCGAAGTATGGGGCGTGTTCTCCAATCGTGGCGTTTTCCTTAGTAGTGAGGGTGGTGGTGCGAGTTCGTTTTCGTCTTCTGTTTCTTCGGGTGTCTCTTGTTCTTCAGAGCTTGTGTCGTCGACACTCCGTTGATCTTCTTCGGGTTGTTGTCCGAGTTTTGTGAGCATAAGGGCTGCGTCCGTGTCCTCTTTGTTATGTTGTTTGTAGACTGCCCGTCTTTGCTGTCGGTCTTTAATTCGCATGTCTTCCTGGAATCGTTTGCCGTTCTTCCTGATCCAGTCTTGTGAGACTCCTTCAGGATAGGGATATTCTGTCTCTGCGAATTTGACTTGTTTCGGTGTCGTGGAATCCTTCG
This sequence comes from Hirsutella rhossiliensis, assembly GCF_020360975.1. Taxonomy (NCBI): domain Eukaryota; kingdom Fungi; phylum Ascomycota; class Sordariomycetes; order Hypocreales; family Ophiocordycipitaceae; genus Hirsutella; species Hirsutella rhossiliensis. The sequence goes on along the minus strand of NW_025408677.1, from coordinate 1,356,345 downwards.
TTGCATCATTGCAAGGGTTCTCTTTGGTGGTTTTGAAACCATCCGGTACCTTGTTTGTCGCTTAGGTGTACCGTACATTTGTCGTCGTAGCATGCAGTCCAGTTAAGGAGTTCATGCTTTGGTTCCTGTTTGTTAGTAGCGTTTAGGTGTTTCTTACCTTCTGGGGCTGGGGCCCAGTGGGTTTTCTCCTTGCGAGGTTGTCTGCATTCTTTGGAGTAATGTCCAAGTTTCCCGCAGTTGAAACACTTTCCTTTGCTTTTTTGGGTTGCGTCCAGGTCCATCCTGCCTGGGTTAGTTGTGTGGGCGTAGGCAATGGGAGTTTCGCGCTTCTTCTTGTAGTTGGCGCGTCGGTTGAAGTTGTTCCCATAGGAAGGGTTCCAGTTTCCTCTTCCTTGCTTCTTTTCTTGGCGTCGCGCATACTGTCTGTCGTCGATTCGTACTGCCATAGCAATGTAGTCCGAGAGGTTGTCAGGTCGATTTTCCTTGTAGAGCTCGTCCTTGACTTCTTCTTTAAGTCCGTCGTAGAATCGTGACATAAGGGTTCGTCGTCCCAATCAAGCTTTGAGGTGACTTGACGGAACTTCGCAGCATAATCCGATGCTGAGATCCTTTGTCGGAGTTCTCGAAGTTTCTGTTCGGCCTCTCGTTCCTCGTCGGTTGTTCCGAATACCTTCGTAATGGCTTCTTCGAATCCTTGAAACTGGCAAAGACTTCGTCTGTCTCGTTGTCTCGTCGCGCTGGTTGGTTGTCGAGAAAGTCCTCATGATGGGTCCAAACCAGGCGAGTGCCGTTCCAGATAAACAATTTCCTGCGTGGAGTACCTTTTCGACTGGGTCCGAGAGCTTGGTCGGATAGAATCGGTGGTAGGCTTTGAGTTGGGTGAGAAAGTCTCGAAGCGTGCCATGAGTACCGTCGAATGGTCCTGGCTGTTTTGGTTTGACTGCTTCTCCGATGTCCCTGACTTGTCCGTTGCCTCCTCCGTTCCTGAGCACTTGGACCTCCTGTCGAAGGCTGATGATTTCGCGCATCATGTCCTGCGGCGACACGGTGTGTCCCGAGTTGGTTGATCCAGTTTGCTGTGCAGGCATGTTGACAGTTATGCGATATTGCTCAGAGAGACGCGGTATCGTTCTGAACAAGAGCTTTCAACGTGTGACGACCGGTGATATTCCCAAGGGATAAACCTGTCGAGGGGTTTATGTTGGCAGATACAACAGGGCGTGGTCTGAGCAATGATAAGTATGTCACGTTGGTGATGAGTCGGAGGTCGTAGACCGTAGACTGTAACCAGGTAATCAAGTGATCGGAATCAGAGATGAGATCGTGATAGGGATCGTAATGATTGTGTTGAAAGCTAAAGAGCTATCTAGTCTAAAGGAGTGAAATGGGGCAGCTATATATACCCAACTGCCCGTCTCTGATCGCGAGGTGCTGGAGGTGATCACAGAGGTGATCACCTTGATCGATGAACGATCCGTCGAGCACCGCTCGCTTGATCGTAAGGCGATCCACCGATCACCTTTCGCATGGTCACGTGATCCTTCAGCGGTTAGTCATCCCTGGCCCGTGTCATGGCCATCCGTTGGTCGGGTCGTAACATCCGTTGGTCGGGTCGTAACAGTAGCCTAGCCCGAACTATACCTAGGGGTTAGTACTTATTAAGGAGTACCTCTATATATACCTAGGAATATTATAAATCTATATACTATATATAATATATTAACTAGTTATAGGCTCGACGCGTTAACGCGTCCGATACGATTCGCTCGCGTCTTATTATTCTAGTACTAGCGTTAGCCTAGCCTCCCTTTATTACTCGCTTCTCTAGACCCTTACTTCTTCCGCTTAATACGTTTAAAAAGTTTAGATTTCGAGGCTATAGATTTCGTACTACCTCCCCCTTTCTTACCGGCTCCCTTAACGCTAGCTCTATCTATACCCGAGCTATCTATACTAGCCGAGGCTCGCGCCGCTTAATAAGATAAAGATCGATTATTCCGATATTTCTATAGTTATATATAGGCCTAGTAAAGCCGAAGTATAAAATTATAGGTATAGGAATATAGCTTTAATATCGAGAAGGGCTTAGATTAGCAATAGGTTTATAAAGTTTATATTAAACGGAATAGGCCGAAGCCCGGCACTATAATTTCGATTAGCACCTAAAACGCTAAGCGGTATTTCTAGGACTATTATAAGATCTAAGATCCCTCTAGAAAACGTTCTATACTAGCGCCTTAAAAGAAACCGTCTATAGGATACTAGACGATAACGGATGCCTTTAACCTCGATCTAAATATACCCTAAGAGTAAGCTATTACGAATTACCTTATTAAGAGCTTTAATAGGAATATCTTCTAACGTTTAGTAGTCGAATAGATCGTCGAGAGTAACCTATTATTCTAAGAACCTAAAAATATAAGGCTATAGGCTATTTTCGAGTACCTTAACCTATTTATTACGAGCGCGGATACCTATATTAGCTATAATATAGTTCGTAAGCGCGCCGTTACTAAATTTAAGAAGTATAAAGGGAAGGTTATCGAGGTATTAAGGCGTTTACCTAGGTTAATATATATCTCGTTCGATAGTTAGGGATCGCGAAATAAGCACGCTCTATATAGCGTTATATACTTCTTTTAAAATAAGGATAGTAAGTCCTATAAGCTTATTTTAAGAGTACTTAAGCTAATAGTTTAATACTTAGGGGCTAATATTAAATATAAGATTATCGAAATACTTAAGTTATATAAGATCTTAGATAAGAAAATAAGGTACTTTACGCTTAATAATATACTAAATAATAATACTATAATAGATACTATTAAGGAGAGATTTAGGTTCTTTAGTAAAGAACGATAGGGCCGTTACTTTAGCTATATAATTAACCTTATAGTTAAAGCTATTCTCTTTAAAAAGGATATTAATATATTTAAGTCCTAGCTACGATATAAAGACGTCTTAGCTACGACTAAGTATAAGCTTTAGTAGAAGAGAGGCCTAATTAGTAAGCTCTATAACCTTATAGTTACGATCTACTAATCTAATATACTTACTATACTTTTCTATAATATCTAGCGGCTAGAGTTCGATATATTTAGAGATCCGAGCATAAGAATTTAAAAGCCCCTTAAGGTAGTTATCGATAATAAAACGCGCTAGCTATTATAGCTATATATAATCTAGCGGGCCTTAATGCTTCGACCTTACCTTAAGACGCTAGTCCTAAAGTATAAGTAAGAATAAGAAAAGGATAATACGTTAAAGCGGTTAAAGAGGCTTAAGGTAAGTATAGTTATACCTACTATATATCGAGATAAGAATAAACTAAATAATAAGGACTAGTCTATTTTAGAGGCGTTTAAGGATATCTTATAAAGCTTTAAGGATATAGTTAAAGCGCTTAAAGGCGATAGGATTTAATAGAAGTATAAGTAAGGATATTTTAAGTCCTATAGTAATATATAGGACGTAATTATAGGATATAAATTCTTACTAGTAGAATTAGAAAAGGCTAAAGCTAAGATCGATAAGTATCCTAACCTTAAGTATTTTAGGGCTAATATTAATCTTAGCTAAAAGAAGCTTAATAAATACTATAATAAGCTAGATAAGACTTTAATATATTATACGGTACTAGTACTATACCCTACTTATTAATAGGGTTATTTTAAGATAATATAGTCTAAATAGCTAATATAGGTTTCTAAGGCAAAAGATATAGTATAGTCCGTTTAAGATAGAGAATATAAGATATTAAATATCTTTATAAAGGATTATAATAAACAAGCTATAAAGCGTTAACGGATATAGTATTATTCTCCGTTTAAACGATATAAGGATAAAGCTTAGATACGTTCTTATAAAGAAAACGATATTAATAAAGTAAAGGATAAGTATACTAGGTAATAAAAGGACCTATTACCTATAGATAGCGATATTCGTAATCCGCGTAAGTATTAGTATATATAGCGGTTTAAGTACCCTAGGCTTTCGCGAATAGCTATAGACTTTATAATAGTTTAAGCGATAAGCGTAGAGTATAAAAGGCTATTCTCGGCGGTAGGTTATATAGTAACGCGTTTTTAGAGTTAGCTAGAGGTAAGTACGATTACTATTTACTAGGTACTACGGTTATAGTTATAAGCGGGTATTATAAAGGAAGTTAATTTAATACTATTAAATAAGGCGGATAAAGTAGTAGCTAGGGAGCCGGTCGAGGAGAAGGTAGTTAGAGGATAGCTTTAGGGTTTACTAATATAGATATAGGAGGAAGAGGTAGGGTAGGAGTAGAGTTACGTTAGGTTATTTAACTCTAAGGTAGCGATTATAGTACTAAGATAGGGCATAGGAAGCTAGTTAACTATTAACGCAATATTAACTAACTTAATATAGGGCTAAGGTTAATTAACTTAATGGAGGAAAAGCTTATTAATCGGTTAACTTACTTAACTAAGGGCTAAGGTTAAGTTAGTTACGTTAATCGCCACCCTAGTTTAGATGCTCCGCTATCGACGTTATACCTAGTCCTCTAGTAGACATGCAATTTTATAGTACTAATAATTTTAAGGGTTATATCGTCTATTTTAAAATACAGAGCACCTTTAGCAGCTAGTTAAGTTATAATTAGGATCTGCTAGTGCGCTTAGAGAAGAACGGGTTAAACCTCGAGCTTATTCCGCTATATGCCTTTCCCGGCGTGCTACTAAACTGCTTTATTAAGGACTACGTTCACTAGTACGATTGCGATACTAAAACTATCGAGTTTCGCCTTATTAAGGATCCTTAGAGTTTCTACGAGGATAACTAGTCTCTTAGCTAGCACGGCTTAAATTGGAAGCTTACTTAGAGTAGGTACCTATGCTTGCTATGCCCTAGGAGTAGCTCGGTAGAGCAAATTACGGGAATTCTGTCCCTACTCGAGGCTCGCCTAGATCTTTATATAGTGCTTAATAGGGATACTCGCCTTCTTTCCGTAGAGCTCCCGCGACTGCAACTCGGCTTTCAGCTTAAGCTAGGGGAATTAGTGATTCGATTAAGGGAATTCCTAGGGATATAGGTCGACGATAACCAGTCTATCGAGACACTCGTGGGTTTTAGAAGCAAGCTTGTCTTACGAGACGTTAATAACGCGCAGTATAGAAGGGTTATTATACCGCAAGGTAATATCTAATATTAGATAAAACAGTATAAGACTTTCGGCGCGCACGTAGATACTTCGGTGATATATAGCACCGCCCATCGAGTATAGGCCTATTCTATTAACAATCTGCTCTACTAATAAAAGGACAACGGCAAAGTAGAAAGTAAGCTTTACCTCGCCTACCTCTACGCGCTTACGACCTATTCCTATCCCGACCTATTTACTTACTAAATAGGAACGGAGTAGGCCCTAGAGATCCTTAGGTCGGCTACGGTTCGCTCTATTAGCTGCTTAAGTTAAGTTGCCATAGACATATTAGCATCTATTGCTGCTCTTACCCCCGGCCGCTCCTTCTATCCACCTTACGAGAGAGATATGTAGGCGGTTAAGTGGTCGCGGCATCTAAGCTTCCTAGCATAGGACTCTCGTTTCTATAAAGCTGCCCGGGGTATCCTCGACAACGCCTCCGCGATCGACTTTCTCTATCCTATAGAGGCAATCGAGCCTATCTAACTGCGACACGCCGAAATGCACCTTATCGAGCGAGAAATCATACGAAGGGCCGGCTAATATATATCTAGTTTCGGCGCCGAAGACTTTACTAATAAGTATGATAAGTTCTACGCGTCGAGAGACCGCATAAGACAACTAACCTAAGCACGCCACGTAAGCGAGATAGTATACCGCATCAACCGCGGCCTAAGTTCCCTGCTATATCGAGTTTCTCTAGACTTAGTAGACTATCTATATAGTCTAATTTAAGACTAAATAGCAAAAGGAAAAGTATCTCTAGAGTTTAAGATCGAGTATAACGCAAAATAGCTCGAAGATCCTAGAATATTTTTACCCTCTCTTTAGTGCCCCTTATATTACGCCTTTTAGCGCAATCGGCGATTTCTTAATAAGTTCTAGGCAATAGGATAGCTAGCGACACTATCTTACGCAGATAATCACAATAAGTAGCTAGTGTAAGCCCTCCTATCGTTCTTCTTCTCCCCTACGGTATCTGCAACTACTCTGCCTACGGGCGGCTCGTTTAAATTAGCAGAGGGCTATAGCGTGCAGAAAGAGCAGCTTCGGGTTTAGATTTATAATACGGCTTTACGTTACGATCAGTGCCCAGAGAGAAATTCTGCTATACTTTCTAGCGAATCTAGCCGGGAAACTCTAATACGACGGCAACGGGAGCATAAGAGCAACAAAAAACGCGCCGCAAATTCATTTTAGCATCATCTTATTTAATAGTAGCTATATGCTCGTCCCATCTAGCCGCAGGATACCTTATCAAGGACTTATTTTAGCGTCTCTAAGGCGATAAGTCTCGTTATTTCGAGCTAGAGTACCTGGCATGCCAACCTACTCTTTAGAGAATACCTGTAGTCGTTCGTTCACAATCTAGGCAAAATACTAGTAGAAAGTGTTTCTGTCGAACGTGCGTTTAAGCCAGTTAGGATTTCGCTAACAACCCGTTAACAAGGCTTCGTATTAGTCGAAGATGCCTTCTATAGTCCTCCCCGAGGTGCTGTGTTCGAGCCTGCTCTTAGGCTCGACCGCTTCGTATAAATAAAGATTGTTAGCGACGCCCCCCGCAACGAACTAGCCTAAGTACTTAATTTCTTGGAATCGGAAGCTGGATTTAGGCATAAGCGCCGGTATCTCGCGGAGCTTAAAGATAGTCTTTCGAGCCTATAACTCCACGTGGTAAAGCACTTAGACAAAGACTGTTTAACCGAGCGGGCTAAGGCTCTTTAGAAGCACCTAGAGCAATGCGAGATACGCGCCAAAGAACTATATCGCTTATTGTCTCAGGCCATCAGCTCGTTAACTTCGGACTCTTACGACGCATCTTAGGCGATACACGCTATCATTATTAAAGCAAGGTATTACCTAAGAATCTATCCTATTCTATGCTTAAAACAATTAAGGAACTCTGCTTTCGAGCGTCTCCTAGATTTATAGAAAGAAGCCGTTGTTGCCTATAGCGTAGCAATTACCCTTATTTAGCAAGCCCGGCGCCTAGTATAACTTTAAGACAATAAAGTCGATCTACTTCGCGAGCTTAAAAACACGGGCCGTTAGGGCTAGGACCTATATAAATTCCCGGAATAGCTCCTACTTAAATACGAGAGCGAGCTTATAATTCGCGAAGTGCAAAACCGAATCGCCTTATAGATAATCAGGCCCCCGGACAACAGCAACGCTGTTATGCAACTAAATATAGGAGAAGGAAAATCATCTATTATTATCCCTATAGTCACGGCGGCTCTCAGCGATAGCTCTAAGCTTGTCCGAGTTATCGTGGCCAAGCCTTAAGCAAAGCAGATGTACTAGATCTTAGTATCTAAGCTTGCCGGCTTGCTCGATCGCCCGGTCTACTAGATGCTATTCTCTAGGGCGATCCGTATAAATTCCCTAAGGGCTGAAAAGATTCGCTAGCTAATAAATCATTGTATAGATAGGGGTGGCGTTATAATAGTCCAGCCGGAGCACCTCTTATTATTCCAGCTAATAGGGCTTAAGTGTTAAATTAACGGCGAAGTTAAGCTCGCTAGACAGCTTTTAGGGATTCAGTGCTTATTTAATACCTCTATAAGGGATATTATTAATAAGAGCGACGAGAACTTTAGCGTTAAGTTTAAGCTCGTCTATACTATTAGCTAATAATAGCCCATCGACTATAGCCCGGATCGATAGGTTCTAGTCTAAGAAGCACTTAAGCTGATTACTAAGTTCTCTACGACCGCGAAGCAGGATTTTCCGCAGTCCATCGACCTTAATAATCGATATACCGGGAGGTTCCCGATAATACGCATTTTACGTGCCGATGCCTAGGACGCCGTATTCCGCTAAGTAGCTAACTCTATATACAATACGGGGATAAATAGATTTCTAATAGCACGCTAACCTATAGAAACAAGAGATGCAGTTCGACGCTATATTACTAAGCTAGACTTAACGTCCAAGGAAATCAGTGCTATTAAGAAAGGCACATTTTAGGGCGAAACAACTATTAAACCTATCCTCCTACTTAGGGGTCTTTTGGCCGGTAGTATCCTTGCCTTTACCCTCGGGCAGAAGCGCTAGCGGGTTAACTACGGCACCGACAATAAGAGGGAGAGGAAGACTAAACTAGCCGTACCGTTTCGAGCTAAGGATAGCCCTATGCCCCGATCGGAATTTAGCTATCCGGATATCGTGATTGTCCTCACCTATCTAAGCTACTACTACGGCGGAATTAGCAACGACGACCTCTTTTCCATTTTCGAGCAGCTCGTTAGGTCTAATAGCCCCGATATCGGGTACTAAGACTAGATTAAGACAGCACCAAGCATGCCTCAGCCTTATAGACAACTAAAGGGCATTAACCTCCGCGACCGCATATAATGCATATTAGAAATTTTCCCCTATCTTCGCTATTCTAAAGGTGCTATCGACTACTTTCTATCGAAAAGGGTTTTTGCTAAGGAATTAAGGGAATTTCCGCATAGACTTTCCGCGTCGGGATAGGATCTAGGCAAAGTAAAGAACAGCCTAATAACGGGCTTTAGCGGAACCAACGATTCTAAATATATCCTGCCCTTAGATATAACCTAGTTAGACCTAGCTAAGTAGAAACACACTAACGCATTAGTGCTTAAGTACCTGCTCCGCCCTAAGAATAGTACTAAGCTAGTGCCGTAGCAAGCAGGCCAAGCTATCTTAGACAGCGGGTCACTGCTTAAGATAATAACGTAAATATCGATAAACACGCGCGTAGTTCTCGACGTTAGCGCCTAAATTATTAACGTTAGCAATCGGCAATTTATAGAACGGTGGCTTCGCTAATACGAGGGTTATAACCGCACGTAGGCGGTTGTCTTTTTTAGTGATGCTAATAAACTTTTAGTGTTAGATAAGTCCGGAAATATCGAGGAGCTCTAGATATCGCTATTCTCTATATAGCTAGACTAGTGTCTAATATTCCTCGATAAATCGCATATAAGAGGCATGGATCTTAAGCTGCCTGCTAACTATTAAGCCGTAGTAACGCTAGGTGCAAACTTAACTAAGGATAGACTGGTCTAAGGTAAGTCGACTCTATTAGAGTTCTATATTATACACTATATTAAATGCGCTTAATATATCTTAAGTATATATACGGATACGAAGACTAGGTAAGGGGTAAAGCGTCGTCTTTTGCATTCTATAGGAAATCGAATATAAAACTCTAGCGTAGTAGGGCTAAAGGCTAACATCGATAAGCCTAATTACCGTATCTAACGTCCTCTGCTAGGTTATTTCAGAAACATAGCTCGATCTACGACGCGCCGTTCCTCTATAGCTTACCTAAGGCAGTCGTTTCTATAGACAATTAGCTACCTAGAACGCTGACCGAGAAGCCCGAGGCAGCACTAAAGGCAGAATTAAGTGGGCGCAGGGTTTCCTTAAGGACGAAGCATAGAACCTAGAGCACCGGTATCAGCCAGGAAAGGCCTATATAGACCTCACTTTACTGCTTCAGCCTATCCGGGAGGGCGTGCGGGCCTTATTTCGGCAGCGTTACGATGAATTTAGCTTAGCGCATCTGCAACGCGCGGCGGCGCTATAGGAGGAGCAAGAGCGCGAACTCTCGCCTAAGGCGGAGCGCGAGCAGTAAGTCAAGCTCCCCCCCCCGGCTCAGGCTAGAGACCACGCACTCTATCCCGATGTCTAGCACTTTATCACCTATAGCGAGTTTCCCTAAAAACCACGAGGACTCTAGCCCGCGTTTATAGCCCTTAGTAATACCTCGGCTATAGAGTACCTTAACGTGGCCGAGTTCCCCCGCCTCGTCTAGGTAATAGAAGACTTCTCTAGTACTATTAAGATAGCCCGAAGGCATGGCAATCTATTAGATTTATTTTAACGTTGCGTGTAGTAGGTTCTAATAAGAAACCCTAAGGCCGGCGCCCCCTCCCGTCTGCTCCTTATTAGCCTATACGAGGCGTAGGAACTCCTCCTATTAATAGCAAGGTCTAAGCACGTTATAATATATATCTACTCGCCTCGGACAAGCCTCGAGCTACAGCCGCTCGACCATCTAACCTTATACACCATCCCTTACTAGATATATAGTCTAATAATCCCGAAGGAGATGATTTATTAACTAAATCTATTTATAGGGCAGCTCTACCTCTTATCCTAGAAAGATTATATCTGCGTGTGCAACGTACTAGGACTTACTTATAAACCCGGCGACGAGTTTATTACCCTCGGTCTAGATAGCTTTATCCTATATAGTCGCAGCCGAGCCACTTTTATTAATAAGTCTAGATTTATAAAAAGTCCCGTTAAGTTCTTAAAAGTTCTTATAACTAATATACGGTAAAATTACGAGACTATTAAAAGGACGTATTTAGGTAAAATTTTAGATAGTGTGCTCTTAGGACGTAACGAGTTTAAAGAGCCTAGCGAAGATAGTAATTCGAGCTAAGCGTATAGCTACTAGTCTATTACCGTGTTATAAAACTAACCGCTGCTTAGCTTTTAAGAGAATCGTTTCGAAAAAAATTTACTCCCTACCCCCTTCCGGGGCTTCTATCTCTCGTTCTAAGACCTATGTTTTTAGCGTAAAAGCGCCGTTTCGAGTCCTCGCCTCTTATACGTTATAGACGTTAAGATAGCAAATATCGAAACTTAAGCAATTCGGACATTAGTAGGAAGGCCTTATAGGTTTATACGTCCTCTTACTTACGATTTATTCTAAAACAGCTAAAAAATATATATAAGTTCCGGTTAATATCCTCGATAGCCTAACTATAGGCTATATTACCGCTACTAGATGGTTTTAGTGCCTACGAACTCCTACGTTTAGTACTAGGTTCGCTAAGAGCAGCTCTTAACTTCTTTCCTAGTACTATACTATTAAGCATTAATAACTAAAACGCAAAAAGTAATAAAACAGCACTAATAAACCGCCGATGCATTTTACGTGCTACCCTAATTCGTATATATAGCTGCTTATATCTATAATTAGCTCCTTTATCGCCTCCTTATTAAAGTCGTTAGTTTAACTTTACTCCTTATTATTTTCGTTCTACCTAAAGTACTTAGGTCTAATAGTAATTAGTACCGGATATATATTGGCCTATTAAGGTTAGGATATATTCCGTAGATATTCGTCCGGAAGACCTACTATTTCGGCCTACGAAGGTAGAGTCAGCCTACTAGAATACTACTATATCTAATTGTTCCGCTTACTGCGTACGTATAGGAAGACATCGACGTTATAGTCTCCGTGTAGTTTATATGCTTTTTTAATAAAGTTCTTACAACGCTTAGAAAATCGCGACGCCTAGTTTTTTCGGACCCTTCGTAGATCGCGAATAGGCACGAATTGTTTTTTCAAGGCCTTTACTATTATTGCATCGCCTAAGACATTCTCTAGCGGAGTATAGAGTATATAGGCGGCGTATAAATAAGCTTATACCTTACCCACGAAAGGCTTAAAAGCTATATAGCACCTATAGCACGTAAGCTTATACCCTGTTAGATCTAACGTCGGCCTTACCGAATATAACTTATGCTGTTTTATTGTATTTAGTTCTTAGTTTTTAGTTGTTCGTACTTACCTACTATATTAATTGTCCTTATATACCGTAGATAGGCTAGAATATAGGTATGCATTTAAAATAAGAGAGGCGACTAATAAAGGGGGCCCGTTTATTTAGAGGGAACGGACTCTATATAGCACGCGAATACGAACCGCGCGCTTAGCACTACGCCCTAATAGCGTTTAAGTAGATAATTCCCTAAAGAATAATAGAATGGAATGAATTTAATTCCGCCCGGAGGGATTGTTCCCTATAGGGTCTAGACGCTTTAGCTAACTACTTTTCCTTCCCCTTTATCTCGACCACCGGCAAGCCCCTTACTTCTTACGCTTTAGGTTAATAATAATAGTAGTAGTATTAATACCGTCTAGGAGATCGTATTATAGGGCGGGAAACGTGCTAGGCTAGGTATAATATAAAGATAAAAGTGCTCGCCGGAGACCCGTCGCACGTGCCTTACCTCTACCTCCCTAGCTAGCAATTCTTAGGCTCCGTGGCCGCTCGATTGCTTTGTCCCTTCCCCCGTAAGTAGGTTCTAGGCACGGAATAGGGGTTAGTCTTCGGTTAGGCAGAGTGACTCCTTTTAAGCGGCCCCTTTATTAATTGACTTTATAAGATTTAATTAAAATTGCATATAAGTGCAATTACTATATAAGCAAGAGCAAAGGACACCGTTCTAATAGCAGCCTAGCTAAATAGCGCGCTATAGCTAGTTTTAACTAATAGTCCTATGCTTTTAATGTCCGAAACGGTAGTCTATAATAATATAATAGCTATAATCGTTAGCACCGCTAATAATAGCACGTAGAAAAGTACTCTAGCCTTAGCCTAAAAAGTTAATATATAGGTAAATAATAGCTAATAGTATATAATAAAGGTATATACGGCGAGTATAATTAATACTTTAGTTAAGCGACCGAGCCTAAGGCGCGATACTTTCTATAGAATTATTACTATAGAATTTTGCATTTTCGGAAGTATATCGTCGAATATAATATAGTTCTTACTCCGCTAAAAGCTAATATAGTAGCCCTAAATCCTAATCGTTAAGTTAGTCGGGTAGGAACCGGGTAGGCTATAGGGTAGAATCTAGGGATATATAAGATTCTCGCCGTAAGCGCAGCGCCTTATACTAACCTATATAATAACTAAACCCTGCTTAGTAAAGCTAGGATTCTAGCGGAAAAGGACGTTAAGTATACTATACGCGATAAGCGCGGCGATAGCCGCGTAAATAAAGAGATTCCGATGCATTGCTTAAATCTATAGACGATACTAACGAGCAGCTTATAGGGGAGTATTTAACCGCTTACGCCCTCCGCTTAACCTTATTATTAATATTAGTACTTCTTAATTTAGCCACGCGGAGCACCGAGAGGCAGGTAGTTCTATTTTTCTCGGCGCGAGAGACTAGTAGCAAATGGCCGCTCCCTACGCCCGTTGCGGCCCTCTATCGGGAGACCTAGATACCGCTTATAATGCTGCTGCTTATAGACGCCCTAAGGCGTGCCGCTGTCCGCTTACGCTCCCTAGATGCCTATACCCTATAACTTCCCGTATAAGCATCCTCCTAACGCCTAGTCGGCAGTTAATATAGGAGTATAGTATACGACCGTCCCGCGTGGTCCGGAAGCAGCAGGTCTCGCGACTGCTACGTCTTTACTAAATAACGGCCTAAGCCCCGTATTACGCGCCTAAAGTACTTAACTATAGTAGATAGCTAGTTAATTCTAACTACTAGCTAGAGTGACTTTTCTAGAGAAAAGCACGGGGCTAGGGGGCATCTCGTAGTTATAAAAGTAAGGTCGCATAGCCCCTAAAGGAGCTCGTTAGAGATTAATTAATTGCATTACTAGCCCCTGTTCTTTACTCTCTGTTTCGTTGTGTGTGCGCGCCTTACACCCTAAGACTCCGGTCTAACCCCTAGCCCCTCCGTAGCCCGACCTAATAGGAGGCTTAGATAAGACTTAGGAGGCGAGGGAGTTTCGTAAGTAGCTCTAGGCATGCCCTAAAGATACGCTTATCGTCTATACTAATAGCTCAAAGAGCGAGGACAACGCCTACTAGTATAGGTACTCGTTATAGCTAGGTCCCGATAAAGCCGCCTACGGTAGCGGTTAGATTCTACTTGCCGAGGTATACGACGTAGAAGTCGAGAGCGCCCCCGAAGGACTCCGAGTAGCGCTCGCATAGTCCCCGATTACTCCGGAGCTATATACTAGATAATAGCATCTCTACTACCTACTTACCGTAAGGAGCGGATATAGTAACTTTACCGACTACTATAAAAGGTTCGAGTATAAAGAGGCCCGCATCGAATGCTCGTGCGGGAGGATAAAATCACCCCTATACTACTTCTACTACTAGAGGGTAGGCGTCCGACACCACCTAAGGTTAGCTCCGACGGCGGATAAGGCTATTAACTAAGCACTAGGATCGGGCTTTAATCGGTTCCTCGGGCTAGTAACGGGGGCAGAGTTCTTTAATCGGATCTACTATCGCTATTAGCTCTAGGCAGCCCTTAACTAATATATACTCTCTTTTATTTCCCTTTATTTTCTATTCGTAAGCTTTCGAGGGGGCTTATAGTCTATCTAACTACGCGGGCTTTCTTAGTTACCTAGCTATAACTAAAGACTAACTACTATTACGGCTTTGCTACTATATATAGACCCCGCTAATAGGGGAAGGGATACGAGCATCCGAGCGGCCGTAGAGCCTAAGAATTACTAGATAGATAGGTAGAAGTAGGGAACGCGGGACGGGTTCCCTACGAGCACTCTTATCTTATACTATACCTAGCCTAGCATGTCTTTTACCCTTATAGGGATGTCCTAGACGGTAATTAATACTACTACTACTACTACTACTATAAATAGCCGTACCTCCGGCCGCCGGTAGGTCTATTAGTCTTAGTATAGTCGTCGGCTCTCGAGGAAAAGGGTATTAAGATAATACTAAGGAGTTTAATCTTATTAAGCGATAGGCTTCTTTTACTATAAGCTTCGATATTCCTTTTAACTGTCCTATAAGCGGTAGATTAAGACGGTTAATAGGCCTATACTCTATATAACTAGCTATATAGTTCCTCTACTAAGTTAATCTAGAAGGTAGTAAGAGAATAGCACTAAACTAACTAAGCGCCTGCTAGAAGAAGATTTATAATAATAATTACGCTTTAAACTAGACTATATATATTCCCTTACTCCTTAGGCACGGAAGTTACCTAATTTCGTTAAAATCGTAAATTTCCGGGAAGTAGCCTAACTATTTAGGCGAAGTCGGTGCCTACCTAGGCGGAGATAGAACGTTGTTACCGGTAATATCGGGGACCTATATATCTTTATATAAATCTACCGTTAGCTCGTTGCTATCGCTTAATATAGAAAAGTCCTCTAAGATCTACTTAGGAGGACTAGCTTTCTAATTGCTTAGAGGCTATAGTATTTTATCGCCTAAATCTTACTCCGACTTAGGAAGTATATTAAAGCTCGTTTCTACTAGCGGAATACGAGAAGTAGACTACGTAATAGGCTAATCTATATACCGTAAGATTGCTTTAGCTGTTCGAAGATTATAAGCAATATTAGTTATAAAGAAGCCTTAGCCTTCGTTCGTCGTAGATAACGAGTCCTATTTTTACGGCCTTCTTAACGAATCTTTTAATAAGCCTTTCCGTTTTCGATTTCGGATCTAACCTTTGCGTTTTATACTTTAGGTAGGGGTTAGCTATTTAGCCGTTTTCTTATTTATCGATGATTTCGATGTAGGTGTTTTCCTTAGAGGGTTTCTTAGGGGTAGTTCTATATTATAGGTCTCTAGAGTCTTAG
This sequence comes from Hirsutella rhossiliensis, assembly GCF_020360975.1. Classification (NCBI taxonomy): domain Eukaryota; kingdom Fungi; phylum Ascomycota; class Sordariomycetes; order Hypocreales; family Ophiocordycipitaceae; genus Hirsutella; species Hirsutella rhossiliensis. The sequence continues at coordinate 1,340,800 of NW_025408677.1, read as the reverse complement.
ACGATCCTAAAGGTTGCCCGCCCTTAGTATGCGTTGCCTTTTACTATATTAATATCGTTGTTACTATATTCTATCGAGGTATAATATCTACGTTCCTTACATATCTATTAGAAATCCTAGACCGCCCCGTGGTGTCCCTTTAGGTCTACCCTAACCCTAGTATAAAACGGTGCGGGTTTATAGATAAATCTTTTAGCGAAGTTAGATTATTTCGAAGACCTACTAGAGGCACGGACTAGAGGAAAAGCTCTAAAAATTCCGGGATAGACGGTCTATTAGCGATATCCGGTACCTTAGGGTCTAAGTCTATATCCCTAGTAAGCTTAGTAGTTTCTAAGGCAAAGCTCTCGGCTATAGGAACTATATGCTCTATCCGAATTACTATAATCTTTACCGCCTACTCCTTTAGTCTCCTCTCTTTCTTCTTTTTAAAGGAAACCGCCTTAATGCTAGCTAGCCGCGACGACCTTTTTATAGGACCAGCTTTCTTTAATAGAGAACCTGTCCGTAGTCGGAAATCTTTTTTTCGCGGCGCTTTTTCTAACTAAAACACCTAATATATACTAAGTAGCTCTAACCGCGGTCTAGGTCCTACGGTCTATAGACGTTTCTAAGCTATATCTAGCTTAAGTAGCCTGCCTCGTTTCTAGCTAGCGTTTAAGAGGATATCGGTAATGCTCTTATCCGGCTATATACTAAAGAATGCTCTTAAGATGTCTCTTTAAACGTAAAGCACTAGCACGTCTTAATAGTTTTCGAAGGAATTAAGGTGCTCGAAGTAAAGTAATTACGGTAAGAAAGACCTTTAGTAAAGCTATATTAAAGCCCGAAAAGAGGGCTTTCCGCTACGCTAGAATGCTAGCTCTTCGGGCTCTAAGAAGTCCCGAGGAGCGCTCCTAATACCGGCCTTATAACCTTTTTTAACTTTTACGTTTATAAATCTAAACTTTCTAGCTGTTATGCATAGTAGCCTAAGGTAGTGTCTATTAATATATGCGCTAATGCCTTTAGTATCTTATAAAGGAGGCTCTAACGATAGAAAGGGGAAGTATCGTAAGGTAGTAATAAATAGCTATATATATGCTAATCTTATACTTATAGGCCTTTAGAGGTTTCTAAATTCTCTATAGCTCGTTTATATCTATAAAGTATCCGTCTAGTCTGCCTTAAGGCTTTTAAATAAGTATATACAGCTGCCGGATATAGTAATAACTCTCTTTGGCTTAACTTAAACGTGTTTTTTAAGAATCTTAGCTCTAATACTTAAGTACCTTATATTATCGTAGAAAGTATCGATATTCGGAATTATAACTATAATCGATAAAATATTTCCTTCTAGGCGATCTCTATCCTATTATCGAACTATTAAGGGAAATAGGGGATTCTTTTTATTTATAAAATCCTTCTTAACTTAGTCTTTATCGTAGATAGAAAGTAGTAGAACACAACGCGCAATACGTTATATACTTAGATAGTTAATTAGATAGCGTAAATCCTTAAGACCTGCTATTATATCCGACTATTAAGACCTTATATAGTTCTAATAGTTAATAATAAGATTATCGTTATAGGCTATAAGGTGCTTCGCCTAGTTGCCTATCTCGAGCCCCCCCTAGAGACCTATAAAAGGAAGCATACCGTCTATAGTATCTATAATAGGTTTTCTTCGTATAACGAGATATAATATCTTCTTCTTATACGGAGAGAGCCTATTTAGCCACGAATCTACTATAGTATATCGGCGCTCTTTTATATAGTAACGTATGTTTCGGAAGACATCGCTATTAGACAGCGCTTTAGGTTTCGCTACTTTTATTAGCAGGAGTAGTCGACACGGGGAAAGAATAGACCTACGAGGTATACAATATAGTCGCACCCTATATATATAATTATCCCTATAGATATAAATCGCTGTTCGGATCACGTCGCTTAGAGCAGAGCAGTATATTGTTATAGAGGGTTAGGGTAGCGATTAACGTAACTAACTTAACCTTAGCCCTTAGTTAAGTAAGTTAACCGATTAATAAGCTTTTCCTCCGTTAAGTTAATTAACCTTAGCCCTATATTAAGTTAGTTAACGTTACGTTAATAGTTAACTAGCTCCCTATGCCCTATCTTAGTGCTATAATCGCTACCTTAGAGTTAAACGACCTAACGTAACTCTACTCCTACCCTACCTCTTCCTCCTATATCTATATTAGTAAACCCTAAAGCTATCCTTTAACTACCTTCTCCTCGACCGGCTCCCTAGCTATTACTTTATCCGCCTTATTTAATAGTATTAGATTAACTTCCTTTATAATACCCGCTTATAACTATAACCGTAGTACCTAGTAAATAGTAATCGTACTTACCTCTAGCCGACTCTAAAAACGCGTTACTATACGACCTACCGCTAAAAATAGCCTTTTATACTCTACGCTTATCGCTTAAACCGTTATAAAGTCTATAGCTATTCGCGAAAGCCTAGGGTACTTAAACCGCTACGTATACTAATACTTACGCGGATTACGAATATCGCTATCTATAGGTAATAGGTCCTTCTACTACCTAGTATACTTATCCTTTACTTTATTAATATTGTTTTCTTTATAAGGACGTATTTAAGCTTTATCTTTATATCGTTTAAATAGAGAATAGTACTACGTCCGTTAACGCTTTATAGCTAGTTTATTATAATCCTTTATAGAGATATTTAATATCTTATATTCTTTATCTTAAATAGACTATACTATATCTTTTGCCTTAGAAACCTACGTTAGCTATCTAGACTATACTATCTTAAAATAACCCTATCGATAAGTAAGGTATAGTGCTAGTACTATATAATATATCGGAGTCTTATCTAGCTTATTATAGTATTTATTAAGCTTCTTTTAGCTAAGATTAATATTAGCCCTAAAATACTTAGGGTTAAGATACTTATCGATCTTAGCTTTAGCCTTCTTTAATTCCGCTAGTAAGAATTTATATCTTATAATTATATCTTATATATTACTATAGGACTTAAAATATCCTTACTTACGCTTCTATTAAATCCTATTACCTTTAAGCGCTTTAACTATATCCTTAAAGCTCTATAAAATATCTATAAACGCCTTTAAAACGGACTAGTCCTTATTATTTAGTTTATTCTCGCCTCGATATATAGTAGGTATAACTATACTTACTTTAAGCCTCTTTAACTACTTCGACGTATTATCCTTTTTCTATTCTTACTTATACTTTAGGACTAGCGTCTTAAGATAAGGTCGAAGCCTTAAGGCCCGCCGGATTATATATAGCTACGATAGCTAGCGCGTTTCGTTATCGATAACTACCTTAAGGGGCTTCTAAATTCTTATACTTAGATCCTTAGATATATTAAACTCTAGCCGCTAAATACTATAGAGAAGTATAGTAAGTATATTAGATTAGTCGATTATAACTATAAGGTTATAGAGCTTACTAACTAGGCCTCTCTTTCGCTAAAGCTTATACTCGGTTATAGCTAAGACGTCTCTATATTATAGCCGGGACTTAAATATATCGATATCCTTTTTAAAGAGAATAGCTTTAACTATAAGGTTAATTATATAGCTAAAGTAATAGCCCCGTTATTCCTTACTAAAGAACCTAAATCTCTCCTTAATAGTATCTATTATAGTATTATTATTTAGTATATTATTAAGCGTAAAGTACCTTATTTTCTTATCTAGGATCTTATATAACTTAAGTATTTCGATAATCTTATATTTAATATTAGCCCCTAAGTATTAAACTATTAGCTTAGGCACTCTAAGAATAAGCTTATAGGACTTACTATCCTTATTTTAAAAGAAGTATATAACGCTATATAGAGCGTGCTAGTTCCGCGACCCCTAACTATTAAACGAGATATATATTAACCTAGGTAAACGCCTTAATACCTTAATAACCTTCCCCTTATACTTCTTAAATTCGGTAACGGCGCGCTTATAAACTATATTATAACTAATATAAGTATCCGCGCTTATAATAAATAGGTTAAGGTACTCGAAAATAGCTTATAGCTTTATATTTTTAGGTTCTTAAAATAATAGGTTGCTCTCGATAATCTATTCGACTACTAAGCGTTAAAAGATATTCCTATTAAAGCTCTTAATAAGGTAATTCGTAATAGCTTGCTCTTAAGGCGTATTTAGATTAAAGTTAAAGGTATCCGTTATCGTTTAATATCCTATAGACGGTTTCTTTTAAGACGCTAGTATAGAACGTTTTTTAAAGGGATCTTAGAGCTTATAATAGTCCTAGAGATACCGCTTAGCATTTTAGGTACTAATCGAAATAATAATACTAGGCTTTAGCCTATTTTATTCGATATAAACCTTATAAACCTATCGCCGATTTAAGCCCTTCTTAATATTAAAGCCGTATTCCTATACCTATAATTTTATACTTCGGCTTTACTAGGCCTATATATAACTATAGAAATACCGTAATAATCGATCTTTATCTCGTTAAGCGGCGCGGGCCTTAGCTAGCGTAGACGGCTTAGGTATAGATAGAGCTAGCGTTAAGGGAGCTAGTAAGAAAGAGGGAGGTAATACGAAATCTATAGCCTCGAAATCTAAACTTTTTAAATATATTAAGCGGAAGAAGTAAGGGTCTAGAGAAGCGAGTAGTAAAGGGAGGCTAGGCTAACGCTAGTACTAGAATAATAGGACGCGAGCGAATCGTATCGGACGCGTTAACGTATCGAGCCTATAACTAGTTAATATATTATATATAATATATATATTTACGATATACCTAGGTATATATAGAAGTACTCCTTAATAAGCACTAACCTTAAGGTATAGTTCGGGCTAAGCTACCCGGTACTAAAATTTCCGAATATCGCGGCGATACCTAATTAACCTTTGCTAACGTAACTAACTTAATATCGTAATAATATTAAGTTAGTTAATTAGTAATAATTAGCTCCGTTAAGTTAGGTTAAGTTAGTTAACATTAACCTAGTTAATAACCTCGTAATTGACGTTGCGTTGATCGCCACCCTGACCGTCACGTTGCGTTTGTTCGACAACTTGGACTTACCTGTCTTGCAAACACCTGATCCTGCATTCCAACTTCAGGCATTCGATCTTGTTTTCATCTAGCCATGTCTGGCTACGGGGGGGTGTTGGAGGACTCCAGTGGGATCTGGAAGGTTCCATGGATATGGCGACTCCGTCGCCTGAGTCTATATAGACTCGGATCATCATCATATCTATAGCTAGATAGACAAGCATCAATAGATTGCTCACTCATCCTTTCCAATCCGCAGGTGCGGACAACAGATCCCTTCGACCTGGGTGCTCATACCCCCCCGCCTAACCTCGCCACACTAGCCCGTGCGGCTCAGCTCCGAACCAGCTCCCCGGCACTGATCCGCCCGATCGGTGTCTCACCGAGTATCGGCTCCGATTCTCACTTCTATCGAGCCCCGTGAACTTTGCCAGAGCCATGATCCCATGGCAGTGAACATGGACCAACCTGAAGACGGCACGGCCTGGATAAGAGACTGTCAGAGGGAGCAGACTGACGGTCTAATCCGCACACGTATAAACTCCGGTGAAAGAGGCAGGTCAGACACAAGGACTTGAGTCAGGTATCGATACAGTAGAGGAACATTGCCCTAATCGGGATACACGGGAATTGGCACTGATTCAGGGCCACCACGGGTCCCAGATTGGTATCTATTCGTATAAATACCCCCTCAATGTCGCACAGATAGATAGAAAACATGCATCATCGTTTGGACTCAATTGTGCCTGCCCTTATCCTTCCGCCCGCGCTCTCAGCTTGCTGAGAGAGACACATCATGGGCGGATTTGAACACAAGCTACCTAGATAATATATTTACAGGCGACAATACGGCAGGAAGGCGGTCCGTCATTGACGGATCATGTCACCGACATCACCAAGACATCTCTATCTGGCAGATGCAGCACAGCCGCTGTCAGGTCTGACGACGGTATCGGGACCTGCTCCGAGTCGATGTCCTTCCGTATCCAAAGCATGCTCCTGACCGGCCATCCCGCCTCGTTGGTCTGCGTCGGAAGTATCCTTGACCAACTGCTATGGCCTATCGGGGCCGTCACGATCATCCCGTCCTTCTTGCGCGCGTAGGGCTCTGCAATCGCTAGCACCGCGCAGTCCTTTAATTCCTCGTCGTTCATAACACTGAGCTGTACCGTGTCTCGCTTGCGTACGTTAAGCTGGAAGATACCTAGCTTTCTATGCATGGCGTGGTGGGTTGCGCAATCGACAATTCTGGCTGAGCGACTCGTGCGGTCCTCCGTAGGGCACGCACTTTGGCTCCGCCGCAATGCACTCCCTATGGTGGTGCCCCGGCTTCGCGCATCTACCGTAGGTCTGCGGTTTCTTATATAAGAAGGCCTTGTGACCGATTTCTTGGCAGTTGTAGCATTGCACTGGTCCTTTGCGCGGCTCGAAGATACTCGTGCACGCCGATTCCCTAGCCAGGTCAAAGTATTGGCCATCCAGTAGTTTCTTCGCATCGCTCCCCTTTATAACGTAAATAACTATTAACCTATACGCTTTTCCTATCTCTTTATTGCTTAACCACGAAATCTTGGCAATAGTGACGTTGTTCTCCACGCCAAGTGCCTCGGCTGCACCCGTTAAGACGTAGCCTTCTGCGTCTAACACTGCCGTGCGATTGGCATTGTCGACCTTGACTGGGTAGAGTTGATCCCTTATGACCCGCGCTCCTATGACCGCCGTCTTCTGCGCAGCGTCTTTGACTCTCTGAAGTTCTGTTTCATTCCTGCATATGATCTTAACACGTTCTGCGTTCCGCGCGTCTTTCACGACTGCCGCGCATCGCCACCCTTCATGACCCTCCTTCGCCCTCATCTCGGCCTCGACGGCTTGCCGGATTTCTCCCACCTGCGCTCTGCCTCTGTTCTAATCTTCGACTCGTCATAGGTCGATTGTGCAATAGAGCGTGTCGCTGAACGACGATGGTGTCATGCGCGTTGATGGGCTGCTCAATGGTGGATCTGTCATGCGGCAGACTACCCAGTTCTGTCGCAAATGGCTTTCGACTTGTTCACTTGTCCAGCAATGAGTGCTGAATGTGAGCGGGTTTTCTCTCAGACCAAAAAGGTCATCACGGATGAGCGGAATCGCCTCAGCTCCAACACCGTGGCAGCTATCGAATGCCAAAAGCACCTACTTCGATCTGGCATGCTATCGTAGTCATGCTCGAGGAGCACTTTTTTTCCCCTCGTCCCAAGGTCACAGGCGGACAAGATATAGAGATCACTTAAGCAAATCGGCTCCCGGAGTCAAGTAATGTCAACCAACCAAGTAAAGCACAGCCATTTCTTCGAGTAAACCAAGTCGAGTAAACGGATCCTTCAACCAAGTCAAGTAAGGGTGTCATTTTCTGCTTTACTTGGTTGATGGACACACTGGGCGCAGTTGGTTCGTCCTCTATTCCTCTGGACTTGATCCAGGCTAAGTATTCGGTTTGAAGTGCGCGGTTATTATCTCTATGGATAACGCAGATCGAGAGATTGAACTGCCGTTGGACGTAGACTTCAAAAGATGTCAATGCGCCGAGAACGCTTTCTTTGGTCTGATTATCCAGGAGATAGATGTAGACCATGTCGGTGTAGTCGTCCTTGATTAGCATTGCAGATCGCTTGCCGTTGTAACCGACTTTTAAGGCGAACACATCAATGTAGATGTGCTAGAATGGTCGAGATGCTTTCCTCTGTGGGATTCGCCGCGAGATAGTGCGTCTTGCCTTTGCGATAGCGCAGTCTTTGCATTCGACCGTGATCGGGCCTTTGATCTTGGCTCCGATTGTTTGTTGAACTAGGTGCACGAGGGCTTCCGACCTAAGATGACCTAGGCGTTGGTGCCACCGTATGGCTTCTGCAGCGGACTCGGGTCTCTGCTGCGCGGATGAAGTGAAGGCAGTTGCCGACTAGGTGTGCGATTCGTAATTGACTTGGTTGTATTCGATGATAGGCTGGCGAAATCGCCTCTCTGTGCGAAAGATCGTCTTTCCGTCTCTTGAGACAGCGCCTGTTGCAGGGTTCTAATTGTATCCTTTTTTGAGAAAGAGATCAAGAGATGCAACGTTTGTGTGGAAGTTTGGGATATAGGCGACGTTCTGCAATCTGAACTTATCTAAGCTTCCGATGCGGATAAGAACGTCTCCGTATCCGTGGATCTTAAGCAGTGTGTCTGCCGAGAAGGCTGCTTTAGGCTTATCGCAGGACTTATACGTGCCTTCCGTAAAGCGTACCGAATTGTTGCAAATATAGAAGTCCGATCCGGAATCTATGATAAACGAGTCACGGAGCGGATAGACTGGTGATGTTGAGAAGGCTGACTTGATCTGTGGATCGGGTGACTGCTCTTGCTCCTGGTCCTTCTCGCCTTGGTTCTCTTTGTCCTTGGCTCTGAGTCTAGCGAAGGTAGTACCTCGGAATTCCGGTGATTCTTATCGAGACTCTTCCTTCCTCTTACGATTCCTAATAGACCGTTCGATTTTGCCCTTAGTAGTAGGGTCTTTGAGCTTCTGATCGATTTCTTCCTGGACTTTGCTGTCCGGAGACCATCCTTCAGGTCGTACCGAGTTAGAGAGATATGGACATTCTGAGTAGAAATGCCTGTGACCGCAGAGGCACGGTGGCTTTCCTCCTTGGTTTCTGTTGGGTTTTAATGCCCGGGTTATACCGGATATATCGGGCTCCCCTTTACCTTAGAAGGTGGAAAATGCACCTTTAGTGTCTGAGTTGCTGGTGGTTGATCGATATGATCGCTCGAAGATCTCACTAATCTTGATTCCGTTAGGGAAAGTCTTTTGCTAGTCGTCGTCCGGATTAGACAGGGCATTTGCTTCTATCTGATTGATCTAGACTTTAGAGAAGGTCGAGTCGATTGCGTTTATAGCTTTAAGGAAATGGCGAGTTGGTCGCAGGTCTTTTACGTCGGGTAGGTCGAGATTCTCGGCTTCGTTTAGGACGACTTGCCACTTCGAGATCCACTCCTCGATTTTGAACCGGCTGACTGCCTTAAGCGTAGCGTAGTATCGATCTGTGACTTTACTCTCCCGAGCCTAGTCGGTTAGTTTGACTCGGTTTTTGAGGATTGTGAGTTCCTTTGCCACATTATCTTCCTTGGCGATAATATTGTAGTATTTGCCAACGGTCTTTACGATGTGTTCTTGTAATTTTGCGAGGGCCTTCGTTTTATCCTTGTAAGTCTAGAGCTGGCTTCGATGTCGCGCCTTAAGGATCTGAAACTTAGTAAGGCTGTCCCCTTGCAGTTGGTGTATGCCAGTGGCATTTTCCTGGACTTCTCCTGGCGTTGGTTCGACTGGCAGTCTGGCGGCGTCAGAGCCGGCTTGCGCGCAACGGCAGGGTCAATGAAATCCCAGATTTGTTGATTCTTCGCAAATTTGCGAACAATGCTGATCTATAGATCCCAATTACTGGGGCCTTTGAGGGTGACCCGGGAAGAGACTTCGAGGTCGTCAGCGGCCATTTTAATGTGCTTACTGTTGGTGAGGCAAACGCGGCGGAAGCAACGTGAGTAGTTGAAACCCGGCTTAGCAGACCGGGCTCATAACTGTCACACAACAAGAGGCACGGATAGTATGGATGACTAAGCAACGATCGGGAAGGAGATCCCCTGTGCATCGGGCAACGAAAGACTCTTGATTCTCTATCTAAGTGATGGTGAAAAGTTGGCTTCTTATACTTGTGGTTTTGGGCTGAGTGGCGATGTTGCCACCCAGGCAGCATAGATGACGACGTCACCTAGAAGGTTCGAATCCATCACTAATATGGCATTACGAACTGCTTGCTGCCTGTTAGGCAGCACAGTGAATGAGCGTTCCGATCTTGACATGTCGTCAAAGTCTAAAACCGGCCTATATTCCGGGGATGCCGCAACTTTGTCTTCTTGGATCTCAGGATTACCCGACGCCTTGAATCGCGAAATTGGCCAATTTCCAGTGGTTCTCCAACCGGACAAGATGTTTCTTGTTGTCAGTCTCGTTTGACGTGCCGTGGCATACGCACGTATAAAGTTGACCTTGTCAACAGGCGTGGAATTCGTCAAAGACGCCAGTCCGTTAAGCTCCTTCCTGTAGGCTGCCTTTACAGCATTTAAAACTCCATTGTCTAATGGCTGGAGGCCATGAGAACAGTAAGATGAAAGATAACAACTCAGAAAGCACGTAGCCATCCACTTATTCTATCGTTAATCAGCAGGGCCTCAATGCCATAAATATAAAGGACGAACAGTTGCATGACTCCTATATCCATCCAGAATAACAAGCATGGCCTTAGAGTCGTCTTAAGGTCGCGTCTGAGGCAAATAAACTTCATCAAGCCATTCAACGGCAATGCGGTTGTCCGTCCATCCACTTGGTGAAGTTATGTAGTGCCAGTCCGCAAATCTCCGAAACTCCTCCTTAAACCACTGTTTCTGGAGGCTTCTATCCTTAAATATGATGCCTGGAGTCAAGGTGCGCCCGTTGGCGGTGATGGCCTGTAGAAAAGTGGTCTAACCGCGGGACTGGGGTCCATTGAGAAGAGTCTTCCGTTTGGGGTCCGAACTTCTAACCACCAGACTGTCTAGACTTAGCAAAGAAATCGGGTTAACTTATATCGCTTATGGAGAGTCCATTGCAAACCAAAGCCCGACATAATCCCCCATTCATCAATGTTCACGGTGTTCTCTAGCTTGATCCACCCGTACTCTTTCTCCCTGATGTTAAAGTACCAGTGCACTGCTTTAGGAGTAAATAAGTCGAATCGATTAGCTTCATAATGCCTACCGACCTTGCTTCTAAGTTTTGGATGACGTTAAATGAGCTTTTCTACCCGATGACGTCCCAATTTTGAGTCGCAGCCTTGCTTTTTTAGAACGGCAACTACGTAGGCGCGAATTTGACTCTAGGACGGAAAATAACCCAGAGATTCTTGGCGAAGAGTCCAGGCATCCAAGTTAGCCCCCTGGTCTCTGGATAAGTACTTTCCAGGCTGATTCTGGTCAGTTAATGCCGACTGACTCCGCATTCTGTTGGAAATAGTCCTCTGGGGTATCCCTTATTTCTGACAAGCCCGGCGCTGCGACAGACCTTTATCAGTGACATCGAGGATTGCCTCAGCTATCATGACCTCTATATAGATCGAACAAGGCCTTTTTGGATGCATTAATGACGGGTGGTAGAGGATGAGCAAGAGTGGAAAGCAAAGGAGGCAGGAGGAGATTATGGGTCGAAATTGCCATTTTGCGATGCCAGGGTCTCACGGACCACGACACCTAGGGTCATCAGCTGACTTCAAAAAATGTAGGTACAGTCATTTCTATACCTGCTACAGGTGACGGCTCATGAAAAGCTTTAAGATTGAGTAGATTCTGTATAAGTGAAGTTGGTCTAATTGGTATAGAGCGGCAACATTTTGGCGGAGCATAAGGGGGGGTGAGCAGAGGGGGTGAGCAGAGGGGGTGTAAGCATGGTACCCTTAAAAGTGTCTGTCGACTAGAGAGAGTTTAGTCCCTCGACAGCAACCCAATTGCACTCTATATGCACCATCTGTCGCGAAGACCATTGCGCCACGCAGGCAAAAGTGGAACGCGCGCTCCGACAGGTGCGCTGCAATTGATACATATGACTGACAACTGCGTTTTCCGACATGTCGAGAAGAAGGTCCGAACGAGTTGAGGTCTCTAGGTATCTCTAGGTCATATAGCTTGAAACCAGGTAAGAAGGGAGGTCTGCAGACTGTTATCTCTTCTTCCTAGACCACTGAGGGGTCCGGAGGATCTCCTATTCGAACGGGGACCTTTTTAGGAGTCCGGTATATCTCTTACTGGCTCGAGGACCTTAAGAGACTGAACTATCGACCTAATAGCTTAGAAAGCTATTGATCGGGGAGATCGAGCTAAAAGTGCTGACGTAGATGACTTACGCGGCCTTTAGTAAGAGGCAAGAAGTGCCCTCTTCCTGATAGAATGTATATTCTACCTGAACACGGGATATGAATATAGGGAAGGCATAGAGGGATATAAAAGGGGAGGGTTAGACGGATATAGGGCAACTAAAAGAAGAGCAATCAACACACGGATTCTCGCATACCATCTGATTATATGAATCATAATACTCGACTTTCGAAAAGTCCCTTTATCTACTTTTATGCCTACTTTTGCTCTCTCCTTCGCGAGAACGTGCGACCTTATGCTTACCTGAGCGCTGCTGAGGTAACCTCGTGCATATGCATATAAGGGCCAGCTCGGTCGTATAGTCTAGTCTTTCTTTCTTAATCCTTAGCTTTGAGTCTTCGTTCATAGTGCTAATATATCTTTATAGCCGCTAAGGCTCGTATGTGCCTAGCCGTAATAATAGAAACCTAAGTTTCTAATAGCTACCTACTAGGCCCCGCCGCCCTATAGCTTAAGCTAATTTAACTAACTAAGTCACTATAGTATATAGCGCCGCGCTAAGCTCGTCTAGCTAGCGCTAAGGCCCTCTATAAGAAGGAAAATAAAGTCGTAAAAGTATAGAAAATTTCCTTTTCGAACTAAATAGTAGTTTATAAAAGACATTTACTATAGAAGTTAAAGGGTACTATTTACCTTAGGGATAACATCCGCTATATTCGGCACTTTCGAAATATCTACTATTATATAGGGTGCCCGGTTAATTATATTACGAACCTATTAGTTTTTAAGAAATATAGTTAAATTAACGTAAAAGATCTCTAAGCCTACTATAGAAATTTTCGGACGCGCCGTTATTCCTATATAGACCTTTACGATATATCCTATAGGGAGAGTTTTAATCCCTACGATTCTTTAGGTAGTTCTTTCTAATCTTTTACTTAAGGAGGTAGGCTTAGCCTAGATTAGTGCTACGGCTAAGTCCGGCGCGGCGACCTTAATAGGGGTAGGGATAGAGCCAACTAGCCCGTCGCTATCGACGCGTCCGACACGGCCTGACCTAGAACGACGTGCTAAGACGCGGCCAAGAGGTATAATAACAATATACGGAAATAGAAAAAGGCCCTCTAGGATAACTTTATAGCCGCCGAGATAAATACTAGAAAGTAGTTAAATACCTAAGACTCTATAAGGATACTATAGATAATAAGGTGCCCTATCGGAGGAGAGTAGATAGATCTATAACTAAGGGGCAAGGTAGAATAAACCGAGGAGCTTCTACGTATTTTCGGTCCGCCTCTACTAGCAAGAATCAAAGCCCTTTATAGGTTTTATATACGAGCAGTCCGTATTAAAGTCTAAATATAAGCTACTCCGAAAATATACCTTTCCGTTTTAGGTGTAAGAGTCTTAGCCCTAGAAGGGCTAGAGTAGTAGGCGCGCTATAGAGGCTCGTATTTACGGATGTGGCAAATAGGCCGGAATAAACTAAGCGATAGTATTATTAATTAACTAATTACGGGCTATATATAAGAACGTTTAGTTTAATAGCTAAACTATCTACTAGAGGGTAGAGATGAGACGACCTATAATGACCTTACTAAGGCGACCTATGCTCCACCTTTATAAGATTCGAAGTCTAATAAATAAAGACACTAACGTAGGGCCTAATGTATTTAGTCCGTACTGTAAGGGGCTACGCCCCGATGTGTAGATCTGGCATGGCCAGACTAGTCACGTGCGAGCGCCACGGACACGACTCCTAAAGGGAGCGATGTAGACACGTCTCCCCTTTACACTCTTTGTAGCTCAATTTACATCAATTACGCCCAGCACCTGTGCTAACAGTGCTGACCCTGTAACATATTGAGCTACCAGTTAACAAAAGACAGGACAGACAGAAGGACAGACAGCAGGACAGACAGCAGGACAGACAGCAGGACAGACAGCAGGACAGACAGCAGGACAGTCAGCAGGACAGACAGCAAGACAGGCGATAGGCTAAACGACGAGACGGACGATCGATCGGACGACGAGACGGACGAACAAGATGGAGGACAATAGTAGTTATGCAGGGCACCGCGACCGGCGGCGCAACGAGCCGATGGAGGAAGGAGCAAGAGCTCTTGCAGATCTTATCTGGGATCGCGGGAGACGAAGAACTGCGGAAGATGTTCACCGGGCTAGGCCTAGCAGCGCCACCGTTGACACCCAGCCCGGGGGTGCTCAGTACCCCGGCGATCTTACCCGTCGAACCGAGGCCGGAAGCAGCCCAGGAAATGGACCGTGGCAAGAAGCGCAAGCCGATGACTTGGCCGAAGTGGAACGGTCAACCCGAGTCCTTCCACTTCTACCTCGACCGTCTGGTATTTAAGTACAATACCGACGAAGAGGAGGGCCTAAACGGCAATAACAACGTCGTGTGGTACGAGATCCTGCAGACCTTGCCGGATCAGATGATGAGGAGAGTCGAGGGTTTTTGGAGGCAAGAGAGCGCGAAGGGCAACCCAGACCCCCGGAAATTCTTCTCGCACCTAGCCCAGACGTTCGGCAGCGTGCAGCAGACAGAGAGGGCGCAGGACAGGCTGCACCCTCATTCAACGAGACAGCCAAGAGTTTGGGAAGTTCCTCCTGAATTCGAGGAAACATTGACCAAAGCGGGCGGCGCGAGCTGGGATAATGCTTCCAAGCTCGCATGGCTACGGAACTCGATCTCTCCTGCTCTCCGTGAGCAACTAGTCCCGGTTATCATGCCGAAGGACTACAACGAGTACATCCAACGTCTACACCCGATTGCTTGGGCGTTCGAGCACACCGCGAAGTTTAAGGCGTTGCAGAGGAAGCAGGGCTCCCGCGGGCAACGTGACCAAGGGCAGGCATCAGGCATCGGCAACATCCAGGTCGCCGGTAACGACAACACCCCGGCACCGTCAGCAACGTTACCCGCCGAGCAGAACGCACGTGACGCACGCGACCATGACGGCGACGTAATAATGACGGTTACACGCACTCAGGGCAGGGTCAGAGGACGGGCGAACGGCCAGGGGTCAAGTGGAACGAGCAAGACGGTTCGCTTCCAGCCTAGGTCAGGACGGAAGCAACGGGCGAGGTGGGTATCCGAGGACGAACGGAATAAACGCCGTGACGAGGGTCGTTGTCTCCGCTGCGGCGACAACACCCATTTCATTGCCGCTTGCCCCTACTCGCCAGGACAGGACCCTAGCCGGTCGAGGGATGTAAAGTCCGCACCGCTAGGATCATGCCCTTGCTGGAAGATGATGGTAACGACTCTAGTGAGGAAGAGTCAGGACTTAGCGAGACCCCATCCCTCTCGGAAATGCGTAGCCTCGAAACAAAGACGGGTCTCGAGGCCAAAGAACGGAGCAGTGGCAAAAGAAGAGAAGTTCTCAGGAAAATGGAAGTTGGTCCTACAATAATTCGAAGCATTATCAATAGGACCAATCTCTTCTCCTCACTCGTAGACGAGGGATGCCAGTGCTACGCCGCGGTTGACGAAGAAGTCGTCGAAAAGTTGGAAGTTCCTATAGTGGAAATAGCACCGCGAGCTATTACAGGAGCATCAGGGGCAATGGAAGGAGCAACGATTAGGGGCCTCGTGTGGCTATCAATGGAGGTCAACGGCCACATACAGACGATCTGTGCCTACGTGGTGCCCCGATTGGAATTCCCCCTAATCCTAGGAAAACCCTGGTTATGCCACACAAAGTCGTACTCAGTGCCCCACGAGAAACGACTATGGCATGAACCTACACAAGACTGGGTAGATCACCTCGGAGAAGGAGAATATTCTGCGAAAGCCAAGGAGTTCGAAGAAGCAAAGCACGTACTAGCCAGTACCTTTGTGGGTTACTTTGAAAGGATCCGCAAGCAGGAAGGAAGAGAGGCAGCTGCCACGGCGATTTTCGCTATCAGCATGAAGGATATCGAAAGGGCGTTATCACCAAAGAAACCCATGTCAGAAGCAGAGCTACGCCGAACGATACCCCAGCGGTTCCACGATTTACTGCCTCTATTTATGAAGAAGGAAGCTGATAAGCTGAATCCTCATAAGCCAGGCATAGACCACGAAATCAGAATCAAGGAGGACCCGAATGGCCAGCAGTTACCACTACCGTATGGAGCACTATACGGTATGTCACGAGAGGAACTCCTGGTTCTTAAGAAGACTCTACGAGACCTAGTGGATAAAGGATTTATCCGTGCAAGCAGTTCAGAAGCAGCAGCTCCAGTCCTGTTTGTGAGGAAACCAGGTGGCGGGCTGCGATTCTGTTGTGACTACAGAGCGTTGAACGCAATCACTAAGTCGGACCGTTACCCCTTCCTCTAATAGGGACACACTTCGCAACCTAAAAGATGCGAAGTGGTTCACTAAGGTCGACGTGGTACAAGCGTTCCATAAAGTACGGGTTGCAGAAGGAGACGAGTGGAAGACAGCGTTCCGCACCCGGTACGGTCTCTTCGAATGGATGGTTACCCCGTTCGGGCTAAGTGGCGCGCCAGCAACCTTCCAGCGGTATATTAACGGTATCCTACGAGACTACCTCGACGAGTTCGCCTCTGCTTATATGGACGATATACTTATCTATTCGAGCGGGAGCAGAGAAGACCATTTCCGGAAGGTACGGTTAGTTTTAGAACGCCTCGCCGAGCATGGACTACACCTAGACCCGGAGAAATGCGAATTTGGAGTCAAGCGGATTAAGTACCTAGGATTCATTATTCACGCAGGAATTGGCATTCAGGCAGATCCCGACAAGATACGAGCAATAGTCGAGTGGGCAGTCCCCGTTACCCAGAAGGGGTGCGCAGTTTTCTAGGATTCGTTAACTACTACCGGATATTTATACCGCAAGCCTCGGAAATAACTGCACCCTAACAGCACTAACAGGAAGGGGACTAAGTTCAAGTGGACGGACGAGCACGATATGGCGTTCCAGACACTAAAGACGCTATTTACGAACGCCCTATTCTTACTCAATGGGATTTCGAGAGGCCAACCTTCGTAGAAGCAGACTGTAGCGGCTGGGCGCTTGGGGCACACTTACGCAGGAAGTCGACGGACAACGCAAGCCAGTAGCGTTCCACTCGCAGAAGCTATCACCGGCTGAGCGCAACTACCCAATCCATGATAAGGAAATGCTCGCTATTATTCGTTGTCTCGAACAATGGTCAGCCGAGCTACGAAGCTGTGATAACTTCGTTATCCTTACCGACCATAAGAACCTCGAGTATTTCATGACGCGCCAACAGCTCTCGGAAGGCAGGCACGTTGGGCTGAATATCTCTCGCGTTTTAACTTCCAGCTCCAGTACCGTCCGGGACGGAAGCAGTGGTGCCAGACGCGCTCTCTCGCCGCGAACAGGACCGACCAAACGAAGCGGATCACGAAGCACGAGATATGCAGCTTATTCCAGAAGCAGCCCTACGTACCTACGTCGGAGTAACGTCGACTCAAGCGGGAGAAGGCGAAGAAGAACACACGGTTTTCCACGACCCAGAGCTACAACAATTATGGCAGCAAACGGCAAACCAGGATCCAGTCTTTACAAGCGTTTATAACGCGGTACGAAACGGATCTCGGTCCCTCGACCCCAAGCTTAAGCTGAAGGTACAAGTCGCCGAGTGCTTTATTGATCCTCGGGGGCACCTACGACTACGTGGCCGCTTATGGGTGCCAGGCGCACCGATCACGACAGAAGCAGCAGCCAAGGCAGCACCGCTAGAGCAGGAGTCGCTAAACGAATTACGGGGCTCCTTAATCCAGAAGGTTCATGACTCCCATGTAGTAGGCCACCCGGGACGGAAGGGACGATAGAAGCCGTATCCAGGGACTTCTACTGGCCGCTAATGCAACAGCATATCCGACGTTTCTTGCGTAACTGCGATGTCTGCGGCCGTACGAAGATATGGCGCGAGCATAAAGGGGTCTACTTAGACCGCTACCCGTACCGGACCGCTTCTTCCGCCAGATACAGATGGACTTTATTACGGACCTCCCTTGCGAACGGTAACCGCTGCCTCTGGGTTATCAAGGACCGGCTAAGTAAGGAAGTTATACTCGAACCGATGCCAACGATGGAAGCGGAAGCATGTGCAGAGCGTTTTCTATGGTGCTTCGCCCGCTACCACTGGTGGCCCGACGCTATAACGAGCGATAGGGGCTCGAATTGGGTAGGCCGCTTTGGAGGCACATGTGCAAGTTACTGGGGATCGACCAGCAGCTAAGCACGGCGTACCACCCCCAAACCGACGGAGGCCCTGAGAGGATGAACCAAGAAGTACAGGCATACCTCCGCGCCGTGATTAACCAGAACCAGAACGACTGGGATAAGTGGGTTCCCGCGGCTCAGATGGCGTTAAACGGTCGGGTCAATACCTCTATAGGGATGTCCCCATTCTTCGCTATACACGGCTATGAGCCGAAGTCACCAGTTCCCCTCGTTACGGAAGCATATGCGGAAGAGTATCCTCAGCATTCGCCAGAAACCAGGGCAAAGAAATTTGTTACCAAACTACAACAGATTACGGACCTCTGCCAAGCATCAATGGCGACAGCTACGCAGCAACAAGAACGCTTCGCTAACAGACGACGGAACGCGGCAGAACGCTTCGAAGTAGGCGATAAGGTTTGGCTTGACTTACGGAACTACGCGTCAGAGCGACCTAAGAAGAAGTTCGACTGGCTGCACGCTAAGTATACGATAAGCAAGGTACTCGACCCGTACACGGTTGAACTAGCAGACCTCCCGAGGGCTGCTATAATAGGTTCCACGTCGACCAACTCCGGAGAGCGGGGACGGACCCAATGCCTGGTCAGCAACGCACAGACGCTCAACCCCATCTATCCAAGTAGACGGGAGGCTCACCAAGTAGTAGAGGAAATACTATGCGCTAGGTGGAAGAGAACCGGCCGCGGCCGTAGGCGGGAAGTCCTTGTACGCTGGCAAGGTTGGCAAGACCCGACCTGGACCTCTTTAGACAATATGCAACAGACAGCGGCCTTGGATAAGTACGAACAGAGATACGGCCCGGCTCTCGAAAACGATGGACCATACCAGCACCGACGAGTGGCAACGGAAGCACAGCCGGCCCAAATCCAGGGGCAAGTCGAAGGAATACAACCACAGCTGCAGATACAGGGCAAGAGAATACGCGGACCACTACGGGCTAGGACTAATGGCGACGCCCCGTCGATAGTAACGGCACCAGACCCTATAGACGACGGCCTACGATCGTTGTAGGGGACCAGGAACAGGAAAAGGGCACCAGCGCCAGAGAGGAGTAGGGGCTAATGTGGGGCTACGCCCCGATGTGTAGATCTGGCATGGCCAGACTAGTCACGTGCGAGCGCCACGGACACGACTCCTAAAGGGAGCGATGTAGACACGTCTCCCCTTTACACTCTTTGTAGCTCAATTTACATCAATTACGCCCAGCACCTGTGCCAACAGTGCTGACCCCGTAACACGTACAGCTATAAAGGAACGACCTTGTCTATATATTAGGGCCGTGCATAAGCTAGGGGGTATATTAGATGCCACTAGCACCTCTATAAGTTATAGGATCCACGTGCAGTACACTTGCTGGAGTAAACACTTTACTTTTAGTTGCACGCTATATTAGTGGTCTTCTTCTTAAGCAATTAACTCGAGTCTCAGCGGTGGAAGATCCTGGCCTACATGCATTCATGGATCGATACACAATGTATTGTTGCCCCTTGAGTTGTGATAATAAGTGGCGCTATTTGGCATGGTTTACAAAGCATTTGCTGCGTCATCACTCCGAAATACAGTAGCTGAAACAGATGACTCTTTTGGTTTGAAATCGGTCTAGTTGTCTAAAACCGGGTTTTGAGCACACACTGCTACACTTACATTTATCGAGGTTCTTTGCTGTAAGGAGCACAATCACAACAAAACAGAGAGTGAAGAACGGGGGCTAGTAATGCAATTGTTGATCTCTAAAGAAATCCTCCAGCGGGCTGTGGTTATCCCCGCATCCTTATAGGTCCTACCGCGCGTCGCGATCCCCACTTCGGTTTCAGATGACGCAACCCAGGTCTCTAAGCGCGTGACACAGTCCACCCACGTATAGGCCCGCATTTGCGCTAATATCCTCTAGTTCTTTTTTTATTTCGTCAGTTATTTTGCCATAGGGAAGCGGGACTGGTAAAATAATGCGACGTAGTCTAGTCGGAAATAATAGAGTTAGGTTTATAAGCTTAGATCCTATCGTAGATATAACGGAGTCGTCTTCCTATTCCTATTCGTTATAATCGTCTAAATTAGCTATTAGGGTAAGAAGCTTAATACTTAGAGAGAGCGAATCCTATAGTCTTATTAACGAGGATTCTAAGTATCCTATAAGGAAGACCTACGGGATATATAGTCTTATTAGCTTACCTAAGGAAGCTATAGCTTTTAAAGATCCCCGAATTTCTAGCAAAGGGGGGTTATAATCCCCGACTAGTAAGTTAGGCCAGGTTTCCGCCTTAATAGTTAAGTCCGTAAGTATATCACGAACTTAATTTAGTGCTTTAGCTATTGTATTAAGTTTAACAATAGCCGTACTAACGGTATCGTTAAGGCCCGGCTAATAAAACCAGTGCCAATGTAGTGTCTAGAGTCTCTAGAGAACCGAGAGGAGTAGATTAGCCCGCGCTTTACGTAGTCTATAAATTTCTAACGATGTTAGCAATAACGGGTTTAGCGTATGCGTAGGCTAGGCGAATTTAGTTAGATTATTAATTGAGAGCGAGAGGCGCTGAATTTTCGGGAGGTAGAATAATAGGAGGATATCGGCCGCGTTGTTAACGTTAGGGTGGCGGTATTCTTATGCCCTAGGGGATAAGGTGGCATGGCGGAGGTGTCGGAACGTAGGTAGCTTATATTCTTCTAATAGCTCGCATAAGGCATACGTGAGCAGTTTCCCTATAAGTTAAGTCTTAATAGTAAAATTAGGACCTAGATATAGCGATGCTAAATTAGGTAGCATTGTTAAGAGGACTGCCACGACGGCGTCGACTATGCTAGATTGCAGCTCGTTTATCTAAAGCCTAGCATATAGTACCCCGGTAGATAGTATGAGTTTAGATGCCTTGCTTATCGAGAGTGTAGGAAGAGGGAATGCGGGTGGCTCCTTGATTTTAGGATTCTCTTTAAATCCCCGACCTATAAGACGTAGAGTGCGAATAAGGCTACGCAGCTCGGGCCTATCGAGAATGCTTCGCAGCAGTAGCGTAACCGGCGGCGTTTGATATAACGCCTAGGCCGTCTCGATAGCTAAGTAGAGATAAGGCTTAGTAAGAGCGCGGATACGTTTGTTAACTATGCTAATAGAGCGCAAGTCGGCGAATAGGACTAAATCTAGAGCAGAGAGGAATAAGTCACTTGGCAAGTCTATAAGGGACTTTGCTACTATCTTTTCTGCTATCTTTTCTCGTCCTATAGAGCGAATTAGTGACCTTCCCTCCTATGCTTAGCCATAAAGCGGCTCATAGGTTAGGAGGAAGAAGGAAAGTTAAGAGAGGTGGCTTGTCGATATGCGGCGATTCGTGCTAGATGGGAAGGTTAAATAGGTACTAGCACGGATTAACTAAGTGAGGATATAGAGGATAGTGATCGAGGTCGCCCTTTGAGCCCTTTATTATGCACACGCCGGAATGACGCTAGTAGCATGATAATACCTTTGCCTAATACGGTTAGACAGGGAAAATTCAATCGTGCGCTGCTCCGGATGTACCGAGAGAAAGGCCGAAAGGGTAAGTGATCCACCAGATCTGCTGATTCGCCGGATTTTGGTCTCTGTCAGAACCAGAGGTTCTAGGTGATCCTAAAATAGGAAAGGCACGACTGTGATGCAGTGGATCAATCGTATTAGGGAAGGCAGGCCTCTTAGGCTTGCAGAGATGTGTGTATTGCGTGTGTGTGTGTGTGTGTGTGTGTGTGTGTGTGTGTGTGTGTCTCACTCAGGGGCGCCCCCGGGGCCCCTTTTTGGGGTCTCTCAGGCTCTCTTGCAATGAGTCATCTTCTTATCTCCCTATCGCACGTGACCCCTGCTCCCGTTGTTCTGACAGTCTCCTTGCATTCCATAAAAAGGCAGGCAGGGGGGCCAACGGGGCCAATGAGGAGGCCGACCGCTACTCCACCAACTACCAACTGCTCCCAAAACGGAAAAGACGGAAGGGGGGGGGGGGGCCAAACGGATGACCTGCCGGGCTCAAGGGAAGAGCGAGCAAAGGCTGGGGGCCGGGGTCCACGTTGATAAGTCCTCTCATCTCTTCGTTCGTTCCTCACCTCGTTCCTCTAGGCAAAACGGGATTTCGGGGGTGAAAAATCAGGCAGTTTTTTTTCCTTTTCCGCGTGCGCTAATAAGTCCTTTTATTCCTCAAGGCATTGTCTTCAGCCACGCAATAATTTCTCGGGCAGGGGGGGTGCTATAACGTTCTTGCATTCTATCTGGAGTTCTATGGCATTGCGTTTTGCAAGAACAAACTAATAAGATGACGGGCCTGCCGTGAAGAGGTCCTGGTCATCGCGTCCACCTGCAAATAGATCCGGGGTCAGATCCGGATGACACGCGGAGGCCCAGGCCCTATGGACAGGCTATTTTCACGGTCCAGAACACTCCGTCTTTTCGTTAGTTACCCAAGTTACATTCGCACATGGATACAATCGCCGCGGTTTTCCTTGCTACCAGAACTTGATAGGACTGAGGGCGCTGTGTGGCAGGCCGCATACGGGAACTTTGCCGTCTTCGCTTCGGCTAAGCTTCCTGCCTCTCTTTATCAGAGATGATCTCCTATTCTGACCGTCGCCTCCGTACGCTAGGTTGCCTCCTGCAGCCCGCTTGTCGCACGCCTGTCTGCTTGCCCGGCCCAAGGATAGCTGACTTACGAGTGGGCTTTCTGCCTGGCCCAGCCTTGCCCACTGCTGCTCGATTACGGCTGGACGGCCGAATTTCCATGATCTCAGGGACAGGCTGTGTCGCATTCTTCGGTCGGCCTCGGAGACATTCTGCGATCATAGGGTCGAGGATTTGGCGGTAGGGATTGTGCGAAGTTGGCTCCCTAAGGTGCCAACGAGGGTGAACGTCCCATTTCGTCAAGGGTGTTGCGATTGAACTTACTTCTATTCAATTCTGTCTGACAGCTCTCAACATACATATATACATAGTGGCACGTCCGTGCCACTATCCAGTGACTTACCACTTGTAACTGCTGCCTAAACATGTCTTGGTCCATGTCTCATATCAAGTCAACAAAGGGCATGCCCGCTTCTAATTTGTTGTAAATTGTATGGCAGCAAGGAATCCCTAGCTGTGCTGAAGGTCGGCAAACGCCTGCAGAGTCCACATGTAGTCATTTCGTTCCAGGGCCTCCGCAATGACCTTCCACTTACATCCACACTTGCGCGATCGTCTTTGGCGGAGACCTGCGCCTCTTGGCATACGAGGTTCGCCGTACCGGTCGCACTGAAACACATATCTCGTCTTCCTGGCTTGGTTGCCGGAGCCATTGCGTCTGATAACACCAAATCCATTATCCTTCGCGAATTCGTTGACATGGAATTGAAAAGCATCGACCGATACCGCGGCAGGGCCAGGGATTGACGGGTTGGGGATAGGAATCCAGGCATCTTGACTGGTAGACGCTGTATCTGACAGGCCGTCCCAGTCCTCGTACTCGTAATCCTCTTGTTCCCGGCTTGGCGGCGGCGAGGGTGACGTTGGTAAGACCGGCGGTGATGATGGGTCTAGGGCTCCTGGAGCAACTCGGAGCGCAGCAGGTGCCGGGCAATGTTGAGCCAATTCGCGAGCTAGTAAATTGTCGAACTGGGCTTGCTCTTGGGCAAAATCTAGGGCAGACCGAAAACGGACCGTGCTTCTCGTACGTTGCTCGGCATCCCCTGAAGTTGCTTGCTCCCGAAGGCGCTCTCTCTCAAGCCTGTCGGGGCCCGGAACCACAGGGGTGAATAACCGCTGCATGCCACCGCCGCGGAAGCAGTCGTCCAGAAAGATTCGCGACTGCCGAAATTCCCAATAGGGCTCATCGACTCCGCGATTACCATGCGGTTTAGGAAGGCTGCTGAAATAGCTCTCCGGCCATGTCGCAAATAAGTTGTATAGGGCGTTGTCGTCGCCATCGCCGTAGTGAAGCTCGGGGTCAAACAAAGGATGGGGTGAGGGTGCCGCGATTGTCATGTCGCTGCTACTATGGTCGCTGAAACGGGCTGCCTGCTAGAGAAGAGTCTTTGCTGTACTGGCGACGGTAAATTTAATGACCACGATACAAACGGCGATGCCGTTAGAATGCCGCCGTGTTTTAACGATTCATACAGTTAAAGACAGGTCATTATTGAGATCTCTGAAAATGGGGAGTCGGCCACTGCCATCGAGGCTATTTCAGCAGGTGCTAAGTTCATCCCGGCCTTCTCACTTCTGTCTGGACATATGTACATAAATTCATGAAAACAGATACGTACCTGGATTAGGCTCTGACGTGGCTATGCGACCTACTTCCACCGGTTACTCAAACGACGCAATTGATCCAGAATGGCTTCAACCTTTTATAAGAGTCGTCAAAGACTCCGAGAAGCTCAAAAAGCCCCTTAATTCTCGATGACCACGGCTCTCAGAATACAAGACAGTCCGTTTCTTACTTCAACAAACATGACACAATTTCCTCTAGTAGGCCTCCGAATTTCACGTATGTGCGGTACCAACCTTAGATGTTATAGTTCTCAGGCAGTGAAGCGCTACCACGCCAAAGCGGTAGATTTTATCATCCGAGACCACCTTGTAAATACAGGCAAACTCGAATTCCTTTCATACATCCTGCGAGTACGACCACAAGCCTTCAAACAGAGTACCCTATTCCCTGGGTGGGTTATAGCTTGTTCACTGATTTCTCCGTGAAGAGTGCTCCCTGTGTCTGTGGTAACCGAACTCCTGGTGAACAACCCGTGTCCTAGGCGGGTTGCGTTTGTTCGGCCTTTACGTGATTGAGGCCTATCCTGCGGCCTGTAGCCTGGGCCGCCCTGTAATAGTGAGTCTATTCCTAACCAATTTACTCTTTAAAAACATAGGGGCTTCTTCACCAACTTGCTTCAAGTAGCTCAAATGGGCAGGTTTAATAATAGGCACTACAATGAACCCCGGGGAAAGTGTTAAGCGGGGCAGCGTAGTTATTAGCACCCCTGGCATAGATTCTAGATTATTAACAAAAGGAGAACTGTTGGTCTACACTGTACTTCGTAGTCCATCCCAAGGTCTAGTGAGACTCGACTAGACTGACCGGTTGTCCTGTACGAGGGTCGCAGACTAACAGTCGAACTATTGGTGGTCCAAAGACTTATTGACATCAAGTTTACTTGGCATCAGGTCTCCAAACTATCGCAACGCCATCGGTGCGTGGACCGATTTCTTACCTCAGGGGACCAGATCAGCGTCCTCTATAAGCCGGGTGTCGAGCAACAATGGTCAAGTAAGCCGATAACTATCCACCTAAGAACATATGTGCGGGGATTTTCGTTATTTGCCTGGACTAAAACCACGACCATGACACATGTGAGACTCGCCCACATTTAAACACGGTTTGCTGGGGGGCTACTAAACATGACAGTGGATCCAGCCGATTGTCGGTAGAGGTCCCACGCAACGTTCTGGGACATTTGTATCGATGTCTTCAAAAGTGTGCAACCTCTCAAGAACAGACTCATTAGCGCGGTTTAATTAATCAACTTGTGGCAGGCTGACCCCCGATCATGCCCATGATTGCTTTGAGAGATCCCTAGAATCAGGGCAATTGGCCGTCGGAATCGCATCTTGAGTCAGGTTCGGCGCGATACCAAACAAACTGCAAAGCCAACAATGGGTCGTGATAGGGGAGTAGATGGTCTTTCCACTTACGTGGATACTCATCGAAAGAACGTGAGCGGAATGTCAAACTCCTCAATTGTCCTTCACGCTCGATCCTGCCAGAAGTCAACCTGGTTTCCCCTGAAGACGTAGAGGGCGGTCATCTGTGGTATATCATCCAAGAGTGGCTCGCTGGAATACGTTTGCCATTTCCAAGCGTTAAAAACGCTCACTGGATCGTCGATATTACGTGCTGTATGCGTAGCTGGCGTTTGTGCTTAGAAATTCAGCCACTAATCGATCTTGAAAACTGAGGGGCTGTCCGAAACTCTATCTGCGAACTTGCGCCAGCGGAATTTTTTTTTCCGCCGAATCGCGCGACGATGAGGCCAAGGGGTAAGGACATCTAAATGTAACCAGGCACTGCCCTTCATCTCGCAGACTTCGCGACGGAAAATACCCAACGCAGTGAAAACCCCAAAAATTCGATCGTGTTGGCCTTCACGACCACCATGACGGCTATAGAGCCGTATTGTCCACGCCGGGGATGGCTAGGGATGGCAAACGGATCGGCTGGTAAACAGAATGCCTCAGATCGACGTCTATTGGACGGCTTTGCTTGTCCCCGTAGGGCTGCAAACGAGAAATGGCAAACGAAGCTCAATGACGAGGGTGAGGCGAGCAATGGCGTCCCCGCTATGTCGGCGAAATGGTTGGCTGGGAGGCGTGCTCGCTTAAGAGCACACCTCCAGTCATCCCGTAAATCCGCCAGGCCCGGACGTCTTTGTCATCTTCACATCACCCCGAAATACAACACCTTTCTTTATCCTCTACGGCCGCCTTCACCATGGTCTGACCCTGCGCCATATATCTCCCCCTACTCGTCCCAGAGCAGCTGCAAGATCGAGGCTTCCAACGCAGCCTGTCGCAGCCCATCACAATGGCACAGAACGGAGGCGAGGCAGAGCTTCGGGCCTGGTATCAAGCCATTTCGCCACTGCGCGTCGACCTTGTCGGAGATTTTGCTGGCAAGGAGCTGTTTGCCATCCATGGCGATTCTCTCTTGCTTCATTGTCTCACCGAAGCGAGGGTCGACTTCACCAGTATGTTGACGTCCGCGATCGCTCTTTTCCTCGTCCTCTTGCGCAATCCACCAGCGTGACAGCTAAGAAACATATGTCGAGGCATATGCAGGCCGCTGACAATGATCAGACGGATTCCAGCTTCTCCACGCCATTCATGCAGTCGAGAGCTTCTTAGCCCGTCTAGAGCAACGTGGATGCAACTTCCACATCCTCTGGTTTCGCGATCACGAGCACCTGTGCGTCCCTGAGGGTGTTTCTGGGGATGCCGCGTCCAACTGCCTTCGTCTGTCGCGCATCATCCTGATCAAGCACCTGGAGCACTACGCCCAATACTCTCGCAAGCCGGCTGGCGACCCGCTCGTGTTTGAATACGACAATGTCGACAGTAATGCGTTCCAGCAGTACCTCGCTCAGAATGCCGTGCAATTCTTTCTGTGTCTCGACGGCTGCGCCCTGGATGGATGCGCGTCACCTACCGGTGTCCAGTATCTCGAGTTCATTCACCACATTGCCTTTCACGGCTACAGCGTCGCTCTTATGAACAGCCTCGATTTTGTGAGCTCCAAGGTCGCTCACCTTCTCCTTCTTTTACGGCACCGTTCTTCCGGCTGGTCCATCTATCCTAATCCCTCCGTGTCCGCTAACGCACCCTAGGTTCTGGTATCGGCCTTTTCACCCTCTTCCTGTGGCAACGAGATTCGAATTGAAAAACCCCGACCGAGTCCAAGGACACAAATCCTGGCCGTCTCCGAACTTGAGCTTGACCTGGGGCTCGAGCCTGGAAGCTGGTCCCCTTGGGCCGATGGGAAGCCGCTCTCGGTCAAGGACGCAATCTCCTTCACTGCTCTCTGCAACATGCTCTTGGTTAACTCCAAAAGGGGCATCAGAGCTTGCGCCGCCGCCTACGTCCTTCACCTCTCTGCCCTGCGACACTGCAGTCTCTCGCAGAGGTCCTGCATGGTGACGACTCTCGACACGCATGAGCAAGAATGTCTCGACGATTTCTTTGCATTCTTCGCCGACATCTGCATCAGCATCGTCGAGAGCCTTCCAATCCAGCAGAGATGGGATGCCTTCGATCTTCTAGACGGTCGAGTCATGCGGCAAATTTTCAAGAACTTGGGATCCCTTGCGCCATCTCCGGGCATAGTCGGCGAGGCACGTAGCTTCGCAGAGCGAATCTATCTCCTAACCCAGGTTGACATCTCCGACTTGATCCCACCAAGCTCTGTCGATAAAGCAGCCGAGACAACGAGCCGAGCTTTCATTCAGTCGGAGAACGGGTCAAACTCGCATGTCATGCCTTTCACTCACCCCGTCCTCGACAAATTCCTAGAGCCTGTTCGTCTCGTCACCGAAGACTCGGTGAAGCCTACCGGAAATCCAAAGGTATTCCAGGAACTTTCTCACTGGCACAACGCAAAGACTCCCATCGATCCTAAACATGAACATCGAAGACCCCCAGGTTTCTTCGCCCAGAGAAGAAACCAGAGATGGATGGCCGATATGATTGCATACTCGGCCAGTTTGACAAATGCGTCGGGCAAAATTATTAACCCGGAGACCATTGTGGCTCGTTCTGACGCAGACACCATTCCCGTCAAGCCTGGCAAAAAGGCACGCTCCGGGGAGGAAAAGTTACCAAAACAGGCGGCTCACCAGCCCCGGGCCAGGAACAAAAATCATCCTGTCAAGGGCGGTCGAGAAAGCGCCGGGCAGAAGCTCAGAGAGTACAGGAGAGAAGATGATCAACAAACTGGACGCAGTGATGGTCTTTGGGACGAGCGCTGCCACGAAATCAAGCCGAGAGGAACCTGATCAAGCGCTTCCTCAAGGCCGACAAGTATCTCGCTTGTTTATCCAAGGAAGATACAGCCATCATCGGAGCCGAAGTGACCCTGTATACCTGCAATATTCTCGCGTCACTGATTCTCGACGAGAAACGAAGAGGCGCTGGGCCATCTGGTAAGCCAAGTCGTGTGGGGATTGCAGACCGAAGCGTTTGCCTGCTTACTGACTTGCATACCAGTGATGAGTTTGTTTGCCATGATGTGGTCGAGGACACTCGAGATTGGCCTTGTACAGCTATCCCCACAGTGTCTCTCGCAGCTCGAGAGTTTCTCAAGGCACTTCACATACCACTTCCGACCACAGTGGCTGCGACTTCTTCAAGGAGCGGGCGCAAACTGCCTTTCCAAGATATTCTGGCAGCGTCGGCGACCGAGACTGAGCTTTCACTCCAACCTTTCGAATTCCAGCTGAAACACTGCGGTCCCTACCTTGAGAGAAGTTTTGATCCGTCTATAGACCCTCGCGTTCCAAACTTTCGACCGGACGCATGGCAGAGAAAGGTTTTAGATGCCATCGATGCCGACAAAAGCCTCCTCGTCGTCGCGCCTACTTCGGCTGGAAAGACTTTCATCTCGTTTTACGCAATGAAAAGGTCCTGCAATCGAGCGACGACGGCATTCTGTGTACGTAGCACCTACCAAGGCTCTTGTCAACCAAATCGCCGCGGAGATCCAGGCGCGGTTCTCCAAGTCGTACACGAATAATGGCAGGTCGGTCTGGGCTATCCATACGAGGGATTACCGCATAAACAACCCAACCGGCTGTCAAATCCTCGTCACCGTCCCGCACATTCTGCAGATCATGCTCCTGGCGCCGTCCAACGCAGAGGGCCACGTCGTGGTCCCGAAGGGTGAGGAGGATTATCTTTGATGAGGTGCACTGCATCGGCCAGGCGGATGACGGCGTGGTATGGGAGCAGTTGCTGTTGCTTGCTCCGTGCCCCATCATTGCGTTGTCGGCAACTGTCGGCAACCCGTTGGAGTTCAAGGCTTGGCTGGAGGCATCCGAAAAAGTCAAAGGCGTCGAGTTGGAGATGATTGTGCACTCCTTGCGCTATTCGGACCTACGCAAGTTTACTTACAGTCCGCCTAACGAGAACTACATCTTTAGGGGGCTTATGGCCGCCGAGGGACTCCAGATTCCGGGACTGGACGAAGGAGATGGGGGACCGTCGCCCTTCTCATTTATCCACCCCGTCGTGGGCCTTGTCAATCGGTATGACTCTCGAGCTGGCGCTTATGTCTTTGTGGGTCGTGCTAATGAGTATTATCAGCAACCGCGGAACTCTTGAGGATATTACTCTTGAACCGAGGGACTGTCTTGCTTTGTGGCGATGCATGTCAAAGCACCAGACGACAAGCTATCCAATGGACGAGGCCCTATCTCCCTTACGTGTCTTTCCAGCCATTGCGAAAAAGCCAGATGTTGTCAGATGGGAAGAGGGTCTGAAAAGGATCCTGGAGGCATGGATGCAAGATCCCCGATCACCGTTCTCTGCTGTGCGAAGCGAACTTGGGTCGGCCTTCTTGGAGCCGGACTCACCTTCTCCAGATGGGGCGTCAGTCGACTCAAGCAGTTTTGGCGTCAACTTCGAGGTCAAGAAGAACATTCTTGACTCGACAGCGCTGCCGCTTTTGACCGACCTTCACCGCCGTGGTGCGCTTCCGGCAATTCTCTTCAATTACGATCGAGATCACTGCGAGAGAACACTTCACACTCTTCAAGATCAGCTCATGCATGCCGAGAGTACCTGGAAGGATTCAAGTCCAGAATGGAAGAAAGCTTGCCGAATATGAGAAATGGAAGAAGGCAAACTCGCAGGCGAATCGGGGTAAGGACAAGACGAACAGTGCTGCCAAGGGCCGTTCTCGAGACGAACCTGAGCTTTCTAAAATCGATTTGATTCGTGAGTCGAGCACAGAAGCCAGCAGGTGGGAGAGCTTTGATCCGGAAGCACCACTTGACTTATTCTCATTTGCGAATCGGACGAGTCTGCTTGACTCTGAGCTTGCGACCTTGGTCGGACGCCTCAGAGACGCAAACTTGGACCCCGGAATCATCAGCGCTCTTCGACGCGGCATCGCCGTGCACCATGCGGGCATGAACCGAGGATATCGGCAAACGTAAGTCATCAGTATCGTCATTGCGAGCCTCTCCAACCGGCCGGCCCTCCATTGAAAGTATAAACTGACCAGGCTTTTGCAGGGTTGAAATGCTCTTCCGCAAAGGATTCTTAACAGTCGTCATTGCAACCGGAACATTAGCCTTGGGGCTCAACATGCCGTGTAAGACGGTTGTCTTCTTCGGCGACTCGATCTTTCTGACCGCGCTCAACTATCTCCAAGGAGCCGGGCGAGCTGGTCGCCGTGGCTTTGACCTTCTCGGAAACGTCGTTTTTACTGGGATGCCACCTAAGCGAGCATTCGAAATCATGTCGTCGAGACTGCCGGACCTTCGCGGCCATTTTCCCATGTCAACAACCTTAGTTCTGCGACTCCTGGGGCTACTACACCATACAGGGAACTCTGAGTATGCCGCGAGCGATGCGCTCTCCTCTCGCAGACACGCTTATACCTAGGTGGGCCGTCGGACCAGATGGCAATTCAGCACCACCTGCGATTTTCAATTGAGTATCTCCGACGACAGCACCTCCTGTCTCGCGACGGCACCCCTCTCAACTTTTCTGGCCTGGTTGGCCACCTCTACTTCACTGAAAATGCCGTCTTTGCGTTCCACTCCCTGTTGAAGGAGGGTTATTTCCATCAGATCTGCAGAGCTATTTATAGCAATCCTGAGGGCGTTCTCCTCAAACTGGTGCTTGTTCTGGCACACTTATTCTGCCGGATACCAGTTCGCAACAGTAGCGATGAATGGATTGCCAGCATCGTCCACAAATCCCCTTCAGTTGTTCTGCTGCCATCGTTGCCGGGCGAGGCGGAAGAGCTTCTCCGTGACCATAATCGAGAAACCCTCGAAATTTTCCGAGCATACGTCAGCACCTTTGTCGAGCAGCACCTCAGTGGATCGCCGGACACGCAGCTCCCTTTCACCGGTTACGAGATCCAGCAGCAGCAACACGAGCAAGATGCGCCCTCGATAATACAAAGCCTGCCACCGACGAAGATTCGATCGTCGTTCGCCGCGCTCTCGGGCTTTACGGATGACTTCAACACGATCCATGAGCTCTGTACAACAGTCCGCAGCGGCGTGTTTCTCGAGGAGTCGGCAATACCGTACATTCGCATTTTTCCCGACGATACCGCAGGTGTCCCATGGAACGCCTACCTCTATGACTTCTTCAAGCACGGCGATCTGACAGCGTTGGTGCGAGACAACGGCATCAAGCGCGGCGATGTTTGGTTTCGTCTTAAGGATTTTTCGCTTATTCTTGCAACCGTTGTCACAAGCCTCACCAACTTTTTAAGTCTCGATCCAGCTGTCGACGATGCCATGATGGTGGATGTGCAAGGCATCGACGACATCATCCAGGAGGACCATGACGAGTTACATAGCTCAACGCCTGGCAATACGGCGAGCAACGCAGTCCCGGACCCGGCCCCCTCTGTCACGGTGAAGAAGACGAGCAAAAGAAACCTGTGTTGGACTCCTGGGAAGATGACAATAGCGACGAGGAGGCGACGAGGGAGCTCCAAAGGCGAGGAGACTTGCACTTGCCGACGGGCAACCCAATCAAATCTACGAATGACTCTTCAGATAGTCCACAGCCACCATCGGAGCCAGCTTGGCAAAGCGATGATGAAGACAGCCTGGTGCGGGTATTGGCAGCATTCCGTAAACTGCAGGAAGAGTTTGACGAAAAGTTCCGGAAGGTGTGGGCATGAGCAGTGGCGACGCATCTCAACCAGTGTAGCAAGCATGTTCGATCGGAACTTGGTGCGGTGAGTCTACCGTATTTAAGGCGATTCGATAGCCTGATTCTATTATTGCATTGAGTCCAAACGCGGAGGTTTATAGCTATAATACCACCCTCTCCATTCGTGTTTACAGTCTTCTATTGGAACAGTGCGTGGGCCGACTCAAACCAGTCTCGTCAGGTCTTTATGCTACTTCGCTTTCCGAAGCCATTTCGGTTTGCTTACCCTTCTGCCCTTCGACAGTCCCTGTTTCTCTGGCCGCAAGACCCAGATAATGGCGCAGCCGACAGGGCTCGCGATCCTCCAAGGGACACTTATAAAGCTTAAGGGAAGCAAGGGTGGGTGAATCAGAGAGGGAGCAGCCTATAAATCTCCAGTTTGGCGGTGTCGATCGCCAGCGATTCTAGTTCGAGCCCCTGCGAGGCATCGACTTGGATGAATATCTCGGGAGAAAATACTGGGTAGTCGGCCCGCAGATCGGAATGTCGAGGTGGCAGCTCGTCCAAGGCCAATTTCTCGGTAAAAACCATGGGTTACAACGCCAGGTGTCGTCAGGTCGTCAATCCAGTCCCGGAGAAAAGCAACCTCGCAGTCAGTAAAGGCACCAAACATAGACACGCCCCATGAAAGCAGATGAATGAGAAAACTGCGTCCGCTTTCGCCTTTGCACACCCATGGCCTGGCGTCTCTTAGGCGCCGCAGGAAGTCCACCTGCCATTCGGTCCGAGAGAACATTGAATGTTTCAGAGTTAAGCCCCGTGCCGAGCAATCAGCCGCCGAATTTTATGGAGCGATCATCATAGATCTGGTTAGGAGCAGTAGCCTGGCTTGAAAGATGGCTAGGACGTCAGCAACAAGCGGGGAGCCGGCTGGTGAGCTTATGTCGGAGGGCAAGTTCTAGGACAGGGTGAACTCGGCCTGCACACGCTTCCACGCTCGGGATTCCGCGGCATCCCTCTACCGGGCCGCGACGGAGAGTAGATACTCTGTGACGATGCGATTCGCCATCGTGGTGTGGCCGGTGTCGGCATTGTCGATGGCGATTGACGCGCGAAAGCCTCACAGTGCTAGCTCACCCCGGCAAAGGTCTTGTCGCAGCCCCTAGGTAGGACTTACGGCGAAATTCTAGGTAAGTACTGAGATGCACGTGCCAATAGTGCACCTGCTACGTGCAGAGCAAAGTAGTAAGGGTCGAACTCAATCTCACGCAGTCGCAGTTCCTTGGCATCCAATAGGCTAGAGTGACGGCCCTGAGAAAGGACAGAAAAAGACATCATGACATCTATCTCCCATCGCCATTTTGGCGTCTCCGTCTCTGTCATGCACCTTTTCGTTCTCGCCATCGTGATTATTCCAGGAAGCAGTCAGGAAGAAGACTGAAAAGATGGTCAATCTAAGCTACTTCGTACTATGTAATTGTAAAGAAACGGTCTCCTCGCCTAGAAATGCCTTGACTTGTCTCCTCGAGGAGCTCGGCCTGCTTTCGGTCTACGAACCGCCTATCGACACAAAACTTATCCTGCTCCAACATTTCGTTTGTATGTTTGGCCTATGGCGGATCCTCACTTGTCTTCGTGTCATACCTACCTGCGCCTGGCATTGCGGATAGCCGTATCGGCCTATTCGTGACATTGACTCTAGTCAGCGATGTCATAGTCAGCCTTATCTCCGGTATCATTAGCAGTGGCTTCAGGCGCAGAAGAATGCTCAGTTAAGAGCCCATTTTGATGTCTATCAGCGGCGTTTTGTTTGTAACCACCGAAATATTACCAGGTTTTGCTCAGAGCCGCAACCATAGGCATCATCAGCCCGTCTGGAACGAGATTGAGCTGTTCGGGGCAATCAAAGGCCAATCCTGGTACACCTTTTGTTGTCGGGGGTACAGATTAGTATATTTGCACATTATTCCATGACTGGCATAATTATAATTACTTTTAGGATGACCAGCTGCAGATGGACTGAGAGCGCTTCTGCGATCAAGCGACGATGGGGCCGCATTGACGCGTACTGCGCCGTGATATTCGTCTGTGGAGGAATAGGCGTCGTACAACTTCTTCTTACGACGTTAGCCAGAGATGCGAGCTCCACGGAGAGACCCAGCCGGCGCCGTGCTCTGGGGAAACCATCCCCTTGTGAAGCGGCCGGGACCCTAATCTAATGAAGAAAACGCCAACAATTCCGTCTGCTCGCTCGGAGTGTCGTCGTCTGGCCGTTACGCTCGCGCTCCTTTTTGGGTTGGATGCATCTGCCACCAGTCTAGTAACCCTTTTATGGACAGCCAATTGCTTCCAACGCAAATTTTTTTTTGCCAGCCGGAGATCTCGGTTCTCTCATCTTTACAACGTTTATTATTTCTACCATCTCTATTCTTTTGGCGGCCAGTTTGGCGCGCTGGTTCGGCAACTTCAACACTATGGTCTACACTCATCTGCCCTCCGCGGTTGACTTCGCCTTCCTCGAAATACTAGGACCCCATATGGCCATAGCTCTTATTTGTCGTTCGTGAGAGTTCCCAGTACATGGAAGGTGCCCGCGAGGCTCATTCCTGGGTGGCATCCTCTTGCCCGATGAGATAACTGCAATCATGGGCGTCATCGACGCGGTCAAACCCAGGGCGTCGAGCTTCGGCTCTATAATTATTCATTACCTTGTAGAGCGAATTCTTGTTTGAGTCGCTTTCATGAAGGCTGGGATCTTGAAGGCTGAATATGACTTTGGCTTGCTGGGGGCATTTTTCAATCAAAAACTAGCGGGGAGCAGGGCAAAGCCTACAGGGTGTTTT
This sequence comes from Hirsutella rhossiliensis, assembly GCF_020360975.1. Classification (NCBI taxonomy): domain Eukaryota; kingdom Fungi; phylum Ascomycota; class Sordariomycetes; order Hypocreales; family Ophiocordycipitaceae; genus Hirsutella; species Hirsutella rhossiliensis. The sequence goes on along the minus strand of NW_025408677.1, from coordinate 1,305,392 downwards.
AATGTTGCATACAAAACTACTTCTCAAGCGTCTTTAATTGTCCTTTGCAGCTGCTCCCCGATGACGTCTTCCCCTGTGTCTGATCGTCAGAATTCAAGCCGTTGTCGGCCTGGCCATGGGCATCATGTATCGGGCTCTTGGCACGATGAGGGCTGTGATTGAAGAGAGGCTGCAGAGGCTGGAGAGAAGCATGAATGAGCTAACTAGGAGGGAGAGGATTCCTCGCGACTAGTAGACTCCTAAATAAGTGTTGTGTGGGGCTGGCTAAGAGAGGGGGGGAACCCTCACAACAGGAATATATTGTTGACATCCAGCTTCTGCACCTCACTAGTGCCCAGAGGCTTATTATGAAAAATTCGATTGGTTTTAATTCCCGGCCTCCGCTTTTTAACTTACGGATCCTCAACCTTGAGGGCGTGCATTCGTCCAGAAATAAATAACACTCATTTGCCACGTGCCCCTGAGTGCGGACACGGATCTTCGTCTTCAGCTCTCAAGCCGCTACCGACTCCTCAGAAAAATCTCGAAAATATCTTGAACGCACTCAAAAGCAGGAGAGGTTGCCTGTCTTTCGGGTAAATCGGCAATCCACGCAAAACTGGCCACGATCATGATGAGGATGGGACCGGGCGACAGAGACCCGATTGGATGCTGGCTTTTGTAGATGAAGCATTCGCCATCTCACTGGGCATAAAGATGGCACGTTGCTAGAATGCCCAATGAGCCGTCTTCGCCGTTCCCTCGATGTTATCCAGGCAGATAACGACAATGGTCTTCAGTCCTTGATCTTTGGTTGTTCCTTATTAGTTCTTCTTGGCTCGTCCTCATGACTTTGGTTTCTTATAGGCCCAAGTTATCTATCCACCCACTTTCATTAACTGTACACCCAAAAAGTGGATTAACTGTGGCTGACGGCCGAAGAGGGCCGATACCGCCAATTTGTATGCACACATTCTCTACGATAAGTAGAGCCAGGTAGTAACAGTTCTCCTTCAACGATAAGGCACCCAAAATTGAAGCTATTCGTACTGCGCTTTCTATGCTGATGAGACTATTCTTTGGTGTTTACAACAGGCCTCCTTCTTCGAGTGCACTACGTGCCTGATCCGCTTCATCTAACTGTGATTCCAATTGATCCCATACATCCTCAAGGGCGGCATCGTCCGTGAGGCCGGCGACGAAGATGCAGTCTTGGGTCTCCCGCCGTACCGGCTGATCGTCATCATCAGAGACTGGCGTTTGACGCCCGGCGTTGATACGCCCGTTGCATCCGTGTGCCTGCCTCGTACGTATCGCCGTTTTCCTCGATGTGCCGCAGCCCTCGTTCCGTTGAAGTCATCGCGGCCGTTACCGTACCCGTCATCGCCGCTGGTGCCGTTGAGGAGGAGGCAGTCGTATAGCCTCAGCCCGCTCATGCCGTTCAGCGATCTCGTGATGTGACGGATCCCGCCGCGTTGATCTTGACCGCCGTGACTCTTCGAGGTTGAGTGAGCCCTTGGGGCGGCCCTTAGCCCTGATAACTTGTGGCTCGTATGGTGCCCGAGTAGGGCTTGTGCCCTGAGCGCTTGTATCGATCGGAATATACCAAAATGGGTCGAAGTCGTCGAGTGTAAGGGAGGTATTGGTGTTGATAGACTCGAAGATTCGATGGCAGCACGGTAGCCCTCGACTAGTAGCCCAATTACAAGGACATTGACCTGGCGGCGGTTTGGCCCGTTGACTTCGGGGTCTAGAGGATCTTGCGATGCTCATCTATTAGTAGCTTTAACGCATATGACGATACTCGCTCGCGGATCGGCATATACGGCGCCTGTAGGAGAACGTTGATATCTTGTGGAGGTTTCGATTCTCTATCGCTGTGATCTGAGCAGCCTGATGGCCAGAAGCGTTCGAATCGTTGGAAAACGGTCGTCAAATCGCCCGTACAGGACCAAAGGAACTTCTTCATATGAGTGAAGTCCCTCGACGATCGAGGTCGTTGTACGCCCGAAGTGGCGATATTGATTAACGAAACAAGATACAAACTTCTCCTTCCAAGGCGTTAGCCACGTATTGCAACAGTATTGTATAGCTGCAAGCGGGTGGCGGCCTGGTGTCTCAAATTGGCGTAAACGTTCGTTGAAGCTATTCACATCTTGTGACTTGACGATCTCGTTCCACTCTTGTAGAAACGCTTGGAATGCCGGGGCCCGTACGACTCGATTGCCGATTTTTGATGCCTTAGGGAAAAATTGCTTGCATTTCGCAACGACATTCTGGTTAATATGCCACGTGCAGAGAAGGTTAGTACTGTTTTGAAGCTCGCGAAAGCTATCTAACGCCTTAAGCAACGCAGTATCTCGGTCCGTGACAGTGACCCTTGGAAATGGGATCGACTCCTTCTCGCAAAGGACTAGCAGCAACGAGATAGCCCAATAGTAATGGGACTCGGTCTCGCCGTTCAAGAAGATAGAGGCAATAGAGAACGTTTTGTTATCTCGAGTGGCCGCGCAGATATTCAATAACGGCATATTGAATCGGTTCGTCTTGTAGGTACAGTCGAGGACGAGGACATCGTGATGCTGACGCCATCGATGGAAGGTAGCACGAGGCGCGAGAAATAGCCCAGTTAGCCGGCCCTGGGGATCACGACTATCTCGATGAAAGAAGTCGGACTTATCTAGCCGGTCGTAGAGAAACTGAAGAGGCGTACGGCCAGCTAGTTCTTCCTGACGGTGCCTAGCCAAGGCGTTACTCACGTCTTGAGCCGTGATACCGGCTAAACGAGGATCGTCGTGAACCAGGTCACGAAGCTCGCCAGCAATATCGGTCGGCCGGGTATTGTTATTAAACTTCCGGATAATGTCGTCGCGATACTTCTGGATAACAAGCGCCCGGTACTTCGGAAAGACCATCGGGTCATCAACAAGGCGATGATTGTGAACATCGTGAAGATAAGAGATAGTCCAGTAACCGCGTTTTTCCTTCAACGAGAGGCGAAATTCACAGTCTGTTTTCTGGGTTGCTGTATTGAGGCGACGACGAGAGATATGAGCAGCTTTATCCTTCCGATTTTCGTAGGCCGGCCTTGATACAACGAACAAGTGCAGACTTGCGTTGGCCAGCGTTATCCCGCTTCGATGTTCGAATGTGTAGGGCGTAGCCCTCAGCCTCAACAACGGTATCGGCGGCTTCCATCGCGGCCTGGAAGGTCGGGAATAGTGTCTTCGTAAGCGACTCCATGATTCGGGCTCGTAAGGGCAGAAAACGCGGTGCGAATAGCTTCAGTTTTGATGGTATTGCTGATAGTTACGGTTACAGGATGTTGTTACGCAAGCATCACGAACTGGCCAGCTGGCCGGCCGGGAATGGGCGCACCAAAATTAGCGGCATCGGCACTGCGCCTGACCCAGCCACAGTTGATCCACTTTTTGGTGTACAGTTAATAAAAGGAGGTGTATAGATAATTGGGCCCTACAGTTATTACAGATGGCTGGGAGAAGACACAGGAACGACAACCAGCCATCTGTTGGAAGGGGCAAGAGTCTTGCCCCTTCCAACAGATGGCGTGGAAGACAAAAGGAGAAGAGAATTCCCATCTCGCCTAGATTGTGTAGGAGGTTATAGACGGCTGGATGGCTCACGAGAAGACTGAAGACTCCCACTAAGGCCCTAATCTACAACGCCTCGTATAAATCGAGGCGGACGTGCAAAGAGACTTAGGGCCTGATCCACGACAGCTGAATAGGGAAAAGGCGGACGGGCATACCGGCTAGAACAGTAACTCCACTCGAGTTAGCCGTATATTTCGGTTTAATTAAGAGGACGTATCCTCCTCCTTCTATAGTTGTATGTCGACCCCTGCTTATAATATATCGAGCTAGCAGGGGCCGCGTAAATGCCTGCAATACGAAAAGATACCTAGAAAGACGTCTCTTTTTGCAATTTTTCGCCTGAAATTAATTTAGGCGGTTCCGAAGCTGTTTCCCGTTTAGGCGGCGCAAGCGGCGTAATGTGTAGCATTTTAGGCGTCCTTCTAGGCGCTCTACTAAGCGACTTCTATCTACACGACGATAAAGCTAACGATAATTATAGCAGTCTTTAGCTTGCATGCTAAAGGCGGCGTTTTCGAGCTTTTTAGATAACTTCGAATTTACGTCTATATAGCTTTTTATTAAGATATTAGACGGCCGAGTTAAAAGTGCTAGTTATTAGTGTTCCTGCGGATTTATTATGCAACGGGCGGACTAGTAGGGTGTAGGACGGTATAAGAGAGCGTACCTACTAAATTTTAGTAGGCTAAGTCTCTCCCTACGTCTGTCGAGAAGAAGGTCCGAACGAGTTGAGGTCTCTAGGTATCTCTAGGTAATACAGCTTGAAACCAGGTAAGAAGGGAGGTCTGCAGACTATTATCTCTTCTTCCTAGACCACTGAGGGGTCCGGAGGATCTCCTATTCGAACGGGGACCTTTTTAGGAGTCCGGTATATCTCTTACTAGCTCGGGGACCTTAAGAGACTGAACTATCGACCTAATAGCTTAGAAAGCTATTGATCGGGGAGATAGAGCTGATGTTGCTGACGTAGATGACTTACGTGGCCTTTAGTAAGTGGCAAGAAGTGCCCTCTTTCTGATAGAATGTATACTATACCTGAAAACGGGATATCAACTTGGGAGAAGCTTGGAGGGATATAAAAGAGGCCGTTTAGACGGGAAAAGGGCAACCGGGGGCAGAGCAATCATCATATGCATTCTCGCATACCACCTGATCATATGATACTCGACCTTCGAAAAGTCCCTTTATCTACTTCTATGCCCACTTTTGCTCTCTCCCTCGCGAGAACGTCCGCCTTTTTCCAGTTCAGCTGTCGTAGATCAGGCTCTTACTCTATATTAATTTAGCGCGCAAATCCATTTATACCGTCTTACACCCTTATTAGGTCGGTTTCTTACTGCCTTTAGCGCTAGAATGTACTCTCGTAGCGACCGTGGCAGTATTTCTATACAGTTAAAGGCATCGTAAGTTATAACTATGCCTCAATCGTTAGAGATTAAGCTAACCGGCTAGCGTTAGAAGAGTAAATAGACCTTACGCCTAGCCTCGATTTATACGAGGCGTTGTGGATCAGGGCCTAAGTCTAGGCTAGGCGGGTACGAGTAATCTGTCTTACGAGCAATTTCCCTACCTAGGCTACTATCGGTCCTTTTCCTTCCGCAAAGGCTAACTGACCTTGCTAAACGGCATACGAGAGCTAGTATATCTTAAAATAAGGCGTGTGTATAAATATAAATTTTACGCGGGTATAAGTATATATATATTTAGTTAACATCGTTAACCACGGAACTTACGTTAAAATATAAGGTATCTATTAGTCGTTTACTCGATGTTTAGCGTCTAGATCCACGAGCTAACCCGGCTCTACTATCGTATATTGGATTTTCTACTCTATAAGCTAGCGCGTAATTATAGCTAATATAAAAAGCATTAGTAAAGTAGCAAAAAAATATCGAAGTTAGGGATCCCCTATATACACATTAGCAGGGTTTTCGACCGAGTTATATCTAATACTATAAGGACTTATAAAATTTTTTAAAGCATCGCTTTAAGGCTTTAATCTTAGCAAAGTTTGCGCCTATCTAGCACTAGCCTACCGATATATAACCTAATCTTAGTCTTTTAATAGTATAAAGGGCTCTCTATTAACGACTATAAGGAGCTCGCTCTAGTCTATTAGCATATATATTAAATTAGCATAAAAATCGTCATCGTTCGTTTAATTCGCGACTTAATGCTTTTCGTTTAACCCTACTATATATAGCATCCCGCTCTCGGTACTTTTAAGCATATTGCTTTGCCTCTAGCAAGCTAGGGGTAAGGATTTAGGTAGTAAAGTCTCGGCTAATAGCTACCTTAGTTCGGATACTATCGGTCCCTTTACTCGTGTTAATAGTGCTATAATCAACAACTACGCGAGCAGCGATATTACTCTAGGCAGTCTAAGTAACGGTATTATTAATATACTATTGCATGGCAAAAATATCGGAAAGCTAAAATTTAATAAAAGATAATATCGGCATTAATAAGGGGCTTCGTCGTCGAGGCACCGACTAAGCCGAACTAGTACTGCAAAACATTAATGCTTTCGTCGCCTGGCTAATGCAGACACCGCGTATCGCTCGAAACGACTGTTTCTTCGTCATAACTGCCCAGCTCCTTAACACAACGGTGCAGGATATTTCGGAACGCACTAGAATTCCAGCGCCTCTACCGGGCGAGCCGGGCGGTATCTCGATTAAAGACATGGTCGAGGCCTTGACCAGGCTCGGTCTGTGTTTCCGCGTATGGCAGAGCCAGCCACATAGCGGGGGAGGTCCGATTAGGCACCGACCTCGACCGTAATAGGATCCGGGCGTGACTAAGTCTTAAGCCTTTGTGCAAGGCGCGCCCCGGGTTGTTGGCGTGGCGTATATCCGCACTAATAGGACCGGATATATTATTGTTGGTCGGTGATTGGAAGCATACAACAACATTTTATTCTTCAATGATAATTTGCTAATAAGGCTATTCTATTAAAGAAACCCTGGCCGCCCTTACAGCCGCTATACCGACTACCAAGCTTACCCGAATGGCGTAGACGTGACTTAAGAAGTACGCGCCTTAAGGATTCACGGCGTCTTCTATATCGATACTTAAGCCTCTACGCTTAAGTTCATCGATGCTTATAGACCAGCAGTAGAGCGAATGGAGATCGACGAGGAGCAAGCTTACATAGGATAGTCTAGTTTAAACGGTGGCGTTAAGCTAATAGAGGTCGACGACGATAGAATCGCCGCTGAAAATAAGGAGACCGCCTCTAGCTTAAACGTCGCCGGCCTATAACCGGATTTAATAAGCCGCATTTAAGCAAATCTACTCTCTAAATCTATATGTCGCAATGTTATTATTGCCATAGCGTTTCTCTTTTACAACGGCTAGAGTAAGCATCCTAGGGCACTACGTGATATTAAGCCGATTATAAATAACTAAATTTATAGTAAGGAACCCTAGAACCTTAATATAAAGCTTTAAATGCTAAGTTGCTATAGCTTTATCGAAGCGAAGCGAATATGCTAAGTTGCGATCCTATCTTATATCCTATCTTGCACCTCGAAAGCCCGCTGCACCGCTAATTCCTATCACTGCGGAACGTGTTTCTGCGGACGAGTTTCGCTAGAATAGTCTAACTTACGTTAAACTCAAGGAGCAGATAGGCAATAATTCGGGAAATTTAGGTTCCGGCGCCGCCGGCCTATCGCAAGTCGAATTAAACAAGCTAAGGGAGGGCGAATTTAATGGCCTCAACTGCACGGATATTCTGCAAAAAGTGGCGAAACAGGCACTCGATAGCAAGGAGGTACAGTCAACTAGGGCTATAACGATTACGTGTTATAGCGATAGTCTAGCCTTAGCAATAAGATATATATATATAAGCTAAAATACTGCGCCATACCTTACACTTTAGTCTTTAGGGCTGTGGTGCAAGGCGTATAATCAGCCGAAGGCTGCGAGTCTAGCTACCAGTCAAGCAGTCACCGAACAATCAGTTTAATCCGTCTAAAAGTCACGGCAGGACAGATCCGTCACGATCATGTCTTCGGTGATGCTCTGCGACTTATGAACTATAATGGCGTAGCATACGATTAGGGGAAACTGCGTACGAGGGCAGAGCGTGGGCCCGACGAGGAAGTCCCTGTCTACCGGCCGAATCGGGACAATCTTCCTGCTATTTGCGGTGGTTAGGAATACCGGCCCCGGGTACTTATTAAACTCCATTATGATCACGCAGGGAGGGTCTTGAATGGGGTCAGCTCCAGGCGCCCAGGCGATATCGTATACTATAACGTTACTACGTGCGTCGTTGCAGAGGCCGACTAGCTGCCAAAGGTTAGACGTCAGCAACAGACGGGCGCTAATGCATACGGGAATCTATTTCGTAAGGTTGCCTGCCTTATCGTTAGGAGCAGCAGCAGCGCTAGAGCCAACGATCTTAGCTATTACCTAGGATAATAGGCCGGCCTAGGCGGTCGGTAGTGGTTATATTTGTTCTCCCTGTCTTTCGTGGCGTATACTCGTAGGGAATTGACGAACCTGGCAAGCTCCTGGTTGTCCAGCTTCGCCTGCACACGGCTGGAGAGGAGCTTCTAGGACTCCTGGGATAGATAGTGCAGTCGCCTCGGTAGATACCTTCTCCAGCAGCCTCCGAACCTTGAAAGTTGCCCAGCTAAGATATTATATGCGTTAGTAATATAGTTTCCCCTGCACGGCGTCCTGAACGATGGTCGCGCTGGATAGTGGCGATCTTGACCCTCGCCCCGGCTGTGAAGGGCTATCTTGTGAGTCCTTCCCCATCGGATGGGTCGTTCGCTGCACGGGAGGTGAGGGAGCTATTGTTCGGAAGAGCCCTGAGCTTCGTTGGGTTGGCGACAATGGCGTCTCCAGCAATACACGCGGTTGGCTAATCGAGGATTTAAATAACATCCTCGCTGTATGACATTGCCGTACCCTCCAGTGTTCGGAATGGTCCGGTATAGTATGGTATAGAGGTCAAACTATACTATACTATACTATAATACTCTTATACTATACTATACCGGTAAGACTAGCAATACCGCTAAGGCCGTTATAAACGAGGCGGATCTTAGAAAGAGGGAAAGTTAAGTATGCTATTATCTACCGATTTATTCGCTTTTATTCCTACTATCCTCGCTATCCTTACTATCGTTAGCCTAAGGCTTTCTATACTAGGCTCGTAGATACTTATAGGCCTCTAGTATATCTTCCTTAAGCCTACCCCGATAATTAACTATACCGAGCTTCGCGCTACTAAAAAGTCGCTCGCACTTATCTAATATTAGTAAAACCGCTAAAAGATTAAGAGTAAATTAGGCGAGATCCCTCTATAAGTCGTAATAGGATAGTTAGTAGGCGATAACCTTATTATAGCCTACCTCCTTATCGTAGAGTTAATTAGTAGAGATATACTACTTATATAAATCTATAGTAGCGGCCGGGCTATTTATACGAATCCGCTTATATTCCCTCTACTAATTAAATACTAGGTCTAGGACTCTATCCTTCCTAACTAGTAGTAATAGTACCTTAATAAAGGATCTTCCTTTATACTCTATCTCCTAGAGCTCCTTAACTGCTAGTTATATATAATTATATTACCTTTATCTTTCTTTATCGCTTTAAAGAACCTATTCTTATCTAAACTATACCTACTTTTAATATAGATCGAGTACTTAAGCTATATAGTATACTAGTAGAAGATTAATATCTTTAGGAAATTAATATTACTAATTCTATTATCGGTTACTATAGTACTCCTTATACTTTAACTACGTAGTATCTATATAGCCCTATAGATATTCCTACGTAAAGTTACTATCGTCTACCTTATAGATATTATAGTAATAGTCCTTAGTCTTATTAATCTTATAAAGAAGATAGTTTAGCGTTAAAAACTAATTAGCGAGGGATATCTTATTTCCTTTAATAAGTATAGTCGCCGTATAGAAGTCCTTTAAAGCGAGCTCGATCTTTTTAAGCTTAAACTAGTACTATCTATTTAGCTTAAAGTTTAATATCCCTTAAGACCCTTTCCTTAGTATATAACGAGCTAAGAAGATCTTTAATTATTCTTAAATATTTAATGCCCGCGTAATAAAATAAAACTATAAGTTCTAGCGCGTAGAGTTATTCTAGATAAGCTTAAGCCTATCGAAGTTAGAGAGATCGCCGCCGATAATAATTATAGTAAACTCCTTATACCTTTATAGAGTAAGCCGGATATACTATATAAGGTTATAAAGCCGGCCTAAATATCTAAACTTTTTCTATAACTCTTTAACCTTTATATAATTACCGCGCTAGTAATACTTTTTAAGCTTTACTAGATACTTCTTATAGTTTCGACCTATAAGGAACGCTTAGTAATAGAGATTAATAATATAACCTAAGTAGCGTAATCGGCGATAGCGACGCTATTATAGCGTTATCTATAGGTAGAGCTCCTTAAGTATAAACTTAATAGCGGTATTATTTAATAAAGCGTTATCTAGTATAAAGTATCTAATTTAATCTCCGTTAATATTATATTCCTTTAGTAATCTAAGAATAGCTAATCTAAGGTTCTCGCTACTATACTCGCCTTATACGCGCCGTATTCTTAGAATAGTACTATATCGCTTACCGGTAGTATTAATCTATATAGCGACTATACCTAAGATCGCGTATAGATTCGGCGAGGTCTAGAGGTTAAAGGAGACTAAGATTCTACTCTACGAACGCTAAAGATCTTCTTTTAGCTATTACTTTTTTATTAAGAACGTATTTATAACCTAGCCTTTAAAGGTTTTCGCTGCCTTTAGGAGATAATTAAGAAGTATAGGGTTAAGGAAGAAGAGTAGCTCTTAGAAGTACTAGTTCTCTAACTAGAAGAAAGCGATATAGTAGTATATAACCTAGCGAATTAAGAGCTCCTTAAACTTATTAACGGTATCTTTCTAAAAGAAAGTACTAGTAGCGGCCGCGCTCTTTTATTACTTTAATATAGACGCCCGTAACGTAACGTATCTCCTTATACTACTTTATAGGTTAATTTAGTGCCTTTATTTAAGATAATTCCTTACTCTAGATATACTATTAATAACGAATAACTCTTACTTATACTTTCCGATCGCGTACTTATAATAGTAATATACCTTTTTCTTATCGCTATCTCGGATATAATAAGTACTATACTTTTATATATATAAGCTAAGGCGAGCTACCTTCTTTATTATCTTTATACGATATAAGTATATAATATAATCTTATATAAACTCGTCTAGAGGCTTAGGATAACGGATAGAAGTAGATAGGGGCGTCGAAGTAGGAAAAGATAGCGTAGGATACGATATTAGAGATCTAGAGCGTATTAATACTAAATATATTATAAACGAAGATAGCGATATTAGCGCTAGAGATTCTATAATTATAATAAATACTAGCTAAAGTATAGTAGCTCTTAATTAGTCGATCTTAGTTTATCGTATAACTAGCCTAACGTAAAATATTTTAGGACTAATACTATAGAAGTAATTTAATTAGAAGGATTATTTAAGCTTTTCTTATCCCGATAGCGTAATCGATAAATCTAGCTAGCAATACGTTAAGCTATACTTTACTCTATAAGAAAGAGCCTATAGAGTTATATATAATTATAAGTACTTTCTAGTACGTACTAATACTAGCCTTAACCCTTTTATACCTACTCTAGGATAGCTACCTAGTAGTAAAGTCGAAAGCTATCTATTCTATATTAGAACGACCTAATAAAGGAAGCTAGGTCGATAATATAAAAATAATAGTATTTATAGCTTTTATAATTAAGTAGAGTAAAATAACTAGTAGGAAAACTAGTTAATAGGCCCGTATAGATAATATAGAAGTTATTATTATAATATTATCTAAATTCTACCTCGTCTCTTACTAGCGGGTTACCGTAGTAAGCCTCTAGCCTAGATCTATTTTTAGTATTACCGGTATAATCTAGTATACCGGTAATACTATAGTATCGAGATTTTATTAAACTATACTAGGTCTTAGCGGTATTTACTATACTAATACTAACTTATACCGGACTATTCCGATTACTGCACTCTTCTACGGCCGGTCGCTTGCTCCTCCGAAATTTCTAAGCACGCTGCCTCTTATACCTTTGCCTAGGAGCTTGCTACCTTTGCTTAGGCGATCGAAGCTATGCATCCTTCCTCCTAGTAATTTTATTATAGCTCCTCCGCTCGCGCTGTCTTATATATCGTAACGAGCCTAGAGGCGAACACTTAGAGAACCTTAAGGTAATTTAAATAGGCTTACGAAGAGGGAAGCCGAACTCTAGTTTAATTTATTCGTGTTATCTACTATCGATAGAACCGTTAACCTCTACCCGATAGTAAGTATCGGATACGGCGACCTAAAATATAGGTCTAGGAAGACGATTCTCCTTCCCGTCGCTATAAGAAGAAGAGTTATAAAGATAACTAGGTGCGAGTAGCGGATATGCCTCTACCGTAGGTAACTCTATAATCTCGCCTTGCGCCTATTCGTCGCGACGGCCTACGCCGTTATATTAAGTTTCGGTGTCCTAAACCTCCGAGGTTAGCGAGGTAGGACGTAGAATCCTATCGAGGGCACGGAGATAACTAATTTATCTATAGGCAACCGACTTAGTATAAAAGGGACTTATATCTTCCCGAGTCGTCGAGGTAGAGTTAGTCGATATAGCGGGCGAAGGGCCTTCGTTAGATCGTCCGCCGCTCGTTGGCTCTTAGAGAGCTATAAGAATAAGGAGAGTAATAGGGAAGAAAAAAAATAGGTAGGTTGGTGTCTATGCTCCTTTGCTTTCCGCACGAGTATAGAACGGGCTTCCTAGGTTAAGCTTATCTATAACCCTTAATATAAGCTCTAGTAAATTATCCCGTAAGTCCTTTATAATGCGACCTTAACTACTTCGTGCTAACTTTTAGCCGTGTTAGCTTATATACCTTCCTCTTATTTCGGGGTTATAGTCCGCTATTGCTTAGCTAATACCTATAAGCTACCCCTTAGGGGGGGACGTCTACTAGTTAGCCTAAGCCTTTAACTATCCCTTATATTAAATAGCTCGTATACCCCTAACTAGGACACCTCTAGCTTCTATATCTACGCGTTGATTATATTCTAAATCTACTAGCAGCTAACTTATAAATAGGCACTAGGACGAATCTCTAGAGTAACTAGGCGGACCGGCTCTCCCGAATTATAAAGACTAGCCCGTAGCTCCCCTATAGTAGGAGTCAGGGGGTGATTATAACGTAGGATTCTACCTATTAAGATTCTGCCTATTAATTTCTCTTCCCTTGTCTTAGTATAGGAAGTACTAGGGGGTAGCGAAGCTCGTAGGGAAGGAAGCCTCGTAATAAGGGAAGGGCTACTACGTCGGTATCTACTTTAGAAGAAGGAGGTAGCCTCTATAAGACCTACGTCTACGGCTACCGAGGTACGAATATTTTACGATACTAGTTAGATATAATAGTTATAAAATATTAGTAAATAAGTAGGGGGTCTAAAGTAAGCGGCTCTTAAGACTCGGTTAAGCTAACTAACCGACTTATTACGTTAACTTAGGGGTAGGTGTTCTAGTTCTTACTAACACGGGGTAAATGCAACCCGTAAAATATAAATCCGACTATCCTTTATCTAAGCCCCTAGGAAGACTATAAGGGCTACGCTATAACTAGCACGCGGCTAGGTAAAGAAGGCGTAAAGCTACTATAGCTATCTTACTTATTCTTTCCCTAAATACTTCCTTTACTAGAGATCTAATAAGTTTTATTTATTTCCTCGTTTTTCCTTTTACTAACCCTTATTCTTTCCCGATACCTAGTATTAGGCCGATACTTTACTTAAGGGACTATTTACCTAATTTTTATTTTTATTTTACTTTCCTCCTTTACTAGCTAAGAAGAGTCTATAAATAAGCCTTAAAGCTAAATATTAGCCCTTATAGTAAGTAATATAAACCTAGGTAATGCTATCGATAGGAATAGCCTTTTTTAATACGAAACTCCGTCTCTCTTTCTCTGCTCTAGTAGAAGAATAGCTTAGTCTAAATTCGAGATAACTAAAGGAGATCGCGCGCCCGACGGAGAGAGTATGTTTAGAACTCGAACAGCGACTTAGGGTATACAAGCTCTAGGGCATCGAGGCTTCGACCGAGATCTAGATAGCCGCGAGGATAGTAGCTAAGGAGAATAAGTAGCTATAGGAGCTTCTAAATAAGCATAGCTTTAGTAACGGCTATATTGCCTATTTCTTATAGTCGGGGAGTTTCGTGCTACTTAATACCGACTAAGGCTATCCTTTTCGCGCGGGCGACCCTAGGGCCGCCGTCTAGTTACTAGAACAGCTCCTAGTGCTATATCGACTAGTAAGTCTAGATTAAGACTTCTCCCTCTCCTTGCCGAGATAGTTATATCGGGAGCCCTCTACTACTAGCGGGTTAACGATAAGGTCGTCTATCTAGGAGTTGTCGTAGCTTACGACGTCCTCCTTATTAAAAGGAAATAAGAGATACTATATATATAACGGTTATAGAGAGTCTATTAGCCTTAACTACTGCCTAAGTTAAGGGGACGAAGGTCCTAGTTATATATATAAGAACGGTGCCTATATAGGTCGGGACACCTCCTTAACTAGGGCGGAATATCGTTTAATATACTAGACGGGGAGAAGATATAGAGGAATAGCCTAGAGGCTAGGCGTTTATATAGTAGAGAGATAAAGTTCTAGTTATACTAGTCTTTCCCGTTTATATCCTAACGCCTAGAGTTAATATAAGGGGATTATAGCTCCTATCGCCGCTAGCTTCGATTATAAGGACGCTTATACTCGCGTCTTCGCTTAAGCTAGACGCAACTAAAAAGCTAGCGGTGCCGCTACTAATAACGATATAATTATAGTTTTCTATTTATAGCTCGTTAATAGATATATTTTAAAGTAGTCTAATTAAATCGAAAGGATTTAAGGGACTAAGTAGATAAGGCTAGGGAGAATCGAGGCTTAAAGCCGTACCCCGACTAAGTTTATAAGGTTAGTAAAGCATAATTGCTTAAAGTATACCGGTATGCCGATAGCGACTATAGTAGCCTCCCCCTCTCTAAACTTCTTTTATATGCCTTTAATCGGGCCGCGTATTTTTAGCTAGGGCCCGTAATAGGCGTATAGCCTCGGTCGGGCCTAAAGAAGGATAGTATAGCCGCGTTTTATATAGGCTACGCCGCACTTTACTAAATGCCTAATTATATTAATACTAATAAGGCGCTAGGCTCTAAGCTAGTAAACCCCGGTTCGCCCGTTGCCTTAAGCTAATAAGCTAACACGCTAAAGCTATAGAGTTAACGTAGGGTCTTATATATATACGCTAACTACTAACGCGGGCTTCTTTTGCCTTAAATTATTTGCTGCCTGCTTAACGGCCGTAGTAAGGGTGCCCTTATAGTAAAACTCTCCCCCTTTTTAATTCGGTGACTTATTTAGTAACTATAGTGCCCGCATTATATCCTAGCTTAATAATAGCTAACGTCTTACTATAGCTAATATATAGCTTAGCTATCCTACTTACCTAGGCTTACCGACCGTAGCTAGCTATAGTAAGGCACCTTTAGGTTTTATACCTCTTAACTAGACTATAATTATTAGCTTTTCTAAACGAGTCGCGCTAGTTTCTAAGATAGAAATTGCATACTATACTATAAAGCTTAAACTATAGGTGTTAGTAAATCTTATTGCTAATTTAGTTATAGTTCTAATCGCCTAGGTAATTATAGCCCTACGGCTAGCCTCGCGTAGGATATCGAGAGCGGGGTAGGGAATAGACGATAGCCTTATCTTTATTACAATAGTAGGCCTTCCGGTTCCGGACTTTACCGATACTGCGCTTACTGCTAATGCTTTAAGCGCCTAGCCCTAGGGCCTTACGATACTAGGTATTTCCGCCACGTTTGCTGCCTACGGCTATAGCTACGACGTGACCGATATTATAGGAAATATCCCGTTACTTTTACGGGTAACTATATATCCTCTTATAGACGCTACCTAAAGAATCATGTTTTCGTATATAAGGACGAGCTAATAATCTATTAGTTACTTATTGCCTACGTCCTCCTCTTCGCTACCTCGACCCTAACGATAAAATTTTCTATCCTTTTCTTCTATCTTAGGACCTTCGCTATCTTATCTATAAGACGCGCCGTAAAAGCAGTTATAGTCTAGGTTGCACTTTAGAGTATAGGCGTTATTCTCTAGACTTTTTTAGTTTGCCGTCCGTTCGCGGCATTCTATAATACGAGCGTTAGCGGCAAATATAGAGATAAAAAGGCAGGTTTAATCGCGATTAATAGCTTTAACGCTATCACCGATATTATAATTATATGCTTGCCTATACCGACTATCTAGGCGTTAAGGACAAAGTCGCGAACTAAAGTTATCCTAACTACTATGTTTATAGCTAGGCTGCTATAAGTCCTATATATCTTTCTTGCCTAAGACGCTAGGATTATATCTTAGGGAATCTAATACGAGTTTTATTAGGAATATAGTTATCTCTATCTATTATATCGTTGCGCTTAACTCGTTAGCGTTCTAAGGCAACCTTACTAAGACTACTATATAGCCTAACCTGCTCTTATGCTTAGAAGTATACCTTAGTATTATTATAATAAGTATGCCTATATTAGGCCCGATCTATAGAGGATGCTTTCGCGGTATAAAAAGGAACGTAAATTCGTCTAAACTATTATACAACGCCCTAAGAACTATTAGTAGCGGCAGGACTAGGAAGATAGGGCACTGCCGCCTAGATAATATAAACACTATCGATAACTATCGACTTAAAGGACTATAAAGTAAAAGTGCTAATATAAGACACTAAGCAACCGTAGGAGCATAGGAGAACTATATATAGCAATTTAGCGGCGGCTCTAAGTTAAAACAGAGAGCAAATGCCTAGGGGCTTAGTTAATGCAGTCTATAATAGTCTATTTAGGCCATTAAAATTAAGAGGTCATAGATTATCTTAATAGACAGCCCGACTAAGGACCGGGGAACGTTATCTATAGGGCTGATCTAACCGTCTAGTCTATAGTAAGTTATAAGGCTAGGAGACTTTATACCGTTATATATATATATATATATATATATTTCACCCGGAGGATTTCTCCTATAGGGCCTAGACGTAAAAGCTACTAATATTTTAATATATTAATGCGTAATACCTTAAGCCCTATAGGTTAGCATACGCTATACTAACCTCGCCGCTACTCTCTCCGTAATAGGCCTGCTTAAAGGCTAATTTCTCTAAGTATTTAGCGTCCTACCTTTAGTAGCTAAAGCGCGGTCTATCGAAATCTAAAGTCGAATACCTATATATTAGTATTATTAAAGGTTAGTACTATAATCGATCCTAAGTAGATTCTTACTTCCGCTGCTTAGCCTAAAGGGCTAGACGCTGCCTACGTCTTATCCCTAGGGTTCCGTGCCCGATAGTTCCGGCTATACGATTCGTATAGTTTACTATAGGGCACGTACTTTAGCACTATCTCCTTATATTCTCTATAGTAATATTCTACTTTCGCGTATCTACTATATCTTTACGGCTTCTTATATAAAAACGCCTTATATCCTATCTCTTAATAGTTAAAGTACTAAATCGGTCCTACGCGGCGTTTAAAAACATTAGTATAGGCGGACTCTCCTATAATATTAAACTATACGCCGTCTAGAAGTCTTTACGCGTTACTCTCTTTAGTAATATAGATTACTATTAACCTATACGCTTTAGCTTTCTCTCTATTGCTAAGCTAGGTAATCTTAGTAATCGTAACGTAATTCTTAGCTCTAAGCGCCTTAGCTGCGCCCGGTAGAACGTTGCCTTCGGCGTCTAGTACTACGGTACGCTTAGTATTATCGACTTTAATGGGGTAAAGCTAATCTCTTAGTACCCTAGCTCCCGAAGTTACTATCTTTTACGCTGCTTCCTTAACCTACTTTAACTCGGTTTAGTCTCTATATAAAATTTTAATCCGGTTAAGGTTTCGAGCGTCTATTACGACCGCTATATATTTCTAAGTCTCCTACCTCTAACTCTTTCTTATATCGCTCTCTATAGCCTTTTAGATATTGCCGATCTACGTTTAGTACCTATTCGCTTCTTCGACTCGTAATATATCTACCGTATAGTAGAGACTATCGCTAATAGCTATTCGTGCCGATTTAGCTACTAGTACGGTACCCTAGTTTATTATCTAGATCGTCGGCGATAACCTTATAGCGCTCGTATATAATATCTACGGACTACTCTATAGAGAAGATATAGGCATAGCTAGGGTCTCTAACTACGCTTAGATATAACGAAGCTTATCTCTTATCTCTTTCCCTTATTAATCTATTTCCTAGATTATCTACTATTACTTAGATATAATCTCGTTTTACGTATCTATCGCTTAGCTAAGCTTTTATATTTCTTAACGTAACTCGCTTAAGAGTTCGAGAACTTTCTAAAGCATAGCTCGGCCTTCGTTCGCGCTACTACTACTACTAGCAACTTTACGCCGCTTAGTCGCGTTACTAATAGCGATATCGTCTAAGGCAATACGCGTTACAAGCCTAGTTACGCGTGTTGTCTTCTCCGCTAGATCGTTGGGCTATCGCGCGGCTTCTCGAATTTTAGTGCTTAGCCTTACGACGCGTATCGATCTTTTCGCGGGTGTCGACGTAGGCGACGCGCTTCGCCCTACTATAATCACGGCCTTAGCCGGCGTCTCTATAATAAGGCCCCTTAATGCCTAGCTGGCCGTTTTCTTAGTATTTATAAAGGTGATCTTAGGTACTATTAAAGCCTCGGTTCTCTACGTGTGTTTTATACCGTTATGTCGCGGGCTATGCCCGGCATTATAGACCCGGTAGACTCTAGCCTTACTATACGAAGCCGGCTATAACGATAACATTCTATCGTTATAGTTATAAGTTTATACTTAAAGCGAAGCCTTAAGTTTACCTTTACTTTCTTTTAGCTCTAGATAGATAACGTCTAGGTACCTACTTATTAAATAAACTCTACGTAAGCCTCTTATACGTTATGCCTATTATTTATTAAAGGCGGCTATAATTAACTCGGACTTAGGAACATCGCTCTCGTCGTCGCTATAAAGCTTATAATAATATTATAATAGGTAGTAATAATAGCTTTTTTAATAAGAGAGTAAAACCTTTTCTCTTCTACGGGCTATTAGTAGCCTATTAGTAGAGAAGAAACTTTTTAGGCTACCCGACTATACGTCTGCCTCTCTAGCCCTAATAGCGCTCTAGCAGACACCGAAGGCAGACTTTAAAGAGTTCGTCTCCTCTTAGGAGCTTATCTCGAATCACGCTATGCCTCGCGCTGCCTCGCCCTCTGCCGCCTCGTGGTATCGCCTCCTTCTACTGCCTTTACTAGCTGGCGTCGACTTCTGCCGCCTCGTAGCCCCGACCTCTGCTGCCGCCTAACGGCCCTGACTTCTTCTGCCGCCTCGCGGCTCGACTTCTTCTCGCCCTTCCCGGCACGCCTCGCGCTGCCTCGCACCCTCTGCCGCCTTACTGGCTGGCCTCGCCTTCTGCCGCCTTGCGGCCCTAACTCCTTTAGCCGCTAGCGGCCACGACTTTATTTAGACTAGTAGGCGGCAGGGGGCCCCGAGGAGCTATATAAGCCTAGAGCTTAAGGCCTAACCCGGGTGCCCCCCGGAGCTGCACACCAATTAATAACACCTCTACCTGCTTACTATAAGGAGTAGGCACGGGGACTTCGCCGACTGCCATAACTACGAAAGTGGCCCGGATCGAATGCTCCTATAGGAGCAGACAATCGCTATCGGGGCGAACCCCCGACTAATATACCTATACTCTCTGCTTCCTTTTCTTCTTTTTCTTTCTGCCTATAGGCCCTCGAGAGGGCTTACGGCCGGCCTATAACTTCGTAGGCTTTCTTAGTTACCCGGCCTCGGCTAAAGACTAACTACTATTACGGCTTTACTACCGTGCCTAGAACCCGCTAACGGGGGAAGGGCCCCGAATTTCCGACCGGCCTCGGAGCCTTAGAATTACTAGATAGAGTAGTTAGGTGCTATACACGGTCCTTAGTCTAGGTACTCGGGATATTCTATATATCTAGTCTTCTCTAGCCTAGCACGTCTTTTGCCCTTATAGGGATGTCCTAGACGGTAATTAATACTACTACTACTACTAGTAGACACTTTCCCTATCGCTGTTAGGAATTCGCTGGCCTCGATCCGGCTAAGGGCGGCGATGGCCCCTAACCCGCGGACCAGGCGCGACTGTCGCCCTAGGAATAAGAGCCGATGACTCCCACGAACACCCTAAGAGCTAGAGAATCACTCCTTCGGCAGGCCCTACCGAGGGCCTTGCTAAATTGCAGGTGCGAAGATACGCACAGTAACCCGACGACTCTCTATCGGCTCCACGAGCAGCGACAGCGCCGACGCTAACACCGACCGGCGAAATGTTATAATAGGAGACGCAGCAGATGAAACCGAGACCGACGAACCGAACCACCTGCCCGAGGCTAAAGGCCTAGCCGTAACGGTTGCCTACGCGGTAGAGAAACTCATCGCTAGCTAAAGGGAAGCACGCAGGCAAAGCTAGCCGTCTTCCGCGCATTCTATATAACTTTCGACCAGACGGCTGCCTAGTTTACCTTAGGCGACACGCTTAGCTTCGCTAAGGACTTCTCGCGCGACTTTATTACGGTACCGGCAACTAATGTCGAGGGAGAGCCGCCTTAGCATACGGAGGAAGATACTATCTCTTATCGTGAGGCACGGGGTGCCGGCCATCTAGTTCACGCTAAACCCGAACGATATTACGAACCTAGTAAAGTTACGGCTGGCGGCGTACCGTGCCCGCGACCCCGATAAGGCCGAGGCCTTCCTTAGAGACCTAGGGACCGCGTATAATTAGACGCGGCTAGCTATATCGGACCCGATAAGCTCGGCCATCTTCTTCTACCAGGAGATAACGCTCTTCTTCGAGCACTACGTTAACGTCGGGGAGGAGTCGGTATTCGGGCACGTTAGCGCGTACTACGGCGCGGTAGAGACTAACGAGCGAAGCGCCCTCTATATCTACGGGCTCCTCTAGCTTAAAGGCAACGCGGGTCTCGGCGAGGCGCTAGCCGGCCCCGATACGGAGGAGCAGGCGGCGTACCGGGAGTATATTATCCGCTACGTAGACAGCGTCTTCTCCGAGGTAAGGCGGCCGCCTTAAGACGAAACCCCCCCCCTAAGCCCCTATCCGGGGCAGACGGAGGGGCTATAGCTAAACCGAGCCCGTAGGAGCTAGACGTAGAAGGTTACTGCGCCGTATAGGCGGAGCGGTCGGCTACGGCGGATATATCCTCGCGGCTTAATAACGTCGCGGGCTTTATAGACACCTTCGACGAGGAGGCTAATTTCTACGCGGGCGCGACGTAGATCTATACGTATAGCGCGACCTACGTAAAATACTCGCTCGGCGTGGGGGCGCGGAAGGGGGACCTCTGCCGGTTTAAGGCGCCGTAGAGGCTGGTAGAGAGGACGGCGCTAACGGCGGACGGGTGCTCGAGATCCGGCGGACGCATAGCATGGTAAACCGGTAGAATAGGGCGATAGCAGTAGGGCTACGGCATAACCACGATATCTCGTTTATCGCGACGCAGCGTAAGACCATGGCCCTAATCTACTATATTACGAACTATACGATAAAGGTCGAGGACCCGGTATAGAAGCGGGTAGCCGCCGCGGCCGAGTTCCTTCCTACGCTAGAGCCGACGGGAGAAGGCAACAGAAGTGGCGCCGACGGTGGCGCCGACGGCGACGCAGACGTAGGCACGGCGGCGAGGATACGCGTGCGGCTCGGCCCGTCGAACTCGTTCGTCGCCGCCGGCAGGGAGCTAGCGGGGCATCTAACGCGTAACGAGAAGCGCGGTAGGGCGACGGGGCAGGCAACGGGGCAGGCGAGGGCGGCTAGCTCTACCTATTTATCGGCGGTAAGGGCGGCACCGGTAAGTCGCGCGTTATCGAGGCGCTCGTCGAGCTACTCGCTTAGAGGGACCTATCGAGCCGGCTGCTGGTTACGGCGACGTCGGGGACGGCGGCGGCGCGGATTAACGGCATTACCCGTTGATCTTGGTGTGGGGCCACAGCAGCCCAACTAAGTGTCTTCGCCACTTAGTTGGCCCAAAAAATCCGGCACAGCCCAAAAAATCCGGCACAGCAGCCCACCTCCAAAACGTCAACCCTATGCATCTCAACCGCGTTTTCTCGCGCAACTTGACTTTATTTACGTATCTTTTTGCCGGAATACATTATGACAGATAACATGGCTACCCTGGAGGCAGCAAAAGCCGTTCTGGCGTCTCGTCGCGACCCCAGAGCCGATGTTCGTCGCTCAACAACACCAAAAGAACGCCTCTTTCCGTGCGAGATGCGGCCATCCGTTACAATGTGAAGAGCTCATCCGTACAGAGAGCCATTAATTTCATAAGAAACCCCTTTTCCCGTGCTCCAGGGCGTCCATTGGCGCTGACGGAGGACGAAGACGACGCCCTGGTTGCGTATGTACAGTGGATGGAACGCACCGGCATGCCCGCCACGAGAGAGCAACTTGAAGCTGTTGCAAATGCAATAAGAATGCGTCGAGATCCCAATGCCCGCCCGGTCTCGTCAAGTTGGCTTGACAATTGGCGTGGAAGTCATCCTGCGATCGCGAAGACGTATCTCAAAGCAGTTGAACGAGCGGAAGTCCTTTGAAGCCCACGGGGTAGAAGAAGTCGAATTTTCTACTCAAAGCTTCGAGAAATCATCACCAGCTACCGTATTGGCAGTTCAGAGATCTGGAATGAAGACGAGGCCGGAATACGCATTGGGTGCCTGCGAGAACGCATCCAAGTTCTCATCACGCGCACCACTAGAGTCAAGAGCACCCGGCCCCGAGTTTTAGACCCAGCAAACCGAGAATCCTGCACGGTAATTGCCTCAGTTAACGCAGTGGGGGACTCTCTTCCACCCTGGCTTGTTTTCCAACATTACCCTACCACCAACTGGGCCGGCATCGACATCATGACAGGCGTACGGTTTGCCCAGTCGCCAACTGGCTTTTCCAACGCAGAGATACACCTTGAGTGGGCAAGGCATTTCAACTGCTGGTCTTGGGCATCGTCAGCGCAAGCAAAACAGTCAGGAAATTCGCTGGAAGAGTGGTTCGGCTGTGACGAGCATCTTCGGCGCCCCAACATGGGGATGAGTCGCGTGGAGGCGCCGCCAAACCAACGGCCTGACGACGAGAAGATCTACCGATTGCTTGTTGTGGATGGCTTTACAGGGCATACCACCCTTGACTTTGCTGAGTATTGTATCAAGTTTGATATCATCATTGCTATTTTCCTCCACATTCCACCCACCTCATGCAGCCGCTTGATGTTGGGGTATTCCAGCCACTAAAGTCAGCACATCAGAAAGCGCTTCGAAGTCGCTCGCAGAAGGCAACATATCATTTTCGCGGGTCAACTTCCTCACAGCTTTTCAGGACGTATATGAGGCTGGCTTCACGCGGCATAACATTATGGCGGCATTTGAAAAAACAGGCCTCTTTCCTGTCGACCCAGCGCCGGTGATCACCAAGATCCTCCACGAGCAGCTACGACAACAGCAGCCGATCAATCCTGCATACGCCTCGCTCCTACCCTCGGAGACGCGTTTCCAAGTCGCCGCGGATGCCCTCAATGATATCCGGCAACGGTATGGGCCCCTCATGAGCTCGCCATCACGAGAAAACTTGCGGGTTCTTGCGAAAGTGAACACCGAGTCTATCGCGATGGCGTCACATTCAGGGCATAGTCAGCGATAAGAATAGCCGAACCCAGGCGTATGCGAATCGAATGAAGAGAGGCAAGATTGTCAGGCCGCGCGGAGAGTTTATCACGAGCTCCAGCATGGCCGACATCACCCGGGAGTATGAGGAGCTCCAGGCAAAGCAAACCCGGCTTCAAACGCGCCAGGAGATAAGGATGCATCTTAAACGAGTTCGTGGAGAGATGCAGAAGATCCGAGAAGACTATAAAGTCGGGAAGAAGCAGTTAGTCAATGGCAGAGTCAAGACATTGAACTTTAAGCCCTGGCTAGAGTTTACGGGACGAGACGTTGAGTTCTACACTCTGGAGCAAAGTTGCGATACCCTCATGCGGGAGCTCAAAGAGCCATCCAAGGAATCCTTTTCTATGATACCACGAGAGAAATAACTCCGCCAGAGATGTCAGGGCGCGCGCAGCGACCCGACCTCGCCCACTTACAGATATGTCGTCGTTGCCCGGCAGTGACGATACCGTCTATTTCACAGGCCTCGATCTTGACAAACATAGTGAGGATGGCGCCGACGATGAAGACGAGGACAATTTACTCGACACGCAAGAGAATATACCCTCATCGCCGCCGTTAGCAGCGGTTGAAGCGGTAGTCGATACACCATGCCCTCGACCGCGCACCCGATCGTCCAACAAGATACAGCAGACGCTCCAGGAACACAGGTATGGATAAAATAGCTCTCAGAGACGCACAACAGGCGAAATTACTACATAATACGTCTATTTGGACTCACAAACGCGGTCTTCCTATCTCTTCGACTGGAAGGCGGCAGCTCTAAATAGGCCCAAAGACGTGATTTTTCACTTTTCGTTGTTACTTGCGTCTTTAGGTGATCCGCAGCTATTGATCACATGTATATTTTAGCTATTTGAAGTCGCATTGACGGCACCATGAAGCGAAGCGTAGAATTTCCCTTGATTTTGCACCCCAAATTGAGGACCCTGCTGTGCCGGATTTTTTGGGCTGTGCCGGATTTTTTGGGCCAACTAAGTGGCGAAGACACTTAGTTGGGCTGCTGTGGCCCCACACCAAGATCAACGGGTACACTATACTCGGCCTACGGCCTCGCGATAGGCTAGGGCGGCTAGGCGGGAAGGGCGACGAGGGAGGTAGACGGGATGCGGCTGCCGGGCTAGGGGGAGCGCTTCGTCGATGGCCGGTCGCGGATGGACTAGTAGGAGAAGGAGGTGCTAGTGATCGACGAGGTTAGCATGCTCGGGGCGCGGACGCTGCACGCCGCTAACGAGCAGCTCTCCCGGCTACGGGGGTCGACTCGAGACTTCGGCGGGATCCCGGTGGTGATCTTCTACGGCGACTTCTACTAGTTCCGGCCGGTGTAGGAGCGGTCGATCCTGCTACCGAGCGCGGCGGTGCCGTAGGACGAGGACGGGGCGTTCGCGGCCGAGCAGTAGCGGTAGCACGATAAGGCGCACGCGCTATAGCGGCGGTTTACGACGGTTATTATGCTAAACGAGTAGATGCGGGCCGCCGGTGACCCGGAGCTACGGCGGCTACTCGGGCGGATCCGCCGGGGGGAGCAGGACCGGTCGGACCTAGAGCTATTTAACTCGAGGTGCTACCGGCCGGGTAGGCGGATTCCGTGAGAGACGGGCCTAACGGTGGTAACGCCGCTTAACCGGAACTACTAGAACCTTAACCTCGAGGCGTCGCTCGCGTTTCGGGCGCGGTAGTAGACGGCGGCGCGCGTCTTCCTCTCCGAGTATAAGTAGAAGGAGGGCGTGCCGACTAAGGAGGCGGCGCTAATACTAGGCTACGGCGACGATAGCGCGACCCCGGTGCCGGCGGTCTTTATCTTCGTGCCGGGCATGCCGGTTATCGTAAACTAGAACACGTACTAGGGGCTAAAGCTAGTAAACGGGGCCGGGTATACGGCGGTAGAGGTTATCCCTGACCGGGCCTTCCCCGGCCACCGGGTATCGGCGGAGCTAACGATATACTTCGGGCCGCCGGCGGGCATTATACTAGCCTCGGAGACGACTAAGGACTTTAACTTCGTCGGGATACTTACCGGGACGATCCTACTAACGCCTATTAGCGTTAAGATCGACGCGTAGCGGCCTTTACCTATACCGACTATAAGGTATAGGGCCGAACGCTAGAGCGCGTAGCGCTATAGCTTAATATAACGTGCGGTATAGTCTAAGTAGTTCCGAAATCGATAAGCTTCTTATCTTAGTAATTATCTTCTTTTATATTACGGATAAATACCCCGATTAAGTATAAAGAACGTAGATCTTATACGTTACGCGGTAAGCTTTTAGCATTAACCCCGGAGCTTATACTTATAAGATCTTTAATAATAGTATAGATCGGACGGATTAGTGCTTCTAAGGCATCGTCCTATTTAATACTAAAATTAAAGTTCTACTTATCCTTTAGTTTTTAGATATCTTATTCCTCTACGCGAATATACCTATAGCATAGAACCGCGACTTAATACGGTAGTAATTACTTATCTTACGCCTACTTAATTCGACCGTATATATAGCATTCTAAGTAAAAGGGTATAATATACTAACCTAACTTTTCTTTAGTACGGCGGATACCTATAGTATAAAAATAGTACTAGTTATACGAAGTATTATACGGTATAAACCTCTCGAGTTACTATAGCTCCTTACTACTACCTACTACCTTTAAAGCCTAGTACTTAGACTTAATCTTAACCTTAAAAATATATACTATAATCTTAGAGTAGCTTAAATATAGTTCTAAGTAGTTATTAAGTATCTCTTTCTAGGTAACTAATACGTTAGCGAGTATAGAGGGATGCAATTTCGGACTATAGTAAGGCGGAAGACCGTTTAGAACGTCTATGTCCTCGTTAAATAGACTATTAGTATATCGAGAGGTGCCTATAGTCTTCCCGGGAGCTTTATTTTAAGAAGATTTACTACGCGTCCGCTTAACTTTTCCCTATTATTTTATTATCGCTATCTTTATCGTGCTATATTATTATTATATATTACTTAAAGGATAGAGCATATAGTAGAATGAAATTTAAAGAAAACGAAGGCGGTAAAAGAAACCTATAATCGATAGCGGGTAGATAAGAATAGAGCTAGCGAGGCAATGCTTCCCCCCCTAACTTTAAGAGAACCACGGTTATATTATAGTGCGCGCGTTACGGTCGTTAGGGGCTAGCTAGATAATTAGGGTAACTAATAACTCTAACCGTTATGCCTAGTTCTTATCCTAATTATAACGTATGTCTTACTAAGGTACTACTTCTTACTCCCGTAGTTATTATAGCGATATAGGCAACCCGGTTCCCGTCGTAGCTATCCTTCCCTATTAATTTCGCACTTTCTAGCTTCTTTATACGTCTCTTCTTATTTAGCCGTATAGGATATAACTCGCTAATACTATAGGCTAGAGAAATAAGGCAATATAAGGTGCACTAAGAGGCTAGAATCCAGCCTTATCGTCTTACACCTCTCCTATGCCCCCTATTGCAAACCTTCTCCTTACACCCTATTCTTCCCGGCGTGAAATATCCTAGCCAACGACACCACGGAGTAGGTAGGTAGGTCGGCTCTAGCCTAGTCGAGACCGCTACTTAGACTGCCCTCTAGTTATACCGGCTTCCCCGGGCACGACCCTAGGGCCGACTTTCCTTCCTACGAATCGTCTCTAGGACGCGGCCGACCATGCCTTATAGATTAGAGACGCATATAGCTACTATATCTTACAACCACCTACGCTTTGTTTACTAACTTAACCCGCTTCTTAAAGCTATTACGGTAATCCCGACCTAAGCATCCCGCCCCTTACTATGCAGGCAGCCTTACTACACCCACTGACCCTTACTATAGGGGATCCTACGGGCTAGTCTGCCTAATTCGGGCCTGTCCTTGCTCCTACTTAATAGTTGGCTGCTGATGACGTTAGAAAGGGGGCGACTAGCGTAAGCTAACGGTATTCTAGCCAAGGATATATATATCATTTAATAGAAGGATAGCTAAAGAGTAAGGCCAACCGTTAGGCATTCCCTCTTAGGGGTGGCTCGTAGAGCACTAGTAGATCATAGTTCCGAAAGAGGAGGAGGGCATATAAGTTAACCGGGCAGATATATACCACTAGACGGCTAGAGTTGCACTGCTATAACTTACGGGATAATTCGCTAGAGCTCTTATTAGGGGTTATAACGAAGCTTAATAGGGAAGTCCGTTCTACTCTTATATAAAAGATACTAGAAGACTTAAGTAAATTAGTAAGGGCCTCGATTAACGGTGCTGATCTTTAATATATATTCTAACAACCTATTAAATTAGCGATAAGCCCCTGCTAGCCCTTAGCAACGCGTGTTAGTAGGTGCTCCCTAGGTAATTACAATATAGTATCACTACGTTTAGATAATTCGGCATAGAATAATATAAGTGCATTACCGTAGGCCGCCGGGAGACATAGCCGATGTTGGTACCATGGCTTAGCGGGGACTATCGAGCATCGACGGGGACGGTTGCCCGCTATAGGCGCGGCCTTGTCGCGTGGTTCTCGCGCGGCTTAATAGGGTGGTCGGTGGATACGGAAAATAAATAGCTGATCCTATAACTGCGGTAGCCACGCCTATGTGATGTTTATAGCCGTACGACGTCGCGAGCTACGACGGCTCCTAGATAGACGAACTCGTGGTCGACCCGCTAGTAGTAGAGGGGTCCCGGATCGACTATCTCGGTAAAGATAGGGAGAAGTCTTAATCTAGACTAGCTAGTTATCGCGGTATTAGGAGCTATTACAGCGATTAGATAGCGGCCCTAGGGTTATCGGCGTAAAAGGGTTAGCCTTAGTTAGAATTAAGTAGTAAGGTGCCCGACTATAAGAAATAGGCGATATAGTCGTCGCTAATGCTATGCCTATTAAGGAGCTCCTAGAGCTGCTTATTCTCCTCGGCTACTCTTATCGCGGCTATCTAGACCTCGGTAGAGGCCTCGATGCCCTGAGTCTCGTATATTCTAAGTCGCTATTTAAGATCCTCGATATACTCTCTCTGTCGGGCGCGCGATCTCTTTTAGTTATCTCGAATTCGGGCTAATTTATTCTTACGCTAGAGCAGAGAAAGAGAGAAAGACTCTGCTATTAGTTAAGGCCTTTCCTATCTATAATATTACCGGGATTAATATTACTTACTACGAGGATCGATATTTAGCTTAATATTCCTTTATTTTAGAATGCTCTCTTTAAGCAAAGAAAGGGGAAAGGAATATAAAAAAAGGGGGGGATAATCGCCTAAGTAGAATATTAGTAAGCGTATAAGAGAACGAGAAATAAGAAAATAGATAGATTTTAGAAGACTAGCAAGGAGAGCTCTAGAGGGGAGAGCTAGAAGAATTGCCCTAGTAGCTCTAATCCTTTTATAATCTAGACGGATATAAATATAGCGTAGCCCTTATAGCCTTCTCGGCGATTCGGATAGGGGACGGTTAGATATATATATTAGCGTCTTAAATAGTTATTTTACCGTAATAGCGATATAGAACGCGCGACCCTACGTAAAAGTTTTTAGTCGTACTTAATTAAGTTACCCTCGTTACGGCTTAGTAAATCTTTAAGCTATAGAAGGTTAAAGTTTATAAGATACTTCCTCCGGTTAAATTAGCGTCGCGCTTCTAGGAGGCGGAAGTCTATGCTAAGCCGGTACTAGAGCTAGTTTTAGAAGGCGAGTTTATATTATTATATGCTCGTTCTTACCGTAGTATCTTTATTTATATCTCTTAGGCTTTTACTTATATATCTCTTCTGTTTTTTATAGTCTATTCCCTGTCTTCTTAATAGCTTAAAAAAGCCGTCGCTGCTTAAGTTAGTTCCTAATTAGGGTTGCTTCTAAGAGAACTTATAAATACGTTCTCCGTCCCCTCGCGATCGAAACAGCCGTCTTCGTAGAGGATAAATCTCTATATTCTCGGCTATAGGGTATAGAGGGTCTCCTCTAAGTATATTTAGGGATTTAAGCTATCCTTAGAATTATGCAATCGCTTAGAGATCCTAAGCTAATAATATTAATAAGCACTCTTACGTAAATACGCGTGCTCTCTCCGAATTCCCTTTAATCTCTTTAAATAGTTACCGTATAATACTAAAGATAATTATTTAGAAGGCGATAGTAGGGACCTCCGTATATATACCGGGTAAACGACTAGACATCTAACGGAGGCCCTCGGATTAAGATTTTATAGCCTCTTCGATTCGTGCCGTCTTAGGCCTGCGCTTACCCGTATTATTTAACTCGCCCGCGGCGTTACCTAAGTCCCCTATATCATTCACGTTAGTTAAAGGTTCGCTACCGCTATAATATATCACGAAGCCGTTCTTACTATCGGCCTAGCGCTCGGGCTTTAGAGCAGCTGTCGTAGCTTCGGCGTATAGGTTAGGTTATTACTAGAGGGCCGGAGAGCCTTTCGTATATACGTAGGAGTCGAAAAGAGGACGCCGAGCTTATAATATTATCTCGATTAGATTCGCTACTATAAGCTCTCGCCTATGCCTATAGGTAGCGTATAAGACGTTAGTGCCGTAAGATACCTACGACCTAGAAGTCGAGTATTAAGTTAAGGTATAGATAGAAGACGGAGTTAGTAGCAGAGCTAGGAAATACGATATAAAAGCCGGACAGGTTAATATATAAACTAGTAGCCTATAGTAGCGTCTAATAAGCGGAGCGTGTAAGTATCGCGATATCTCGTTTTCCTACCCTAAGGGGTGTCCCTAAGGGCTATCTAGAGCCGCTCCTTTAGAGCACCAGCTAATCTTTATATATTGCGAAGTATTGCTATCTCGTTAGCCGCGAATATAGGTCTCGCGAAGGTCGCTGTCTTCTTCCCGAAGTTAATACCGACGTAGGCAGCCCTCCCCTTATTACGAGGCTCCCTCCGCTATAAGCTTCGCTAGCCCCTAATACTTCCTAGGCATATATATATATATTGGCTATACTTTAGGCTAAGATAACGGAAGAGAAATTAACGGATAAAGTCCTGCCTTACGTCCTCTTCCTAAACCCCGACGTAGGGAGGCCGCGGACTAGTCTATACGATTCGGTTCGCCCCCCTACGCCTATAGAGAGGTTAGCTACTCGTAACTTTATAGTATTAGTAAATAGGATCGACGTATAGATATAGAAGCTAAAGATTTCCTAGTTAAAGATATATAAACTATTATAGGGGTGGCCGGCAGGCGTTAGCGAAGCAATAACGGACTATAGCCCGGAAGTAGAGGTAGGCGTATAATCCCGCCCGACGATATATATAATAAAATAGCTAAAGCTGCGCATTAAGGGGAGGTAATTACTACCCCCTTTGTCCTAGTTTCTATATCTCCTATTTTCTTATAACTCTCTAAAAGCTAATAAGTCCCTCCTTACCGCTATCTCGACTAAATCTACCTCGACAATATATAGGAATATAAGTTCTACCGAATCGATTGCCTATAGATAAACTAGTTATCTTCGTGCTCTCGATATACTTCTTTATCCTACCTCGCCTATATTAGAATTCTAGGATACCGAAAGTTAATTTAACGGTATAAACTATCGAGATAAATATACGTAAGACGAGATTATAGGGTTATTTATACGAAAGATATAACCTATATTTACACCTAGCGATCTTAAAGAGAGTGATTATTCTTCCTCTTACGGCGATAATAAGGAGAATCGTCCTCCTACTAGGCTTGTTTTTCAAGTTACTATATCCGATACTTATTATTAAGTAGAGGCCGGCGGTACCGTTAATAATAGATAAGATAAATAGGTTAAGATAGAATTTAACCTCCCTCTCTATAAGCCTATTAGAATTACTATTAGCCTTTCCTAGTCTTCTCCTTCGGGCTCGTTACGACATATTAGGCAATACGAGCGGAGAGACCATAACGTGATATCCGGAAGTGTGGATATAGAATGTCGAGCGCCTAAACGAAGATAGCAAAGCTATAGGCAAGGGCATAAGCGACAGCGGATTCATAAATTTCGGAGGAGCAAGCGACCGGCCGTAGAGGAGTATTGAATTCTTATGTTTTTACCGGCCCTTACCCTAGATATACCCTCTAAGAAACGTTGGTTCTATAAGCTAGCATTCGCATCCTCGCTCGCCTTTGTATATGCCCTCGTTTAGTGCTCGCAATCTCGCGATAGCTGCTAGTATACTATTTCGTTAATAGACTTAGTATAGGCTGCTCCTTCTAGTTACGCAGAAATTCTTAACCACGTCGACGGCATAGCTAAATAAGCACGTAGAAGAACGACTCCAGATCATGCCGGTAGGTATAAGAGATCCCTTGCAGGACCTTAATTGCTATAAACTCCATCGTTCTAGTGCGACAGCGCGCCCCGCTGCGCCCGCTGCCTAGCTCTTTAGTAAGGTCTAGGTCGATCAGCATACCTACGTAGCTAGTTGCTTTGCGGTCGGTTATAATAATATTATTCTCGGAATATCCCGGTATAGGATGTTATCTTTTAAGGTATAAGGACTTATGTGCCTTAATAGCGTCGCGGAGCGCCTCTAGGAGCTCCGATTTCTTATTATACTTATAGGTCGCTAGGCTAGCTAGGGAGATTACTAGACATCGAAAGACTCGATTATTATAGGGTCCGTTGTTAGGAGCGAGCAGACTCGCCCCTTAAGTTTTCTAAACATCGTACGCAATCTCGTTTTGCTTTTAGCTCGACCTTTAACTATTGGATTTTAATAGCTTAGAGGATTTCTAATTAATATTAACTAACTTACGCTTTCTTAACGGCTTATAAGCGATGCTTGTCTCTAAAGGACGGAATCAGGTGTATATAGACGGAGTTAACGTCTATTTAGTAGGGCGATAGCATTATACGATAGCACTTACTTAGATAAAGTGTTTACCTAGGGCTTAAACTTATTTAACTTCTAAAAACTCTCTAATCTTACCGATCGCCTATTTATCTCCTTCTATTATATTCGCTAACTCTATATCTACCTAGCTATTAGTCTAGCCTCCCCTAAAGTTAATTAGCTAAGCATCGTCCCGTTCGTCGATAATAACGTTGCTGGCCTTTCTATTACCCTATATTGTCCCTCTAGCGTGTAAGACGTGGACTGCCTCGCGGATCTGCCTAATCTACTTTTGCCTCCGCTAGGCTAGTATCGTAGGAACGTCTATGTCCCTAAGCCGACGTCCCGGGACCTATTCCCGAAGGAATCCGATAACACGGCCCGTATCTACGTGCCGAATATAGCCTAGAAGCTGCGGGATACGTACTAAACTATCGCGGTTAGGTGGTAGAAACTTACGCACTTCCTATAGGCATTCTAGCTCTCGCCCTACGCTAGTGCTAATCAATCCTCTTATACCTCCGCGAGCCTTATAGAACATCTCGTTGCTATCGGCCAGGACCTAATAAGCAGCGTGCCTACCGCCTTATGCGAACATCTCCGTAGTAAGGATTGCCTTCGTCGAGTAGCAAGGAAGAATAATATCGATGCCTAACTTATCGTCCTCGGTGCTATTATAGCCTGTTTTATACGTAGAAAGGGTATAAGCCTCGCTTAGTTCGATAGGGACAATAACAGCCTTGCCGTAAGTGTCTAGAAGCTGGAAATTAAGTGTCGTAGGGTAAATGGTCGAGTATAGATCTCGCGCTAAATTAAGCTTTATATATAGCGCCGCTTAAACTTTAAAGATCGGCCGGCCTATATCTAAAATAACTCCTAGTATCTAGTCCTTAAGCTCCTCGTACTCGTTATCGTCTACGTCGTCGGAGGCAGCGCGACCTAGAAGATAGATAATGCGGTCTTAGGTCGAGCATAGATTTCGATTACCGGTTAGAGAGCTAGGAAAGATAGATACGGCGATTCGCTGGCTATTAAAGTTAAAAATAATTTCTATACTATCTCTATCGCCCCTATAGATCTAAAGAACGGCGACCCTGCAATGGTTAGCAATTTCGTCTATTATAAGTGTCTCTCTCTCTAAAATCATAGCGAAGCGTTAGAAGACTTAAGAGTTAGGTTTATCGGCTTTGCAATAGCTTACTAATGAGGGATAATAGCTAAAGTTATAGAGGAAGCGGCAATGTAAAGTGAGGGGAAAGTGCTTTGGTGCCCGCGCTTTTTGATTCGGAACACGGAAGAGCTGTAAACCGGCTTAAAGCGCGCGGCTAGAAGGTCCTACCTTCGCCCGCTCCCTGGCAGCTAATTGATGTCTACCTCGCAGAATATAACGTAAGTGGTTGAACTAGCTAGCGCCGTGGCTAGGGCGGAATAGACGGATACGGACTAGAGCTTAGAGTATCTATAATAGAGGCGGATTCTTTATTTATAGAGCTATAGTAGATAGTGACTAACGCGACCGTTTGTGCGACCGAGATTATAAGGAGCTAACAGTACCTCCCGCATTCTATTTAAATTCATTATATATAAGATAGATCAAACTATTAAAGAGCAATGCTACCAGCATACGAAATTCACTCTCTGCCCGACTCTCCTTACCTTCCCGAACTATTATTTAGTCTAAAATGTGCCATAACACTATAATCGTCTATCGCTATAGCCGATATACTAGTCGCGAAATTGCCTACTGCCTTAATGCTCGGGTGTCCCGCATAACCGGCAAACTTATTATATGTGGTTCTCGATCTCACACGCGGTCTAACTAGCGAGACTCCTTATGCGGAAAGCGCAGCTGCCGCTACTTCTAACTAGGTGGTACTTAGACCTGCTATATGTATAAGAATGGCCCTAACCGCTACGGACGATGCGTCTTCGCCTATGTTATTAATCCGGAAACTAGCAATATTATTAACCCTTGCAATCACCAACCATATAATGCATGCACTGCGTACTAACGAAGACGCTAATAAGGCAAGTAAATACTATGTCCGATTATCGGTGTCTGGATTTTCCTGACTAAACAAGCTGGGATTTATTTTTATATCTACTATAGGGCGCTAGAACTCAGAGAATATTAGGCACGGGTAACGGGCATGGTAGGAAACTAGTCGGATTGGATTGCTCGTATAGCAAGGTGTCGGGACCCAGCTCGTTTGCGCTTAAGCCGAAGCTCCTATTTCATCGTATAGCAGATTTTATAAGGACATATTAGCGTATAAGTCTCATCCTAAGAAGTCTATGATTTATTGCTTAAGGACTTCCCGCGTGATTGCCGCGGGGCGGGCGCCGTTGACCATAGAGTGCTCAGCAACCAATGCTGCGTTCGCATTGGCCCTAACCCCAGATTTAGAAAGTAAGGGGCGTAGCGAATGCGACGTTCATCCCTATTAAAATCAGCGTTATTAAGCGTATAGTACCCGCTTAGCATTGTTGGTTAGTCTTTAAGATAGAGAGCGTGTCGTATCTATAACTCCTCTATAAGCGCTGCTCCTAGGGTTTCTATATATGCAACTAAATTGCGATTACGAAGCATTATACCCGTAGAATACTATTCCTAGAGTATATAAAGCACTAGCCGAAAACGATCTTTATAGTCTCGCGCGAGACTATAAAGATCGTTTTCGGCTAGTGCTTCTTATCGGGTTTACTGCCTACCGAACGCCCTCTACCCGACGTCTATTCTTTAACGGCGGTTTGCTTCGCTCTATTAATCTATAACGTCGTCCTATATAGCGCGCTATAAGGACATTACGTCTCTAAGGAGGGCCTAAGATCTTAGCAAAAAGTACTCCGAACTTCCTACTAATAGCGAGGTTATCGAGTTTTTAAAAACTCTTCCGCAATCTCGCCCTTTAGTGTCTTTAATAAAGACGAAAAGCCTAAGCTTCTTCGATAACTATACCTACCTCTGCGGGATTTGTTTGGAACGACGACGACCACGTCGCGAGCGAACTGCTCTAAGATAAAGCAGATAAATCGTCTTGCGGTCCTTAAGAGCCTTTCTCGTCGCTTCTATCTATAGCTTAAGGACCCTCTCGATTTCTAGGAGAAGCTTAATAAAACACTGCCGCGATACAGTAAATAGAAGATAGAAGACAAGGCCCGAGTTTTCCTTAAAGGTGCAGCTTACCTAGATACCTAGATCGATAAACAACGCATTCTTAGGAGGTTTGTAGCCGTCTCTGCCTATAAGCTCTTTAAGCGAGCAATCCCGACATCACGAGCCCGTATCCTCACTACGAATATTAAGACTTTCCTAGCCTATATAGGACTACCAACTTCAGAAACAGACATCGAGAAATATAGGAACATTATCCGACGTAGGGAGAGGCATATGTTATTCTGCTATAGTATGGAACGCGGCAACGACGATAAAGAGCATCTTTTCGGCCACGCTGCTAACTACGGCCTTTTGTTTTTCCCCGCTATACTAGATTCTATGTAAGTCTTTTTATAAGCCTTAATCTTAAAACAATTGTCGACTAATAGTATATAGTTAGGACCGTAAGGGTCTGCACGGGGCCGACTTGCAATTATCTATATAATATCTCCGAGGCCTAAATATAGAGGAAGAGTCGGAGCGGTCGGAAGCGAAGAAGGTTGCGAATGTCTTGCTTAATTACCATGCAAATTTTGTTTGGATTGCTAGTACGGCCCCTGACCCTTATATAGGAGGCAAACGAGGACGAGAGTCGCAAAGGAGTAGCGCGTTAGCTATAAAGCGGCAGCGGTTGAAAACCCCGACTGGTCGTACCTTAAGCCTATATGTTGCTATCACCGACAACTCTCCTTAGCCGAACACCGAAACCGCATCTTAGTTAGATAATGCAGTATCTGCTCTAGTACTATAGCCCGTTATGCAATTTACTTCTGTTTAATCTTATCCTTTATTACTTTAGCGAACTTTAGGCATTAACGGAAACGGCATTGCTTTTTAGGAGACGTCCGCTACACTCCTATAAGATTCCCCCTACCTCGACCTCGAGACTAGGAGTACTCTTAGCGGTGAAAATGGAGGCCACTTTCTGCTTTAGACGTTGGTGTCGGCAGACTGTTTAGCGCAACATAGCTTAATGATCCCTGATTTAGAAGCGGGTTTAAGTGAAGGGAGACCTAATATGCAGCTATAATAGCCCGAGATGAGCATCGATTACCTCGATGACCTGTCCGTGCAGCTGCAGCAACATAAGATAAGCGTCGACTATCTCGCTAACTTGAACTTCGACCTAGGCTGTTCTAGTAAGCCTATCCCTACATAGCATGAAAATATATAGGGAAGCGCGTCCGTGCAGCGTGAGCGACACGAAATAAGCATGGACTACCTCGATAGACTGGATTTCGAGCCCGGCCCGAGTATGTTATCGAGAACTGACCTATTCGAGCGCCTAATAGGTTAATAGCTCCTATCTCTGATAGTTATAGCAGGACTTTTACTATGGGCCACTCAGCTATTTCGTGACTATCTAGAGAAGATATAAGATGCTCCCTTCTGCGACTTCGACGATAACTTGTTTTAGAAGATGCAATTTCTTTCCGTATACTAGCGGGCAGGAAACTGCCCTATCTTTAATACTATACCCTTTACTTATATATATAGGAATAAGATCTCCTGCCTCCCGCAGCTTATATCCAGTATACGTTCTAAAAATTGCAGCTTTTCTATTATGCTATAGCTATTAGCGCTAAATTACGGCTTTATCGGCACGGGATACTTAAACCTTTAGCTAGAACGGCTTGGCAAGATCATGAAGTTCCTTTTCTAAGCATTGCTCTACTCCTAGGAGCCTCTCTATCTGCTTCTATCGTGCATTTGTATTTACGTCTAACCACGAGTATATCTAGTCGACGACGGTTCGTTCGTCGTTATCGAGGTCTTGCTAAACGACCTGGTCTTCGTCCGTGTCCGTGTAACTCATATGGGAATATCGGAGGCGAAGCAGCTTACGTTTAGAGTTAGCGCATATTGTGCGTATGTTACTTAGAACAACTCATAGGTTGCGGTCGCAGCGAGACTTAACCGGTATTTTAGGTTTCTACCGACTAGCGTTTGGCGCGGGGTTAAGGCTGCCTAACATTTTTCGAATTATGTGATTGAAGAGTCGCAGAGAATGACGTATATTTTAGGGCACGTGAGATCAGCCGGTCGGCATTTCGGGCTATCGTGCGAAGTACGTACCTTGCAGTAGTTTTAGGGCTTAGAGCCCCCGTACTAATCATCCATTCGCTTTAGTACTATAGATCAGAGTTTAAGGAATCGGCGCCCGCGAAGGCCATAGCACCGCGTAAGACGGTTGGCTCCGTTAGCGTCTTTCTTCTATGCCGGCTATAGGTTATATATACATGCTAGCACAACTACCCCGGAGGCTCAGCGAATATGCAATAAGTGGCATGCAACGGTCCCGACATACCAAAAAATAGGATGCTATGAAGCATAGGGTAGGGACATTACTAACTTAGGGGAGCTACGGGGCTGTTTGCTAGTAATATAGAGAAGGATATATAGGAATCGCTAATAGAAGAACAATTCTTAATCTATCCACGGCGGCTAATAGTGGATTTAGCGGATTAGCTAATCCACTAAAAGAAAGCCAGTGGATTCCATTGCGTGGATTAAGTGGAGTGGCTTCCAACCCTGTATAACGATGATATAAGGCATCGAATGGCCTATATATAAACATAGTTATCGCCGTTGCAAGTCTTTATCCTATAACTAAAAAAAGCGCTGCTAAGCTACCCGCAAAAAGACGATAGCATCACATGTTATCACCTAAGGCTCGGTTAGATACGGTCACCTTAACAAGGTTAAGCTAGAGAAATACAGCTACGACGAGCCGTGCCAACTTGGAGTCCAATCCTTTTAGATCATTACTAATAATTGCAAGAAGTGTAAGCACGATAATAGACTCCGCGAAAGTTTCTATAGCCTTAAAGATAAATCATATATACTCCGTTACTAGTACTATAGAAGCCTAAGTAGGGATATAAACTTTTAGGGGCCTCTTAGGTTATATAAGGGAGTGAGCATCCCTGGTCCTAAGAGTATTAGCGCCGAAATAGAAAGTTATATGCGCGAAATATAGCAGAAAGACTTCAGAAAATTTGTCTAATTAGTAAGTCGCAGTACGACTGCGATTTTTATTAAAGGTTAAGCATAATGTTCGGTTTATAAGTTATATAAATAGAGCGTTAAGGGCACAGCACTGTTAGAAAGGGTAATAGAGATGATTCTTAAGGAGATAAATAAGTCGGAGGAATTTCCTGCGCTGCTTCCTCCCCGTCTGCCTTTTATTAATGTTCGCAACCAACAGCCCCGACGAGCAACGGAGCAACGACATCTTTTGCTCATGTCTTTAACCTTTCTTATTTGATTTATGTCTACCAGAGAGCTCGTGGTGTCGTCACGGCCACGTTTATTTTAACTGTAGACCCGGGCAAGTTGTCCTCGTAGGTCTATAGCGTTCCGACCTCCTAGTTAAGGTTAGCTTAGACGCATGCAAGCCAAAGTGCTTAAACTAGGTTATATACACTGCTAGATAGCTTTATATCTAGCGGCCAGCCGCATTAACTAGTTAAAGACATGCCGTTCTATACACCCTACTCTGACCAGGGCCGTTTAAATATAGAGGAAGCTTACCCGCCTTATATATATAAGTTATTATATTAACTATAGCCCCTCTTTAAGGCAATAACGGTGTAAACTTACTATGCACGAAGCACCTATTACTACCTTACTCTAGGTATATCTATAGTCTGCCCATTTGCTAAACGACTAGATAATATCCTAAGGCTCTCTTTATCTAAGCGTTACTTTCTAAGTACTAACATTTGCTATTACGACTTAAAATTATATAAAGCACGTCTTGTTCCGAGCAAGCCCGGTGCTTATTTTCTTATTACTCTAAGTCCGAATCACGCTCTCTCTACCGTTTAAGGTTGCCACATTTCGACATATAGGACGAGATTACCGTTAGGGAGATCACCGAGGCCGGTGTCGTGTTTGCCGTAACCACGGTCTTTCTAGCGCCTTATCTATACTAGATGATTAAAGTCAAGCCACGAGAAGCTTCGTGTAGTCGGACTTAGGCATTGATTTCCACGACCTGTCTCTTTTTGGTTACCGGACTAGTATTCGCCGCTTTTTTCAGCAGTGCAAGAAATACATTCCTACTAAGCGTCTTTGCCTACCCCTTTTTCATAGCTTGGAGAGGGGTCACTATATTATGCGTCGACATCATCGAGGTATAGCCCATTTAGACCTATCTACCCTAATATACTTATGGTTTATAGCTTATTTAAATTGTCGACCCTTTAATACACGCCTTCTTTTCTTACGCTATCGAACCTAATCCCTCTATTAAGGCGAGAATTATAATTTTTAGGCTAGTATTAGTCTTTCACCTAGCTTCGTTGGGGCGGCCGTCTAGCAATTTAGGTGATGTGGCGTCGAATACTAGTGGGCCGCTCCAATCGTGTTACACTTAACTACCGTTTTTATGACTATTGCGATATAGAGGAAAACACGGTGTTTCTGTCGCTTTGGCCTGCGCTGTAACCAGCCTCAGCCAGAGCAGCCGACATCAAATCAGGGGATGCCATAGTTTAGAGCAGTAAGCGGATTAGTGTTCCTAGCATCATCTATGCTCCTAGTGTGTTCCGTGACTGGTTAGGTGAGACACTAGTTTAGAGGTCAATATGGACTTTATCTAGCGATTTTATTTATGCCTGTAGTACCTCTAGATAGTATGATTAGAGATCACTAGAGGAAACGGGCAGATAGAGAGATAGAGATATAACTGTCTATACTAGTGAAATCTAGTAAGGAACGGTCGACAGAGTACCTAGTAGCATCCTAAGAGCGACTAATTTATATCACTTTTAGCCCTCGGTCTACGGCTACTCCCTTTATTCGAGTTTCCTAAGTTTAGGCACGGGCAGATGCCGAGTTTAGGTCGACGCGAATGCTCTAAGTAGTATTTCTATGTTTGAAAGTGCGACGAAAAGGTGCCCTGTCCGTAAGCACGAAAGTGGCGAGCCGATTATAGATTGGCAGTAGTTCCAGCGTATTGCACCCTCGCCTTAGACAAGGCAGCGACAATCACCGATTACAATTATGCTAGAGAGTAAAAGAGCAATAGGAAACCTAAGAAAGGCGCAGCAGCGAGGCGCCTTAATCCAATGTTTAAGACACTCTAGCTCATACGACCATAGGAAAGCCGCGGCACCTCTATCGCCACGAATAATAGAGCCAACTGGCTCTCTTTGTGCGAAAAAAAGGGAACTTCGCAATCGACACCGTGTTTAGCTATCAGCATATATTGCAAGATGCCCTAAACTTAGGGCAATTTCGAAAGAAGTCTTGCACGAACGATTCGTAGTAAGGGAAAGTCGGCCCCAGGGTTGTGCCCGGGGAAGCCGGGACGGCTAGAGGGCAGCCTAAGGGGTGGTCTTAACTTAGGCTAGAGGTGGCGTAGCTACCCGCTCCCTATGTCGTTGGCTGGAATATTTTACGCCGGGGAGAAGGGGATGTAAGGAGAAAGTTTGCAATAGAGGGGGCGTGGGAGAGGTGCTAGACAATAACGCTAGATTCTAGCCACTTAGTGCACCTTATATTGCCTTATTGCTCTAGCCTATAGCATCGGCGAGATTTATCCTATACGGCTAGATAAGAAGATATGTATAAAGAGGCCGGGGAAGGCGAAATTAATAGGGAAGGATAGCTACGACGGGAACTAGGTTGCCCTTATCGGCATAATAACTCCGGGAGTAAGAATTAGTACCTTAATAAGATATGCGTTATATTTAGGACAATAACTAGGCATAACGGTTAGAGTTATTAGTTACCTCTAATTATCTAGCTAGCCCCTGACCACCCGTTAACGGCGTATAGTAATATAACCGCGGTTCTCTTAATATCTAGGAAGTATTGCCTCGCTAGCTCTATTCTTATCTACTCGCTATCGATTATAGGCTTTATTTCCCGCCTCCGTTATTTCTAAATCTTACTTTACTATATGCTCTATTTTTAAGTAAAATATAATAATATAGTACGATAATGCCGGCGATAATAAAACGACGGGAGAAAGGCAAAGCGGACGCGTAGTAAATCTTCTCGAATTAACGCTCCCGGGAAGACTATAGGCACCTCTCGATATACCGATAGTTTATTCGACGAGGACGTGAATATTCTAGACGGTCTTCCGCCTTATTATAGCCCGATATTATATCCCTCTATACTCGCTAATATATCGATTACCTAGAAAGATATACTTAATAACTACTTAGAACTATATTCGGGCTACTCTAAGATTATAGTATACGTTTTTAAGGTTAAGATCGGGTCTTAGTACTACGCTTTAAAGGTATTAAGTAGTAGTAAGGAGCTATAGCAGCTTAAGAGGTTAACTATATCTTAGTTTATACCGTATAAGATTTAGTATAACTACTACTAATTTTATACTATAGGTATCCGCTATACTAAAGAAGAGTTAAAATAGTATATTATGCCCTTCTACTTAGAATGCCGCGTATACGGTCGTATTAAGCAGGCGCAAGATAGGCGATTACTGCCGTATTAAGTTATAGTTCTATACTATTACTATATCCGCTTAGAGGAAAAAGATATCCGAAAACTAGAGGATAAGTAGAACCTTAACTTTAGTGTTAAATAGGGCAACGCCTTAAAAGCACTAATCCGTCCGATCTATGCCATTGTTAAAGATCTTGCAAGTGCAAGGTCCGGGGTTAATGCTAAAGCTTGTTACGCAAACTACGATATTTATTATCTTTATATTCGATCGGGATATTTCCGTGACATTAAGGAAGATAACTATAGAGATAGGAAGCTTATTGATTTTAGAGTTGCTTAGACTAAACCATATATTATATTAAACTACTATGGTGAACGTATGCAAGATATAGTAGAGGAGAGAGTAGGGGATCTAACGATGTTTGATAACATGGCTAGCACTATCGTTAACTTAAGCTAGGTCAGCGCTATGAGGAACTGGAACTACTACTAGAAACCGCGCAGTCGTCGAAAGGGCTCAAACTAGTTTAAAAGTTTATAGTGGCATATAGCAAATCCCGCCCAGGTGCAAGGTCGGACGAGTAGTTAAGAGTAACACGAAACGAATATAAGTCTCTAACAATAATTGCTAGCCCGCTGCATATTAATCCGGTGTAAAGCCTCTATGGTGCTGCAGCTAGTAAGCATTCGGAGTTAAGTGACATCCGCACGGGCGGCACGCATGGTGTGCCTGCCGGCTCCCACTAAACATAATTAGCATTCCCACGTCGGCCATCTCCCCCCTTAAGATACGTATTAGCTATACTGTTTGCCTTAGACTCTAACCTTATAGTGAAAGACCAGGCACTATAAAGTCTAAGCCTGTCTCCGACTTAGGCTGCCTAGTCTATGTTACCCACGTCAACCCTTCGCTAGTCTTGAATCTCTTAACTACACTATCTTAGCCGTCTCCTGCACTAGTGCTTATTAATGGCCGATAAAGCTAGCCCTCGTACTAAGGACGACCGAGCCTTTGACTTAGCCGACTACGCGGAAGGACTCCTCGTCACTGCCCTTAAATACGACTGTAAATTGTCGGGCCAGGGTAAAGGCAGTGAGCCGAGCAGAATCCCTGCATTTCACAATAAACAGCAAGAAGCCTTTGCATCCGGAGTAATATAAGAGCAGCAGAGGTCGGAATTCCTATATATAGTAGCGCTATCTATTATAGAGCAACAAAAGCCCGATTGCGGTCGATACTATATATGTCTAGTGGCGGGATGCTCATAGGCATATATTGGTGAACACGACTTAAGGTCCCATTTAAAAGTGTGCATTATATTATATAGAGCGTCCGGAGCTTCTAAGGCCTAGGCGACGCTAAGCAACCAAGTCCGTTTCTTAGTGTGGTGTGCGAATCGACCCTAACATATGGGAGTAGGGAAACAGATCGTGGCAAAGTAGGTGCAGAGCCAGTCGTACCTCCTCTTCGCGAAGCCATAACGTATATAGACTCGGCGAAAGCGATTCGGTTCTATTACGTCGGTTCCCGGTTTCTATAATATCCTATCTCGACGTTGCGGTCTCCTAAGCAAGGGGCAAGCGACCCCTTATTAATGGCGACTACTAGGAGAAGTGGGCTGGGCGGATAGGAATATAACCTAGGCGTCCCAAGTTTTATTACAGCTTCCGAATCGACTAACTTCGCAGCTCACGGTCTAAGGTCATGTTTATCCTTATAAAGATCAGTTATTTTGCGACATCGGTCCGCTTTTGACCTAACCACTAGCAAAAGGCAATTACGTACGGGGGCCTTGAGTGTGAGATTGCAAATTGGCATTAAGTCGAACCTCCTATCTGCCTCAGTCTCAAAAAGCTGAATCATATGCCGGGATATAAGACTAGTAAAAACGATGAGGACATCGAAGCTCGAACGGCAGCAGCATGCTTATAGTGCTATGGTCTAATATACATCGAGTAGATCTCGAGAATAGTAGAAGAGTTTCCCTAGCTATAATAGCGATCTATCTGTTTTCTCCTCCTCTAAAGTCCCACGATTGGCTCAA
This sequence comes from Hirsutella rhossiliensis, assembly GCF_020360975.1. Lineage (NCBI taxonomy): Eukaryota > Fungi > Ascomycota > Sordariomycetes > Hypocreales > Ophiocordycipitaceae > Hirsutella > Hirsutella rhossiliensis. The sequence continues at coordinate 1,261,457 of NW_025408677.1, read as the reverse complement.
GTACCTAAAGAACGCGGTAGAGCTGCAGGTAGGCAAGTCATTTAGCCATCCTCGACAGCGGTACTAGATGTCGATCTATCTCGTCAATCATTTTATTGTTAAACCATCCCTCTAGGACCGGGTATACTCTAGGGAATCGTAATATAGTATCGTCGAGTCTGAATATTTCGGTAGAGAACAATGCAAGGTTATTGCGGGATGATCGCCTATGACCGTAGCCTATGCCGTGGCTATGGGCTGGCCGGAACTGTCGAATATCGACGGAGACGGTGGTCCGTTATAAACTCGGTCTTGCTATATAGTACTCGCGTGACTCGATAGGGTTGTTAGTGGGTATAGGGGATGAACCGCCGAGCCTATGACTGCCATGCCCATGCGATGTTAATAGCCGTACGAGGACGTCGCGAGTTGCGGTGGCTCCTAGACGGACGAACTTATAGTCGACCCGCTGGTGGTAAATGGCTCCTAGCATGATTGTCTCGACGAAGAGACGAAGAAGCCTTGATATAGACTGACCGGTCGTCGCGGTATTAGAAGCTGTTCTAGCGACTAGACGGCGACCCTAGGGTCGCCGGCGCGAAAAGTACGGCTTTAGTCGGAATTAAGTAGCACGAAGGTACCCGACTATAAGAAATAGGCGATATGGTTGTTACTAAAGCCGTACCTATTAAGAAATTCTCGGAGCTGCTTGTTCTCCTTGGCTACTCTTCTCGCGGCTATTTAAATCTTAGCAGAGGCCTCGCTGCCCTAAAGCTCGTACACTCTAAGTTGCTGTTCGAGCTCCTAGACATACTCTCTCCGTCGGGCGCGTGATCTCCTCTAATTAGGGTGGCGATCAACGCAACTAACTTAACCTTAGCCCTTAGTTAAGTGAGTTAACCGATTAATAAGCTTTTCCTCTATTAAGTTAATTAACCTTAGCCCTATATTAAGTTAGTTAACGTTACGTTGATAGTTAACTAGCTCCCTATGCCCTATCTTAGTGCTATAATCGCTACCTTAGAGTTAAACGACCTAACGTAACTCTACTCCTACCTTGCCTCTTCCTCCCGTATCTATATTAGCAAACCCCGAAGCTATCGTCCGACTACCTTCTCCTCGACCGGCTCCCTAGCTACTACTTTATCCGCCTTATTTAATAGTATTAGATTAACTTCCTCTATAATACCCGCTTATAACTATAACCGTAGTACCTAGTAAATAGTAATCGTGCTTACCTTTAGCTGACTCCGAAGACGCGTTACTATACGACCTGCCGCCGAGAATAGCCTTTCGTACTCTACGCTTATTGCCTAAACCGTTATAAAGTCTATAGCTATTCGCGAAAGCCTAGGGTACTTAAACCGCTACGTATACTAATACTTACGCGGATTATAAATATCGCTATCCGTAGGCAATAGGTCCTTCTACTACCTAGTATACTTATCCTCTACTTTATTAGTATCGTTTTCTTTATAAGGACGTGTCTAAGCTTCGTCCTTATATCGTTTAAACGGAGAATAGTACTACGTCCGTTAACGCTTTATAGCTAGTTTATTATAATCCTTTATAGAGATATTTAATATCTTATATTCTCTATCCTAAACGGACTATACTATATCTTTCGCCTTAGAAACCTACGTCGGCCATCTAAACTATACTATCTTAAAATAACCCTATCGATAAGTAAGGTATAATACTAGTGCTATATAATATATCGGAGTCTTATCTAGCTTATTATAGTATTCGTTAAGCTTCTTCTAGCTAAGATTAATATTAGCTCTAAAATACTTAGGGTTAAGATACTTATCGATCTTAGTTTTAGCCTTTTCTAATTCCGCTAGTAAGAATTTATATCTTATAATTACGTCCTATATATTACTATAGGACTCGAAATATCCCTACTTATACTTCTATCGAATCCTATCGCCTTTAAGCGCTTTAACTATATCCTTAAAGCTCTATAGGATATCCCTAAACGCCTTTAGAATAAACTAGTCTTTATTATTTAGTTTATTCTTATCTTAATATATAGTAGGTATAACTACGCTTACTTTAAGCCTCTTCGACCGCTTTAACGTATTATCCTTTTCCTATTCTTACTTATACTTTAGGACTAGCGTCTTAAGGTAAGGTCGAAGCCTTAAGGCCCGCCGGATTATATATAGCTATAATAGCTAGCGCGTTTCGTTATCGATAACTACCTTAAGGGGCTTCCGAATTCTTACGCTTAGATCTCTAGATATATCGAACTCTAGCCGCTAGATACTATAGAGAAGTATAGTAAGTATATTAGATCGGTAGATTATAACTATAAGGTTATAGAGCTTGCTAACTAGGCCTCTCTTCCGCTAAAGCTTATACTCGGTCGTAGCTAAGATATCTCTATATTATAGCCGGGACTTAAATATATCGATATCCTTTTTAAAGAGAATAGCTTTAACTATAAGGTTAATTATATAGCTAAAGCAACGGCCCCGTCGTTCCTTACTAAAGAACCCGAATCTCTCCTTAATAGTATCTATTATAGTATTATTATTCGGTGTATTATTAAGCGTAAAGTACCTTATTTTCTTATCTAAGATCTTATACGACTTAAGTATTTCGATAATCTTATATTTAATATTAGCCCCTAAGTATCGAACTATTAGCTTAGGCACTCCTAGAATAAGCTTACGGGACTTACTATCTTTATTTTAAAAGAAGTATATAACGCCGTATAGAGCGTGCTTATTCCGCGATCCCTAACTATTAAACGAGATATATATTAACCTAGGTAAACGCCTTAATACCTCGATAACCTTCCCCTTATACTTCTTAAATTCGGTAACGGCGCGCTTACGAACTATATTATAGCTAATATAGGTATCCGCGCTTATAATAAATAGGTTAAGGTACTCGAAAATAGCCTATAGCCTTATATTTTTAGGTTCTTAGAACGATAGGTTGCTCTCGACGATCTATTTAACTACTAGACGTTAGAAGATATTCCTATTAAAGCTCTTAATAAGGTGATTCGTAATAGCTTACTCTTAGGGCGTATTTAAATTAAGGTTAAAGGTATCTATTATTATCTAGTATCCTATAGACGGTTTCTTTTAAGGCGCTAGTATAGAACGTTTTCTAGAGGGATCTTAGATCTTATAATAGTCCTAGAGATACCGCTTAGCGTTTTAAGTATTAATCGAAATTATAGTACCGGGCTTCGGCCTATTCCGTTTAATATAAACTTTATAAACCTATCGCCGATCTAAGCCCTTCTCGATATTAAAGCTATATTCCTATACTTATAATTTTATACTTTAGCTTTACTAGGCCTATATATAACTATAGAAATATTAGAATAATCGATCTTTATCTCGTTAAGCGGCGCGAGCCTCGGCTAGCGTAGACGGCTTAGGTATAGATAGAGCTAGCGTTAAGGGAGCCGGTAAGATGTTACGACCACGGTCAGCGGGCCGCAGGAGAGCCGGCCACGTTCACGTGATACGGCGGCTCGGAACAATAGTCGGGACGAGAAGTCACTTAGGCTTAGCTCACCTAGAGCGTACGTGAGCTAAGTAAGCCTTATATAGATAGATTACTACTTAGGAGCATAGCTCACGAGTGAGCTATAGTAAGCTACGAAGGGGATCACGGCTAGGACTATAATCTAAGGATAGTCTCTATAGGTATATATAGCCACCTACTTTTACTCCTTTAGATAGATAGCTCTCTAGCTTTTAATATAGATCTTTATTACGATTCTATCTCTAATTTTAATTACCTAGTTATAGTCTACGGTCTACGACCTCTAACTTATCACTAACGTAATATATATATTATTGCTTAGACCACGCCCTATTATATCTACTAATATAAACCCCTCGATAGGTTTATCCCTTAGGAATAACACCGGTCGTTATATAAGAAAGGGGGAGGTAGTATAAAATCTATAGCCTCGAAATCTAAACTTTTTAAATGTATTAAGCGGAAGAAGTAAGGGTCTAGAGAAGCGAGTAGTAAAGGGAGGCTAGGCTAACGCTAGTACTAGAATAATAAGACGTAAGCGAATCGTATTAAACGCGTTAATACGTCGAGCCTATAACTAGTTAATATATTATATATAGTATATAGATTTATAATATTCCTAGGTATATATAGAGGTACTCCTTAATAAGCACTAACCCCTAGGTATAGTTCGGGCTAGGCTACCTAGTACTAAAATTTCCGAATATCGCGGCGATACCTAATTAACCTTTACTAACGTAACTAACTTAATATCGTAATAATATTAAGTTAGTTAATTAGTAATAATTAGCTCCGTTAAGTTAGGTTAAGTTAGTTAATATTAACCTAGTTAATAACCTCGTGATTAACGTTGCGTTGATCGCTACCCTATTAAATATACTTCGATCTTTTCCTAGGCTCGATAGAACGTTATAGGATCTAACGTTTACCGGTTCTAGCCTAAACCTAAAGTGATATTCGGAGAACTGGTTTAGCTAGGCTCGGGCGTCGGGGCTATTATTAACATCGTTCTTACCTTCTAATCTACTATTTCTTCCTTTAAGTTAGTAGAGTTACTTAGAAGATTAAATGCGGCTGTTTTTAATAACGTATAAGTAGAAGTAACCGCTTAAATCCGCGTCGGAATTTACAGTCTTTTCGTAGACACGGCCTAGATAAGCATAGAAATTATCGTTTCTTATCTAAATTTTCGGTGGAAAACTTTTCTCTCTTAGACCATAGTAGGGATAGGTGTACCATTTTCCGGGTAAAGGGAGCTCGGCATAAACGGTCGTAAGGTGCCGCCGGAGATTAGCGTTAGAGCTAAACCCGTCCCGTGACCTGCCATAGCTATAATAGGGGCATTTAAAAGGCTTTTCGTGAATCCTATTATATTTTCTAGCTCGTGTTAAGTGCACTATATAAAGCTCGTAAGGATTAAGCGCTCGCATCGGTAAACCCCTAGGCTTAATCGGTATAGACGGAAAGCTATTAACGGCGTAATCGTCGGATAAAAAGACTTTCGTCTTATCTTAATATAGTAACGTAAAGTAGCTGCTTCTTAATAGGTTAGACTATAAGATAGAGAGTAGTAAACCCCGGTCTTCCTAAGGCGAGCATTCTATTTATAGGTGAAAAAGGAGAAGGCCGGACTATTACTCGGAAATAGTAAGTAAGGAGGCTATAGATAAAGTAGTTATAAGAACGGCGGCAGATAGGGATTCGTTTTACGGCTTCCGCCTTTATCGAGTGGACATCCTATATATTTTATAAACCTATAGCCGGAAAACGGATAGTATATAGCTAGAGGCTAGGAAGCGCTTCCGGTTAGCTAGCTAACCACTAATAGTGTCTAGGACGCTGCAGGCCTATTAGTAGGGGCTGAGGCGTGCAGTGAAATCTAAATTAAGTGTAATACCCTTAGCTCGGACACCGACATAGACCGCACTACCGTATCTTAGTAGGCGGCATCGACCAAAAAAAAAAAAAAAACCCGGCCCTTATTCGCCTCTCTAATTATCGCTCTAAGCCGATCGACGTATAATAATTCTCGAAATGTAATTAAAAGATAGTTTTATAGCCTTTATAGTTCGTTATTGCCGTAGCTTCTTCGTCTATATCCCTTAAGCTTTTACTCGCATACCTCTCTATTTATTTAAAGCCCATCTCCTTCCCTATTTCTTTAGCAGATTAGAAAGTCGACGCTGCGTATATTAGTTCCTAATCGATGCTGCTTATAAGAGAACTTATAAATGCGTCCTCGGTCTTAACGAGATTAAAAGAGCTGTCCTCGTAAAGGCTATACCTATAAGAAATCTCTATATACTTAGCCACCTAGTATAGGGGGTCTCCTCCGAGAGTACCTAGGGACCTAAGCTGTCCCTGGAATTGTGCAATCGCTTAGAGATCCGGATATAATAGTTCTGCTAAGCACTGTTATGCAAACTCGCTAGCTGTCCCGGTATTCCCTTTAACTTCCTCGACTAGTCGCCGAATAATTCTATATACAGTTATCCGGAAAGCGACTAGAGGGATCTCTAACTATATTCTAGGAACACGTCTAATAGCTTAATAAAGATTCTCGACGTTAGGGTTAATAGTCTCTTAGATATATACCGTCTTAGGCTTACGCTTACTTATAGTATTTAACTTATTTATAGTACTAACTGCAGATATTATAGTAATTAATATATATTAATAAGTATAGGCATATTTATTATTAAGCTTATTTAGCCGAAGGCTAACTTTATATTAATTAGAATAAGTTTCCTAATATAAGGATTTAGTATAGACAGGGATTATAAGTTTTTATAGATCTAATTAGCCGATGTTTTATATAGGAGGTCTTTAAAGTAGGCTAGATTGGCTGGTATTAGTAGATAAGTGGATATCGGGAAGCTACTAATTTCTTAGCTGCCCCTTTATTTGCTATTGCGGCTCTTAGCCACGGAATAATTCTCTCGCAACCAAGCCTAATGCTCTCTCTCTACGATTAGGCATAGATCACGATTCTAGGGTTAATAATCGCCCTATATCTAGTATTAGAGTCTACTATCCTTCTTATAACTAAATAAAGCCGACGGGCGACTTCGTTAGTAGGAGGAAGTCTGCTAATAAAACTAGAACCTACGTAGTATGTCGAGACTAGCGCAATTCTAAGGTACCTGACATTATTAGTATGGTCTACTCCGAATATACGTCCCTAACCCGATTAAGCGTGCTAGATCGAAAGCCGCAGTCCTCGTATTAAAGAAGCTAGCCCGTCGCCCCCCTTTACTCTATAGATCTACCCCGAAACGAACTAATAGAGATGCTGGCCTATCCCCTCCTACTTCGAGGACTAGAATCAAGCCTTTATCGCCGGAGACGCTGCAATAACCTTCTATAGTCAGCAGCTTATACGGAGAGCGCACTAGCCAGCCTTACGTCGTGCTAGGCACGCCGCTTCTAGTAACCTAATAAGGCTCGCGGTTCTTCCGGGCGCTGGCCCCGCTACCTGCTAAGTAGCTAGCGACCGATCTAGTCGCCTCCCGCTTTAATCTATCGAGTGCCCGAGGCAACGCAACTAGAATAAATTATTCTTACCTAGCTGCTAGATTCTATAAAGGCGGGAAGGTCTCGTAAGATAATCTCTCTACCGCCGGGGCTAGGGTTAAGCTAGCCGCTATCTAGCGCGATTATCGATTACGACGTCGTATAGGGGAGACTATATTACTAACTCCTTCTATATCTTAACTCGGCGTCTTAGAAGGTTCGGCTATCCTAGATAAGATATCCCTTATATTTTCGTTATAGTAGTATATTCGGGCTAATAGGGAAAGTAGATATAAGTCGAGATCGGCCGTAGCCGAGCGGGCTTCTAGATAGGGATTAGGTAGCTAAGGAAGGAGGCGATATAGACTAGTTTTCCGAACCCGATATAGATACCGAGGACTATTTTAACCTACTGCTTTCCCTTATTCGACCGCGTCGCTACCGTAAATAATTAGGGGCTGATTGCGACTCCGATGCCGGAAACGAAGACGAGAACAACGATAACGATTCCGTGTATAAAAGTCCTATTTATAGTCGCTTATAGCAGCCGTCTACGCGGCTAAGACGCGGCCGCCGTGGTCCTGCCCTTAGTATAGGAGGGCGGCCGAGATATCCGGGAAGGCGAATCTAGAGATAACTTCGATAGTAAAATCGACTATCGCGGCCGCTACGGCGTATTCGAAGTCTAATTATAATTCTACTAGAAGAAATAGCGGTCTTCCGTATATAAGATCCGGCGTAGACTAGCGACCTAGATACTTACGCCTTAATAGACTACGATAGGGCCACCCTCCGTAAGTTCTAGACTAAGCTCGATAATAACTAGATAGAATACTATAGCCGATGCCGTAAGTATTAGTTTTAGATAGAAATAGATTATAACGGTATTTATTCGCGTTGCTATCGAAAGGATAAGAAACGTGGCCCCGACGAGCCTTACTTCTTCTCTACGGAAAACCTACTTAACTTTAGCCCCGTACCGACCCGATTACCCGAGCTTATACCTACCGAAGAGGCATTGATTGCTCGTGTCTATATCTACGTAAATATTATGCTTATACGGGGGTAGTAGTATAGGTATCGGGGGCACGTTGTTTACTTTCTCCGCGAGGTTAGCTTAATATATAACTAGCTCCCTCTCCTACCGCGGGAGTTAAACACAGTATTACTACGTCCTACTAATACGTCGTTATACGCTAATCTTAGCCGGTAATTTACCCGCTAGTTCCGCGTATATCGCTAGGCTATTATAATATAGCTAGACTACCTCCGCTATTATTATCCTAGCTATCGATCTATCGCTATCGACGAAGAGCGACTAAGCTAACTACCTAAGGACGGTAATATAGTAGACGCTATCCCCTAAAGTTAGGTAGAGGCTGCCGATATAGGACCGGAGGAAGATTAGGAGGCAGAGCCTAACCTAGAGGATACGGCTACGGTGCCTAACCTATTAGCTAAGGATATAGAGCTCGATGCTCTACGGTCTATTCTCGCGGGTAAATCCGAAGCGGATATAGGGCAATCCCTTACTATAGGCTCTCTAAGGCAGGCGAGGCACGAGCTCTAGCTTCCTAATATACGGCATACGCCGATTAATAAGTTTAATCGCTCTTATACCTTACTCTCCTTAGTATTCCCCTATATCTTTCTAGACGGTAGAGCCGACTTTATAGAGCCTTACTTACGGTTTATTAAGTATAAGGATTATATCGAGCACGCGATACGGTAGCACGACGGGCGTTTTACGCGCTATCTAACCTTCCGTTTTATTATATTTAATACCCTAATACGGTCCTAAGTACGTGCGCGGTCTAAATTCTTCGTAAAGCAATATAATAGCACCTATAAGCCGCTTACGCGAGAGCAGCTTATTTAGGCGCTCGAACACGCTAAGGATCTATAGACGTAGGCGCTAATTAACTCGATTATAAGGTATACGGTATCGATTCGCGGTACGCGACCCTTTTAAAATAAAAAGAGGCAGGACCTCGAAGCGTATGCCTATAGCTTAGGTTATCCTAGCGCATTCGCTATATTTAGCCCGGCTAATTTATACTAGCGGAGCCTCTACTAATATATGCCCCGATATAAAGAATAGCTATACGCGTCCGAGCCGGAAAGGATAGCATTGTCGCGGTACTTATTACGGTAGAACCCTTATATTGCTGCTTTCTACTTTTACCGCCGATACTATCTCTTTTAGGATATTATATTAAGAACGAAGTTTAACGTAATAGATTACTAGGATCAATATAAATAGTAAGGGCGTAGGAGTCTATATAACTACGGTCTATACTAGATAGAGAATAGCCCGGGAACCGATATAAGGGACGAAACCGCTCGCGACCTTTTTGCACGTATATAGGGATTCTATATTACTACTATTAACCTAGAGCCGAATAGGATAATGCCCTAGGGTAAAGGGAATCCCCTAAGTATAGATCTACTAGGCGTAGAGATAATATTCCTATAGCTCTCGTAGATCGTTAACCGCTGCTAGCGCTATAGATATAATACCGCGTACTACTTACGGGTACGAAAGAGAAGTAGGGACCTAGCGAACGATATATAAGGGGCTATAGCCGATATCGAGGCGGCTAATATCGCCGATCTAAAGAAGGAGTATTGTTTTAACTTCCCCTATACCTTATAGGAGCTAGCCGTAGTTATTAGGAAAGAAGGTAAGTTATATTATATCTTTAAGGCTGCCCGTAACGATAGCCTTATAAACTACCTTAATCCTATTATTATTCTAGGCTAGCTAGCTAATATCGATATATCGCCCTATACTAGCTTATAGGTAGTTATTACGTATACTACTAAGTATTATAGTAAATCGGAGAAGAAGATAGAGCCTTACTATAAGCTCGTAGATTAGGTTTTACTATATATAGTATACCGCTAGCCCCTATTATCCTTCTCCTCTCGCCTTATAAATAAGTTGATTTTTAAGAGAGATTATTCGGCGTAGGAAATTTCCTACTTACTACTTAATATCCCTTTATAGGAAGGCACTCGGATAGTTATATACGTCGACTACCGCCCGTTAGAGCAGTATACGCGGTTATACCGCGTCGACGAGGATATTAGCGAGGCTATCGGCAGCTACCGGAAATATCTATAGAGAAATAACTAATATAAGAGTATAACCTATCTCGAGTACCTATAGTCCTATAATCTTAAGACGTAGAGGGGACTTAGTGCGAACGCGAAGAAGAGGGTCTTATCTTATTTCCCTTAGTATAGGTTAGCGGAAGCGTCGCCCTAGTTTTATAACTTCTACTATATTAAGTTAACGATAGCCTATCTATATCGTTCTCCGGAGGAGCTGCTTACTATAGATAGGCAGCGGTTTAAGTCCTTTATAGCGGCGTATTAGTGCTGCCGGCAGCGATACTATTTCTACGAGGACGACCGTTATAGGGAGGTAGGAGTAAATAAGCTATAGGCAAAGGACGATAAGTTTAAGCGGAAGGAGTATAAAGAGCCTATCGTAGAGGAAGATTAGTATAAACTCGCCTATATACTGCCTAACTATCCGCTAAAGGAGGACGATATCGACGTGCTAGGCTAGCGAGATATCGACGTAAATTATAACTAAGCTACCTACGTTAGACGGTATACCGATAACGGCATTCTCTAAGGCGACTTCTAAAAGCAACGTAAAGCTAAAAACCCCTTTTACCTTAATATAGATTATTAGCCGCTCGAGGCTCGCGATTCCCTAAATCTAGAATAGCGCCTAGTATACGATATAGTAATAGGCTACTTTCTAACCTAGGCCTATTCCTAGTTATTACTCTATATAGACGGTAGCGGTAGCACGGGTAAATTATACCTTATTAATCTACTCTCGGCGTACCTTTAAGCCGCCTCGAGTAGAAGAGGGACGCCTATTTAACGTGCCGCGCCTATAGGCGTTACGGGAAATTAGATATCGGGCACTACCTTATACTCCTTACTATATCTCCCTATTAATAAGGACTTTAAGCCCCTAGCAGCGATCGATAAAGCTTAGCTATAGAAGAAGGTAAAGGATATTAAGTACTTAATTATCGATAAGAAGAGCATACTAGGTCTACGATAGCTATTATAGATTAATAACCGTCTCTATAAGGCTTTCCCGATTAAGAATAAGGAGTTCTTTAGTAGTCTTAATATCCTCTTAGTTAGCGACTTCTTTTAGCTTCCCCCTATACTATAGAAGCCTCTTTATTATAATAAGGACGTATAGGGAGTAGAGATTAAGGGCAAGAACGTATATCGGCGCTTCGATAAGACGGTTTTCTTAAAGGTTGCCTAGCGTTAGCGCGGCGACGATTAAGGAGCGTTTCGTTTAGCTCTTAAGGAATTACGGCTACTTTAACTATCTACGGAGTCCTAGAAGCTCCTCTCTAGCCGTATTTAAGCGAAGCTAGACGATTAAGAGGTTGCTAAGTTCGTTAATTCCCTATAAGTATACGCTACGAAAGATAGGGTAAACGAATATAATTACTACTACCTCGACCGCCTAGGCCGGCCTATTATCTAGGTTATAGCTAGGAACGTTAGCCCCGGCGCTGCTACTGCTCCTAACGATAAGGTAGGCAACCTTATAAAGTAGATTCCCGTATATATTAGCGCCCGTCTAATACTAACGTCTAACCTTTAGTAGCTAGTTAGCCTCTATAACGGCGCCCGTAGTATAGTATACGATATCGCTTAGGCGCCTAGAGCTAACCCTATATAAGACCCTCCTTATATAATTATAATAGAGTTTAATAAGTATATAGGTCCGGTATTCCTAACTACCGTAGATAGTAGGAAGATTGTCCCGATTCTACTAGTAGCTAGGGACTTCCTCGTCGGAGCCACGCTCTATACTCGTATATAATTTCCCCTAATCGTATACTACGCTATTATAGTTTATAAGTCGTAGAGTATTACCGAAGATATAATCGTAACGGATCTATCCTACCGTGACTTTTAGACCGGATTAAGCTACGTAGCCGTCTCGCGTATAAAAACGCTATAGGGTCTAATACTAGATGCCCCGTTTAACCGTAATTATCTAACTTATGCGTCGCCGCCGGAAGGAATTAAGATAAAGATAAGGGATTAGCAACTTCGCAAGCGATAGATTCTTACCTAGAATCTATATAAGATAGGTCACGCGTCTATATAACTCTACTTAATGCTACCCGCGATAAGAACGATACTTTCTAAGGCATAGATAATTATATAATTATAGATACTATACTGATTGTTCGGTGACTGCTTATAGCTAGACTCGTAGCCTTCGGCTAATTATACGCCTTATACCACAGCCCTAAAAACTAAAGTGTAAGGTATAGCGTAGTATTTTAGGTGTTACTAGGAGCATATCGCTAAGCGCCCGGAGGTTCCCGGTCCCTTTAAGGTACTAACAACCGACGCATATTAGTTACTAGTAGCCCTTAGTTAATAGAAACCCGTAGTAGGGCGTTATTAGCAACCGCGGCTCTAGCGTATCGTCGTTACTAGCGCCTAGCGAGGCGGCGCTTAGTAATTAGTAGTAACTCCGTGTATAGACCCTTATATATTTAGCTAGGTGCCTAGTAAAGGTCGAATATAATGCGCTGCTCTATATTTAGGCGATTAAAGAGGCTAGTTCCCTAGATCTAGGCCGAGATAATATAGTCCGAAGTAGATAGGGCAGGTTATAGTAGAACTATAGGGAAGTAAAGAAGTCTAGCTACTAGGGAGGACCATGCCGGGGCCCGGAGCGCGAGGCTCTTAAAGGCTAAAGCTCGAATTTCGGAGAATGAGCTCGCTATTAGGCAGCAGCACCGGTTGGCCCGATTGAATAAGCGGGAAAAAGGTGCTCGTAGCTTTACTTAAGATTAATTAAACGGAGAGCTAGGTTCCTAGGCCGGATCGCCTCTAGTCGAGCGTGCAGCTAGGCCGCAGCGGCCCTTATAAGCGGCGTCACTTATAGGCCAGGGGCCACGCTAATAACGAATGCGATATTTCTATAGACAGTATAGGCTAGCCTAGAGATAGAAATTAGGCTTTAATTATATAAACGCGGCACGCCCGTCTAAATATATACGTAATACTAATAACTTTCCGTTACTACCTACTAAATGCCTCGAGCTAGGAAGGTATACGTATATATTAGACTATATTAGCTAATACCGTATAGCTATAAGTAAAGAATTAGAATATTTAAGGTTAAGCTGGGCCTCTAGTAAGATCGATAAGTTCGACGTCTCCTTATCTATAAACGTCTTAAGGTATATGAGCAAAAGCGGAATTTTAGGAAATCAAGGAATCACGTAAGACTACGTGATAGAGGGGAAGAAGGAGTATAAGGTAGGATTTTCAACGGAATTTATTGGTAGTGTATTAGTGTGTGGAAGAGGTGTTAAAGTTAATGATTCTCTATCTATCTACTAGCGGACATGCTGTCTTATATAGACAATTGTAGCTGAACGGAAGAACCTTTCGGGACCAGATTTAGGCTGCCGTATAGCCCTGAGACTAAGGAATTCCGTGATACCTCGAGTGAATCTGGAAGTGTCTTGGTTCCACTGATATTCGTGTTCAAAGGAGGTTGGTCGTGCCGGTGTTCTTAAGAGGTCTTAGCTAGCATTCTAAGCTAGCTCTGTTCCTTCGATTCCCGATTATACGATAACCGGCAACCCGTTTAATGCATAATAACATGCAAAATAACGAGCGATTCTTGCTCTATAAGATAAGATTTTGTCTATAATTAATATACTACTTATTGGCTTATATAATCGGGAGAGTATATTATAGCTGCTTTATTTATAGTAGGAACACCGTTCCTTATAAAACGGGATATATATGTCTAGCAATAATAACAAAGGTATTATCCGCCTCTTAGTATGCTAGCCCCTTAACTTAACCATCCTTAGATTCCTCGCTTAGTTCCTCTACCCTATAGCTATATTCTAAATCCCCGGTAAGGTCGATAAACACGATCTCGCGTATAGCGCTAAGCGATACTATCGGTGCTTAGTAATAGAATTTATCCGCGAACCTATCGTTATCTTCGGTATTATAGTACGAAAGTATAACGACCGGTATTATTCCTAAGGGATAAACCTATCGAGGGGTTTATATTAGCAGATATAATAGGGCGTAGTCTAAGCAATAATATATATATCACGTTAGTAATAAGTCGGAGGTCATAGACCGTAGACTATAACTAGGTAATTAGAATTAGAGATAGAATCGTAATAAAGATCTATATTAAAAGCTAGAGAGCTATCTATCTAAAGGAGTGAAAGTAGGTGGCTATATATACCCGTAGAGACTATCCTTAGATCACGGTCCTAGCCGTAATCCCCTTTGTAGCTTACTATAGCTTACTCGTAAGCTATGCTCCTAAGTAGTAATCTATCTATATAAGGCTTACTTAGCTTACGTACGCTCTAGGTAAGCTAAGCCTAAGTGACTTCTCGTCCCGACTATTATTCCGAGCCGCCTTATTACGTGAACGTGGCCGGCTCTCCTACGGCCCGCTAACCGTAGTCGTAATAGAAAGCTCCTTATTCTAGGCATCGTTTAGTATATAGCCCTTATAAACTAAAGAATCCCCTATAAGGTCAATAAGAGGCTTATAGGCAGGGTGGTTTTCTATTACGATTATAAGGGGTTTTTCTATTAAAGGTATATCTATCTATAATGGATAGAATAGATTACCCCCCCTACTTATACTCCTAGTATAAAGTCTAAGGGGCCGGCTACTAAAATAGTAGGCTTATCTACTACTAAATCTCGCTAAATCTTTAGGCCTTATTAGCGGTATACCCCCTATAGTGCTAATATACCGAGAATAGAAAAGGATTATCTATTATACCTTTAATAGAAAGACCCCTTGCAATCGTAATAGAAAACCACCCTACTTATAGGTAGCTTTAGGAGATATATTAGGTGCCTATAGATCGTAAGGATCGAATCTATCCGGGAAACCGTCGTCGCGCAACTCTAAGAATTTATTAAGGGAAAGATCTAGCGGTAGTAGTAGGGAAGACTCCCTAAGCACCGGCATAAAGCTGTTTAATATATTACTAGTAGCTTTACTACTTATAAGCCTTACTATCCTATCGTAGATTCTAAAAGGCGCATACGGAAAATTGCTGCTAAAGAGATCGATATCTTCGGTAGGTAGAGTAAAGTTAATATTAGTCTTAGTATAATCCCACGCGTCGTCGTTATTTATTGCGCCGTCGTCTCCGGAAGGGCTAGAGTTATAGGTGTGTCCTATTACGACCCTACGCGCTAGCGTAGAGACACTAGCGTAGAACCTCACTAGTATCGCGTGCCTAAGCAGTATTACGTGCCTACGTGCGACCTCGTGCTTACCTAAGCGCTGCTAAGGTAACCTCGTGCATATACATATAAAGGCTAGCTCGGTCGTGTAGTCTAGTCTTTCTTTCTTACTCCTTAGCTTTAAGTCTTCGTTTATAGTGCTAATATATCTTTATAGCCGTTAAGGCTCGTATATGCCTAGCCGTAATATATCTATAGTCCTAAGCTAAGGCAGTAAAGTTGATAGTAGAATCTAAGTTATAACGATCTATAGCTAGCGAGCCTAAAGAAAGATTAATCATCGAAATGTCGACGGGAGTAGCAGGCACGAAGGTAGCATTATCGAGGGTCTAGATAGGCATAGGAACTTTAGCGTTACTTAGCTAGAATGATCTAAAGAAGGTAGGCATAAGAAAAGAGACGAGGAGTAAGATATAAGGAGCAGAATTCAGCCCGGACTCCTAGGAAGGGGGCCGTCTATTTTATATATATCCTATCAGGGCTTCACGTTACGGGTATAGTCGTCTAAGAGGCGGCTATTTACTTACGCCGTTATCGTCTACTATTACTCCCTACTATTAACCTAAAATTCCTCGCTAGCATAGGAATTAAGTATCGCCTCCTCCTTCTAGTCCTAATTATTATACTCGGCATCCTCTATCGCCCGGATAATCTTCCTACTTAAGCGCTCCTTCCTTCGCTTCTAAGGGCCAGCCGTATAGTAAGCCGCGGAGTCGTCGAGACTCCTCTTAATCTTAATCTTATTCCTACTGAGTCTGCCGCTGCCCTCGCCGCTACTGGTCCCGTTGCTCGTGTCGTTATCGGGTAGCATGTCTCCTCCATTTCGTCCCCTCTTCGCTTCGAAGTTCGACTAATCCACGACTCACAATCTCCCCTTCATTCTTTACCAGCACGGCCCTAAGAACTTCCCCTCCTATATAAAGCTCCCTTACGTGTGCTATCTAGCCGGATCGATTAATAATTAACGGTTGCTCGAATTGGCCCTGCTAATATATAAGGCATTAACGGAGCTGCTAGGACGTTAACTTAGGGTGTTACGTATTAAAGTGCTTCGTGAACCCCGCTCTTATAAAGTATTTCTCGCATAAGATGCAGTACGCAGGCATTATTATCCTAGGCCGAAAATTAGGGTGTGTACTCTGCTATGCTTTCGCAGGATATAGCTGCTTTAGGCGGATAGGCTGGCTAGAATAACACACTCGTCCTATCCTAGTCGCTAGCACTCCGGGCATATAAACGGGAGATTGAAGTTGTCTATATAAGTCGGCCGAATATACTTAGTAAGTGCGTTGTTGTCGTAGTACGTCCTATAGCTAAAGAGGCATCGTGGTCTTTCTGCCTCGTAATTAGCAGCGGCGCTCGCGCAACTACTTATTCCCCGATTATCGTCGTCCTTATTATTATCGATGGCCTGCTAGGACTAGCCCTAAAGGTAGGCTACTAACCGGTCGGGAAGACTGTCGCGAGGATGCTTATCCGTAAATAGTAGAGAGATGTTCGCGGCAACGATGCTGCTAGGGCTATTATTTTTCCGCCTTAGGTTGGTCGCGGAGGGATTATATAGATGGTCGGTCGTCTGCCTAAGAACCCGAAATCTATCTACCTTTGCGAAAGTAAAGGCGCCGTTTCTCTTATAATATAAGCTCCTCTAAGCAGTTATAAATATACTATATACGTCTGGTAATCTCGGCGACCTCGCGATACCTTAAGCCTTGTTTTAATATTGCGACTTTTAATCGCTCCCGTAGGCCTATAATGTCTCGTCGTTCCTTAAATTAGTCGAGCTCCTACTGCGTAAGGTAGACAAGAGCATAGGGATCGTGTTATAGGAAGGCGTTCGATATTATAGACTATAAGGCGTCGTCTTATTTAGCGAGCTCCCTAAACGCTATTTCCGCTAATTTTTCTCGAACCTAAACCGGCTAGTAGCTCCGTTTAAAAACATCCGTCGAGTTAGAGAGAATAAAGTTACGTAGCGCCGGTGTTAGACTCCCTAGATCTATATAGATTAGTAATGCTCGAGACGCTCTAATACTCGCGAATCGCCCTTACCTTTTAACCGGCCGCTAGCACCGACTCTTAGGGAGTATAGCCTTTTCCTCTTACGCGAACTAACTATAAAGTATATACGGTTCTACGTCTCTAGGAACGTGCTATACGATATTAAAATAATCTCTTTATCTAGTATCTTAGTTTTCTATTTTAGTGGCACGAAGTCGACGCCCTTTTCTAGAAGTAGGGGACGTAATACCTAGTTATAAGAATCGAATTTAGCTTCGAAAGCGTTATCGGCTATCGCCTAAATAGTAAAAAGGGAGACGAGGTAGACGAGTTTATAAGGGATAATCGGCATAGGAACTCGCAAACTATTATCTAAAAGATATATTATTTATTAGATCGTAGAAAAGGCTTTCGAATAGCGATAGATAAGTAGTAGTAGTAGTAGTAGTAGTTTATTATACTAGCTAGCCTATAGGCTCTAGAGCCTCTACTCGTTACCTATATAGGAAAAACCCGGTAGCTTAGGAGGAAAACTTATATATAACCTTCTTATCTACCTTGGCCCGCGGGCCGCTATCGTCGCGATGTTAAGTATATTAGGTCGCAGCCGCTAGCCTAGTATAGGTAGGGGACCTCCGTCCTAAACTAGGCCGGGGCGTTAGGTCCTATAGGCGCGTTATACCCGAATAGCCGTTAACGCGCGCGTAGCGCGACGGAGAACTCTATCCCGCTTATACCTCCTTTCTTAGGAATTTCTTACTAGTGTTCGGTCGGTCGTCTACGGCCCGCTAGGCTCCCGAGTATAAGCCGTACTAGGGGCGGCGATTAATACTATTATAGGGGTCGAGGCCCGGCAGTGCGTGTAGGCCCTTCGCGGCTGTTTAGAATTAGGAGCCGATAAGAGTAAAGATATTTACTACTACCTTATTCTCTCTTTCTACCCTCCGTCCGCTCGTAATCGTATCGTTATCGCGGCGCTAGCGGTCTAGCTTCTTACGAGATCTACTACTACCTTATAGTAAGGTATCGGCCGAAAGTTAAGAAACTATTAGACGAGGTATAGGGCTATATCGGGTCGCATAAGAAGCGCGCGGAGGTCGGCGTTAGTGCGGAGGGCGGCTAGGAGGAGCCTACGGTTATTAGCTTATAGGGGGCAGCGGAGGAAGACATAAAACACTATTTCCTCCCCGCTACCGTACTAGTAGAGGGGGGTCGTCGCGCTAGGAACGTTCTTATAATAGAGAAAGCTATTAAGACCTATCTTCCCTATATAGAGCTAGATAAGCGTAGAGCTCTCGTGCTTATAGAGGTCGGCGTAGGCCTTTAGCCTTCTCTAAGGCTTCGGAGGGGGCGGTTCCGTGTCTAATAGTTAGAGGGCACGACGAGGATAGCGTAGCTTCGCGTCTCGTAGCTCTCTTTCCTACCTTCTCGTCTATTTACGCTATAGAGCTTTACGAGGCTCCGTCGAGCCTATATACTAGCGCTATCGCTACTCCTCGCCGCTATTTCCGGGTTTACGCTATAGACCCTTACGTTTTCGAAGCACGCTGCTAACTTTTACGTAGGCTAGACGCAGCCGCGCCGCTATCCCTAAAGTCTCGAGTCGACTCTAAAATCTCGCTAGTTATTCGTTAAGGTAGAGGTTAAGCGGCGGGACTTCGGTCTCTATTTCTAGGGTACGGGTTAGTATAGCTTTATACGCGCCGGCGACGGTTCGAAGGCACGTCGTTTATAGGCTATAGAGCGCACGAGCTACTCCCCTTAGCTATCTATTCGGTAGCGTAGGCGTATAGAAGGCTAGGCCTCTATAGACGATAGCGCTATAGATAACCTTAGTATAGATCTCCCGTACGCGCGAGAGTCGACATCCCTACGTAGACGTAGCGAGCGCGGTAAGTGCCACCTATTAGCGCTAAAACTTAGTCTAGATTTACTTAAGGTAAGGGCCCTATTAGAGCTTACGGTAAAGCTAAACTCCGAGGAAGCGGGAGGACTCTAACGGCGCTATCGTGGTATTGCCGAGGCGAACGCACGTCTTAGGCGGGGCATAGGCGCGTATAAAGTATAGTAATTCGCTTTTCGCCGGTTTAAACGCTGCCCCTATAGCGCGCGCCTAGCCTTCGTATATAGACCATGCTCCTTCGAGCCGTTCGGCGGTTTCGTCTATAGTTCTACTAAAGGCGAGAATATTTAAGTCGTCTATAAAGCCGACTAGTATTATTCCCGCCGTTACTTCGAGAGCGTCGTAAAGGGGGGCGATATAGAAGAGGAAGAAGATTAGGGAAAGCCGGGATCCTTAAAGAACGCCTACGTATATACTAAGGGGGTTTAATGCGTCGCCGTCGAAGAGTAGGCGAGCTATTCTATTACTTACGAAACTCCGGATCTAAGCTAGGAGCTATTCTAGGATACCTCTCCCTTTTAAAGCCTAGAGAAGGTAGGTATAGTCTACCCTATTAAAAGCACCCTTAAGATTAAGTTAAAGAAGGGACGCGATACCGCCTTAATCCTACGCTATACGCGCTAGTTCTATAATAATATAGACTACTACTTCCGTAGAGCGTCTAGGCCGATTGCCTATCTATCCCTCGGGGAGTAGTAGATACGTCTTCGTAGTATCGGCGAGCCGCCGTGCGATCGTCGCCTCTATTATCTTGCCTACCGTGCTAAGGAGGGAGATTAAGCGCTAGCTGCCTACTAGGTTAAGTTAAGCTTAGGTCTTATTAGGTTTAGGGATAACTACTACGTCTACGCGGCGAAAGCGCTCTAGGAAATACCTAAGAGCGTAGCTAGAGTTTAGTAATATAAGGATAGAGATAGCGACTAGTTTATCGTAGGCTTTATTAACCCTAGGGGCAGACTATCTTCCCCCGCCGCCTTCTATAGTACCGTCCGTTTAATAACCTACTTAACCTCTACGAGGGAGAAGTGGTTGCTAATCGTAACCGGCTCGCGGGCGGGGCCCCCGGTAGCGTTAGGATAGGCGGCCGAGGGTGTCGGGAAGAATCTTTCGGCTAATACTCTAGTTTTATCGGCGCGCGTGCGAACTAAGGTTAGGTCGCCTTCTACTTATAAGAGGTCGGGGAAGCGTAATAGTATAGGTAGTTAGGTGCTTCTAAGTCTAGCCTATCGCTTTAAGGCCTAGATGCCTTTCGTCTTTAAGGCGTCGTAGAGATATCTCCTCTATACGCTCCTATACGCCTCGTATACGGCTCGACTCTACGCCGCTACGGCGTCGCGTCGCGCTTCCTAGTAGGCTAGGTTCCTGGTTCTTAAGTAGAGCCTCTTAGCCTACTTAGCCGCCTAGGTAGCGTTTTTAATATCGCGGGTCTACTACTCTTCCCTGCCTCTATTAGCTCGACCGCGGACCTTAGGCGTAGCGCGATAAGCGATTTCTATTAGTTAGTTAACTAGCTAGTCGGTATAATCGTTAATTTCTTTAGGGGATTACGGTATAAAAGGGGCGATCGAGGGCCTAAAACGCGTCGTCGCCTCCGCGCGGGCACGTTTAGGTTTAAGTAGGCGCTAGTTTATTAGAAGTCCTCGGAGCTATAAGCGGGGCGGAGGCGGTCTAACGTTAAGTTATAGGAGTTACGGGATATATTCTAAACCTATAATATCTACTCTACCGAGGTACGTCGCTAAGAGGTCCCGCGAGACCTAAGCGAGGTCTATCGTACTATTACGCTTACCCGGCCTACTAAGACGAGTAATTTCGCCTTTAAGCGTAGCGAGCGTAAGATTCTATTAGCTTACTAGCTTTAGTATATCGTCGTAGTTATCCGACGTTCGGTTATAGATGTCCTAGAGCGGGTAGTAGATATTAAAGTCTCCGACGAAGGCGGCTCTATAGCACGGCGTGCTCGATACGAGAGCGGGAAGCGGGCTCTATTTAGGCTCCCTAATATAGATCGGGGAATAGACGGAGAAGATTATAGTATTAGGCTTAGTAAAGGTAACGCTGCACTAGTCGACGCCTCCGTCGCTAGTTAACGACCCGATATCGTGATATATATATATATCCCCCCCCCCCCTTTATAGATATAAAGCGCCGCGCGGCCGGTAGTAAAGATAAGACGGTAGCTGCTCCTGCTCGGGTATATTAGATAGCTAGTCTTAGCGTTCTTAGCTAGCTCTTAGATTATAATAACGTCGGCGGCGTATAAGGCTTAGAGCGTAAGCTTAGTAAGAGTAGGTTATTAGTTCGTATTCTAATATATTACTATAATTAATATTTAGTATTATCTATAAGGACGTCGGCGACTCTCTCTTAAGACACTCTTATCGTATTAGCGGCCCGCTAGCTAACCGTAGAAGCCGAGAGTGCCGATTAGCCCCGCACGCGTACGGTCTTAGTCGAGGGGCGGCTAAGGCTGGTCGAGGTCGTTTAGGGTAGGGCGGTAGTAGCGAGTCGTTAGCTGGTTTATCGAGCTCGGGTGGCCGAGGGCGCGGCGTTAGGACGCGGCCGCGGCTTTCGAACCGCCTCGCTCTAAAGGCGTAGGCCTTACGCGCTCTATCCTAGTACTCTTTAGTCTTATTATAGCGGCGGTCCTACGCTAGGTATACGCCGCCGTAAAGGGGACACTTATAGGGAGATTAGCCTAGGGCGGCCGGGCACTCGTTATCTAGGTACGGGTTAGTGCCGCACCGTCTATACGTCGGCTTCGCTTTATAGTAGCGGGCAAGGTAACCTATTTAGTAGCAGCGGAAGCACTATTTTAGGTTAAGCGAGTCGTCGTAGGGTTCTAAGTTAAAAAGTTCGGACTAAAGAAGTAGTCCCTAATCGTAAATCTTATTCGCCGTATTTACCCCGTCTACTATAAGTATAAGGGTCGTCTTCGTCGCTCTAGCGCCCTTTGCTCTACGCGCTTTAAGGTAACTTCGACCTTATTCTCCGCTATAATCGCCTTCGTCGCGGTCTCGTTATCTCGGTCTTATAGTGCCTTAATAGGAACTCCTTTAATAATTAGCGTATAGCCGCCCTAAGAGAGCGTCGCTTACGGTCCGAAGGCGTTATATAGCCGGTCCGTTCTTATACGATACTATTTAGCGTCTTTCTCGAAGGTAATAACTATATCTCCGCTTCGAAGCACTCGGGCCGCGATCGTAACGGTAGCGCTGAAAGCGCGATTAATAGCCTAAACTATCTCTAGGGGGGCGACGTTATCTTAGATCTTAGGTAATGCCGCTACCGCGGACTACTAATTCCCTATCGAGCGAGTAGGGACCGGTTTCTCCGCGGGGGCTAGGTATTAGCGGGCAGTCTACGCGCCGGCTACGATCTCCGCCTAAGTCTTCTTTATAGTCTTGCCTCCTATAGCTACTTTGACTGCTTCCTTAATTATCGCCGAGAGTTCTATTTTCGTCGTAGTAAGTTTATCTAAAGTTTAGCTATATAGCGCGTGCGCCTCGCGATCGGCGCGTAAAAGCTTTTAGATAGCCTCCTAGACGCCTTAGAAGGTCTCCCTGTATACTAGGCTAGCGATATATCGGTAGGCTTCTCGTACGTGTTCCTCGGGCTAGTCTCGGTCCGTAGGAGGGTTAGGATTAGTGCGCGATGCCGTTATAAACGCTCCTTAGCCGGTATTAAGGTAGTGCATACTCTACGCTATTACGTTAAGGGCGAATCGAGGGTATAGATTCTGATAGAAGTGTTAAAACCGATTTTAGGGAGTGCGTTAGCCCTTAAGCGTCTAAGTGCTCCTCTACGCCTCCGTCTACTTCTCCTAAGTATTTAATAATTAAGAGAAAAATAAGGTAAAAGAGGTATTCCTAATTAGTAATATCCGACTTATTAATTTAACGGTCGAGCGGTAATTAGTATAGTAGATAGATAAGTAGTAGGAAGGGAAAGAAGGATAGAGGAGTAGTACGATACTATCGGCTAGTATAGGCACCGCTATTAGTAGGTTACCTAAAGGATTAAGGGAGGGCTACCTAAAGGATTATTATAAGGCTATATATCGGGGACCTATAAAGACCTTACGTATAGGGCTAGTTTAGTGCCTATATAAGTTACCTAAGGGTCCCTCTAACTATAGTATAAATAGGGCCTTATAGCCGCTTCTTTCTAGCTAGATTATATATCTTTATCCTTTTTTATACTGCCCCTACCTTATAAGTACTAGAATAATAGTCTATTAATAGATACCTTAAGCGCTAATCTCTCTTAATCCGGTTCCTTTACTACTTAACGTAATAGATCGTAATATAAACTAGTAGCTAAGTCTTACTTAGTTCTATTATCGTAAAAACGGGTTAACGATCTAGGTCTAGAGGTTACTTAGTCGGGCTAACTTTAGCAAAGGCGACTAAGAAAGATAAATAATATTATTATTAAGCGGTAGTATTAAACCTTCTAGATAACAACGTTATCTAAGCGGCCTAGGTAGCGATATCGCTACTATAAGTAAGCTATAGGTAATAGAACTATAAGGAGTAACTTTTTATTAGAGAGGAGGAAGAATCGAAGGATAAGGAACTTAATTAATTTATTACTTATATTTTCTCTTCGCGAGATCTATCGGGTCCCTAATCTATATTATTAAGGCGTCTCGATGCTTAATCTTTAATAGACTACCGGGTCTTAAACCCCTAAGGCCCCTAAGTACCGTCGTATAGTAAAATACGAGCCTAGTCTTAGGCCGGTAAGGGATATCCTTTACCCTTCTCTAGAGCGTATTAAGGAGAGAAATAATATCGGAAGACGTTATCTCCGACTTTTTAAAGCTCTATTTCTTAGATAAACCGAGCTTATCGGCGAGAGTCGGTATCTACTAATCCCCCGCCCCCCCCCCTTAACGCGTTAGCGAAAAGTAGATATAGGCGAAGAATATAATAGCGAGAGTATAACTTACTCGACCGATCTCGTAAGCCGGGCTATAGCCTCGCGCTATCGCTCGTAACGAGAATTTAAGGGACTAGAACGATGCTCGACTTAGGTCGGATTGCTGCTTAGGCCTTATAACCTTCTACTCGGCCTCGTTAATAAGAAGATACTAAACGTCTTTAGCCGAGCTAGCGTTCTAAATAGTCCGTATATACTTATATTCGTAGGGTCCTAGATAGGGGCGTTTAGTAACTAAGTCCTAGATATATATCTTTAGAAATGCCTAAAAGTATAATATAGCCTCCCTTAACCTAAGGTAGAGGTTAAACTAAGCGTTCTCTAGGTCGATTTTAATAGATCGAGCAAAACTATATAATAAAACACGCGTTAGTAGCTATTCGGCTTTATATATATAGATAAGATAAGAAGCGATTAATTATAATACGGTCTCGCGACCTACTCTTCCTAATTCTCCTATATCCCCTCTCGGCGCTTTTTAGTTTCCGGATCTAGATAAGAGTTTACCTTAAGTAGATGTTTACGGTATTGCTATAGCGTAGCTAGAGCCTCTTTCGGGTTAAAGGTCCTTATACGAGGTCGATAAAAGAGAGTAAGCTCTAGGGCTAGGTTAGACTAACTACTAGGGCTAGGCACGTGTTAGTTCGTAACTATAGTAGAGACTAAGGACGAGATAGAGGCGATAAAGTTTATAAGGGAGGAGGGTAACCGGAAGAACTTAGGGCGGTTAGAAGAGAGACGAGCGACGAGGTAGAAGAAAAGTAAGGGGGAGGGAGGAGAGAGGGGGGGAGAAGGGAGAAGGCAGAAGTAGGAGACGGCAGGGCAAAGGATATAATAGTAGCGGAAAAGAGACTTTAATATAAGGCAGGGGTTATAGGTAAGAAGGCGGATCTAAGCGCCTAAACGCCGCGGCGCGGTACTTCTATCGCTAATAGCTACTAAAGTAAGATATTCTCCTTCCGCGTAAAGATATATATATAAGAAGTTATAGGGTAAGGCTTTAACTACTAATTACTTTATAACTAACTAAAGAAGGAAAACCTAAATCGCGCTAGCGTATATCTATTAGTAGGAGACGTGTCTAGAGGTATTAGTGTTTTAGGTCTATATAAGTATCGCTAAGCGCTTCCGCTAGTCCTTTAATATAATTACGTAGGATTATAAGATTCTAGGGTATAATAACCTAAAGATAGATATATTACTACTAGTAAAGAGATAGCTAGAAAAGAAGGACTATAGGCGGTGGCTCTTAGTTATTAATAATACTAACGATATAGAGCTCTTCTTTAATCCGCGTAGGCCGACTATAAGTATATTCGCGAGTAATAGTAATTTCGCACGCTATCTTCTAGAGTATAACCACGGGCGGCCGAGGGGGCGGGGCCGAAGGTATAGCGACGGCGGCGGACCCTATAAGAGGGAATAAGACGAGAACGTTCCTACTTAAGGCGGCGAACCGAGTCTTTACGGAGCGGCCGCTATCGTAAGTCGAGGTAATCGCGCACCTCCTAGGGTACCCAGCGGAGTTTAGCAGCGGCTCGGCGTGGGCGTACGTGAACGCGAACCAGCTCTACTAGGCCGTCTTCCGCCGGTAGCGGCACCTCTAACGGGCGACGCGCTAGACGAGACGGTCGTCGTCGAGGAGGCCGGCCCAAGGATCTCTCTTATCGAGGCCTACTAGTATAGGGGCGAGCTCCTACGGGGCCTCTGCCTTTATAACTACGCATCGCTTATAAGGCTAAAGCGAAACGGCAGCGGCTCTAACTATAGGGCGGGCTAGGGCGAGGTACCCTTCGCGGAGAGCTAGGCGTCGGGCATCGGCTAATAGCGCTTAGGGCGGCGGTATAGCACCTAGCCCTATTTATGCCGTGGGAGTCCTTCCTCGGCGAGGAGGCAGGCGATATTAACGATATCTAGGCGCGGGCGCGGGGGTCGCTAGCGCCGAGGGTCGCGCGGCTCGCAGATAATATACAGCTCCTCCGGCGGTCGGCGGAGGACGCGAAGCGCGACGCTAAGCAGTGGGCCGCCACGGCCGAGGAGGGCGGTATAACGGCGCCGTAGGCCGGCGATAAAGGCAGGGGGGGGGCTAAGGGGGGCGGGGAGGCGTACCGCGCCGGCGGGGCGGGCGACGCGGCGCGGCTTATCGACGTCGTCCGGAACGCCGCTAGTACGGGATAAGTTACGGCGTAGTTAATAGAGCTACTAGCGATAACGTAGCAGCTCTACCGGTTCTAGTAGTCGGCGCTCGGGTCGGCGGCCGAGCTCGCGGCGACGGTAGTAGCGGAGGAGAGGGCAGGTAGGCGGGTGAACCTACCGGGCTCGGAGCTCTCGGGGGCGGCGCTGCTATAGTAAGAAGAGGTATAGGCTATTAAGTCGTAGTAGGGGGCTTCGGCGAGGACGATATAGACGTAACGGCGGCCGACGGCGACGTAGACGCTAGCATAGCGGCGGGGATACGCGTGCGGCTCGGCCCGTCGAGCTCGTTCGTTGCCGCTAGTAGGGAGCTAGCGGGGTAGCTCACGCTTAACGAGAAGCAGGCTATCGCCCTCCTAATCGTGTGTCGGTAGCTCGACCGAATCCGGCGGGGCAACGAAGTAGGCGGCGACGGCGGCGCTTAGCTCTGCCTATTTATCGGCGGCGAGGGCGGCACCGGTATATCGCGCGTTATTAAAGCGCTCGTCGAGCTACTCGCTAGGAGGGACCTATTAAGCCGGCTACTAGTTACGGCGATATTAGGGACGGCGGTAGCATAGATTAATAGTATTATACTATACTCGGCCTATAGCCTTACGGTCGGTTAAGGCGGCTAGGCGGGAGGGGCGACGAGGGACGTAGACAGCGTACGACGGCTAGCCTAGATTCCCCTCTTAACTCTATCGTCGCGAGCACCTCCGACCTACCTATACGCCCTCTTCGCTATCGTATATAGAAATAAGCTACCTACTATAGACCTATCGCTCTCTTTCGCCTCCTACCTTTACTAAAACGAACTATTCTCCCTCCTAGGGTGCTGCTCCTAACGTAAATTATCGCTATAGAATTACTATTACTTTATATATTATAGCGTTTATCCCTTTTAAGGATAGCTTTAGCTTCTAAACCCGTTTCTTACGAAAGTGCCTGCCTTTAGACGTTCTCCGTAACCTCGTTTATATCCTATACGTTACGCTTCCCCCTTCTCTTTTCCTTACTAGCTTACCGCTATACCTCTCGGCTATATTTAGCGGCGACGAGGGGCTTATAGTTACGCCTTAGTAGAAGGCGTCTTTATTATAGAAGCTAACTCCGCTTCTTGCCTATTAGTTATTGCTCTATATAGAGGATACGATTTTCTACTATAAAATATTATATACTGTTCCTTAGTTATATAAGCTATAGGGACGACGGTCGTTAAAGTCGGCGGGTTCTATAAAGGCCGTTATAGCGTTTAAGGCTAGCTATAAGCCTACCTTTACGGCGTTACTTACTTCCTCTCGCTAGCTCCCTAGCTTGCCTTTAGCTTATATACCTTCTTATATACCTTTTAGTCCTCCTTTTAGTATTACTTACTATAGTACGCGACGGCTAGGCATCGGCTATACCTCCTCGCCCCCGCTATCTCTCTATAAACCTAGTAGGCCTTCCCCTCTATGCTCTACGTATCCTACCCTTATATTTACGTCGCGCCCTTAATTCCGCCCGCTTACCCCGCCTTTACTATCGTATCTTATATTTCCTACCTCGTCTTAATTTCGCATCCTTCTTTACCGTAGAACGACGATACGACTATAAGTATAAACGGCCTCTCTATATATAGGTACGATATCGGGCTCTATAGAATCTCCTTTATAAGTCCGCTATAGCTCTCGCAGCGTACCCTTGCTGCCTTCCGATACGCTGCCTTATACTCCCGTAAGATCGGCCTTATCTACTATAGGAATAGTGTACTAGCTACGTAGTTCGGCCTCCCTTAGCCTACTTACGTTACGAACGTCTTTAGGATACTATGCTTATACTTAAGCTCCGTGGCCCCGAATTCGTATTAGAACTCTACGGAAATATTATAAGTAGTTATACTATAGTTGTTTTCCTAACTACTCGATCGGTAGCTAAGGTAGACGCTTCTACTCTTATTCTCCTATTTATGCCTTAGTACTCCTCTTATACTCCCTTCCTCTCGCTTACCCCGTAATTATTATTACCGCTTTACTTACTTTCTTACTTTTTCTACCTCTTCCCTATAGCGGGATAGTGCCCGAATAGCCGCTTTCTTTACCTACCTTTTTTATATACTTTAGTTCCTAGCGCTACCGCCTGCTTATATTCTTTCTCTCGCCTTATCTTTATCTTATTTATCTCTTTAATCTTCGGCCTTCGTTCCTTAAGGCTCTTTACGTAACCTATAAGGGGTTGCCTTACCCGTTACGTTATTAGAGGCCTTTTTTCTACTAGTAGAATTACTCCTATACGCGCCTAGATATTTTCTACTAGTAGATTAAAAGCGGTATACTATAGTAGAAATTACTACTAGTAGAATTACTAAGCACTCCTATACGCGTTTAGATATTTTCTACTAGTAGAATTAAAGCGGTATATAATAGTAGGAATTATAAGTAAGGCAACCGCTTATAGGTTACGTAAAGAGCCCTAAGGGACGAAGCTAAAAGTTAGAATAATAAACGGTAGGCAGGTAGTAGTATTAGAAACTAAAAGTATACTAGAAGGTAAGTAAATAAAGCGGCTATTTACGTAATCTTTTCTATCGTAGACTTATAGAGGGAATTAGGGGAAAAAAAAGGTAAG
The DNA here is from genome assembly GCF_020360975.1 of Hirsutella rhossiliensis. Lineage (NCBI taxonomy): Eukaryota > Fungi > Ascomycota > Sordariomycetes > Hypocreales > Ophiocordycipitaceae > Hirsutella > Hirsutella rhossiliensis. The sequence goes on along the minus strand of NW_025408677.1, from coordinate 1,232,503 downwards.
AACGTAGCTAAAGTAGCGCTAGAGATTACGGGGTAAGAGATAAGGAAGGGAATATAATGCTAGGCTACGGCGACGATAGCGCGACCCCGGTCCCGGCTGTCTTCGTCTCGTAGACGTTATCCCCGACCGGGCATTCCCCGGCTACCTAATCTCGGCGGAGCTTACGATGTACTTTAGGCCGCTAGCGGGCATCGTACTAGTCTTAGAGATAACTAAGGACTTTTACTTTATCGGATGCCGGCCGGGACGATCCTACTAACGCCTATTAACGTTAAGATCTAAGCGTAGCGGAAGCGGCTATAGTAGCGCAACGACGTTAGCCGCGAGGGCCTACCGTGCGCCGCGGCCTTCGCCTACACCGACTATAAGGTGCAGGGCTAGAAGCTGGAGGGCGTGGCGCTAGAGCTCCGGGGCCCCCCGGGGGGGGGGGACTACGGTAGAGGGGAGGGCGGTGCCGTCGCCGTGTAACCCGTATAGTCTATACGTACAGCTATCGCGGTGCCCGACGCTCGACGACGTTAGAGGTATAGGAGCGGGACCTAGTAGGGAGCCAGGTCTCTAAGGAGATAACGACGGCGTAGGCCTATATTATTAAGGTTCTACTATTTACTAAGAATTATCGACGATATTCGCGTCGCTTCTACTTATCGCGACGGACGTATCGGTTAAGACTAAATCTTAGTTAAGGGTGTTAAACGATATTCCGCCCTAGTCGAGGAGGTGTCCTAACCTATATAGGCACCGTTCTTATATATATAACTAGGACCTTTATCCCCTTAACTTAGGTAGTAGTTAAGGCTAATAGACTCTCTATAACCGTTATATATATAGTATCTCTTATTTCCTTTTAATAAAGGGGACTAACCCCCCCGGCCGCGACCTTATCGCAACGACCGAGACGCGTAACGAATCCCCTACTATAAGTCTATAGCTAACACGCCTCGAATAGGAAGCTTAGAGAATTAGAAACGGGGTATATACGAAGTAGACCTAGTATATAGTACTAATATATAGCGCCTAGGGCGGAATAAAAACGAAACGTAAGATAAGATTATATATTATTAAAGATATAACGGTTAATAGCCTCCCTAATTAATTTAGGGGTAACCTAAACTATCTTTCCTAAAAGTCCTTTTAAATTAAGGTAAGAATTAGGCTATAACTATTCTATCTACTACTTTCTCCTATATATTATCTAACGGCGCTTAGCTTTTTATTATCGTCTATACTTAACCTGCTCTAATAATCTAAGCGGGACCCTATAGACTAACTAGATATAGTTCCGAAAATAATCTAAATGCTTAAAAGTCTCTTTCCTATATTTAGGATAGTTATATCTAATTATCTTACCGCGCTACTTAGCACGTTCCCGTTCTACTAAGTGCTAGTCGTTAAAGTAGTTATTCCTTATAGTTAGACGATACTATCGAATCGTCCGCTCTCTAAGAGGCAATTGCTCGTCGCTAATATAGTCCGGATACTAGGTCGCTTCTATAAAAAGCGGGAAGGGATCGGGTCTAGGCTCTAGCTCGGAACTAGCGTATAGCTCGGGTAACTCTTACTTAATAGACTACCCGACTTAGGCTTTTAGCCGGGTCCGGCTATTCTTTCCCGTCTCTTTCTTATCGTATAGAGCTACTATAAGGTCGATAGCCTCGATTCTATACTAGGAGATCTCCTTCTTAGTCTAGCTCCTAGGCTAATAATAGAAAATCTCGGCTAGTCTAGCGCGCTTAGGCACGACGAGATCGATAGCTAGCTCCTCGTATTCCTCTTCTACCTCTCCTCGAGCTTATGCCTCGACGTCTTAGGTCGGACGGTGGTAAAAGTAATACTCGCGATATCCTTTTACGATCCTCCTCTCGCGCTCTACCCGCTTAGTCTTAATCTTATTTATAAGTTTTCGGATATCCTCCTTATCCTCGTAGCCGTCGATTCGATACCGTCCTTACTTAAGAGTCGCTCGCTTCTCTTTTAATACTACTATCTCTAGGTCCGGCGGCGTATTAGCCTATACCTCGTTAGGCACTATATCCTTAACGGCCTAAGGGTCGCGGGTAAGGCTAACGTATGCGAATATCTAGAATAGTTTATTCTACTTCTCCTCCTCTAAGAAGGCATTCTAGATATCGAACTAGGTAATCTTATTTAGATATACGCTATAGAAAGTAGTAAACCTAGGGTTATAACGTATTATCTAGTTACGGACTATATCCGGTGCGTCGCTTAGAGAGCTAAACTAGTTAGTATTACCGCCCGTCTTAGAAGACCCTCTTCGCTAGCTAGTCTATAGGGCGGGGCTTAATATACTATTAATAGCGTTTATAGCGCCTCTCCGAGCGAATCTCGGCGTCTAGGGCTTCTCGTGTCCCGAATTAAGGCTCTACCGACCTATATCGTAATTTAGCTTAGAGTATAGCATAGCTTCGTCGGCGGAAAGGGTAGTACTATAAACCCGCCGGAAAACCGGCACCTTAAGCATTGACTCCTTCTACCGGAGCGGCGTAGATTGCGTCGGGCCCTAGACCTTTGTCTTAAATATACGGGATATATTCGTTAAGCTTTACGCATTAAACGTATAGTTATATAGCGCTAGGGCGATAAGAACTATAATAAGGTAGAATATTAGCTTCCTAGTAAGGGTAAAGAAAAAGATAGTTCTAACTTATAATAATTAGTATATACTATAAGGCTAATCGACTAGAGCGGCTTAAGGCGTACGGTTTAAGCTTATTATCTGCTCCCTTATAGTTAATAAACTTAATAGCTATAACCGGGACGGAATTCCTAGTAGTAGGGTAACGGACGATTATTATAAAGATATCCTTATAGTAGAGAGCTTTAGGACGACTACGCTTAGTCGTCTCCTATATAATTAGCTTAGCTAGCTAATAAGATACTTTATCTATCGCCTCGTCTAACTCTTTCTCGCCGTTAGTTAACTAGACGACTTTTAAGCTAAAGAGCTCCTCGATAAAACTATCCTTCGGATTCTTCCTCTAACTATCTACTAACTTAGTAGGCCGTGCCCTAGTATAGCATAGAATCTAATAGTAGCCCGCTAGCTAGATACGATAGCGCTCGAGGGCAAAGGTACTAGCATTATACGCTATATTAAAGGTTAAGATAACCTAGAGGCTATCTACGTTTAGGACTAGCTTACTATTAACGTTAGGCGCCCGGAGGCTAAACCGAGGAACTAGGACGTTATAGTAATACTAATAGCGCGTTAGTAGACTTAGGAATTAGATATAATATAGGGTGGTATATTAAGGGTACCTTATAGACCTCTTTACTATTATTCCGGTCTATATATCGTCCGGTAATAGTTATATAGAGCTACTAAAACTAACGTATATACTCTTCTAATATACCCTATAACTTAACCTTATAATTTCTATAGATAAAGAGGAAGAAGTCTATTATAGTTTTACGAGCTAGGTTCCGGATTATCGCCTTCTAGTTACTAATCTAATTATTAGTATAGTACCTATATCGTTGAGTTTAGCCCTTAGTCCGAATGCTTAACGGGGATAGTACGATATACCGCGTCTATTTTCTAAAGATACTAGTAACGTTAATCTTCGTTTTAACCGAGTACTTCGGCTTAATAAAACGAACGACGCGTAGCTACTTTCGGTTTCTAGCGTGCTCCTCTACTAATAACGGCGCTAGCTTTACGACTCTCTCGCGCTCTTTAGCGGTAAAACGCTAAAGGAAGTTAAGGTAATGCTCTAGGGGAGCGTGCGCGAGGGGGTATCGGGCGATCGCGGTCGATATAATTATAAGTAGGTTTAGCGGGAAGGCGCAACTGCTAGTATTAAGCATTTAAATAGGGGCGTATCCGCTATTTATAGTAGATAACGGCTATACTAGCTAGCTAGCAACGCGGCATTCTGCCTAGGCGGCTATAGTTAGACTCCTCGGACGAGGCAGGCCGAGGGAGTGAGCTAGGATTAGTGGCTCCTTAGCGAGGGGATTATGGGCCGGCGTGGCACATAGCGCTTAGAGGTAGACAGTACTTAGCAAGGCCCCGCTTCTAGCTAGTATGCCTCGTTGCTAGAGCTGCTTAAAATAGCGGTATAAACCTCCGGATTAGGCCGCTCTAGCAGCGCTTCTTACATTTAAAGAGTAATATATAAGAGTAAGAAAAGGTATAAGATAAGCTATAGACCTTTACTTAGTAAAAGGGGTAGTCTTTTAAGGAGTTCTTACTAGAATTTAAAGAGACTTTAACTTAAGCGGCGGGTAATACTACTTAAGAAGATAGCGCTAAACTTACCTAGCTATAAAACTTAATCTTCTTAGCGCTTTAAGACCTACTTATCCTTATTATAATACCCTTTACTTATAAGGGCTATATAGCTTACTTTATAAAGGTAGCTTAAGGATATAAGTAAACGCTATACTTTTAAAAGCTATATAAGCGCTTAGCTTTAAGCGGAACTAACTAGCTAAATAGTTCTTCCTTACTTAGCTTATTTATAACTAAGCCTACTCTTAAGTTAGCGACCGATATAAATAATAATATCTAAATAGCGGCTATATACCTTAAGGGGCATAGTTATAGTAAGGCCCTAGCTACTTTATTAATAGTATAGCTTAGTAAGATAGCTAAGTAAGTACCTTATAAGGAAATAAATAAATAATATAAAGAGGGCCGCTATATATATTATAGTATAAGTATATATATAGTTAGGTTATACTTTAACCTTTTAGTAAGGGGGCTAGTAAGATATAAGTTACTTATACTTTATTAAAATCTAATAATAAAGGAGATAAAGAAACCTCCGCTATATATAAAGTAAAGGTAAAAGCTTAGCTTTAGTATAAATATAGGCTTTAGAGCTTAGTAAGCTAATACTAGCTAAAGAGGACTTAGTAAAGTATATTAAAAAAGAACTTATATTAATACTAGTTATTATAAACTAAACTTACTTTCTTTTTACCCTTATAAATAAGGGCTATTAATATTACGCTATAATTAGTAAAGTAAAAGCCCTTAAGCTATACTTACTAATAAAAAAGATTTACCTTAAGTATATAAAGGGCGCTTTAGCCGCGATAAAATGCGCGGTTATTAAAGGTATCGCCTAAGTAACTATAAAGGTTAATAGCCTCTTATAGCTACTAATAGTATCTATAGTACCTTAGCTTAAGTTTCCCTTAATTATTAAAAAGCTATAGTTAATATATATAAAGTTATACTTAGTACTATATAAAAAAAGGCTATAGTTTAGACCTATATAGTCTTAAGTTTAGTATAATAATAAAGGAGAAAAAGCGCTAAATACCTTACTTAACTTATAAGATACTTAAGAAGTCTTAGCCTTAGTATTTATAAGTATATTATAGTAGATTTATAAGCGGAAAGGGCTAGCTATAGCTATAGTATTAATCTATATAGTTAGCTTAGTAGATATTAAGAAAGCGCTATAACTAAAGCGCCTTATATTAAAAGAGGAGCTATTATAAGCTATCTTATTATAGTTCTATAACCTATTATAGCTCTTTTAAAAATGTAAGGCTAATAAGTTAAACCCCTATAGCTAGGTATAGCCTATATAATACTGCTTTATATAAAGGATAATAGTAAGGAGCTTCCCTTATTATTTAAGCTACTATATAGTATATTATAAAAGGAACTACTAGTATTAAAGAAGACCTTTATAAACCTCTTTAATAAGGGATTTATTAAGGTTAGCTCCTTTAAAGTAATAGCTCTAGTCCTATTTATATAAAAGCTAAGAGGGGTACTTTATTTTTATATAAACTACTAAGCGTTAAATATAATTATACGCTTAGACTAGTACTTCCTTTTACTTATAAGAGAAACCCTTTATAACCTAATAAAGGTAAAGTAGTTTATAAAGCTTAATATTATCTAAGCGCTTTATAAGGTATAAATAGTATATAGGGAGAAGTAAAAGATAGCGTTTTATATAAGATATAGCTTATTTAAGTAAATAGTTACCCTTTTTAGCTTAATAAGTGCCCTAGCTATATTTTAATATTATATTAACTAAGTACTTAAGGGTTTCCTTAATAAGTTTATATCTATATATATAAATAATATTCTTATTTATTTAAGTAGGAGCTATAAGGACTATATATAAAGGGTATAAAAGGTATTAAACTACTTAGCGGAATATAGCTTATACCTAAACCTAAATAAGTATAAATTTAGTATTAAGCGTATTAAATACCTTAGCTTTATTATTATTATAAGTATAAGTATATAAGTAAACTTAGCTAAGATTAAAGCTATTTATAATTAAGCGGCCTTAATATTATAATAAAGTATATAAAGCTTCCTTAGCTTTACTAACTACTACTAAGTTTTTATTAAGGAGTTCTCGCGGATTATACTACTACTTAATAAGCTAATAAGAGATAGGGCCCCTTTTTCTTAGTAACTTATGTAAGTAAAGGCGTTCTAAGCCCTTAAGGACTTATTTTTATAGGCCTTTTTCTATATATATTATTATTTATATATAGCCTTTAAGGCTATAATAAGGCTAGTAAGAGGAGCCTCTTATTAATAGTCCTAGCTAATTATCTAACCTTATAGCTTATAATTAATTAAGGAGGATTTTCCTTTATATAAATATAAAGATAATAAAGAAAAGGTTAATTTAGCTAGTCTTATACTATATCTTTCCCCTTTATTACTAGGTTTCTAAGCCCCTTATATTTTCCTATATTAAGGATTAAAGTAGTTATAAAGGTTAAGAGGCGTTATAGCGTTATAGCTATACTATCTTATTATTATATAGCTTAAAACCTATTTTATTATATAGCCTTAAAGCTATTTTTACCTTATTATAAGCGGGGACTATTAGTATTAGTTAGTTAAGGCTAGTAATAAAGTAGCTAGATAAGCTAAGAAGGGGGAGTAGGATTTAAACCTATAACCTTATAAAAGAAGTAAGTCTTTTAAGCGCTTTTACTATTATACTATCCCTTCTTTTATAGGCCTTAGTACTGTCGGGCGGTGCGCGCACAACCCACACTGTCCAATCAGCAAAGAGCCGAGGCCCGGCGCGCACTGCGACGGGGTTGTGTGCGCACATCGCGCGCACTTTCTCCTCGCGCACAGCCTGGCGTGGCACCCAAATTCCATCGTCCAATCAGTACCTCCAGCCCAGTCGCGGCGCAGGTCTTGCGCTGGTCTCTCGCTGCCCATCACTCCTTTGTGTGCGAATCGATGCTTACGGCTTAGAGGCGCCCGCGCCTCTTGAGTTGCGGAAGAAGCCGTTGATCGATGGAATCGCCCTGCCCGTGTCATACTTACCGGAGCAGGCTTTTGTCCTCGACGTGTTGGCCGGCAATTGTCTCACTCCGTGATGGCTCGCTGGGTCCCGCCGCAGCTTGTGAATACGCAAGTGTGTCGTCCAAGTGCGAAGTAAAGACCATGTGCAGACATGTTCACATAGGGGACAGTTGGGGCCCTTGGGGGCGAGCATCACCCTGCCAGTGCCAATCAAGCAGACACCCTGACAGTAATGACCCTCGTGGCCAGCGCATCGTTCGCGGAGCTGAGGTGATCATGCTGATCGCGCCGCGCGCGGAGCTTGACCATGCATATATGACGGCGAGCCAATGCTTCGAGAGGATTGACTGATGACCAGGTAAACGACCGCTGCTTTAGGATTTACTTAGGATTAGCTCTAGGATGCAGCATCACTTTCTCAAGGATCCAAGGTCGGTGTGCAGTAGTCAATCCTATGTCTGTAGAGACAAAGTGCGGCAAAACTATTAAGAAGCTTTAATTGTCGCAACATCTCCCACTATAATCACTTCAGCTCACTTTCACATCGTTTCATCATTGTCAAGGTCATCTACCGTCAAAAGTCTAAATCATCTTTTCCACTTCAACCTATAGTACAGCTTAGCATGTCCAGCGGAAGCCTCGTGTGCAACAATATCCTCGCGGTCCTATACCAGGCGGCTCGTGGACATGACATGGAATTCAGGTCGAAGAATTTTTGGCAAAACCTTCTAATTCAACAATTCACCTATGCCCAGGGCTATACGGTCAACTCGGAAGTGAGTCCGGACGGAGATTCGCGAACGCGAGTGGATTTAAGCGTCGGCCTTGTTACCGAGGCGCATCACCACACATTGCTTTTACTCGAAGCAAAAAGGACAGGGACGGGAGCTAAACCTATACGGGAAGTTGAAAATCAGCTGGCCGAGGCAGCCAAAACATATCTTCGGACAACTAGATCACGTCTCGTTTACGGCATGACGACCTGGGGCACAACCGCCCGGTGCTGGTGGTTCGAGTTACAAGCAGACAACAAAGTCAGAAGGACAGCATACTTCGGAGAAAACGAAATCACCTATGCGAAAGATGAATACATCGATGCAAACGACGAGAGAGCCTTTTTCATTTCAGCCTTTTTTGCAAAGATCAGGGGTGATGGACCTGTTCCTGTACCTACCGCGCTTCAGTTGCCGTCTCAAGCAGGGGGCTCACAAGGAGGCTACAGCTACTCGGCTCACCCAGCAGGGTCATCTGGGACTTATCATGTGGCGGGCTGGGATTAGTCAGCAAGTCGTGTTTTGAGGAGGGCGGCTCGACGCGGGGCCCGGCGGTGGCGACCCGACCCAGCCAGCTGCCCTTGTTCCTAAGAGCTGATTGATGAATTCCACTGTTTGACCCTCACCAAATATTGCTCCGATTCTGTCAGTCTGTCCCGGTGAGCGTGGCCTTCGAAATGCACAGCGCGCGACGCTGTGCACTTTGCCAATTCGACATCGATGTGACGGACAAGATGGCCATACGTCTGTCTTCCCCCACTGCCCAAGCTTCGAGAGCCAACTTACGGGCAAGTCGAGAGCTAACTTATGGGCAAGTCGACGTAGAGGAACGACCGGCTCCATATACAGGCCTATCACCGCCTAAGCGCATCGTCTCCAGCGATATCGATTGCCCAGACCTTCGTCATGCTTGCCATGCCTTCTGTCAGGAGAGGGTAGAACCGGTCTGCTTGCAAGCATTGCTTCGCGTGACAAAGTATTCCCACATGACCACTGAGGATGAGGAACGCCGACGTCGCCTATGGCTGCGAGATCGTCTAAGGTCTGAGCTCGAGGCCTACTACGCCGTCGAAGCCCCCTGCAAAATGAGGAATCTAAGCTCAGATCTCTGGCATTACATAGCAGACTATCTTCTGCCACACTACGCGTTACTGAACATCCGCGGAGTTCTGCCTGGCCCCCGCGCCGTCTCCATCAACAGCATCACAACAGCTAAGAAGATGTGGTACGGCTTCACCGATTACGAGGGCACAAGCTACGTTTCGTGGCTCTCTAGCTCTCCTAGAGGGCCTAGATCCCTATCGCTTGCTTCCAATGCCGACCGTGCTCCCGGGTGTCTCCTCCTCACGGCAGAGAATCATCTTGGCATCACAGACGTGCGGCTTTCTGACTTCCGTGAGTCGAATGCCATCAGCGAAAGACCCGGAACTTGGTGGCGGACTATCCCACTTGATTGCCTGGGAATGAAAGTCGATGTAGAGTCGGATGTAAGTTGCATTCCTATCAGGCGTGGTATCCTAGCTCATCATCTATCAGGGCATCAAACTTCGGCGCTTGGTGTGTGGAGATCTTGGAACCATCGCGTGGAGCGTCCCAGAACCAAGAACACCCCGATTTCACTACTTCACCGACGGCAGCTCGTCCCGGGCACCTGCTCGTATGACCTTTTTCCGATCCAATCATCCAGAGGCGACTGGCTACTCGTTCCTTTGGGATTGCGGCCTAGTTCACATTCACGCGCACGTAGCTGGTGAAGACACGGCGTTCTATCGATCATTGCCGCCTGGTTCCTGGCTGTACATGCCAGTAGACCACGGCGAATTCATCTCAGAAATTTGGCAGCAAAAGTCCCTCTTCTTCCGAGAACGGGCTATCGCGGTAGGCTGGCGAACTCGTTCTTGCCGCTAGGCGAATCTGACCGTGCGCCTACGCAGTTTGTGACGAACAATGGCCGAGTCTTTGTAGCAGGTATCTATCTGAGGGCGGACCGGATGCCATTTGTCTTGATAGAGCGCCCCAGTCAAGAGCTCGGTCGGATCTACTTCGAGAGTTCGGCCAACGGAATCGGGGCTCTTGCATTTGCAACAGATGCTCCGAGGATAGAGCACTTGCTTTTCAAATGCCCCCAGCCGTCGCCAAACAATATACTTCTTTCTATCGAGAACTACTTCTTCTCTTCACATTCTCTGGATCGCTTGGAAGAAGTCACGCCCTGTCTCGCCAAGGACGGTACGGGCGTCGTCGGCCTTATCCTTCATTTCCCAGATGGACATCGAGGAAGCCTTGGACAAGTAAGATTCGACTCTTTGGGAGACCGCTTTACTATTGCTGAAAAACCGTCGTGGTTCCTCGGATTCGGGAAGCAGCAGGGTAGATACCCCTACGTTGTGAAGGTTGCAGCATGCCGACCGAGAGTGGACGGAGATGTGCAGGATGTCATGGAATTATCTCGCACGGGTAAACTAGAGTGGATTTGGTCTGAACGACAGTGCCTGGTCCTCTACAACGGTTGCAGGAGCCCTCCGACGACCTAGAAAGGGGTCGATGTATGAGGATAATAGCGATACGCGACGCCTCTCAAGCTCGCGTTGACCTATAGGGGTAAGAATAGAAAAGTAGATGTAGGATTATCGCGGTCATGCTCGGCAGACTACGGATGAGCGTTCACGGATGCATCCGAGCATACCGGGATATTGCCTAGAAGGCATTTACACGGAAACGAACAGCGATCTTATATTTTCCCGAGCCTAATAGTAGCTTCCTAAAGTCTTCTACGATATGCTCCTTATAGAGAGGCGAGATTTTTTCGTCTCTACTATAAGCCCTCGCTAGCCCTAGCTTAGACGCTATATATAGTATATAGCTCCGAGCCCTTTAGTTTAAATTAAGGTAGTAAGTAGGCAGCGTACTAGATTAATTCTACTAGTATAGGTTTTAAGGCCTTAGCTAAGACGGCCTAAAAAAACAGTATCACGTCTTCTCGACTAACTTTTTAAAACTAAGCCTAAAACATAAAAAGAGTATACGCTTAGAACCGTCGTAAATAGCGTATTACGCCCCCCTAAGTATAGCCTCGTATAGCTACTAGCGGGTACGTAATATACTACTAAAGATTGCGAATTAAGCGATATTCTCCCTTATATAGGTAGAAAACTCTTTCCTACCCTCGCTAACTAAGGGTATATACCCCCTATAAACGGGACCTAGCCTAGACCTAACCTAGGACCCCGGCCTAGACCTAAGGAGGGCCCCTATAAACCCCCTTAACCTAAGGGCCGAAATAAGTACTTTAGAGGTTAAGGCCCGCTTAAAAGAAGCTCTAAAGGCTAATATCTTTTAAAGACCTTAGAAGGAAGGCCTAGGACCTAAGACTAGGACTTAAAGGATATTAAGATAAAAGATAATACCTAGCTTATATTAAAGACTAGCCTTTTTAAGCCTAGCTTAGCCTTATTTTAAGCTAGCTACTTTTAGCTTAACTAGCCTTTAAAGTAAGTAAAAAGGTAAAAGAGAGCTACCCTTAGTAGCCTTATTAGCCTTATACTTATCTAACTTATATTTTAATACTTATAGTAGACTTAGCCTTAGCCCTAGCACCCTTTTCCTAGGGACCGGGCCTAGGGCTTTCTTTAGTAAGCCTTTTAAGCCCTTAAGAAAGCCTAAAAAATTAAACCCTTTTATAAGACCTTTATAAAAGGGCTTAAGAAAGTAGCTATAAGGACCCTAGACCGTTAATAGCCCTTATAATAGCCCTTATACTAGCCTAAGGCCGCTTAATAGCCTAAGGCTACTTAAGGAAACCTTAAAGTAAGCTTATAGGCTAAGGTTACTATAAAGAAGGCGCTTAAGGCTCCGGCTAAGGCCCTAGCTAAGGCTCTAGCTAAGAGGAACGTAAAAAAGGACTTCTAGCTTATCCTAAAGCTAAAGAAGGGATCGTTAATACTAACTATTAACCTTATTACTCTTTATAATAAGCTTAATAAGGCTATAAGGGAACTAGCTATATTAGCTCTATTAGCTTTAAATAAAAGTAATATAGTTATAATAATAAAGGCCCCTTATATAGTAAAGAAGCTTCTAGAATAGTAAGAGAAGTAGTCCTTATACTTTAAGGAGCTACCTATTAAATTAGCTAACCTTCCTACTAGCTAGACTAAGCTAGTAGCCTAAAGCGTCCCTAACCTCTTAGAGACCCCTATCCTTAATATCTTTACTATAGAAGCTAAAACCTTTAGTAGGATCGATATCCTAAGGTAGCCTAAGTAGCTAGGCACCCTAAGCCTAATATAGAAAGTAGGATCTATTATCTTTATAGTCCCTTTAAAGGCTATAAGGGCTAAATACTAAAAAAAGGCCTTTATATAGTAGGTCTATAGATTTAAGTTAAGGCCTATAAGGAATATACTATATATATATAGTGCTATAGGTGCCTTTCCTTTAGCTATAACCCTTAGACCTACTAGTATATTATTAAGTATACCTTTTACTTAGAAAAGCACTTAACTAAGGACTATAACTACCTTAGCTATAAGGCTAGCTAAGGCTACTCTTACTTTAAGGTCTAATACTATAACTATAAAGGAGAGTACCTTATAACTAATAAGGTATAATATAAAGTCTATAAAGGAATAATTAATACTTAATAGCCTTAGCCCCCTTATACTTATAGGGCCCTTAAAGCCCCTTAAGCCCCTTAGGTTTAACTATAACTTTATTTATATTATATAGTATAATACTAATAGGTAGGAAATAACTACCTTATTAATCTTAGAGTAAGCTTTAAAAATAAAAGCGGACCTTATCTTATTATAAGAGCCTTACCTTTATAATATTAATAATAGCTATATCCTTATATAGTATCTAGCCTATAATATTATAACCTTTATCCCTTCTATTAAATTTCCTAAGCTTACTAAGAGGCCTAGGGTTATAGCTTATAAGTAAAAGAAAGCTTAGATAAAAGCTAGCCCTAGCTTTAACCTCTTTTATAACCTTAATATATAAGCTATAAGGGTAAAAAGTACTAAGCCGTTTACCTTTATTAACTATAAGAGTCTTTAATTATTATAGGTTATAGGCTTAGGCTATAGCCTAAGCTATATAGTTACGTATAAAGGGCCGGATCCTATATATATATATATAGGCTAGCTATATATAGGAGAGCTCTATATAGCTTATTAATATTATTCTATAGATAGTACTTACGCGTACGCCTCTACCTACTCTATAATAGTATAAGCTATTAACTAATAGATCTAATAGATATCTCTTTAAAAAGGGCGCCTCCCTCTTAAAGAAGCACTCCGCCCTTCCCTAGATAGATAGGAAGTATTATAGCTATCCTAAAAGCGATTAAAAGCGCGACGGCTAGCGAGAAGGATAAGGTTCTCGCTATACTAAGGGAGCCGTCTATAAGACTAGCTTTAACTCCTATAACCTCTATAACGCTAGTTATAGCGGTAATACTACTAACGCGGAAGCCGCTCCCTTAGCTAACTTAGGATAATAAGCCGGAGTCCTTTTACTTCTTCCTTAGCCGGCTATAAATAAAGTTTATAACCTATAAGAAATAAGGCCTAAATAGCTATCGCGATATAGCGTAGTATTTGCTCCTTTATACGCTACTAGAGCCCTAGATATAGCGGATCTCTAGATTCTAAGATAAGGGCGGCCCTAAGGGTAGACGCGACCTATAAGACTTCTTTTAATACCTTATATATACGTTCGGTAATATATAAGAGCGGGAGAAAGCGTAAGATAGGCTATAAACCCTTAAGTAGAGAGATAGATAAACCTTTAACGAATTCCTTCTTAATTTTAAAGAGACGCTCTTATAAATAGCAGGGACTATAGTATAGGAAGATAGCGCGAAGCTTATATAGCTATAGAATTCGATTACGCTAGCCCTATAAGAGCTACTTATCCTTATAATTATACTTATTAACTACGGCGAGTATATAAGCTAGTTAATAAAGGTAGCTTAGGGCTATAAATAGACGCTATATTTCTAGAAGCTTTATAAGCGCACGCTATATAGTAGCGATAGGATTACCGCCCCTTTATAAGATAAATAACTAGCTATCGATATTAATAAGGATACTTTAATATCGGCTACTTATATAGACTAAGCTAAACGCGGTAAGAAGACGCCGTTAACTACCCCTTATACCGCCCTATACTTTAAGTAGTAGGCGAAGTAGGTAACGAGTAAGGAAATTAAGAAGAGGAAAGCTAATAGCCGCTACCTATATTATAGAGTATCTATATACTTTATATTAAAATGCCCCTTCCTTTTAGCTAAGCGGCCTATAGCGGTTTAAGTAGTAAAGATAAAACCGCTCCTTACCTTAGATAATAAGGAGGACTTCGCCCCCCTAGGCCTAGAGGAAAAAAAGTAGCTCTAAAGTAAAGATAGGCTCCGGAGCCCTAATTACTAATACTAGTAAAGGAGAAAGAGGAATTATCCGCCTATATAAAATAGGAGCCTACTTTAATATAGGTTATAATTAATAACTCCTTACTTATTACCGCCCTTATAAACGAGGGCTATTAATACTACGCTATAGTTAACGAGGCGCTTATATAAGAGATATAAGTACTAGTAGAAAAGATCGCCCTAAGGTAAGTAAAGGGCGCCTTAAGCGTAATAAAAGGTATAGTAATTAAGGGTATTATATAGCTAGCTATAGAGGTCGATAGTTACTATAAGCTTATCGTAGCCTATATAATCCCTTAACTAGAGTTTCCCTTAATCTTTAGGAAACCCTAGTTATTATATATAGAGTTATACTTAGTTTTATATTAAAGGAAGCTATAGTTTAGGCCTATATAATAGTAGGTCTACTATAATAATAGTTTTATAAGTATAGGACTAAGTATATAAGCTTTATACTTAGTATAAGAAGTCCTTACTTTTATTTTTATAGGAACTATATAATAAGTAAAGTAGGGGTAAGGCCGGGTAGCGGCTATTATAGCGGTCTATATAGTTAGCTTAGCGGATATCGATAAAGCCCTTTAAATAAAAAAGCTAAAGTCGCCTTTTAAGCTATAGTAGTAGATACTAAAGCGCTTTTACGACCTCTTACCGCTATTTAAGTCCTAGGAAGTAGATAAGCTTAACTTATATAAGCCGGGGGTAGACTATAGGATCGTACTCTATATTAATAAGAAGGGGTAAGAACTACCTATACCGTTTAGACTACTATATAGTATATTATACGCAGAGCTACTAGTACTAAAGAAGACGCTAAGGGACCTCTTAAATAAGGGTTTTATTTAAGTAAGTAGCTTTAAAGTAAGAGCGCTAGTCCTATTTATATATAAACTAAGGAGCGGGATATAGTTCTATTATAACTATAAGGCTTTAAACGTAATTACGAGGCTAGACTACTACTTTTTACCCTTAATCTTAGATATACTCTATAACTTTTTAAAGGTAAAGTAGTTTATAAAGCTAGATATAAAATAGGCGTTTTATAAGGTATAGATCTTAAAGGGTAATAAGTAAAAGATAGTATTCTATATACGCTATAGCTTATTTAAGTAGCTTATAACGCCCTTTAGCCTCTTAAGAGCGCCCGCTACCTTCTAGTATTATATTAATAATATACTTTAAGACTTCCTTAATAAGTTCGCCTCTATATATATAGATAATATCCTTATCTATATAAGCGGCTCTTATACGGACTATATATAGAAAGTATAAAGCGTCTTAGAGCGCCTTTAACTTTATAGGCTTTACCTTAACTTAGATAAGTACGAATTTAAGGTTAAGAGGGTTAAGTACCTAAGCTTTATTATCTACGTAAGTATAAGTATATAGGCGGATCCTATAAAGATCTAGGCGATCTAGGACTAAGCGGCCCTAACTATATAGATAGGTATATAGAGCTTCCTTAGGTTCGCGAACTATTATAAGATATTTATTAAGGGCTTCTTTTATATTATAAGTCCCTTAAATAAGATTACTAGGAAATAGACTACCTTTTATTAAGGGCCTATATAGGAAGGAGCGTTCTATACGCTTAAGGACCTATTCTTATAGGCCCTAGTACTACTTTAGTAAGACTTTAACGGTCTATATTAGTTAAAGTAAACTATAGCGGCTAAGCACTTAAAGGAATACTCTTTTAAGAAGTAAATAAGCGGAAGTAACTAATAGCGTTCTACTCTTATAAGCTAACCTTAGTAGAGCGGAATTACGCTATTTATAATAAAAAGATACTAGCGATTATTAACTACCTTAAGTAATAGTAAGTAGAGCTCTAAAGCTATAAGAGCTTTAAGGTTCTTATAGACTATAAGAACCTTAAGTACTTTATAACCCGCTAGTACCTCTTAAAGTAGTAAGCCTATTAAGCGGAGTATCTCTTATACTTTAACTTCTCGATTAAGTACTAGCTAAGGCGGGACTCTATAGTCTTAAATATACTTTCTTAGAAGGATTAAGACCGGCTAACGGGAGCGGATATCGAGGCCTAGGATCTATAGCTTATCTTATTAAAAGCGCTATAGACTTATATAGGAGCTTCCCTAGTAAAGGAAAGTATAGCGCTAATAGATAAGCCTTCCCTTATACCTTCGCCTTAGCCCGGTAAGAAGGGATAGACTAGCTTAGGAGCGCGTATAGCGCGGGTATTTTAAGATAAGGTCCTTTAGCGCTTATAGGATAGGATATTATCTCTAGACCGTACTTATAAGAGCGTACGCCGCGCTATTAAGTCTAGCGCTTAACGCCTTAATTTAAAGCTAAAGCTAAAGGTATAAGTAGCCGACTATTATATCGACCTATAGGGGTATCTACGTTAGTAGGGGAGACTATAGGTACTAAGCGCGCCGTATACTATAGAAGCTAGGGAGAAGGATAAACTACTAAAGCTAAATAAATAGAATAAGCTCTAAGGGAAGCTAGTTTAGCTCGTCTATAACTCTAGTATTATAGGCTACCTAGGTAAGTAAGGTATAGTAGTAGGCCTTACGAGGGATTTCTACTAGCCCCTCCTATAGTATTACGTTCGCCGCTTCTTTTATAACTACGATATCTATAGCCGTACTAAGATTTAAAAGGCATAGCTTAAGGGGCTACTTAAGTAGCTTTTAGTACTTAACCGGTTCTATATATATATATAGATAGACTTTATAATAGACCTCCTACTTATAAAGGGCGGTAACTACTATATATAGGTAATTAAGGACTAACTTAGTAAGTTTATAGTATTAAAGCTAATACTATTTATAAATATAAAGTCCTATATAAAGCGCTTCTTATAGTACTAGGCCCGCTTATATAGCTAGCTAGCCTTTATTATAAGTAATAAGGGATTAAATTAAACTAGCCGCTTTTAGTAGTACCTATACTAGCTACTTTAGATTATATAGCTACTTAGTATAATATATTACTTATAAACTAATAGAGGGCTTAAGAAGGTTAACTAAGAGGTATAGGCTTACCTATAGGCTATTATAGCTTATAACTAAGTAGACTAAGACTAGTAGCTCCCTATAGCCTAACTTATATTAAATAGTAAACTATATACCTTTATTAAGATAGCCCCTTTCTTTATAATATATAGCTTTAAACTACCTTTATTAGTTCCCTTTACTATAGATATAGTAATAGAGTAGTATAGTAATTTATTACTAGAGGGCCGCGCCTTTATATTTATATAAAAGCTATAAGAGACTATAGATTATTACTAATCTACGATAGCTACCATAGTATAAGATTAAGAGTAGTACGCTAATAAGACTAAGGCCCTAGTAAATAGGTTTATAGTAAGAGATAAGGTATAGCTAGACCTCTATATCTATAAGTCGGTATAGCTAAAAAAGAAGCTTAACTAGCTATACGTAAAGTTTATAGTATAAAGGGTTATTAGCCTATAGGTTATAAAGCTTAATAGTCTCTTAATAAGGGTCTATAATAAGATTAATATAGACCTCCTTTATAGAGCCTCCTTTAACCCGCTACCTAAATAAGAAGTAGCGGACGCTTAACTACCTATAATTAAAGTAAAGGGAGAAAACGAGTTTAAGGTTAAAGAGATATAGGCTACGCGCTAGAAAAAGGTTAGTAGGGGGAAACGCTAGGAGGTCCTCGTTAAGTAGCATAGGTATCTTAACCTTATATAGGAACCTATATATAAGTTTATAGAAACTATAGCCCTTAATAAGTTTAAAGCCTTATTTAGAATAGTAAACGAGAATAATAAACTAGCGGACTACTAATAATAGCCTAGGCTAGGACTATAAAATAGGTAAAGTAAAGTAAGTAGTTATAATAATATAAGCGTAATAATATAAGTAGAGATAAAAATAGCGTTTATTTTAAAGTAGAGCCCTTAGACTACTTAAACCTACTCCTTATTCTTATTATCGTCCTTATCCTTATCCTTATTATCCTCCTCTACCTTATTAGCGGCGGCGGCGCTCTCTAAGGCGCTTAAGCGGCCCTTTAAGCCCGCGAGCTAGTTAGCGGTAGCGGCGGCTCTAAGGGCTCTAGGGGAGGGGGGGGCCCGGCTAGTAGTAGCGGCGGGGGCAGCGGCGGGCACGGCTAAGGGGACCGCTAATAAGG
The DNA here is from genome assembly GCF_020360975.1 of Hirsutella rhossiliensis. Classification (NCBI taxonomy): domain Eukaryota; kingdom Fungi; phylum Ascomycota; class Sordariomycetes; order Hypocreales; family Ophiocordycipitaceae; genus Hirsutella; species Hirsutella rhossiliensis. Next base: position 1,213,881 of record NW_025408677.1, on the reverse strand, counting down.
CGACGGAGGTAGTATCCCTAATACTAAGAGAGTTAATAGCGGAAGTAAAAGAGCTAGAAAAGAGGAACTTACTTAAGGACGAGGCCCTAGCGCTTAAGGGCGCGGAGATTACGGTAGGCGGCAGCGGCGGCGGTAAGGCGCTTCTTAGTAGCCCCCTATACCTACCTATACGCGCCGGCCTTCTAAGCTAACGCCGCGGTAAGTAAGACGGGAGGCGCCGCCTTATAAGCGCGGCCGGTATACGCGCACTAATAATAACTACCGCTATAGCGGCGCCCGACTTAGTCGGCGTAGGGGAGCTCTTATAACGCGTACTATATATAGGGGGCCGCGCGGGTAGCTCTAGCCTATACTTAGCGTTTATACTTTAAGAAGTTAGCGGAAAATAGCTATTATACTCGCTAGGTAGCGGACTTATAGGGGTAGTAAAGGTAAAGGCGGGGGTAGAGGGGCTAAGTATTATAGCCGGCGGCGGGGATAGCGTCGTTACCTAAAAAGGCAACGTAAGGGCGGCTAGCGTAGTAGAGGTAGAGGCGGTAGCGGTAGGCGCGGTCGCGGGGGCGTAGGTAGGAGTAGCGGTAGCGGCGGAGCCGTTATCGGCTATACCTAGTACGGCGTCGATAAACGACTTTATACGCTCTAAGAAAAAGGAAGTAAAGGAGGAAGAGGTAGATATATTTATCGCGGAAGTTAGTATTATAAATTATAGCCTCTTACTTTATAGGGCAAAGAACTTATTAGTTAAAGTTATTATATTAAGGCTATTATTACTACTATAGCTACTACTATAAGTATATATTAATAAAGCGGCCTATATAGCTAGTAATAAACTAATACCTTAAGTAAAGTAAAACTTATTTATTACTACTATTACTATAGTTAAAGAAGGAAGAAAAGGAAAAGAAAAAGGAAGGGAGGGATACCGCTTTATATACCTTTAGGTAAAAGAGGCTACTTAAGGCTAAGGGGATAGGTAACCTAAGGCTTATATAGGTCTAGGCCGGCCGCTAGCTACCTAGGGGTATATATAATAGGTTATACCCTTATTTAAATAGCTAGCTAGCTTATAAGTATAGAGCCCGGTTCTAGCTATCTAGGCTAATAAGCGTAGGGATAATAAGGCTAGTAAGGCTAGTATAATTAATAAGAAAGGGTAGGGTAAAGCTAGTAGTATAGGCTTAATAGTATAGAAGCTATTAATTAAGTAACGCCGCGCTACGCTTAAGGGAGGGTATTATATAAAGTCTTTAACTATTATAAGTTATAAGCTTAGGCTATAGCCTAAGCTATATAGTTATATATAAAGGGCCGGATCCTATATATATATATATAGGCTAGCCGCGTATAGGAGAGCTTTATATAGCTTATTAATATTATCCTATAAATAGTACTTATATATATACCTTTACTTACTTTATAATATTAACTTATATAATAAAAAAGTAGTTAAAAGAGCCTTAGCTAGCTAAGGCTAGTAAGGGCCCCTTATAATAAAAAGGCTACTATTAATAGCTTAACTCTTATAATAGCCCTTCTTATTAATAAGGGACTTTAACTTATACTACCTTTATTAAAACCCTTTTATAAAACCCTTTAAGGCTTATAAGGTAAAAGCCTTTATTAGCTAGCTCGACCGCTATAAAGCTACCTTATTAATAGACCTTAAGGTAGCTATAAAAGGCACTTATTAAAAGAGAAGCTTAAAAGGGGCCTTAGTTATAGACCTTACTTTCTATAGCCCTTTTAAGTAGCTAAGTTAAGCTAACTTCCGCTTCTTAAAAGCTATAGGCTTAGACTATAAGCTTATAGTCTTTAAAGCTAGCGTAAGGGGCTTTAATAGGCCCTTACTAGCTAGGCCTATAACCTATAATTATAGGAAAGTAAACTAAAAGGCCTTTTTAGAATACTTAGCTAAGAAGGAATAAGACCTCTTTATAGTTATAGAGAGGGCTATAAAAAGAAACGACTTAGAAAGGATAGCTTCCCTTTTAATAAGAACTTTTATAATAGCTTTAAACGTAGTAATACCGAAAAAGAGGCCCTATAAGAGATTAAAGCCCTAGTAGACTAACGATTTAACCGTTCTTTAAAAAGCCCTAAGCTTAGCCTAATAGACCTATAGGCTAGCCTAAGATAAGGAAAGCTAAAAAAGATTTATAAAAGCCTAAAATAGCTTTAAGTATACTATTAAGGCTATTAAAAAGTAATACTAAGAAAGCTTCTTAATAAAAGTAATAGGAAAGAATATCTTTATAGCCTTTTTTTATATTAAGGCTAAAGCTAACCTTACCTTTCTTAGTATCTTTAATATAAAAGAAAGGATATAGGTAAAAGCTAATACCTCTATAGAAAAATATAAGGCCTTTTTAATAACCCTTTTTTAACCTTAAACCCTAGCTATAGCCCCCCTCTTAGCCCCTATTAAATCCTAGAAAAAAGAGGCGCCTTTAAGCTATATAGGTAGTAAGGGTATAGCTAAGTAAGACTAGCTAAAGCTTAAGGACCCTAAGATTAAGAGGGCTAATTTTAGCTCTTTTTATAAGAAAGCTCTTAGTTTAGACTCCCTTAGCTTCCTCCCTATTTAATATACTTATAAGGCTATCCTTATAGTCTTTAATAGGGCCTATAAAGCCCTATTTAACTAAGGATACTACCTTAAAGTATAGAAGGAAGCTATAATAATTATACTTCCTAAGTAAAATAAGTAAGATATTATAGAGTAAGTAGAGATATATATATAGGTACTATCTATAAGATAATATTAATAAGCTATATAAAGCTCTTTTATACGCGGCTAGCCTATATATATATATATATATAGGTATAAGGAACAGTATTTTCCTACTATAAATAAAGTAGCTATAATATACTCTCCCGATTATATAAGCTAATAAGTAGTATATTAATTATAGATAAAGTCTTATTTTATAAAGTAAGAATCGCTTATTACTTTATATACTATTATATATTAAATAGATTGCCGGTTATTATATAATTAGGAATTAAAGGAATAGAGCTAGCTTAAAATACTAGCTAAGACCTCTTAAGAATACTAGTACGACTAACCTCCTTTAAATATAAATATTAGCGGAACTAAGATACTTCTAGCTATACTTAAGGTATTATTAAATTCCTTAGTCTTAGGGCTATATAGTAGCTTAAATCTAGTCTTAAAAGGTTCTTCTATTTAGCTACAATTATCTATATAAGGTAGTATATCCGCTTATAGATAAAGATATCATTATTATCTTTAATACCTCTTATTCTCGTAAAGAGAGATATAAGAAGTATATATAAAATATATAACAGTAAAATTAAAAGTAAAGGGTTAGATAGGTAGGGCAGAGATATTTAATTCTTATAGGGGTAGTAATTATAGTAAGGGAGTAATTATTATATTGCCTTAATTATCTTTCTTTCCTTTATCTAACGCCCCTCTTTATACCTATCTAGCTTCTTAATTAATAAAGAAGATCCTACTTAAAGAAGCTATTAATATCCTTTTAACTACCGAGCTTTTTACTAGTTTTCCCTTATCTTTCTAGCCGTTACTAATATATCCGTCTTATCTCTCGCTACCTCTATAAGAAGCTATTACTACTTTTACTTCCTTATATACCCCTTAAGGACCCTCCTCTTTATACCTCTTTTTAGCTCCTTCTTTTAAACTAGATTTTTAACTTCTTAGGTCCCTCTTACTAGGGGATATCTCTAAGAACTATAAGATTAAGCTATACTTCGTAATATACCCCCTTAGCTATAGCCTGCCCTTACTATAAGGGTATAGCTAATATAGCTTTAAGCTAGTAAGCGTATAAAAGAGGTTCTTAGCTCTATACTTCTCCCTTTACTTAAGGAAAGTAAGGGCCCTTTTAGGTCCCTAGGCTCTTTTAGACCTACTTAAGGAATAGGGGCCTAAAGAGGGGAAAGTCCTATAAGAAAGGGGGCCTTCTTAAAAGGGAAAAGCCTAATTAAATAGGGGGCCCTTTAAAGGGAAAAACCTCTTTCTTTTTCTTTAGCTATAGATATTACCTTTTTATATAGGTATTATAACTACGGTCTAGCGAACCGCGGGGACTAGTATATAGTACGAGGATATATAATATAGGGAGTAAGGAATATTAAACGGACTAACGGGCTAATTAAGTTTAGAGCGATAGGTTACTTTAGCGCTCTAACGCTCTATGGCTAGGATCGTAGGATCGCTCTAGCGCCCTAGCGCTCCTAGGCGACGAGATTACCTAGTGCTCTCGGCGATCTAAGGAAGCTCTTAAGATATATAAGGAAGGAATAGAATACTCCTTTAAATAGATAGCTCGATAGCTTTTAATATAGATCTTTATTATAATTCTATCTTTAATTTTAATTACTTAGTTATAGTCTATAGTTTATAACCTCCGACTTATTACTAACGTAATATACTTATTATTACTTAGACTACGCCCTATTATATCTATTAATATAAACCCCTTAATAGGTTTATCCCTTAAGAATAATACTAGTCGTTATACGTTAAAAGCTCTTATTTAGTATAATACTACGTTACTTTAAGTAATATTATAACTATTAATATACCTATATAGTAAGCTAGATTAACTAACTCTAGAGCTATTATATTACCTTAGGATATAATACGCGAGATTATTACCCTTTAATAAGAGGTATAGTTACTTAGGAATAAAGGAGGTAATAGATAAGTTAGGGACCTTAGAAAAGTAGTTAAACTAAAATAGCTAGGACTATTTAACGGTACTTATAGTACTCTTTAAGACTTTCTTACCTAACTTAAGGCCTACTACTAGTTTTACTTAACGAAACTTTTAAACCTAGTTAAAAAGGTACTCTACATAGGAAATTATTTATTTAGAACGGTACTTACTTAGTTTAGACCTATTATAAGAGACTATCTCGATAACTAACTAGTATAATAAAATAGCGAAATAGATAAAGTCTTTACTAGTTTCTAAGGATTTAAAGAAGCTATTACTAAGGTATTTAGAATAACTAATAAAGAATAAGAAGCTAAATAAAAACTTTAAGAACTCCGATAAAGGACCTTAGTATTAAATTATACTATTAAATTCCGTTAAGTTACCTTAAATCTTAAATAGGACGACGAACCCCTTATATCGCGATTCTAAAATAAACTTAGGAAAGAAGTTAAGGACGAACTTTATAAGGAAGATCGACTTAATAGCCTCTTAAACTATATTACTATAGTAGTATAAATCGATAATAAATAATATATATAATACTAAGAAAAGAAATAAAGAAGAGGAAACTAAAACCCTTCTTATAGAAATAACTTTAGCTAATATACTAACCATAAGAAAAAGCGCGAAATATAAATAGCCTAGGTATATATAATAAATCCTAGACTAATAGATTTAAGTATAATATAAAAAGGTAAAGGAAAGTATTTTAACTATAGGAAACTTAGATATTACTCTAAGGAATATAGATAACCTTATAAGGAGAAGAAAACCTATTAGGTCCTAGCTTTAAAAGGTAAGAAATACTTAAACGCTACTAATAAATAGGAACTAAAGTATAAACTCCTTAGTTAGACTATATACTACGATAATAAATATATAGTATACTTAAGTAATAAGAACGGTACTAGATAGTTCTTAAAGCTACTAAATAAGATACTTATAATAATATAATAAAGGGATCTTAAAATATAAAAATAAGTTAAATTCGTAGAACTAAAATACCCTTATCTTAAAAGAGTCTCTTAAAACTAAATTAAGAAAAATAGTAAACGATTCTAGGAAGATATATAAAATTAAAATCGATAATAATAATAGGTAGTCTATAAATAATATAATAAAGAAGATATAGATATAGCCCTTATATTTAGAAACTTAGATAATAACTTAAAGAGGAATAATAAAGTATCGACGATATAAGCTCTAAAGAATAAGAAATACCTAGAGAAACGAAAGATAAGAACGAACTTATACTACTACCCTTACTACTAAGGGAAAATACTACGATTAAAGACTACGCTCTATACTTTAAAGAATTTAAAGAAATACTTAAAATTAGAACCTAATAAATACCTTAAATTCTTATAGAAAACTAATAAGCTATATTAATTTAATATTAACCGGTACTATATAAAGGAGACTATACTATTGTCGCGAAGCGTGGCCTGATTTCGTAGTTCTCGGAGATATCCCTTAGCACGAGGGACTAAGGAAGCTAAAAACACCCGGTATAGAAGAAGGAAGAAGGAGCTAAAAAGAGGTATAGAAAGGAGGGTAGGGGCATAAGGGGAAGCAGAAGTAGCGATAGCTTCCTATAGAGGTGGCGAGAGATAAGACGGATAGGCCGGCAACGGCTAGAAAGGAGGGGAAAAACCGGTAAAAAGCTCGGTAGTCGAAAGGACATTAGTGGCTTCTTTAAGCAGGATCTTCTTTGTTAATTAAGATGCTAGACGGGTATAAAGAGGGGCGTTGGATAAAGGAAAAAAGGACAATTAAGGCAATATAAAAATCACTCCCCTACTGCAATTGTTGCCCCCGTAAGATTCAAACATCTCTGCCCTGCCTATCCGACCCCTTACTTCTACTTTCACCTTCGTGCATTTTATATACACTTCTCGTATCTCTCTACGCGAGAGTTATAAGCCCGGGAGGAATAGTATTCCTATACCTTCCGGCTGCTATAAAAGGCACCTTTCTTATATCCCTCGTGGCTTCCTTTTACCCCCCTTACTAGAAAAGCCGATTTTTAACCGACTTTTCTACCTTTCCCCGCAATAATAACGAAAATCGACTCCTCTACTATCCCTACGGTCCGTAGGACGATTCTTATAGAGCCCTAAGATTAGGATAAGTAGGTAAAGGAGCTACGGGCTCGGGTAGACAGAACCATCTATAATTTAGTCTTCTCTAATAAGCAGGACCCTCTCGAGCCCCCTCTTCGACCTAGGGCAACGGACTTTATAGAGGGAGCTACCCTCTTCTCTAAGCTAACCTCTATATAATAGAGAGCTTTTTCTGCTACCTTAGGCGACTACGAGAGTCACCGAAAGGAATACCTCTATAAAACGAAGCTACTAACGGCTGCTCGTACGGCGATAACGGAATCCGTTAGTGCCGCAAAGCTAATCTCTCTTCGAGAGGAAGAGACTCCTAAGCAGTGGCTTTTAAAGCTCGAGACCTTAATAGCTCCCTTAAAAGGTTATATAACTAACTATATTAGGAAGACCTATACGGCCTACCTAGGAGCTTTTTCTACTAGGAACCTACTAGCTTCTTCGTAGCTAGCTAAGTAGGAAGAAATCCTCGAGGAAGCTAACTAATACTTCCTTATAGAAGCTCTTTCTAGCTAGTAGCTATAGGATATATCTCTCCTAATAAAGCCTATTAGTAACGGTTACTCGACTATCTTTTAAGAAGCTAGCCGGGAACTAAACGAAGAGGCTGCTAGAGTATAATAGTAAGTAGTCTTATTCCTTCGTAGCTAGCACTCGACTTAGACGGCTCGACCTATAGCTACTATAGCCCCTATTGCTGCGGCCCCCGCTGCTGCTGTTGCGGCTATTGCTCCTTTGGCTCCTCCTCCCTCGAGAGCCTTAACCCCGTCTTTAACAGCTGCCCTAGTCCCGGCCCCGGCTTCGCCTTTTACACCGGGCCCGGTCCCGTCTATTAGACCGGCCCGACTAGTCCCCTAATAGACCTTTTAGTCCGTTAGTCGAAAAATCAGGGAACTAGTCGAAATCGAACCTCTTCGTTAAAATCAGCAATAAGGGGTAAAAAGGGGGGGTTTTTAAGCAGACCTTCTAGACCGGGACGAGGATTCCTCGAAGAAACAACGTACGAGGAGGAATCGACCTACCTACTAAGCGTGCAAAAAGCCCTATCGGCTAGAGGACTGCTAGCAGGTCTTCGAGGAAACCCGACCTAAAGGAATTAACCCTTTAAAGAGGCTACGAGAAATAGTATAATAGTCTCTTAAGGAGGACCCCTCGTTATAGAAGAAGATAGACGAGATTCGGGTTGCTAAGAAATAGCAACTAACGCCGCTACCGTAAATTCGAGGGAAAATCGTTAGTATAGTAAATCCGGCCTTCGTCTTCCCTACGGATTAATAAGGCTAAGACCAACCGTTAGGACCCTCTAACTATCCCCTACGAAAATCAGCTATCCTTAACTCTAGTGCTTCCCTCGATATCTATAATATACTCTTACGATTCCGGTCCTTTAAGAAGGCATGAAAGGAATATCTTATTACCGGGGAATTAACCGTATAGATAAAGGGATATAGAAGGGTAAATTTTACGATAAAATTACCTAATAGATCTATACGAATTCTTCGAAGAAAAAGGGTAGCTTTTTGCCCTCGATTTTTAATAAGCCTAATTTCCTTCCGCCTTTTTTAAGAGGAAGGAATCTTCTAGGATACGACGTCTAAGCCTACGAGGCTAGTCTAGAAGAATCAGACTATTAGGCTTATCGAGGAGAAATTCGGTTAATTTATTCTCGAATTCCGACCTGTCCTTAGGAAGGAATCTCTCGAGAAGTCAGCTTTCCCTGCTAGGAGGAATAGGTCTACTATAAAGGACCCTCTTCCGGCAGCCTAAGGAGACGGCATTCTTTAGCACGCACGACTTAGTCACCCGGGCCCCCTAGCTTTATATAAGCTAGGTCAATAATAAGGCATACGAATAAGGGGCCTAAAGACCGTCGAATGCGAATACTACGGCTAAGGGAAGACTAAGAGACGAATTTCTAGATAGACCCTAATACGGCCGGACTAGCCGTATAAGGAAATTTAGGTCGACTAGACCGACGTCTCTAGGGATTAGGAAAGCTTCGTTAGGGTAATGTTTTTTATAGACGCTTTTTTAGGGATAGTTTTCCCCTATTTCTTACGGACCTACCTAAGTAAGTATAACTAGTCTACCCTCTAGGACTTCGTTAACTAGATAAAATCCTACTTTAGCTACGAGGTAAAGAAGATATAGTCTAACGGAGAGCTATTTACGAAGGATATCTTAAATTAGCTTCGAAAAAGGGGCATTTTACCCCTCCTATTAGCACCGAATACCTAGGCCTAAAACGGAGGGGCAGAAAGATTAAGGGGTGCTATAATAGAAAGGGCCTATATAATAAGACTTACTATAAGGCTTCTATACGACCTTTAGAGGGAAGTTGTTAAGACCGCCTATTACCTTTAGAACCGGACCCTAAGGGACCCTAGGGGACTAAGGGACTATAGGGACCTAGAGACCCCTTTTAAGACCTAAGGAATAGACTAGAAATCCCCCCTTGAGCTCTTTACGAAGAAGAGGGCCTCGCTAGCCTATCTTCGTGCCTACGGCTATAAGGCATACGCTATAACTACCGATATATAGCTAAAAAGGAAGAAGAAAAGAAAGCTTAATCCTAGAGCCTTTATTAGTTACCTCGTCGGGTATAATTCTACGAATATCTTCCGGATCTAGATTCCTCTTCTATAGAAGGTTATTTCGACTAGGGATATGATTTTCGACGAATCTAGCTTCTTTAACGGAAAGAGGGATTAATAGCCCCTCTTACTCTCTTAACGTTAGCTAATTTAGAAGATCTAAATTCCCCCTTCCTAATAGTCTTAAGAAGAGGCCCTAGACAAGGAAATAGAAGAAGAAACCAACGTTAAAGTAGTCGAGGATAACGCCGACTTCGAAGAAGAAGAAGAGGAAGCTGCTAGATTAGATAATCTAGACGAAGAAGGAGACTATAGGAAAGCGGTAGAGCTAGAATACGCTTACCTCCCTACGCCTCCTCTTACGGAATAAGAAGAAGATCTAGAAGCAGCTTTTTTAGTTAGTCTTCCCGTCTCGGCCCCTAAGGGGGTAGGAAAGGCACCTCTCTCGAAGGATTATCCGGCTGCCTTTTTATCCCTACTTCGAGAAGCAAAGGAAGGTATAGGGCCCGATATAAAAGAAGACTAACCTCTCCCCTATTTCGATCGTTTTTTCGACTTCTACCTAATGCTAATAGAAGACGGTTCCTATAGAGCGTTTATAGCAGGCCGGCTCTTTAAGCCATAGCTATTAGCAAGGAAGGTATATAAAAAAGACCTCCCGGACCTACTAGTAAACTAAAAGCAGCTAGAAAAACACCCCTTTAGTAGCAGCTTCCTCTTCGAAGTCGGCGTTATCCTCGACTACTTTAACGTTAGTTTCTTCTTCCGTTTCCTCGTCTAGGACCTCTTCTTAAGACTGTTAGGAAGGGGGGATTTAAATCTTCTAAATTAGCTAACGTTAAGAGAGTAAGAGGGGCTATTAATCCCTCTTTCCGTTAAAGAAGCTAGATTCGTCGAAAATCATATCCCTAGTCGAAATAACCTTCTATAGAAGAGGAATCTAGATCCGGAAGATATTCGTAGAATTATACCCGACGAGGTAACTAATAAAGGCTCTAGGATTAAGCTTTCTTTTCTTCTTCCTTTTTAGCTATACATCGGCAGTTATAGCATATGCCTTATAGCCGTAGGTACGAAGGTAGGCTTATAAGGCCCTCTTCTTCGTAAAGAGCTCGAGGGGGGATTTCTAGTCTATTCCTTAGTTTCTTAGGGTCCGGTTCTAAAGGTAATAGGCGGTCTCAACGACTTCCCTCTAAAGGTCGTATAGAAGCTTTATAGCAAGTCTTATCGTACGGGCCCTTTCTATTATAGCACCCCCTAATCTCTCTGCCCCTCCGTTCTAGGCCTAGGTATTCGGTGCTAACGGGAGGGGTAAAATGCCCCTTTTTCGAAGCTAATTTAAGATATCCTTCGTAAATAGCTCTCCGTTAGACCGTATCTTCTTTACCTCGTAGCTAAAGTAGGATTTTATCTAGTTAACGAAGTCCTAGAGGGCAGACTAGTTATGCTTACTTAGGTAGGTCCGTAAGAAATAGGGGAAAACTATCCCTAAAAAGGCGTCTATAAAAAACATTACCCTAACGAAGCTTTCCTAGTCCCTAGAGACGTCGGTCTAGTCGACCTAAATTTCCTTACACGGCTAGTCCGGCCGTATTAGGGTCCGTCTAGAAATTCGTCTCCTAGTCTTCCCTTAGCCGCAGTATTCGCATTCGACGGTCTTTAGGCCCCTTATTCGTACGCCTTATTATAGGCCTAGCTTATATAAAGCTAGGGGGCCCGGGTAACTAAGTCGTGCGTGCTAAAGAAGACCGTCTCCTTAGGCTGCCGGAAGAGGGTCCTTTATAGTAGACCTATTCCTCCTAGTAGGGAAAGCTGACTTCTCGAGAGGTTCCTTCCTAAGGATAGGTCGGAATTCGAGAACAAATTAACCGAATTTTTCCTCGATAAGCCCGATAGTCTGATTCTTCTAGACTAGCCTCGTAGGCTTAGACGTTATATCCTAGAAGATTCCTTCCTCTCGAAGAAGGCGGAAGGAAATCAGGCTGGTTAAAAATCGAGGGCAAAAAGCTACCCTTTTTCGTCGAAGAATTCGTATAGACCCGTTAGGTAATTTTATCGTGAAATTTACCCTTCCGTATCCCTCTATCCGTACGGTCGATTCCCCGGCAATAAGATATTCCCTCCGTGCCTTCTTAAAGGACTGGAATCGTAAGAGTGTGTTATAGATATCGAGGGAAGCACCGGAGTCGAGGATAGCTAATTTTCGTAGGGGATAGTCGGAGGGTCCTAACGGGTGGTCTTGCTAATCCGTAGGGAAGACGAATGCCGGATTTGCTATACTAACGATTTTTCCTCGAATTTACGGTAGCGGCGTTAGTTGCTATTTCTTAGCAACCTAAATCTCGTCTATCTTCTTCTATAACGAGGGGTCCTCCTTAAGAGACTATTATACTATTTCTTATAGCCTCTTTAAAGGGTTAACTCCTTTAGGTCGGTTTTCCTCGAAGACCTACTAGCAGTCTTCTAGCCGATAGGGCTTTTTATATGCTTAGTAGGTAGGTCGATTCCTCCTCGTACGTTGTCTCTTCGAGGAATCCTCGTCCCTTTCCGGAAGGTCTGCTTAAAAACCTCCCCTTTTTACCCCTTATTGCTGATTTTAACGAAGAGGTTCGATTTCGACTAGTTCCCTGATTTTTCGACTAACGGACTGAAAGGTCTATTAGGGGACTAGTCGGGCCGGTCTAACTAACGGGACCGGGGCCGGGCCCGGAGCAAGAGGCGGAGCCGGGGCCGGGCCTACGGCAGCCGTTAAAGACAGTGTTAATGCTCTCGAGGGAGGAGGAGCCAAAGGAGCAACAGCCGCAATAGCAGCAGCGGGGGCCGCAGCAACAGGGGCTATAGCAGCTATAGGTCGAGCCGTCTAGGTCGAGTGCTAGCCACGAAGGAATAAGACTGCTTACTATTATACTCTAGCAGCCTCTTCGTCTAGTTCCCGGCTAGCTTCTCGAAAGATAGTCGAGTAACCGTTACTAATAGGCTTTATTAGCAGAGATATATCCCGTAGCTACTAGCCGGAAAGAGCTTCTATAAGGAAGTATTAGTTAGCTTCCTCGAGGATTTCTTCCTACGTAGCTAGCCACGACGAAGCTAGTAGGTTTCTAGCAGAGAAGGCTCCTAGATATGCCGTATAGGTCTTCCTAATACGGTTAGTTATATAGCCCCTCGAGGGAGCTGTCGAGGTCTCGAGCTTTAAAAGCTACTGCCTAGGAGTCTCTTCCTCTCGAAGAGAGATTAGCTTTGCGGCACTAAGGCAGCAGAAAAAGCTCTCTGTTATATAGAGGTTAGCTCGGAGAAGAGGGTAGCTCCCTCTATAAAGTCCGTTGCCCTAGGACGAAGAGGGGGCTCGAGATGGTCCTGCTTATTAGAGAAGACCAAATTATAGATAGTTCTATCTATACGAGCCCGTAGCTCCTTTACCTACTTATCCCAATCTTAGGGCTCTGTAAGAATCGTCCTACGGACCGTAGGGACGGTAGAGGAGTCGATTTTCGTTATTATTGCGGGGAAAGGTAGAAAAGTCGGTTAAAAGTCGGCTTTTCTAGTAAGAGGGGTAAAAGGAAGCTACGAGGGATGTAAGAAAGGTGCCTTTTATAGTAGCCGGAAGGTATAGGAATTCTATTCCTCCCGGGCTTATAACTATTACGAAAAAGATATAGCCGCCTATTAGATATAAGCGACAGCGTCAATTAACGTATATAGTATACGCGACAATTACTACTTTAAGGAAAGACCTTAAATAGATTAATAAAGAGCTTAAGTTAAGGGAAACTAGCTCTTAAAAGAAAGAATAAAGCCTATAAGATAAAATAAAGAATATCTTATAGGAATACTAGAAATATAATAAACTCTTTAAGGAAGAACTTAAGATAGGGTTACTTAAATATAGCTAATAGGACTATAAAATTTATCTTAAGGATAAAATAACGCTAACGTTTTATAAGATTTATAACTTAAACGAAAAGTAACTATAAACGCTATACGACTACCTTAATAAGAATCTATAAAAGGGATATATATAAACGTTAATATCTAAACTAAGCTACTTAATTATATTTATTTTAAAGAAAAATAGTAAGCTATAACTAGTTATTAACTATAGACGCTTAAATAATATTATAATAAAGGACCGAATACTATTACCGCTTATATTAAAACTATAAGATCGACTATATAGTAAAAAATAGTTTATAGCCCTTAACCTTAAAGGCGCCTATAACTTAATATATATAAAAAAGGATATAAATAGATAATAGCTTTTATAATAAAATTTAGACTATTTAAATATCTAGTAATACTATTTAGACTTATAAATATACTAGCTACCTTTTAATAGATAATTAATAATATCCTATGCGAATACTTAGATATCTTTATAATAGTATACCTAGATAATATCTTAATCTTCTTAGATACCTTAAAGGAATATAAGGAATATATTTATAAGGTACTCCGCGTACTTTAGAATATAAAGTTACTAGTTAAACTAAAAAAAAGTAAGTTCTATATATAGGAAGTAAACTTCCTTAGATATATAATTATATTAAAAGAGATAAAAATATATTAAGATAAGATTAACTTAATTAAAGAATAGCTAATATTAAAGAATATTAAGGATATATAAAGTTTCCTAGGATTTATAAATTACTACTAATAATTTATTAAAGATTTTAAAAAGATTATAATACTATTATATAACTTAATAAAAAAGGAAAAAGAATTTATATAGAACGATAAAGCTAATAAAGCTTTTAAATATATTAAGACTATAATTATATAAAAACTAGTTTTAACTACCTTCGATCTAAAATAATAAATCGAACTTAAAACTAATATATTAAACTTTACTTTAAGAGTATAAATTAAATAGAAGGATAATAAAGGAAGACTATAATTAATTATATTTTACTCGAAAAAACTATATAGCGTAGAACTTAATTACCTTATCTATAATAAAGAATTCCTTATAATTATTTAAGCTTTCAAGGAATTTTAATACTACCTTCTTAAAAGTAAGTATAAAGTTAAGGTTTATATAAATTATAAAAATATCTTATACTTTATAACTATATAATAGTTAAATTAATAATATATCTAATAAGCTAAATATTTATTAAAATTCGACTATAAAATAATATATAGAAAAAGAATAGAAAACGGTTTAGCTAATACCCTTAGTCGATAAAGTAACTATAATATAAGAGCACCTATAGTAAAAGGATAGCTCTTAGAAATTAATAAAAATAAGAACTATTAGTAACGATAGCTAAATATAATATTTAAAATATAACCTAATAACTTAACTTATTAAAAGATCTTAAAATAGATAAAAGAATATAAAGTACTAAACGGATATAATATAAGATATTTAGAAGTTTTAATATATAAAAATAAAATCTAGATACTACTAGAATTACGAGATAAAGTTATATAAGATATATATAAATGTTTAATATATAAATACTAAGGAATCTAAAGAATAATAAAACGGATTAAATAATAATATAACTTCTTATAGCTTAAAGAAGTAGTATAATAAGTTATTAAAGAATATAAACTTTATATATAAAGTAAAGCTAAACGATATAAACTATATAAAGAATTATAACCGCTATTAGTACTAAAGAAACTATAGGATTTAATAGCTTTTAACTATATTATAAAGCTACTACTATTAAAAGAACCTATAACTCTCGCGAAGAGAGATATAAGAAATATATAAAAAATGTATAAAGGTAAAATTAGAAGTAAGGGGTCGGATAGGCAGGGCAGAGAGATTTAATTCTTACGGGAGCAGTAATAAAGGTAGGGGAGTAATTATTATATTGCCTTTATTATCCTTCTTTCCTCTATCTAACGCCCTTATTTATACCCGTCTAGCATCTTAATTAATAAAGAAGCTCCTACTTAAAGAAGCTACTAATATCCTTTTAACTACTAAGCTTTTTACTGGTTTTTTCCTTCCTTTACAGCCGTTTCCGGCATATCCGTCTTATCTCTCGCTACTTATACTTCCCCTTATACCCCTACTCTCCTTTCTATACCTTCTTTTTAGCTCCTTCTTTTATACCGGGTGTTTTTAGCTTCCTTGGTCCCTCTTACTAAGGGATATCTTCGAGAACTACGAAATTAAGCCACGCTTCGCGATACACCCCCTTAGCTATAGCCTGCCCTTATAGTAAGGGCATAGCTAATACGGCTTCGGGCTAGTAAGCGTATAGAGGAGGTTCTTAGCTCTATACTTCTCCCTTTACTCGAGGAAAGCAAGGGCCCTTTTAGGTCCCTAGGCTCTTTTAGACCTACTTAAGGAAAAGGGGCCTAAAGAGGGGAAAGTCCTATAAGAAAGGGGGCCTTCTTAGAAGGGAAAAACCTAATTAAAATAGGGGGCCCTTTAAAGGGAAAAACCTCTTCCCTTTCTTTAGCTATAGACGTTACCTTCTCGTACGGGCTATTAGCTCCTCTCGTAGACTCTTAAGGCGGGCCTCTAAGGATAGCTTCTCTTAAACGTCTTCTAGCCTAATTTACTATAAGAAGATAGCTAGCTTCTACTTCGGTAGGGGCTTCGTAAGACCGTCGGCTTTTATTAATACTATTAGAACCTAACGGACGGAAATAAGTCCCCCTTAGACCTCTTAGCGTAACTAATGCTAGTAGATATCGATATACCGTAGCTAGGTCGATAACTTATTATTTTCCGTAAGAATTCGTATAGTCTACGTATTATCGCATTCTATAGCTAATAGGGTCGGAATTTATAGTCGTAACGATATTAGCAGCCGGCTAAGGAAAATCGCTTCTTTTAATGCTTCTAAAAGAGCTAGTAGCTCTACCTCTATACTAGAAGTTATAACGGTAGCCTACTTTAAAGCTCTCTAAGTAATAGTTCCTTTAAAAAGGGATATAATATACCCCTATAAGCTCTTTCTATCTAAGGAATTATCTATAAAGAACGAATCGCTCGAATAAAGGAAGATTTCGGTAGCTTGTTTCCTTCCCTGCCCTCCTAGGCGCAGACTATATAATCTCGTTAAATAGAGATAAAGGATAGCTCTATCTACTGCTTCTTAATACCTAGGGCTAGGATTCTAGTTATGCCTAGCTAGCTAGGAGACCGTAAAAGAGATATCCGGTCTAGTAGAAATAGCTAAAAAAAGTAAGGAGCCTACCTTCTATTAATATTAGTGTTTCTCTTACTCCCTAGCTTAAAAGGACGGATTAGGTAAAAGCTCTTCGTCTAATATAGGCGTAGAGGGAAGCTTCTTATCGAGGGAATTAAGGAGGAATTTATAAGCGACCTTATCGATATAGGCGTCCTAGGTAAGCTAGATAGTATATTAGGACCTATTCTAAAGGATTCGTATCCCTAGGAACTACTTTAGCTCCCCTAGCCTAGTTATCTTATACCTTTATTATAGGCCTCGTATAGCCTCCCTAGCAATAACTTCTTCCTCTTTTAGGTACTTTAACGGTAGCTGCGGCATATACTTAAAGACATACCTACGCTAACGGCAATAGTAGTAGCTAGATACCAAAGGACGAGGGGGTCTAAGGGGAACGAAGGAAATAAGAAAGCACTAGGCAGGGCAAGGCAAAGGCAAAGAGGGCCAAAAAGGTATATTAGTAAAAGAGGATATAGAAGAAGATAAAAATACTAATAATAAAAGAAGAAGATAATAATGCTGATAGAAGAAGATAATGCTAAAAATAGAAGGAGATAATGTCTGCTAGCTAAGGAGGAAAAGAGACCTCTTTTATAGACCGAATTTTCCTCCTTCTTCCCTAGACGAACAGGGGCTAAGGGATCATCTAATTAAGAAGAGGGCTAGCTAGAGACTCTACTAAGGATCCTGCTAAGGACCCTGCCAAAGACTCTGCTGCGCGGGCTGTGTATGTTCCTTAGGGTATAGATGCCCCCGTTAAAGTACGCTTAGATAATATCGTCGACGTAGAAGAAGACCGTGATTTTACCCTTCTATATTATATACGGTTCCTAAGGGACTTTCTTAAAGCCTAGGGCTTCGAGGGAACCTATTAAATGCTATTGCTAAAGAAGGTAATCTTCGTAGTCCGTATAGAGCTTTCCTAAGCTATAGAACCTTTCCTAGCTATTAGAAGCCTAGTAGAAGGCGTATATAGATAACTTCTTCTTCCTCGAGTAGGCAGTTAATAAAGGCGTTAACTATATCTATCTAATCGAGCTCGAGGTCGAATTCTGCTACTATAGCTATAAGGGTCCGAAAAGATATCCCTGCTAGGGTAGTTGCCCTAGTAAGTAAATCCCCTTTTTCCTACTAATTCCCGTAGATAACTAGCCGGGCTTTATACTTTTAAAGGAAGCCGTATTTATTAGTCTTATAGATAAAGACCTACTTATAGCTAAGGACCTATTTTCCTCTTGCCTTTTCCTTAAGGACTTCTTCGAAAGACCCTATCTCTTTATATAAGGCTAGGTAGTCTTTCTAGGCCTAGAAAAACTAGTCTTTAAAGGGGTGTTTTTCTAGCTGCTTCTAGTTTGCTAGTAGGTCCGGGAGGTCTCTTTTATATACCTTCCTTGCTAATATTGGCTTAAATAGCCGGCCTACTATAAACGCTCCGTAGGAACCGTCTTCTATTAGCGTTAGATAGAAGTCGGAAAAACGATCGAAATAAGGGAGAGGTTAGTCTTCTTTAGTATCCGTATCGGGCCCTATACCTTCCTTTGCTTCTCGAAGCAGGGATAAAAAGGCAGCCGGGTAATCCTTTAAGAGAGGTGCCTTTCCTACCCCCTTAAGGGTCGAGACGGGAAGACTAACTAAGAAAGCTGCTTCTAGATCTTCTTCTTCCGTAAGAGGAGGCGTAGGTAAGCAGGCGTATTCTAGCTCTACCGCTTTCCTATAGTTTCCTTCTTCGTCTAGATTATCTAATCTAGTAGCTTCCTCTTCTTCTTTAAAGTTAGCGTTATCCTCGACTACTTTAACGTTAGTTTCTTCTTCTATTTCCTTGTCTAGGACCTCTTCTTAAGACTATTAAGAAGGGGGGATTTAGATCTTCTAAATTAGCTAACGTTATATAAGTAAGAGGGGCTATTAATCCTTCTTTCCGTTAAAGAAGCTAGATTCGTCGAAAATTATATCCCTAGTTAAAATAACCTTCTATAAAAGAGGAATCTAGATCTAGAAGATATTCGTAGAATTATACCTAATAAGGTAACTAATAAAGGCTCTAGGATTAAGCTTTCTTTTCTTCTTCCTTTTTAGCTATATATCGGTAGTTATTACGTATACCTTATAGCCGTAGGCATAAAGGTAGGCTAGCGAGGCCCTCTTCTTCGTAAAGAGCTCGAGGGGGGATTTCTAGTCTATTCCTTAGGTCTTAAAAGGGGTCTCTAGGTCCCTATAGTCCCTTAGTCCCCTAGGGTCCCTTAGGGTCCGGTTCTAAAGGTAATAGGCGGTCTTAACGACTTCCCTCTAAAGGTCGTATAGAAGCCTTATAGTAAGTCTTATCGTATAGGCCCTTTCTATTATAGCACCCCCTAATCTTTCTGCCCCTCCGTTTTAGGCCTAGGTATTCGGTACTAATAGGAGGGGTAAAATGCCCCTTTTTCGAAGCTAATTTAAGATATCCTTCGTAAATAGCTCTCTATTAGACTATATCTTCTTTACCTCGTAGCTAAAGTAAGATTTTATCTAGTTAATAAAGTCCTAGAGGGCAAACTAGTTATACTTACTTAGGTAGGTCCGTAAGAAATAGGGGAAAACTATCCCTAAAAAAGCGTCTATAAAAAACATTACCCTAACGAAGTTTTCCTAATCCCTAGAGACGTCGGTCTAGTTAACCTAAATTTCCTTATACGGCTAGTCCGGCCGTAAAGGCGTTCGTCTAGAAATTCGTCTCTTAGTCTTTCCTTAGCCGTAGTATTCGCATTTAACGGTCTTTAGTCCCCTTATTCGTACGCCCTATTATTAACCTAGCTTATATAAAGCTAGGGGGCCCGGGTAACTAAGTCTTACGTGCTAAAGAAGACCGTCTCCTTAGGCTGCTAGAAGAGGGTCCTTAGAACCTGCCCTCTTAGTAGGGAAAGCTGATTTCTCGAGAGATTCCTTCCTAAGGATAGGTCGGAATTCGAGAATAAATTAACCGAATTTTTCCTCTATAAGCCCGATAGTCTAATTCTTCTAGACTAGCCTCGTAGGCTTAGACGTCGTATCTTAGAAGATTCCTTCCTCTTAAAGAAGGCGGAAGGAAATTAAGCTCATTAAAAATCGAGGGCAAAAAGCTACCCTTTTTCGTCGAAGAATTTATATAGACCCGTTAGGTAATTTTATCGTAAAATTCACCCTTCTATATCCCTCTATCCGTACGGTTAATTCCCCGGTAATAAGATATTCCTTTTATGCCTTCTTAAAAGACCGAAATCGTAAGAGTATATTATAGATATCGAGGGAAGCACTAGAGTTAAGGATAGCTGATTTTCGTAGGGGATAATTAAAGGGCTCTAATAGTTAGTTTTACTAATTTATAGGGAAGACGAATACCGGATTTACTATACTAACGATTTTTCCTCGAATTTACGGCTCGAATAAGGGCAGCGGCGTTAGTTGCTATTTTTTAGCAACCCGAATCTCGTCTATCTTCTTCTATAACGAGGGGTCCTCCTTAAGAGACTATTATACTATTTCTCGTAGCCTCTTTAAAGGGTTAATTCCTTGAGGTCGGTTTTCCTCGAAGACCTACTAGTAGTCTTCTAGCCGAAAGGGCTTTTTATATGCTTAGTAGGTAGGTCGATTCCTTCTCGTTCGTTTCTTCGAGGAATCCTCGTCCCGGTCTAGAAGGTCTGCTTAGAAACCCCCCCTTTTTACCCCTTATTGCTAATTTTAACGAGGTTCGATTTCGACTAGTTCCCTGATTTTTCGACTAACGGACTAAAAGGTCTATTAGGGGACTAGTCGGGCCGGTCTAACTAACGGGACCGGACCCGGAGCAAAAGGCGGAGCCGGGGCCGGGACTAGGGCAGCCGTTAAAGACTAGGTTAAGGCTCTCGAGGGAGGAGGAGCTAAAGGAGCAACAGCCGCAATAGCAGCAGCGGGGGCCGCAGTAATAAGGGCTGCAGCAGCTATAGGTCGAGCCGTCTAGGTCGAGTGCTAGCTACGAAGGAATAAGACTACTTACTATTATACTCTAGCAGCCTCTTCGTTTAGTTCCCGGCTAGCTTCTTAAAAGATAGTCGAGTAACCGTTACTAATAGGCTTTATTAGGAGAGATATATCCTATAGCTACTAGCTAGAAAGAGCTTCTATAAGGAAGTATTAGTTAGCTTCCTCGAGGATTTCTTCTTACTTAGCTAGCTACGAAGAAGCTAGTAGGTTCCTAGTAGAAAAAACTCCTAGGTAGGCCGTATAGGTCTTCCTAATATAGTTAGTTATATAACCTTTTAAGGGAGCTATTAAGGTCTCGAGCTTTAAAAGCCACTGCTTAGGAGTCTCTTCCTCTCGAAGAGAGATTAGCTTTGCGGCACTAACGGATTCCGTTATCGCCGTACGAGCAGCCGTTAGTAGCTTCGTTTTATAGAGGTATTCCTTTCAGTGACTCTCGTAGTCGCCTAAGGTAGCAGAAAAAGCTCTCTATTATATAGAGGTTAGCTTAGAGAAGAGGGAGGCTCCCTCTATAAAGTCCGTTGCCCTAGGATAAAGAGGGGGCTCGAGAGGGTCCTACTTATTAGAGAAGACTAAATTATAGATAGTTCTGTCTACACGAGCCCGTAGCTCCTTTACCTATTTATCCTAATCTTAGGGCTCTATAAGAATCGTCCTACGGACCGTAGGGACGGTAGAGGAGTCGATTTTCGATATTATTGCGGAAGAAGAGGGGGGGGCAGAAAAGTTAGTTAAAAATCGGCTTTTCTAGTAAGAGGGGTAAAAGGGAGCTACGAGGGATATAAGAAGGGTGCCTTTTATAGCAGCCGGAAGGTATAGGAATACTATTCCTCCCGGGCTTATAACTCTCGCGAAGAGAGATACGAGAAATATATAAAAAATGCACGAAGGTAAAATTAGAAGTAAGGGGTCGGATAGGCAGGGCAGAGAGATTTAATTCTTACGGGAGCAGTAATAAAGGTAGGGGAGTAATTGTTATATTGCCTTTATTATCCTTCTTTCCTCTATCTAACGCCCCTATTTATACCCGTCTAGTATCTTAATTAATAAAGAAGATCCTGCTTAAAGAAGCTACTAATATCCTTTTAACTACCGAGCTTTTTACCGGTTTTTTCCTTCCTTTATAGCCGTTTCCGGTATATCCGTCTTATCTCTCGCTACTTATGCTTCCCCTTATGCCCCTACTCTCCTTTCTATACCTTCTTTTTAGCTCCTTCTTCTATACCGGGTGTTTTTAGCTTCCTTAGTCCCTCTTACTAAGGGATATCTTCGAGAACTATAAAATTAGGCTACGCTTCGCGATAATAACTAATATTAAGTATAATAGTATATTTATTATTATTAACAGATTAATAAAGTATAGATACTACTTACTATATAAAGAAGTAAGTAATATAAAAGAGCTAGTATATATACTCCTATAAACTATTATTAGTAATTATAGACTATTAAACGAGATTATCTTTAATAAAGGAATTATATTTATAGCTAGGTTTTAGTAAGCTTTTATAGTATAATTAAGGACGAAATATAAGCTTAGTATAGCTTATTACTTATAAATAAATAGATAAATAGAACGACTTAACTAAACGCTTAAATAATATTTATAATACTATATTAGCTACGAATAAAACGATTAAGTTAAATAGCTACTAATAGCGTAACTAGCTTATAATAGCTTAGTTATAGAAATAACTAAGCTCTTACTAGTATATACTAATTATAGATATAACCTAGAAGTATTTAAGGTTACTTAATAAGGACTATAAGTAGAATAAGCGATACTATAAGTAAATTAGCTATAAAATTTATATAAAGAAATATAATAAGAACTTTAATTTATTAAAGAGCGAATATCTACTTACTATAATCGGAAAAGATTATAGGGACTAATCTTTTAAGAGGGAGATATAGTCTACCTTATATAGTAAAATATTAAAATAAAACGAATAAGTAATAAATTAGATTTTAAGAAACTTAGACCGTTTAAGGTTAAGAAAACTATTTTAAAAGTTAACTATAAACTTTCGCTATTAATAATAATATAGATATACCCGATATTTTATATCTTATTATTAGAACTAGTACTATAAAACGCTAAACTATAGGAAAAAATTAAAGTTAATAACGATTAAGAATATAAAGTAAAATAAATACTAAATATAAGAAAATAAGGTTAGTAATAAGAATACCTTATTAAGTAGAAGGGATATAGACTAGAGGAAAATACCTAGGAACTACTTAAGTACTTAACCTACTATAGTTCTTTACTTTAATAGTTTTATTAAGTAAACTCTTACTTAGAAATATAGGGTTACTAAGAATAATATCTTAGTTTAATACGTTTAAGGCATTAAACGATTAAACCTTACTAATAGTAATAGTTTCCTTATTTAATAAACAAACTAATTTATCTTAAAAAGAATATATTATACTATCTTCTTTATTAATAGCTTATATACCCCGCTAAAATAACTTACTACCTTAGTCCTTTAAGAAACGCTTTTATTTCTTAATTTAAGCTAGGCAAGCTATCGCTTCCTTTACCGCTTCTTTTACTTTCCGTTCGTCCGAATTAATCCTTTACTATTAATTTATAATATAACGAACTAGAAAAAGAAAGAATATTAGTAAAAAAGAATAATAAGGAAGGAAAGGGATAAAATAAATAGGCGGACGCTATATTATACTTATTATAAGAACGGCCTATAGAGGTATATTTAAAATACCGATTAAAACGCTCGCCGACCTTATAAGTTAGGCCTAACTAAAAATAATAGGAGTAAGGTATAATTTTAATACTATAGATCTTAGTCTAGGATGCTAGCTCCGATCGTTAACGCGATTTATCGGAATTATAAGAACGGGATTTTTAAATATAACTAGATATACTATTAGTAGTATATCCTAAAAGGATAAAAGAATAAGGAACGATATACTTATATATAACGCGATAAGGGTATATTTATATATAGCGGCTAAGGTAGTAGGTCTTAAGGGTAAGACTAAAAGAAGGGGAGGTATCTTATTACGACTATAGTCTAGTAAACCGCGGGGACTAGTATATATTATAAGGATACGTAATATAGGGAGTAAGGAATATTAAACGGACCGATAGGCTAATTAAGTTTAAAGCGATAGGCTACTTTAGCGCTTTAATACTCTATAGCTAAGATCGTAGGATCGCTTTAGCGCCCTAGCGCTCTTAGGCGATAAGATTACCTAGTGCTCTTAGCGATCTAAGGAAGCTCTTAAGATATATAAGAAAGGAATAGAATACTCCTTTAAATAGATAGCTCGATAGCTTTTAATATAGATCTTTATTATAATTCTATCTTTAATTTTAATTACCTAGTTATAGTCTACGGTCTATAACCTCTAACTTATTACTAATATAATATACTTATTATTACTTAGACCACGCCCTATTATATCTACTAATATAAACCCCTCGATAAGTTTATCCCTTAGGAATAATACCGGTCGTTATAACGGGCTATTAGCTCCTCTTATAGACTTTTAAGGCGGGCCTCTAAGGATAGCTTCTCTTAAACGTCTTTTAGCTTAATTTACTATAAAAAGATAGCTATCTTTTACTTTAATAAGGGCTTTATAAGACCGTTAGCTTTTATCGTTACTATTAAAACTTAATAGATAGAAATAAGTCCCCTTTAAACCTCTTAGTATAACTAATACTAGTAGATATCGATATATTATAGCTAGGTTAATAGCTTACTATTTTTTATAAGAATTTATATAGTCTATATATTATTATATTTTATAGCTAATAGGGTCGAAATTTATAGTTATAGAGATATTAGTAGCTAGCTAAGGAAAATCGCTTCTTTTAACGCTTTTAAAAGAGCTAGTAGCTCTACTTTTATACTAAAAGTTATAATAGTAGCTTGCTTTAAAGCTCTCTAAGTAATAGTTCCTTTAAAAAGGGATATAATATACCCCTATAAGCTTTTTCTATTTAATAAATTATCTATAAAGGACGAATCGCTAAAATAAAAGAAGATTTTAATAGCTAGTTTCCTTCCCTACCCTCCTAAGAGTAGACTATATAATCTCGTTAAATAGAGATAAAGGATAGCCCTATTTACTACTTCTTAGTACCTAGGGCTAAGATTCTAATTATACCTAGCTAGCCGGGAGACCGTAAAAGAGATATCTAGTTTAATAGAAATAGCTAAAAAAGGCAGGGAGCCTACCTTTTATTAATATTAGTGTTTCTCTTACTCCCTAGCTTAAAAGGACGGATTAGGTAAAAGCTCTTCGTCTAATATAGGCGTAGAGGGAAGCTTCTTATCGAGGGAATTAAGGAGGAATTTATAAGCGACCTTATCGATATAGGCGTCCTAAGTAAGCTAGATAGTCTATATTACGAACTAATATATAGCCGCCTATAAGGCTAGTATATAATAACCTATTAGCCCTAAAGGTTATATTAGAGAACTAAGGGATAGCTATATAATAATAATATATAATATCGCTTAAAGGAATCGATACTAAGTAGCGTAAGCTACTTAGTAGGATTAGTACTAAGTAAGGCTAAGTACTATATAGATTAGTATAATTAGTACTAAATAAACTAAGTAAGCCTTAATAGGATTAGTAATAATTATACTAATCCTTAGGGACTAATAGAAGAGTAAATAGGTATATATAAGATAGTCTCTACTACTTAGATAGTTTAGTCCTTTAGTAATTAATCTAAGTATCTAAGAACCTATCTTAGATAAGAAGTTAAACCTTCTTAATAGACTCTTATTACTTATTACTACTTATTACTAAAGCCTAACTTACCTCCTAAGAGATAGACTCTTAAGACCCTCTTAAGGCTTTATTATAGTTTATTAAGACCTATTTTAAAGGATTTATATCCCTAGGAACTACTTTAGCTTCCTTAGCCTAGTTATCTTATACCTTTATTATAGGCCTTATATAGCCTCCCTAGCTATTACTTCTTTTTCTTTTAGGTAGGCCTAGATAATATTATCGATATAAAAAAAGACCGTAATTTTACCCTTCTATATTATATACGGTTCCTAGGGGACTTTCTTAAAGCCTAGGGCTTTAAGGGAACCGGTTAAATACTATTACTAAAGAAGGGGTAATCTTTATAGTTTATATAGAGCTTTCCTAAGCTATAGAACCTTTCCTAGCTATTAAAAGCCTACTAGAAGGCGTATATAGATAACTTCTTTTTTTTTAAAGGGGTAGTTAATAAAGGCATTAATAGTATCTATTTAATTAAGTTCGAGGTCGAATTTTACTACTATAGCTATAAGGGTCTAAAAAGATATCCCTATTAAGGTAGTTGCCTTAGTAAGTAGATCCCCTTTTTCTTATTAATTCCTATAGATAACTAGCTAGGTTTTATACTTTTAAAGGAAGCTATATTTATTAGTCTTATAAATAAAGACCTATTTATAGCTAAGGACCTATTTTCCTCTTACCTTTTCCTTAAGGACCTCTTTAAAAGACCCTATCTCTTTATATAAGGCTAGGTAGTCTTTCTAGGCCTAGAAAGACTAGTCTTTAAAGGGGTGTTTTTCTAGCTACTTTTAGTTTACTAGTAGGTCTAGGAGGTCTCTTTTATATACCTTCCTTACTAATAGCTATAGCTTAAAGAGCCGGCTTATTATAAATGCTCCGTAGGAACCGTCTTCTATAGGCGTTAGATAGAAGTTAGAAAAACAATCGAAATAAGGGAGAAATTAGTCTTTTTTAGTAACTATATCGGGCCCTATACCTTCCTTTACTTCTCGATATAGGGATAAAAAGGTAGCTAGGTAATCCTTTAAGAAAGGTACCTTTCCTACCCCCTTAAGGGTTAAGATAGGAAGACTAATAGAAAAAGCTACTTTTAGATCTTCTTATTATATAAGAGAAGGTATAGGGAGGTAGGCGTATTTTAGCTCTACCGCTTTCCTATAGTCTCCTTCTTTATCTAGATTATCTAATTTAATAGCTTCTTCTTCTTCTTTAAAGTTAGCGTTATCTTTAACTACTTTAACTTTAGTTTCTTTTTTTATTTCCTTATCTAAGACCTTTTCTTAAGACTATTAAGAAGGTAGGATTTAGATCTTTTAAATTAGCTAACGTTAAGAGAGTAAGAGGGGCTATTAATCCCTCTTTCTATTAAAGAAGCTAGATTCATCGAAAATTATATCCCTAGTTAAAATAACCTTTTATAAAAAAGGAATCTAGATCTAAAAGATATTCGTAGAATTATAACTAATAAGGTAATTAATAAAAGCTCTAGAATTAAGCTTTCTTTTCTTCTTTCTTTTTATCTTTATATCGGTAGTTATAGCGTATACCTTATAACTATAGGTATAAAGGTAGGCTAGTATAGCCCTCTTCTTTATAAAGAGCTTAAGAGGGGATTTCTAGTTTATTCCTTAAGTCTTAAAAAGGGTCTTTAGTTCCCTATAGTCCCTTAGGCCCCTAAGGTCCCTTAGGGTCCGGTTTTAAAGGTAATAGGCGGTCTTAACGACTTCCCTCTATAGGTTATAAGAAAGCTTTATAGTAAGTCTTATTATATAGGCCCTTTTTATTATAGCACCCCTTAATCTTTCTACCTTTCTATTTTAGGCCTAGGTATTTAATACTAATAGGAGGGGTAAAATACCCTTTTTTCGAAGCTAATTTAAGATATCGTTTATAAATAGCTCTCTATTAAACTATATCTTCTTTACCTTATAGCTAAAGTAGGATTTTATTTAGTTAATAAAGTCTTAGAAGGTAGACTAGTTATACTTACTTAAGTAGGTCTATAAGAAATAAAGGAAAACTATCCTTAAAAAAGCGTCTATAAAAAACATTGCCTTAATAAAGCTTTCTTAGTCCTTAAAGACGTCGGTCTAGTCGACCTAAACTTATATAGCTAGTCTAGCTATATAGGGGTTCGTTTAGAAATTCGTCTCTTAGTCTTTCCTTAGCTATAGTATTTATATTTAATAGTCTTTAGGCCCCTTATTTATACGCCTTATTATTAGCCTAGCTTATATAAAGCTAAGGGGCCTAGGTAACTAAGTCGTATATACTAAAGAAGGCTATCTTCTTAGGCTACTAACAGAAGGTCTTTTAAACCTACCCTCTTTAAAGTAAGGAAAGCTAACTTCTTAAGTAGTTCCTTCTTATAAATAGGTCGGAATTTAAGAATAAATTAATTAAATTTCTCCTCGATAAGCTTAATCGTTTAATTCTTCTAGACTAGCCTTATAGGCCTAGATACTATATCTTAGAAAATTCCTTCCTTTTAAAGAAAGCGGAAGGAAATTACGCTCGTTAAAAATTAAGGGTAAAAAGCTACCCTTTTTTATCGAAGAATTTATATAGACCTATTAAGTAATTTTATCGTAAAATTCACCCTTTTATATCCCTTTATCTATATAGTTAATTCCCTAGTAATAAGGTATTCCCTCTATACCTTCTTAAAGGACCGGAATCGTAAGAAGGTATTATAAATATCGAGGGAAGTACTAAAGTTAAGGATAGCTAATTTTCGTAAGGGATAGTTAGAGGGTCCTAATAAGCGGTCCTACTAATCTATAAGGAAGATAAAGGCCGGATTTACTATACTAACGATTTTTCCTTAAATTTATAGCTCGAATAAAGGTAGCGGCGTTAGTTACTATTTCTTAGTAACTTAAATCTCGTCTATCTTTTTCTATAATAAGGGGTCCTCCTTAAGAGACTTTTTAATAATATCTTCTAGTCCCTTAAGAGGTATACTTTTAAAAGGTTAACTTTCCTTAAAGACCTATTAGTAGTCTTCTAGCTAATAGGGCCTTTTATACGCTTAGTAAGTAGGTCGATTCCTCCTCGTTTATTATCTCTTTAAGGAGTCCTTATCTTTTTCTAGAAGGTCTACTTAAAAACCCCTTCTTTTTACTTTTTATTACTAATTTTAATAAAGAGGTTTAATTTTAACTAGTTCCTTAATTTTTCGACTAATAAACTAAAAGGTCTATTAAGGGACTAGTTAAGCTAGTCTAATTAATAGGACTAAGGCCGGGCCTAGGTTAAGAAGTAAAGCTAGGGCTAGGGTAGTAGCTATAGTTAAAGATAGCGTTAAGGCTCTTAAGGGAAGAGGAGCTAGAAGGGTAGTAATAGTAGTAGCGGGGGCTATAGTAATAAGGGCTATAGTAGCTATAATAGTAGTAAGTCGAGCTATCTAAGTTAAGTGCTAGCTATAAAGGAATAAAACTACTTATTATTATACTTTAATAGCCTCTTTATTTAGTTCTTAGCTAGCTTCTTAAAAGATAGTTAAGTAACTATTACTAATAGGCTTTATTAGTAGAGATATATCTTATAGCTACTAGCTAGAAAGAGCTTTTATTAGGAAGTATTAGTTAGCTTCCTTAAGGATTTCTTCTTACTTAGCTAGCTATAAAGAAGCTAGTAGGTTCCTAGTAAAAAAGGCTCCTAGGTATACTATATAGGTCTTCTTAATACGGTTAGTTATATAGCTCTTTAAGGGAGCTATTAAGGTCTCTAGCTTTAAAAGCTATTACTTAAGAGTCTCTTTCTCTTAAAAAGAGATTAGCTTTATAGTACTAATAGATTTTATTATCGCTATATATATAGTAGTTAGTAGCTTTATCTTATTAAGGTATTCTTTATAGTAACTCTTATAGTTACCTAAGGTAGTAAAAAAAGCTCTTTAATATATAGAGGTTAGCTTAAGGAAGAAGGAAGCTCCTTTTATAAATTCCGTTATACTAAGATAAAGAGGGGGCTTAAGAGGGTCCTACTTATTAAAGAAGACTAAATTATAGATAGTTCTATTTATAGGAGCCTATAGCTCCTTTACCTACTTATCTTAATCTTAAGGCTTTATAAGAATCGTTTTATAGGATATAAGGGTAGTAAAAGAGTTATTTTTTAATATTATTATAAAAGAAGGTTAAAAAGTTAGTTAAAAATTAGCTTTTCTTATAAAAGGGGTAAAGGGAAAGTATAAGGGATATAAGAAAGGTACCCTTTATAGTAGCTAAAAGGTATAAGAATTCTATTCCTTTTAAGCTTATAACTCTTATAAAGAGAGATATAAAAAGTATATATAAAATATAGAAAGGTAAAATTAAAAGTAAGAGGTTAAATAGGTAGGGTAAAGATAATTAATTCTTATAAGGGTAGTAATTATAGTAAAGGAGTAAATATTATATTACTTTAATTATCTTTCTTTTCTTTATTTAACGCCTTTCTTTATACTTATTTAGTATCTTAATAAATAAAGAAGATCTTACTTAAAGAAGCTATTAATATCCTCTTAACTACTAAGCTTTTTACTAGTTTTTCCCTTTTATTTTAGCTATTACTAGTATATCTATCTTATCTCTTACTACTTTTATAAGACGCTATTACTACTTTTACTTCCCTTTATACCCTTACCCTCTTCTTTATACCTTCTTTTAGCTTTTTCTTCTTTCTTTTTTACTAAGTACTTTTAGCTTCTTAGGTCCCTTTTATATAACGACCGGTATTATTCTTAAGGGATAAACCTATCGAGGGGTTTATATTAGTAGATATAATAGGGCGTGGTCTAAGTAATAGTAAGTATATTACGTTAGTAATAAGTTAGAGGTCGTAGACTATAGACTATAACTAGGTAATTAAAATTAAAGATAGAATTATAATAAAGATCTATATTAAAAGCTATCGAGCTATCTATTTAAAAGAGTAAAAGTAAGTAGCTATATATACTTATAGAGACTATCCTTAGATTATAGTCCTAGCTATAATCCCCTTTATAGCTTACTATAGCTTACTTATAAGCTATACTCTTAAGTAGTAATCTATTTATATAAGGCTTACTTAGCTTATATATACTCTAGGTAAGCTAAGCCTAAGTAACTTCTTATCCTAACTATTATTTTAAGCCGCCTTATTACGTAAACGTAGCTGGCTCTTCTATAGCCTACTAACTATAGTTATAATACGATATCTCCCTTCCTTTTAGTCTTATCTATAAGACCTACTACTACCTTAGTTGCCGTATATAAATATACCCTTATCGCGCGTATATATATTCCCCGTTCGTTCTTTCTATCCTTTAGGATATACTACTAATAGTATATTTAGTTACGTATTAAAGGATCGTTCTTATAAGACCCTTAAGCGTATTTATTTAGCTAAGTCTATTAATCGTTTTAGTTTTAACGTTATATTATATTCTTTTTATTTATCGCGCGGCTTTTACTATAAAATACTAAAGAAATCTTCTAAGTATACTAAATATATATAGTAGGGTCGTTCCTACGATACGTCGGGCGTAGTAATTAGCTCTTATAGGTAACTTTATTATCCCACCTTTTATTTATAGCTAACGTATTTCTTAGTATCCTAAATAAATCTAGAGTCTAATCGATTAAATAAAGAAAAATAAATTACTAAGGAGCGAATATTAAAAGCTTAAGCTAACCTAAATAAAGCCTTAGCTCGTTTAGCGCGGCTTCGCCGTTAAAAGCGCTAGCTAAAGTAAAAGGGTACTAAGATAGTCTATTAAGGCCTTTATTCCTTAAATAACCTTAATAAGGCTAAGCACTAAGAATCTAAAGTAGTAGTTAATATTTAGTTTATAGGTAGATTTAATATAATTAATTAAAATACTATTAGTTTATTAAGCGATTTTATAATACCTAGGGTAGATTTTACTAATAGAACTATTAAAGTAAAGAACTATAGTAGGTTGAGTACTTAAGTAGTTCCTAAGTATTTTCTTTTAGTTTATATCCTTTTTACTTAATAAGGTATTTTTATTACTAACCTTATTTTCTTATATTTAGTATTTATTTAGCTTTATATTCTTAATTATTATTAAACTTAATTTTATCCTATAGTTTAGCGTTTTATAGTACTAGTTCTAATAATAAGATATAAAATATTAGGTATATCTATATTATTATTAGTAGCGAAAGTTTATAGTTAACTTTTAAAATAGTTTTCTTAACCTTAAACGGTTTAAGTTTCTTAAAATCTAATTTATTACTTAGTTATTTTATTTTAATGTTTCGTTATATAAGGTAGACTATATCTCCCTCTTAAAAGATTAGTCCCTATAATCTTTTCCGATTATAGTAAGTAGATATTCGTTCTTTAATAAATTAAAGTTCTTATTATATTTCTTTATATAATTTTCGTAGCTAATTTACTTATAGTATTACTTATTCTACTTATAGTCTTTATTAAGTAACCTTAAATACTTTTAGGTTATATCTATAATTAGCGTATATTAGTAAGAGCTTAGTTATTTCTATAACTAAGCTATTATAAGTTAGTTATACTATTAGTAGCTATTTAACTTAATTATTTTATTCGTAGCTAGTATAGTATTATAAATATTATTTAAGCGTTTAGTTAAGTTATTCTATTTATCTATCTATTTATAGGTAATAAGCTATATTAAGCTTATATTTTATCCTTAATTATACTATAAGAGCTTACTAAAACTTAGCTATAAATATACTTCTTTTATAAAAGATAATCTTATTTAGTAGTTTATAATTACTAATAATTATTTATAGGAATATATATACTAGCTCTTTTATATTAATTATTTCTTTATATAGTAAGAAGTATCTATACTTTATTAATCGGTCGGTAATAATAAATATACTATTATACTTAACGTTAGTTATAGGTTCTTTTAATAGTAATAGCTTTATAATATAGTTAAAAGCTATTAAATCCTATAGTTTCTCTAGTATTAATAGCGGTTATAATTCTCTATATAGCTTATATCGTTTAGCTTTACTTTATTTATAAAGTTTATATTTTTTAATAACTTATTATACTACTTCCTTAAGCTAAAGGAAGTTATATTATGGTTTAATCCGTTTTATTATTCTTTAGATTCTTTAGTATCTATATATGAAGTATTTATATATATCTTATATAACTTTATCTTATAACGCTAGTA
The DNA here is from genome assembly GCF_020360975.1 of Hirsutella rhossiliensis. Lineage (NCBI taxonomy): Eukaryota > Fungi > Ascomycota > Sordariomycetes > Hypocreales > Ophiocordycipitaceae > Hirsutella > Hirsutella rhossiliensis. The sequence goes on along the minus strand of NW_025408677.1, from coordinate 1,181,394 downwards.
GTATCTAGATTTTATTCTTATATATTAAAACTTCCGAATATTCTATATTATATCTCTTTAGTACTTTATATTCTTTTATTTATTTTAGGATCTTTTAGTATATTAAGTCGTTAGGTTATACCTTAAATATTATATTTAGCTATTATTATTAATAGTTTCCGTTTTTATTAATTTCTAAGAGCTATTCTTTTACTATAAGTACTTTTATATTATAGTTACTTTATTAACTAAGGGTATTAGCTCGACCGTTTTCTATTCTTTTTTTATAGATTATTTTATAGTTAAATTTTAATAAATATTCGGCCTATTAAATCTATCGTCCGTTTAATTATTATATTATTATAAAGTATAAGATATTCTTATAATCTATATAGACCTTAACTTTATACTTACTTCTAAGAAAGTAGTATTAAAATTCCTTAAAAGCTTAAATAATTATAAGGAATTCTTTATCGTAGATAAAGTAATTAAGTTCTATACTATATAGCTTTTTTAAGTAGAATATAATTAATTATAGTCTTCCTTTATTATCTTTCTCTTTAATTTATACTCTTAAAGTAAAGTCTAATATATTAGTTTTAAGTTCGATTTATTATTTTAGATCGAAGGTAGTTAAGACTAGTTCTTATATAATTATAGTCTTAATATATTTAAAAGCTTTATTAGCTTTATTATCCTATATAAATTCTTTTTCCTTTTTTATTAAGTTATATAATAGTACTACGATCTTTCTAAAATCTTTAATAAATCGTTAGTAATAATTTATAAATCCTAGGAAACTTTATATATCCTTAACGTTCTTTAGCGTTAGCTATTCTTTAACTAAGTTAATCTTATCTTATTATATTTATATCTCTCTTAGTAAGATCGTATATTTAAAGAAGTCTACTTTTTATATATAGAACTTACTTTTCTTTAGTTTAACTAGTAACTTTATATTCTAAAGTATATAAAGTACCTTATAAATATATTCCTTATATTCTTCTAGGGTATCTAAAAAGATTAGGATATTATCTAGGTATACTACTATAAAGATATCTAAGTATTTATATAGGATATTATTAATTATTTATTAAAAGGTAGCTAGTATATTTATAAGTCTAAATAGTATTACTAGATATTTAAATAGTCCGAATTTTATTTTAAAGGCTATTATCTATTTATATCTCTTTTTTATATATATTAAGTTATAGGCGCCTTTAAGATTAAGGGCTATAAACTATTTTTTACTATATAATCGATCTTATAGTTCCGATATAAGCGGTAATAGTATTCGGTCCTTTATTATAATATCGTTTAAGCGTTTATAGTTAATAACTAGTTATAGCTTACTATTTTTCTTTAAAATAAATATAACTATATAGCTTACTTTAGATATTAATATTTATATATATCCCTTTTATAGATTCTTATTAAAGTAGTCGCGTAGTGTTTATAATTACTTTTTATTTAGGTTATAGATTTTATAAAACGTCGGCGTTATTTTATCCTTAAGATAAATTTTATAGTCTTATTAGCTATATTTAAGTAACCCTATTTTAAGTTCTTCCTTAAAGAGTTTATTATATTTTCGGTATTCCTAAGGGATATTCTTTATTTTATCTTATAGGCTTTATTCTTTCTTTTAAGAGCTAGTTTCTCTTAACTTAAGCTCTTTATTAATTTATTTAAGGCCTTTCCTTAAAGTAGTAATAACTCTTTAAATCTTTATATTATATCCTTTATTTTATTTATATTAAGTACTAAGTTATATAGCTATATTAGTTAGTATATAGGTCTTATTAATCGATTTTATTATATCCGCTAGTTCGGTTATTATTTTTATTTATATCGCTAAAGCCTATAATAATTTACTTAAACGGTTATCCTTATTATCCTATTTAATAGCTAAATTATTATAAAATTCTACTTTCTTTTAAGTCTACTAGTCCTAGAAATATATATCTTTATTCTAATATAGCTAGCTAGTTTTCTAGTTAATTAGTAAGTTACTCTCCTATAACTATAGAAGTCTTAATATAAGGTTATATTCTTTAATATTTATAATGTCGAAGTAAACTTATTTATTATAGCCCTAGATATTAATATTAAGGTAATTAATCTCTATATTAATAACTTTATTATTATAGTTAAAGGCCTCTCCTTTAATATTTATAAGTTTATATAGATCTTTCTTATATCTCTATATAAGTTAGTAACGATTAATAACTTTAAGTAAAACGTAATTACCTATCGCGCTATAGTCTAAAGGTATATATATATAATATCCTACGATTTAGATATCTAATACTATTTAGTCGCTATAGCTTACTATTACTATATATAGGGTCCTTAGATTTTATTATATTATACTAGTCTATAGCCCTTTTATAGATAGTATACCTTATTTTTTACTTAATCTTTATTTATTTTATTTAGGTATTCTTCTTTAATTTATTATTAATATTATTTCTTTATATTTTTATTATATAGTATCGTATTAAGGCTTAAGAGACTAATTTCTTATGGCTAATTAAAGATTTCTTATTTCTTAACGCTATATCGTTTATATTATACTACTTTATAGTTAATTATATACTATACTTTATAATTTTATTTATTTCTATACTAAACGTTAAGTTTTTATTTAGCGTTTTTCTATTTTCTATATAGTATTTCTATATCGATTTTTCTTTAGTTAAATATAGCTTATAGCCTTTATATATATTACTAATAATCTTTTAATATACCGTTATATCGTTTATATTATACTTATACTTTTTTATATTTATAAACTCTATAGTATAAGTATATATATTTATTATAATCTTCTTTATTATATTTAACTTACTATATAAGTTTTTAAAAGATTAAGGGTTAAGATACCTTAAAGTAAGTAGCGTTATATTATTCCTTTATTTTAGTATATTTATAGATTTTATATATCTCTAAAAGATATCTTATTAATAAACTATAATTATCGCGGTATTTAAGTAGTATACTATAATCGGGTTTTAATAATATAACTTAGTCGTTTAGGTAGCGTTAATTGATTTTCTAGTAGTTTAATTATATACTTAGGTAGGGTTTCGAAAGTACTTATCTCTTAAACCTAACTAAGAAAGCATTATATTATACTTTTATCTAAAAGTATATTATATAATCTAGGTAGATATATAATATCTATAAAATATACTTATAGTACTTATAAGTAAGTAGTATTTATAGATTGTCTTTAAATTCTCCTTATAGTTACTATTCTTATTATAGAGCTATAAAGGTATTAATTATAGTAATAGCTATAATATAGTCTCCTTTATATAGTACTAGTTAATATTAAATTAATATAGCTTATTAGTTTTCTATAAGAATATAAGGTATTTATTAGGTTTTAATTTTAAGTATTTCTTTAAATTCTTTAAAGTATAAAGCGTATTCTCTAATTATAGTATTTTCCCTTAATAATAAAGGTAGTAGTATAAGTTCGTTCTTATCTTTTATTTCTCTAAGTATTTCTTATTCTTTAAAGCTTATATTATCGATACTTTATTATTCCTCCTTAGGTTATTATCTAAGTTTCGTAAGTTTAAAGGCTATATCTATATCTTCTTTATTATATTATTTATAAACTACCTATTATTATTATCGATTTTTATTTTATATATCTTCTTAGAGTCGTTTACTATTCTTCTTAATCTAGTCTTAAGAGACTCCTTTAAGATAAGGGTATTTTAGTTCTATAAATTTAACTTATTTTTATATTTTAAGGTCGCTTTATTATATTATTATAAGGGTTTTCTTTAGTAGCTTTAAGAACTATTTAGTACTATTCTTATTACTTAAGTATACTATATATTTATCGTCGTAGTATATAGTTTAACTAAGGAGTTTATACTTTAGTTCCTATCTATTAATAGCGTTTAGGTATTTCTTACCTTTTAAGGCTAGTACTTAGTAGGTTTTCTTTTCCTTATAAGGTTATTTATATTCTTTAAAGTAATATCTAAGTTTCTTATAGTTAAAATACTTTCTTTTACTTTTCTATATTATATTTAAATCTATCTTACCTAAGTTAGTTATATAAGTATAGGTAATAGGAGTTTCGCGCTTCTTTTTATAGTTAGCGCGTTAGTTAAAGTTATTCCTATAAAAAGGGTTTTAGTTTCCTCTTCTTTATTTCTTTTCTTAGTATCGCGTATACTATCTATCGTTAATTTATACTACTATAGTAATATAGTCTAAGAGGTTATTAGGTCGATTTTCCTTATAAAGCTCGTCCTTAACTTCTTCTTTAAGCTTATTATAAAATCGTAATATAAGAGGTTCGTCGTCTTAATTAAGTTTTAAGGTAACTTAACGGAACTTTATAGTATAATTTAATACTAAGATCCTTTATCGGAGTTCTTAAAGTTTCTACTTAGCTTCTTATTCCTTATTAGTTATTCTAAATACCTTTATAATAGCTTCTTTAAATCCTTAAAAACTAGTAAAGACTTTATTTATCTCGTTATCTTATCGCGCTAGTTAGTTATTAAGAAAGTCCCTTATAATAGGTCTAAACTAAGTAAGTACCGTTCTAGATAAATAATTTCCTATATAGAGTACCTTTTCGACTAGGTCTAAGAGTTTAGTAAGGTAAAACTAATAGTAAGCCTTAAGTTAAGTAAGAAAGTCTTAAAGTATACTATAAGTACTATTAAATAGTCCTAGCTATTTTAGTTTAACTACTTCTCTAAGGTCCTTAACTTATCTATTACCTCTTTTATTCTTAAGTAACTATACCTTATATTAAAGGGTAATAATCTCGCGTATTATATCTTAAGGCGATATAGTACCTCTAGAGTTAGTTAATCTAGCTTACTATATAGGTATATTAATAGTTACGATATTACTTAAAGTAATATAGTATTATACTAATAAGAGCTTTTAATATATAACGACCGGTATTATTCTTAAGGGATAAACCTATTAAGGGGTTTATATTAGTAGATATAATAAGGCGTAGTCTAAGTAATAGTAAGTATATTATATTAGTAATAAGTCGGAGGTTATAGACTATAGACTATAACTAGGTAATTAAAATTAAAGATAAAATCGTAATAAAGATCTATATTAAAAGCTATTAAGCTATCTATCTAAAAGAGTAAAAGTAGGTAGCTATATATACCTATAGAGACTATCCTTAGATTACGGTCCTAGCTATAATCCCCTTTATAGCTTACTATAGCTTACTTATAAGCTATACTCTTAAGTAGTAATCTATTTATATAAGGCTTACTTAGCTTATATACGCTCTAGGTAAGCTAAGCTTAAGTAACTTCTCGTCCTAACTATTATTCTAAGCCGCCTTATTATATAAATATAGCCGGCTCTCTTATAGCCCGCTAACTATAGTCGTAATATCTTACTAAGGGATATCTCTAAGAAATATAAAATTAAGCTATACTTTACGATAATACAAGGTTTAAAAGCTTAGCTATATTTACTAAGTAGCTTAGCTAGGTAGTATATAGCTTTTTAAGGACTTTTCCTAAGTAGTTAAGTAGACTTATAACCTTATAAGCCTTAAAGATAATATAGTCTTACTTATTTTACTTAGTAAGTATAGTTCTTATAGCTTCCCTTTATACCTTAAGGTAGTATCCTTAGTTATAAGAGGCTTTATAGGCCTTATTAAAAACTATAAAGATAGCCTTATATATATATTAAATAAGGAAAAAGCTAAGGGAGTCTAAGCTAAGGGCTTTTTTATTAAAAGAGCTAAAAATAGCCCTTTTAATCTTAAGGACCTTTAGCTTTAACTAGTCTTACTTAGCTATACCCTTACTATTTATATAGCTTAAAGGCTCTTTTTTTCTAAGCTTTAAAGGGGGCTAAGGCTAGGGTCTAAGGTTAAAAAAAGGTTATTAAGAAGGCCTTAAATATTTTTTATTAAGGTATTAGCTTTTACTTATATCTTTTCCTTTATATATAAGATACTAAGAAGGGTAAGGTTAGCTCTAGCTTTAATATAGGAAAAAGCTATAAAGATATCCTTTCTTATTACTTTTATTTAAAAGCTCTCTTAGTATTACTTTTTAATAGCCTTAATAGTATACTTAAAGCTATTTTAGGCCTTTATAAAGCTCTTTTAGCTCTCTATATCTTAAACTAGTTTATAGGCTTATTAAGTTAAGCTAAAAGCTTTTTATAGGAAGGTTAGCTTATTAGTTTACTAAGGCTTAGATCTTTTATAGGGCCTCTTTTTTAGTATTACTATATTTAAAGCCTTTATAAAGGTTCTTATTATACCCTAGCTACCTAGGGATCTTTAATAATAAGCTAGCTACCTAGCTAGCTAAGAAAGGCTTAAAGGCCTTTAAAGGTATATAAGTAATAGCGGAATTTTAGGAAATTAAGGAATTAAGTAAGACTACGTAATAGAAGGGAAGAGAGAGTATAAGGTAGGATTGTTAACGGGATTTATTAGTAGTATATTAGTATATAAAAGAGGTATTAAAGTTAATAATTCTATCTTTATCTACTAGTAGATATACTACCTTATATAGATAATTATAGCTAAACGTAAGAACCTTTCGGGACTAGATTTAGGCTACTATATAGCCCTAAGACTAAGGAATTTAGTAATACCTTAAGTATAGCTAGAAGTATCTTAGTTCTACTAATATTCGTGTTTAAAGAAGGTTAGTTGTACTAGTATTTTTAAGAGGTCTTAGCTAATATTCTAAGCTAGCTCTATTCCTTCGATTCCCGATTATATAATAACTAGTTACCTATTTAATATATAATAATATATAAAAAACGAGCACTTCTTATTCTATAAGATAGGATTTTATTTATTATTAATATACTACTTATTAGCTTATATAATTAGGAGAGTATATTATAGCTGCTTTATTTATAATAGGAAAACACCGTTCCTTATTGCCTCCCTTAAAGAGTAGATTTATATACTCTTTACTAATTTATTTATAGTAGTATATATATAGGGTAAAACCCTAAATTAGGAAAACTACTTTTATACTTAAATAGGATATATAAAAACCTATTCTTTCTTAGGAAAAATAAATCCTTAGGTATATACTAATAGAAAAACCTATAATAGGAAAAATCTATAGTTATAATAATTATTTATAGGATAACCTTATATAAAATAAAACCTATTATTACTAGGAAAATCTCTATAAATAAAAACCTAGTAATTATTTCTCTAGGAAACCTAATAAAAGGAAAAACTTAGTAAGGGGAAAAGATATAAAAAGTATAGGAAATATCTAAAAACCCCTTTTAATTATATAGGAACTTATTTTAAAGATAGACCGTCTTTAAATTTATAAAGTAATCTAGGTCTTAATTCTTTAGTAAAAGTATTAGCTATATTATCTTTTAATTTAATATAAAAAACTCTTATTTCCCCTTCTTTTATACTAGTTTTAGTATAGTAATAGGCTAATTTAAAATACTTAGACCTTTTATAAAAATCCGGATTTTCTACTAATTTAATAGCAGTAGTATTATCCGTTAAAATAAGAGGTATAGTATTAAGAATCTTAATAAATAGATCCTTAGTAATATACTTAAAACGTATATTTAAATAAATAGCTTCTTTATTTACCTCCCTAAGGCTAATATACTTTACTTCGTAGGTAAAAAAGGTAATAGCTTTCTACTTAAAGTAAGCCTAGCTTATTATATTATTATCTATATAAAAATAGTAACTAGAAAAAGATTTTCTATTTATTAAATTTAACGCTTAGCTAGAGTTAGTAAAACCCTTTATATATAGATAGGTAAAAAGGATATTATAATTATATTTAAAGCCTTATAATACGTTTAGTTAGGCTTAGACGTAAATCTAGTATAAGTAATTATATAATTTAAGATACCTAGCTTAGTAAATAAAGCTAAGTATAATAAAGATCTTATTTACTTTTAAAATTAAAATATATCTTCTTAAAAAGGTAATTCCTTTACTTTTATAAGATTAAAGCCTACTATTCTCGTAAAGAGAGATATAAGAAGTATATATAAAATATATAAAGGTAAAATTAAAAGTAAGGGGTTAGATAGGTAAGGTAAAGATATTTAATTCTTATAAAGGTAGTAATTATAGTAGGGGAGTAATTATTATATTGCCTTAATTATCTTTCTTTCCTTTATTTAACGCCCCTCTTTAAACCCGTCTAGTATCTTAATTAATAAAGAAGATCCTACTTAAAGAAGCTACTAATATCCTTTTAACTACCGAGCTTTTTACTAGTTTTTCCCTCTTTTCTAGCCGTTACCGGTATATCCGTCTTATCTCTCGCTACCTCTATAGGAAGCTATCGCTACTTCTACTTTCCCTCTTACCCCTACTCTCCTCTCTATACCTCCTTTTAGCTCCTTCTTTAAACCTGTTTTTTAGCTTCCTAGGTCCCTCGTACTAAGGGATATCTCTAAGAACTACGAAATTAAGCTACGCTTCGCGATACACCCCCTTAGCTATGGCCTGCCCTTATAGAAAGGGTAAAGCTAAATACCTAGGCCGGTAAGCGTATAAAGGAGGTCTTAGTCTATACTTATCCCTTACTTAAGAAATCCGGGTTTTAGCCCTAGGCTCTTTTAAACCTACTTTTAGGAAAAAGGGGCCTTAAGGAGGATATTAAATCCTATAAGAAAAGGGGGCTTCTCTAAGGATAAATCCCTTAAAAGGGGCCTTTAAAAAGAATAAGTCCTAATTAAGCTAGGGGCCCTCCTCTAGGATAAGTCCTAATTCCTCTTTTCGGTTATAGACGTCTCCTTCCTCCTACGTACTATTAGCTCCTCTCGTCGACTCTTAAGGCGGGCCTCTAAGGATAGCTTCTCTTAAACGTCTTCTAGCCTAATTTACTATAAAAAGACAGCTAGCTTCTACTTCGGTAAGGGCTTTATAAGACCGTTGGCTTTTATTAATACCGTTAGAACCTAACGGATAGAAATAAGTCCCCTTTAAACCTCTTAGCGTAACTAATACTAGTAGATATCGATATACTATAGCTAGGTCGATAGCTTACTATTTTCCTCTATAAGAATCTATATAGTCTATATATTATCGCATTCTATAGCTAACGGGGTCGGAATTTATAGTTATAAAGATATTAGTAGCCGGCTAAGGAAAATAGCTTCTTTTAACGCTTCTAAAAGAGCTAGTAGCTCTGCCTCCGTGCTAGAAGTCGTAACGGTAGCTTGCTTTAAAGCTCTCTAAGCAATAGTTCCTCTAAAAAGGGATATAATATACCCTTATAAGCTCTTTCTATCTAAGGAATTATCTATAAAGGACGAATCGCTCGAATAAAGGAAGATTTCGGTAGCTAGTTTCCTTCCCTGCCCTCCTAGGCATAGACTATATAATCTCGTTAAATAGAGATAAAGGATAGCTCTATCTACTACTTCTTAGTGCCTAGGGCTAGGATTCTAGTTATGCCTAGCTAGCCGGGAGACTATAAAAGAGATATCCGGTCTAGTAGAAATAGCTAAAAAAAAAAAGTAAGGAGCCTACCTTCTATTAATATCGGTATTTCTCTTACTCCCTAGCTTAAAAGGACGGATTAAGTAAAAAGCTCTTTATCTAATATAGGCGTAGAGGGAAGCTTCTTATCGAGGGAATTAGGGAGGAATTTATAAGCGACCTTATCGATATAGGCGTCCTAGGTAAGCTGGATAGTCCGTTAGGACCTATTCTAAAGGATTCGTATCCCTAGGAACTACTTTAGCTCCCCTAGCTTAGTTATCTTATAAAGCAAGTTTGGAACAGCACGAGGAAAGGACTCTACTAGGCCATGTGGGGGAGTCACTCCAAGATGGTCGACGCGGCGTTGCCAGGAGAGCATAGCCGCCTGCTCTATGACTAGATGTCAAGGAAGGAGGCCGGTGTGCTGGCCCAGTTGGGAACAGGGATGGTACGTTGGGTATCTAAATCGGATCAAGGCCTCATCTATGAATCAGTGTCCATGCAGCTAAGCACGAGAAACAGTAACGCATTCTCGCTTCTGATGTAAAAACTGGACAGCACACCGAGTAGAAATGCTCCGGTGCACCGATATGCTAAGGGGCGGCATTTCATTCTACCACGGAGGAAAGCAAGCATCAGGCGGCCCAAACTGGGCTTCAGATATGGAGGCTGTCCGCCCCTCGATACGATTCGCTTAGCCACAGGCCGACTTGAGGAAAGATAATTCGCAGAGGCGAGAACCCCTATCACTCATCCAACCCCGACTAACCTTACTAACATATCATGCCATCGACAGCGAGCACGATTTCAGGATACTGAGCACTTGAAGGAATTGCTTCAAGTTGACTTGCTACTAACACGGGCTCGAGAACCCGCTGAGAGATAAGCAAGAAGCAAGAAGCAGACATTTCGGAGTGTACATGTACGAAAAGAGTCGATTGCTCTTTTGGCTCCACCACCGGGCGTAATAAATTGTGTGTGTGTGTGTCTGTCGGAAGAAAGAAAGATCTTTTCACCCCTTCGTTTCTCATGGCAAAGAACAAAGAACACTGGGCAAGGACGAACGCGGAAGGAAGAGCCTTTCGTTCCTCAAGGCAAATGGTCTCATGGTCTGCGCGCGGCGTCTGGGAGAGGGAAAAAACATAATTCGTAGAGTCCAGGAGAGCTAACTACACCGCTTGTCTTGTGCGCTGCTTTCACTCTCTTGGGATCGGCTGTCTCATTGCTCGCTGTTCCCATGCTGGGGCGGAGCACGCTGCAGGCCCGGGCGAAGCACGCATACGTGTGGCGTAAATGGCCGGGCTTGATACTGGCAGATGCTTGTTGCAGGGAGAGCTCAGCTTCCAGCCTCGTCGATCGACTTTTGGACTGACGAGCATGCCGTACGTACCCCAGTAAGGCTGCATCTCGACCCTTGACCCTGGCACAATGAGCAACTTGGCCCCAGCTATTTCAATCCCCAAGTCGCCGACGTGACCCTGTTGTCTCACGCATTAGGAGACCGGATGCAGAGAAGCCTGAAGTTTCTACCTAAAAGGGGAGATGATTGGCTCTTTTTAAACAAGGGGGACGGAGGCCTCCGACCTGTCGGCCTCGCGAGAGAGGTCATAGGAAACCTCACGAGACTGCATGGGGGCAAACAGTTCTTTCTCTTCCAGAGCGCAATCTGTTCACTGTTCCACGTCAAGTCTTTATAGTCCACCTATTTTCTTTATCCCCATTTCGCTGGCGCGCGGTGTCGATCCGATGGACCCATTATCGGCTACCGCCAGCATTATTGCGCTGTGCCAGGCCTCAGCCGCTATCATGAAGGGCATCAAGTTCATACGCGAGCTTGATCGAATTCCCCTCGAATTCTGCGACCTTCTGAATGAGCTTCAGATGCTGCGCGGCGTTGTTAACCAAGTCGAAGGCGTGCTCAAAGATATCGAGGAGCAATCGCTACGGGCAAATATTGACATAGCCGGAATGGGTATTGGTGCCAGTTGTCTGCACTCTCTAAAAGACGATCTTGGCAGAATCGTGGTCGCTCTGGGCAGTCTATGCGAGCGGATCAAGAAGCCTGTTGAACAGCTCGAGCCGTCGAACGGCCGCGAAAAGTCCAAGGTCTCAAGGTTCCGATGGCACAAAGAAAAGGACGAGATTGGGAGGCTGAGACGAGAAGCTCGGCGGATTAGGGAGACATTGGTACTCTATTTTACAACATTGACACCGTCACAAGTGTACGTCACTCCATCCGGTCACGGATTGCATGCAAACGCTGAATGACACTTGCAGGACCTACCAGACCAGACTGGCTGCCGATATCCGAAGCACAGCCTGGTCGTTCTCTCAGGAATTTTCGGAATTTAGAAGTCATCACGATTGGACCACAAGGACAGCTCAGGATCATTTTAAGACGATAGAGGAATATCTACATCGCCTCGTTGAAGCCGATTGCCGCAAAGCACAGTCACGACGGATCGGAGAATGCATCACTCACGAGACTAAATCGGAAGAGTCTGCTAGCATCGTGGGCCCGTCCCACGTCAACGATGAAATAATGGCCTCTACGGTCTCCTTCGAAACCACGATTGGCCAAACGTGTAGTGTGCTATGCAGATGCAGCTGCCACCAAAACGCAACTGCTCGCTCTCCAAGCTGGCTGAGACCCATATTGGGATGTTTGTTTCTTCACTATAACACGATTCCAATCTTTGGTCTAAGACCCTGCGATTCACAGGCATGCAAAGCCCAATCTCCGTCTTCAGCGATAGTGCATTATGTGTTTCCAACTTGGTTGCTGGGCCGGTTGATCGAGTTCACAACAGCTTGGGGCAGTCTCACCGGTGCCGGAGCCTCAATTCACCTTCGAGTGCCTAGGGTTCTCAGCAGGCACTACGTATGGCGAGCTATTCTTTTAGGTGACGTTCAATGGACTGTTAAGAACCTCTCCAATGGTACTATACTTCCCACAGACGTCGATGACCAAGGCATCTCACTTGTGGCGGTAAGTCGTTTTCTAAACTTCCTTGAAGCACAATCTGACGGGTTGCGCAGTCTTGTCTCGTTGTGAGACAGTACAGCATGGCGCAGATTCTCCTTCGCGGCGGTTGTGACACAATGTCACGAGACAAATGGGGCCGGTATGCGGAGATGGTGTCGTCAGTTCGTCTAATTGCCAAGACTAATACAATACAGATCGGTAGCATCAATAGCTCACATGCATCTTGTTCGAGACTCGAAACAATACCCGGAATTCTCGAGGTTCCTCAGAACCCTTGCAAAGCAGCGTGTCCAAGACAATGTTGGCCGAGAAACCGAGGCTTGCCTTGGTTTGTTCAGAGGGGAAAACAGATATTTATTTTCGGTACTGGCCCACGAATTTCAATCAAATATAGACAGGCGCGACAACAAGGGTTATACTTTATTACACTACGCCGTAATTGGACAAGACGTTGAAGGCATCAGGGCTCTACTCGAAGCCGGAGCAAACCCAGACGCTACAGATGTCACTGGTTCAACACCCCTTACATGGCTCACTACACTGCCGGCATCCAGTGCCGTAATAGAGATGGGACGGCTTCTGTTGAATGCCGGAGCTGATCCAAACAATCGAAGTGCCGACTTGGAATTCACGGCGATACTTGGGGCTTGTGACAACCCAGGACTGATGCGCCTGCTTTTGGACAACGGCGCCCATCTCGTGGTTGATATAAGTGAGTGGGGACAAACATCTCCGCTCGATGTCAAGGCTCAGCTCGACACGCGACGCTGGCGGCGAAACAGTCCAAAACGAGCCATGGTGGAGGAATGCATAGACATTCTCGTCAAAGCTGGGGTCAACCTTGATCATCGCAACAATTTCCGTCAAACGCCCATCATGGCCGCGATTAAGAATCGCAACGCACTTTTAGTCAACATACTTGTCGAGAATGGTGCTGAGCTTGGCATGGTAGATTGCCACGAGCGATCCGTTTTACACTATGCTGCTTATAGCTGCGATACTGAAATTATCGACATTCTTCGATCCGCTAAAATCACGGGGGTTGATCCGGACATGCTTAGCGGAAACAAGCACTCTCCCATGGCGGAACTAATATATCACCTCAACCACGATGAACTTAATCTTGATGCCAAGGAGCGTCGTGCCATCCACAATTTTTTTTCACAGTTCATCGAAGAAATCAGGCAGCGAAACGAGCAAATGTAACGCTTCGGACTAAATTGATGGCTCCCATGACAGCGTCGGGGAACCACGTTGGTCTCGGTGACAAGGAGTAAAACACAGTCAGCTATAACAGTCACTTATCTGCTCGAGTGTGCACTCTACTTTTGCCTAGCAAAATGACATGACAGTTATAAGCGGGTCGGGGTCACTGCTATTCCCTCCTGGAACTTCCACCTAAACACAAAGACTGCCTTTCCTAAGAATAGTTCCATAAGAGCTGTTTCCAAATCCTGCAGTTGTAATTGTGCAGCTAGAGCAAGAGCCAGAGCGAAAGCAATAATTCCAGAGCCAGCTCCAGGGCTAGGGCCAGTAATTACACCAGGGTCGTTTACATACGAAACTATAATCAACGCTAACTTCCAGCTCTTCTTGGTAACCACAAACAGCTGGGAGTACATCATATAGAAAAAACAGTCAATTATAATAGTCACTTGCAGCACCGTCTGCTGGAGTATGCACTCTACATTTGCGTAGCTAAATGACGTGACAAGAAACCCGGACAAACACGAGCTCCTAAGCCCCTGGCTCAAGAGCTGTTGCTATTTCCCACCTTTGGTCATCTCAATCTTTCTTGTATAGCTCAGTGGCATCAACGAAATATATTCTGCAAGATTAAATGAGAAGAGACATGTGACGAGAATGGAGATGGCGAAACCGACAGGGAAGGATAGCTGTTACAGGGACCGCCGGACCGGGCTATCCATGTCGGCACAATAACTCCCGACCCTAGAATTAGCACCCTCAATCTTTTACGGCTTTATCTTGCTCGAGTCGTTTAATTGCTGCCTCAATGGATGGTTTCGTATAGCCAGCCGACTTAATGAGTGTTCTCACATCGTTTAAAAATTTCGGATTTTTCGACTTCAGTACACAAATAAGGTCCTATTTCTCCATGAGAGCTGACATTTAACGTAACGTATACCGAGACTTACAGATTTGTCGGTCACAGTACCATCACGGGTATGTTGCGTGACTTCCGAAGCTTCCACTTTCTTCACTGCGACGTCCAAGACATCAAAAAGATCTGGAAAGTAGGATTTTCCTCTCCAGCCAAGGTCATATGGAAGCTTCTCACGTTCAATAACCGAATTGATGTATTTAAGCTCTGCGCTCTTCCGATCACCCATAACAAGTTGCATTCTGGCAGGCTCCACGAAACCGTGACCAGCAGCTTTATAGTCATAGTTGCCCTTCCGATTGTGTTTGAGTAGGTCTTTCGCCTTATCGAAGCATTTGGCGTTAATATTCTCCCCGCACTTTTTCAACTCCTGAAGTGAGATGTCCCAGGTGGGTCGGTCGAAGTGAACAGAGCCATCCTTGCGTGAGAAGCTGTAGTCATGGTCAATGCCCCAGTCTTTTCTGTCTACATCCGGTAAGTCGAAAATGAAATCTGCCGGTTTGTTACTCTCCATTCGGCGCAGTATATAGACATAGGGTAAGGTAGGGGTAGTATGGCTGTTGATAAGACGATATTATGTCTAATATCGTATTGCCTCTATTCCCTACAGAGCCCTCCCAATGCAATGAAGGCTAAAGTGGAACTAATTTGGGCCCAACAGAGCGCTCCCTTGAACATCTGAAAGGTCATACGATGTTATTCGAGGCAATTGCCCGAACCGGGTCTCATGGGCGGCTTGACGCTGTCCCTATTTAGGACTGCAGCTTGGCTGCTGTCTAAGCAAGCAATAAGCCCTTATTGGTATCTTAAGAGTTGTATGAATTTGTGTATTTGTTCGTTCATTTTCTGTTCTTCGGCAACTTCCATTCTTGATTGGTACTATTTTGATCACCTTAAACGACTATCGTCGTGGATGCAACTGCCTTACACTGCCTGAATTATCGGTGAACCGATAAGTTGTTACTTCTTGATATCCATGCAGCGTTAAAGTTTCAATAGTTCCATGGCCCGGCATATTCCGTACCTATGCTTCTCCGACTTATGTTAAGCTGCTCCAGGAGCGATCAGCCGACACTGCGTCGTAGCTATAGCTAGGACCCCATCTCCCCCTGCCATTCCCTTACAACACTATATAAGGAAGGCTAACTATTAAGCGTGGCTAATCAGTCTACAAACATTAGGTATGTTAATAAACATGCCATAATATCAATATTAATAGCCAAGGCTCTACCTAGTTTGGCAGGGGCAGTCTACAATCCCAAGGACACACCGCGCGGTACATATAGCCCTCTATCCAGCTAGGCGGCTTCTTTACACACCTACTTATCCCTCGATTTCTTCTTCTTTTCTTCTCTCCCCATTCCTAACCCCTAAGCCTTCCTCGTTCCTCTACTTTTGTAGCTGCTGCTGCTGCCGCCGTAGGCGTGGGGTTGTCAAGGGGTGTTCGCCGCAGCTATCGTCAAAGCGGGCATAGTAGCCAAGTTACTTACCCGGTCTTGTAATACTAAAATAATATAAGATCTATCTTTAGTCTAGTTTCCATCTACTTAATTACTTGTGCTAAATACTATAGAAACTAGGCAGATACGCTAGACGATTTAGCCTCGGCACCCTCTACGTGTTATTCTAAGCTTAGAAGAATAGAAGACTTTAAGAGGGAGGAGTTTAGTTTAGTCCTTTCCTATCGTAGCGGGACAACGACCTTTGGTTATCCTCGAAGGCGAAGAACTCTGGCGCAGCCTAGTTGGCACCGTATATATTTTCGTGACCTGGGTTTTTCCTCCAACCCGTTGAGTTGGCAGGAGTGATCCAATACTGCCCGGACAGATGTCAAAATCCCGCAAAGACAGGAGGAAAATGCGCAACCCAATCTCGTCCATTCGTAATATACGCGGCAGAGTAGTTTGAGCTCCTCAGAGTCACACCATCTTCAAATGTTGAACCGCTATTAACGAATCGTCTACCTGTCCTAAGACGCCCGGTATGGCTAACCTACTAGCTACTGGGCAACTGTAAGTATACGTAGAGGGTTTATACCAGAAGCAGAGGCCAAGACATAGGGGAGCGGTATAAACGCTTCTATGTATGAAATATGTAGACCTAGACAGTATTATACGATGCGGAATATAGGCGCTGATTGCGGCGTCCTTTATTCGAGCAACCGCTATGCGATGTGGTCACTAACCAAGCACAACGAGAAGGGTCATTTCTATCGCCGCTACTAAGAGAAGTGCCGCTACTATGGCCACCTACGAGTAAACACGAACCCGCCCCAGCTGGGTGAGGAACTCGCGGTAGGTGAAAAGTCTCAGAAGTGAGGACGTGGCAGATGAAGGTGATATAGAGTTAAATACAGGGTGGTTGCCGTAACTTCGTGACTCTAACTCGTCGAGAAACACATTTATGGGCATCCCCTTTTGAGGGACAATGGGGAAACAATGCCTCATGTGCTCGGCCTCACCTCCCAGAGAGTGCCACGGGTCAAGCAAGCTACAGGTTGTCTCGCGTGGAGCTTGTTTTTGGCAACAGCCAGCTCCGCCCGATGTAGTAACGGTCGACAGCCGTTGCCACATCTAGGGTCCTTCAGCAGGCGAGTAGATAGGAGAGGCGGAGCTCAAAGACCTTCTTTTACATATACTGAGGCTGTGCGTATGTGTGTGACATGAGAGATTAGAGAAGACGGGTACCTGCAGCCAAAGCCTCTGAACAACTGGGGAAGTGCTAAAGGTACTTACGCAGTGTTCCACGTCCAGGGGCCGTGTCATGGATAGTCCATGAGTTCTAGCTCATACCAGCTGGTGTTCTAGGACAGCTGAGTCGCATCTGCAGCTCAGACGTAGCTGCATCCAGGGCTCGTGCACCCTGAGCAGCACTCTTCCTTCTCAGCATCGGGCAATATCCTTTCCGATTTCCCCGCATGATTTGACGGCATCTTACATGTCTCTTAGCTAACCTAAAGAATGATCAGAGGCTGCACAAAAGCACGCCTGCACGGAAAGGGGTGGTAACAGCTCACCTCTCAGTGGCGAGAGCCATCCACCCGTGCAGACAAAGGATCTTCAACAGCCAGAACCTGCCTGTCTAGGCTTTCTGCTAGCATCGTTCTGCGGGAATTCATGCGGAGAAATTTTCATGATCGACCAGAGGAAGCCTCCCCAGCCTCGAAGTTGCTTGCATCTGCCCGCCGTGTCCGGCGACGACCTGTTCTTGTGCGAGGCCCTGTGTGCTATGACGGGAGAAGCAGAGCCCGGTCGCTTAAAACACGGACAGCAATTGAACAAAACTCAGACAAAAGGCTCGTAGATGTGACTCGTGTCGACGAGGAAGAACACCGTACACGAGGAAATGCATATCAACCCCGATATCCTCGCTTGATAATCCAGGACAAAGACAAGTTTCTTCCCAACCCTGCAGCTCAAGTCAGCGACAAAGATTCTCGTCCCTCGACTTTACACCTTCTGGCTCGTTGTAGAGCTTCAACCCGACACCGATTTCACATCTTGCTTCAGTTGTCAAGATCGATTAAACTTAACCAGCACCCATCCGATTCAGAGCTGAAAGAGGCAGGAGGAGGAACATACGTGAATAATGGCCTCCCAAGAAAACTCAGCGCCGCGGAAGCTTCAGTTTGGCATCCAGGTTCGATACGCGTCGCGACCAGGGGAACTAGAGCCCTTCCCAAGCCCGTTTTCGGGGTACTCTGACAGAGTCAAAAGGGAACTTGGGCGAGAGGATAGACGCGCCTATCAAGCCCAGGCTCTGCAAAGCAACGGGCTCCAGTCGGGGCTTGAACTGCCGGCGGTGTCGGAGAGCGGGTGTTCCCATGAGTCGTTCAGGGACTATGCGCCTCTCGAGATCCTGGCCGGCGGAAACGTGCGCATCATGGACCCGTCCACGATCCCGCTCGCCAAGAGAGATGGAAAAAACATCAGGTCCAAGTACTGGCTGATCCGGAGCGGGCTCGAACACGAACGGCCAAAGGCCTTCGTGGGCTGGTACAATACGGAGCTCAACTCGCCTATCCTACCCGAGGAGGGGGCGACTTACGGCTTTTCCCGGGTTGCCCGGGCTCTTTGCACCATTTACATGGCCAATAAAATTCACCAAAGCAGGTCCTGCGTGATGCATTTCCATGTAAGTCCCGTAGAGGGACTCGAGGTCCGGCAGGCCCAACGAGCTGCCACACTCGTCTTTTTGCTTGAAGTTCCCCTTCTGTTCCGCTTGAGCATCAGGACCCGCGGTAATCTGCCCCTGGAGCTCGAACGGGGCGCGACCTTTGTTCTCCAGAATCGGGAGATGTGGCCAGAGGAAGAAGTCTTTGCCGACGAGGTCGAGACCTGGCTGTCTCGCTCCTTTCTCCAGACCCACCGTGACAAGATGAGGCAGCTCTGGGGCGCACTCGACATCGAGGGCGTGGGCAAGATGATTGAGGCCGATCAGAAAGTGTTCAGCCCGTTTGACAAAACCGCTCTCAGGGTGGACTGCCATCTCCATCCCGATGGCACCCGGGACTATTCTCTCGAGTTTAGTCACGCCCAGGCGAGCTTCAACATGCCCTTTGTCAACAACTGGACCAAGCTCTTGCTCCTCATCGTCAAGCTGGCGGACCTGCCTTGCCAGAAGTACTCGAAACTGGTCGAAAAGCTGTGGGAGATTGTCGATGGTGTCACTGACAAGTCCACCATTTGGCCACAGTTGCTGAAAGAGCTCAATGCCCAGACGCCTAAGACATGGAACTACAGCATCGACGAGGCATATTGGGCCACGCGGGTGCGGGAAAACATGGACCCGATGAATGATTACCCCGGTGTCGGGTTTGGTCATATGGCCATGGCGGAGTAATGTTCGGATCGCTGTTCGTGGGGGGTAAGCATATGTGTCAATGTTGGCGGGCTTTCAAGGAGCGCCCAAGAGAACTGAACAGTTCAGGGACGCTTCCTGAGGTGGACTATCCAAGGACATCATGGATTGATAATTTCCGGTAGCCCGGCTCCAGGTCATCATCGTACATGTCGTGCCTCTTCTCCATATTCTGCATCATCTTCAGCCGACATGAGCAACATACTGCTGTCCAAAGGTCCAAGACCTGTCCATAGGTTGTAACCCCGAGATGAAATATCCACATTAACAGATGATTCGCATGGCTCTTCTTAATTTTTCCTCTCGCGGCAGGGCGTCATTACAGTAAATAGCGATAATCAGGAGACTTGTCGCCCATGGCCGTCTTCTGCTCCTTGGACAGCGCCTGCGCGCCAGCCCTTGCGTTTCTCCGGTTCCGGTTAGCCTTCCAACAGGCCCAGGCGTATATAGAGCACGCTACGGTGCCCATGGCGGCAAAGCCGAGAGACACGGATAGACCCGGGACGTATCTGGGCCCGTCTTTTTTCTGGAAGATGAAGACGGCGACTATCCCGCCGAGATTGCCAAATCCGACCTGCCAGGCGCTGCCGATGGAGCGACGGTGATGCCCGCCCAGGTTCATGTTGAACCAGCAGACAATGATGGGCATGGCAGTGAAAGCTCCGGTGGCGTAGAGAAACAGGGCCGCGTATTGTAGGTTGCGGTGATCGCCCACGGCGATGAGGATGGCGAAGCCGGCGATGCACAGGAAGATGGAGACGAGGGCAAAGGCGAAGCGGTGCCTGAGCCGGTCGGAGAAGTAGGCGACGAGCATGGAAACGGCAAAGGCGACGGCCCAGGGGGGCACGCTGTGCAGCTGGGTCGCGATTGGGCTATACCCGTAGCCCTTGATGATGAAGGGGGAAAAGTACGCATATCCGTAGGCAGGCACGATGAGCCCGAGATACATGAAGCCGCCGAGGATGACTCGGTAGTCTGACAGGGCGTCGACGACGTCGCGGAAGGTGATGGGGCGCTCCGCGGCGGCGCTGCCCTGGTCGAGGCGGAGGCGGGCAGTGACGTATTCTTTTTCATCGGCCGAGAGCCAAGTCGAGTCTTCGGGGAAGTCGGGGAGGAGAAAGAAGAAGAAGAGGCTGACGAAGACGGTGAGGCCGCCCTCGACGATGAAGATCCAGCGCCAACCGCTGAACCCGCGCAAGCCGCTCATTTTCCCAATGGCGGCGGCAAGAAGACCGCCAAAAGCACCAGCGAGTGTTGTGCTGTTGAAGAAGAAGGAGTAGCGCTTCTGGGCCTCGTGGCGGCGGTACCACATGCCGATGAGGTAGAAGGCGCCAGGGAACATGCCCGTCTCGAAGAGGCCGAGGAAGAAGCGACACGCGAGCAGGCCGCTGTAGTTTTGGACGAGCCCCTGAAGGACGGTCGTGAGTCCAAACAGAAACATATTGGCAGAGAGCCAGACGTGAGGGCGGAAGCGCTTGAGCAGGATGTTTGAGGGTATCTCGAAGACGCAATACGGGACGAAGAAGATGACGAGGGCCGTATTGAACTTGGTGCCCGTGGTACCGAGGCCAAGGTCTTTAGACAGGTCAAAGAGGTCTGCATTGGAGATGTTGACTCGATCTGAAGGCAGTTCGACGTTGTTAGTCCTGATGATCAAGGGCCAGAAGCAGGCACGGGACTGTCTCACCGAGAAAGGCGAGCAGATACATGATGCAGAGAAAGGGGACGACGCGCATGTCGATGCGGGCAATGAGCTTGCGCTCTGTCGTGTGAGGCGGACAGGCGGGGAGGCTGTTGTTGTCGTCGTCGTTGTCGTAGAGCCATTGGCGCTGCTGTCCGGGGGGGTCGTCGCGGGCAGCTTCGTGGGAGCCGTTGAGCGACGTGCTCGTCTTGATGCCCTGGACGGCCATTGCGGTCTTGGTCCGCAGTCTCTGCTCGTCCCAGCAATCGTCTGTCTCGTCTCCGCTCGTCCCAGCAATCGTCCCTGTCGTCTCTGCCCGGCTCACGGTGTGGTCCAAGGACGGCGCGGCGAGGTCAGCCAAGGCAGTTGTCGTCGGGCATGGTCGGTGGCCAGGTAAGCTGACGGCGCTGGATTTTATAGAGGCGGCAAATCTTCCCACAGTCGCCTTCGTCTACGCTGCATCGGGCCAAGTCGTCTAGCCTGGAGGTTGGACGTTGGATCCCCCCACATGTCGGATCCCCATAAGCCCATCGCGCCCCACGGCGCTATGCCTGCTTGGGCAGTGCATCAGCCGGGGGCTGCTGCCGGTGCCAAGAAGGCACATTGGCATGCAAAGCCGAAGTCTCACGACCATCTGAGCGAACCTAAAAACGCTATTGCGTTTAAGTTGCGTTTAAGGACTAGCTATATTTGAAGACTTGGAGCTTTGTGCGGTTAAGAAGAGAAATCTAGAGAAAGAAAAACCAAAAACATATAGCAGCCGGTAGTTGCTAGTCGCTACCGACACAACTACTAATTTGCCGGCTTGTCGGGTGACCCGCTCGCTTAAGTGCCCCCCCCCCAATAATGTACTGTACGTTACATAAACCATAATTTAAATTTCCTAGTCCTATATCTAACCTGTAGGCTGGTATACTACGCGGTTATAAACTCCCAAGTAGGACTCTGAGGCGACTATATAAAACCCTCGATCGAAATAATATTGCCACTGTTAAAAGGGCAAACAATATACGCCACTATAAGCATTGGCTTGTATATAGCAAGCCCCTTGCGTAGACATCTACGCGGCCAAATTCAAAAGGGTCTATAGGCCCGCGTGTCGTGATTGACGAGATCCCTAGCGCCTTTATGGTAGACAACCAGCCCTCCGGTCTTTACGTAAAAGAATCGGGGAATTTGACTCGTTGTGATGAATGGGTGCCCACAAAGGTTCGGCTGTTACGAGAGGGGGTTGGGACTGCATACAACCCTAGAGGAGTCCTGCGCGATGGCCATGTATCGCCGCAGCTCCCTGTTCAACCGCTCATGCCAGCCAAATGTAAGTCCTTGGATGTCTCGTTAGAGAGTAATCGCCACTGAAAAACTCACCTAGGTCGAACAAAGACCGGACAGAAAGTCTCGAATGGTGTTCACTGCGGCGCGGGACTTGGTCGAGGGCGAAGGGTGCCTCATCTCCTCTTTCGACTGCGTTGAAGACACTACACTCGAGATTAGGCAGAGAGTCCTGCTCGACATGTTCCAGTTCTCCTTTATCTGCGAGCGATGCATTAGGGAACATACCCGAGCATAGCTGCCTTTGAACAACACAGCGTGCATTTGAGGTTCAACGTTGTCGGCAGTCAAACGTGTCATGAAAGGCAGGGAGTGGGCGGAGGGTTTGCGGACAGTTTAGCACATCATGGATCCAGATTGCGCGGGCCTGGCCGCGTGATTTCTGCTACTTCATCTATGCAATCCAGCCAGCAATCTGCTGCTAGCTCTCTCCATGTATTCGACGCGTATGAGAGGGCATTCTTCCCCGGCATAAATATACGAAATCTTGTGCTTTCATTGACGGTTTCAATAGCTACGCCTCTTGATATACGCCCTCTCAAGCATCTTTTTGAGAATGGCTCTCGAGCTGGCACGGGAACGTAGTGTTGAAAGCTAGAGAGCTATCTGTCTCAAGGAGCGGAATAGGGCATCCTTATATATCTAATAATCTAACAATAATCCCTTAGATTATTGTTCGTAGTCCTTAGATTACTAGTGATCCGGCCGTATACTTGGTGATCCCTTAGTGCGGCTCACCTAGATCACCATGATCACCGTCTTAACCCGAGTGATCCTCGTGATCCTTCGTCTGATTGGTCCGTCCCCCCGACCATTGTTCCGGGTCGCCTTCCGCGCATGACCATGGCCGGTACTGTGGTCGTAACATAAATGCCTCATTCCTCGGGCTTTACAGTACCTTAAGTCCGGCCCCGAAAGGTTCTTCCGTTCCGATGTAATTGTTTATAAAAGACCACTTGTCCGCCGCCCGATAGCTAGAGATTCTCCATTTTTAATCACCTTAATTATCTACCGATAAATTCCGTTACGATACTTTTTTGAGGTTATGAGCCCCGGCTTGCTCTATTAAGCCAAGAAATCAAACACGGATAGAAACCTTATCCGACAATTCCTCTAGCCTTCTTAATCGCTGCCCTATCTACGATAACAATATTAAGTCGATCAAACGCATAGTACCTTCCCTAAAAACGCTATACTACCGAACATAAATAAGATGGCGGGGCAAAAGGAGTACGAATTCCCTAGGCTTAAGGGAAATTCAAACTATACCCTTTGAACTACTAGGATAAAAGCTATCCTTATTAAAGAAAAGCTTATTGCAGCTCTCGAGCAAGCAAATCACTCTAAGACCGGGTGTAAGGGTATTCACCCTTGGTGAGGGTCTGGGCATTGGCCTAGATCCTAGCCGTTACGTGTGCGGAGCAGGACGGGCCGCACGCACATGCGCGCATTTAGCAGCGGCAGGTGCGACGCATAGTTAGATCCTTCATGCTTGTTATCACATGGAAGTCACCTGCGGCACATCCCTCTGCCTACCCCGTAACACCGAGGAGGCTTTAGCCTTATTATTCCTCCGAGTTGAGGACGGTTCCCTTATGCAAATTAAGCACCTAAATAATGCTAAAGAAGCGTGGGAAGAGCTTAGAAAGCTATATAATCCTTCGAACTTTGCGTCGAATTATTTACTTATTAAGCAGCTCTTTAATCTTAGTCCTTCGGACTTGGATTTAGAGAAATACCTTTGTAAGGAGTCGCAGCTCGGAGCAATCATGGTCTGAAGAGGCGGAGTGAAGGTTCTGTCGCCAGTGGTGAGGGATTGTGCCCCATCGCCTGTCCACTTAATGCTCGGTACAGGGGTGTAGAGGCTTATGGTCACGTACACGACATTGAGGCAGCGTTTAAGCCGGTGGAAGTCAGCGCGGTAGTCCAAGTCATGCAGCTGGCCGTCTCTCATGATGGATCGAATCTCTTCCGAGAGCCAGTCCTGGACCTCGGGATGCGCTGATCCCCGGACTTTTCCATGCATTTGCTCTTTTTCGTCCCGCAGCGTTGCTTCTGGGATCAACGTGATTATGCCTGGAGAAACGCACTACGTTGCCAATAAGGCTGTATGAGAAGGGCTGTCCGGTCCGCCGCTGTAAGCTCGGCTCCTTTTTCTAGGACACTGTCCCTTTTCTGTCGATAACGTCTTAGCTAATGACCTAGAGAAGGCATATACATTGGCTACAAACCGAGTGCTTCCAGATCGAGCGAGGCGTACTAGGTATACTAAAGAATGGCCGAGAGCTTCGTGTTACCAAGGACGATAGAATCATTCAAGTACCTCCTGGCACCCGGTGAGCTTTTCTGCACCTTCATAGGAGCCACTCGAAGCCCGGTGAATCGGTATTGACGCACCCTGTCACGGGCTGTGCCCGGCTGGTGGACCCGGTTGTACCGGGTCCGGTGGGTCGTGCTCCGGTGGCAACACCGGCCCCGCTCCGCGGACCCAGAAGCTGCGAGAACATTCCGAGAAGGGTAATATAAGCTCGCACTCGAGGCTACGCCTCGAGTTCAGCTTCTTTTCCTCCTTAGCTCTAGATAGACAACACCTAGGCACCTGCTTGTTGAATAAACTCGGGCCAGCCTTTCACATATCTAGAGCTCCTTCTAAATACCGCAAGCTGCAGACTGCTCGTCAGGATGGACCAGCAGAGTGAGAGCCCAAGTCTCCAGCAGCAATGGATTGACCAACGCATTCAAGAAGCGGTCAATGCGACTCTCAGCCCTCTACAGGACCAACTTTCCTTGCTGATGGAGCAACTCGGGCGAGCGCAGCCGCAGAGCGCCGACTTGCAATCGCCGCCAGTGGCACGAGGATTGGGCGAGAGCACGCCTGGCTTGGGCACGCCCTCCCAAAACCTGCGGTACTGGAATGCGGAAACCGTTGCCCAACCCACCCAAGTATGACGGCTCACGGAAGAGCTACTCCGCCTGGGCCAGGCAGATGCGAGACAAGCTGGACCTTGATGCACACTACTACAGTGGAAATCGCGAACTTTGGTACCTCATCAACTCATGTTTGGACGAGCGACCACAGCAAGTGGTCGCTACCTTTACGCCGCGGAGGCCCTGGGGTAGCTACGACCCCAAGAGTTCATGCGATACCTCGACCGAACCTACCAGGACAGCAACATCAATCCCGCGCTGCTGCCACGCTGAGAACTATGCGGCAGCGCGAAGACCAACCTCTCGCGTCCTTCCTTCCCGATTCGAACAGGCATTAGCTGAAGCCGGGGAGCAGACTGGCCGGACAGTGCAAAGATCGTATTTCTAGAGAACGCAATAAATGCACGCCTCCAAGAGAGTTTGGTCACAGCCGTCCTACCCGACGACTACCAGGGATGGCTTGCGAGAGTTCAGGAAATTGCGGGCAGATTGGAGAGACTGAAACCCGGTAGGCAGCCGACGTCGACTGAGCGGACGCCTCAACAGCTACCAAGGCAACGACCCAAGGAGGAACCGGAGGACCCCGACGGAGATGTTAAGATGACGGACATCAACCGTATTGGCCACGAGTCGAAGGGTCGTCGACATGTCGATAAGAAGCCGAAGGATGAGCGCCGCTGCTATCGCTGTGGTCGGACGGATCATCTTATCGTGGACTGCCCAGCCCAGGTGGTCTTTCCTGGCGAAGGGAAGCAACAGCGACCTAAAGCTGCGCGCATGAAGAAGCCCGATGCCGCAGATGATTCGGAATCAACCGCAGCATCCAGTGAGGACGAGTCGGCGGAAAAGACTAGCCCCGGGCGAAAGCGGGCGCCGGGGCCTGCAAAGGCAGACATCCGGGACTGGGAAGCGTTCAAGCCACGAATGAATAGTCGGACTGTATTAGTCAACGCGCGGGTAAACCGAGGCTATCGAATACGCGCCCTTGTCGACTGTGGATGTGACTGCTATGCCGTGATCGACGAAGCCCTTGTTCGGAAGCTGCGGATACCCTTCGTCGACTCGAAACCACGAGAAATTGGGGATTCTCAGAGTCAGCGAAGAGTGTCATATCCCCTGGGTCGTGGCTGTTGTGGTCGAGACAGCTGGATTTGACGAACGTGTCTTTGCATACGTGATCCCAAGCCTGGGCCAGGACATGTTCCTCGGCCGGCCTTGGATGGAGAGAAATCACGTCGTGTACGATGCTGCCAAGCAGCGAATGTACCATGGGAGGGCAGGTGTGACGATACGCCTCATTGGGCAGGAAGAGCCCGCCAAGATACGCGCGATTCGAAGCGCAAGACTCGTGTCGGCAGCCGTATTCACGGCGGAATGTCGACGCGCAAAGAGACGCAAGAAGTGCAACGCGATCTCGATTCATGCAATCAGTTTGTCGGATATAGAGAGGGCGCTTCAGCCGAAGCCGCCAGTCGATCCGAGCGAGAAGGTCCCGGCAGAAGTGCTGAAAGAATTCCGCGACCTATTCTCACCAGGAGAGGCAATGAAGCTGCCGCCACATCGACCGGGTGTGGATCATGAAGTCAACCTGCAGCCTGACAAGAACGGCAACGAGCCACCCCTTCCGTGGGGCCCACTCTACAACATGTCACGAGAAGAGCTGTTGGTCTTGCGAAAGACCCTGAAAGACCTGCTGGACAGAGGATTCATCCGAGCGAGTAGCTCAGCGGCTGCCGCGCCGGTGCTGTTCGTGCGGAAGCCGAATGGAGGGCTGCGATTTTGTTGCGACTACCGAGCGCTGAATGCAATCACCAAGCGCGACCGATACCCACTGCCCTCATCGCGGAGACCCTGCAGAATCTGGCCAAGGCTAAGTGGTTCACCAAGTTGGACGTGGTGGCCGCTTTCCATAAGATCCGCATGGCTCCGGGACATGAGGGAAAGACTGCATTTCGCACGAGGTTTGGGCTCTACGAGTGGCTCGTGTGCCCTTTCGGCCTGAGCGGCGCCCCGGCATCATTCCAACGATACATGAACAGTGTATTGCGCGAATGGCTGGACGACTTTGTCACAGCGTACCTGGATGATGTACTGATCTACTCGAGCGGTTCGAAGGCGGATCATGAGGCTAAGGTGCGACGAGTTCTCCAAGCACTCGCCGACGCTGGGCTGCACCTAGACCCAGCGAAGTGCGAGTTTTCGGTACAAGAGGTCAAATACCTTGGGTTCATCGTCAACGCAGGAAAGGAATCGCCTGCGACCCCGAAAAGCAGCGCGCCATCCGCGAATGGGAGGCCCCGACCACGGTGAAGGGTGTCAGAAGCTTTCTGGGCTTCGCCAACTATTACCGGATCTTCATCCCCGACTATGCCAAGATCACGCAGTCTCTGGATGCCCTGCTTAAGAAAGGAACTGCCTTTCATTGGGGACGAGCGGAGAACGAGGCGTTTCAGGAGCTGAAGCGACGATTTTGCGAGTCACCGGTGCTCAAGCAGTGGGACCCGAGCCTCCCGACCTTTTTGGAGACGGATTGCTCAGGCTACGCATTGGGAGGCGTCCTGTCGCAGGAAGGCCCAGATGGACGTCGACACGCATGCGCCTTCTTCTCGAAGCGACTTTCGCCAGCGGAGTACAACTATCCCATTCACGACAAGGAGATGCTTGCCATCATGAGATGTCTCGACAACTGGAACGCCGAACTTAGGAGCTGCGGCCCATTTACAATCCTTACCGATCACCGCAACCTGGAGTATTTCATGACACGCCAGAAGCTCACGGAACGGCAGAGCCGTTGGGCAGCCGAATTGTCCCAGTTCGACTTCAAGCTCGAGTATCGACCGGGAAGCGAGGCTGTCGTGCCTGATGCGTTGTCCCGCCGTGAACAAGACAAGCCACAGGGCATTGACGACGAGCGGGAACAAGGAAGAATGATACAGTTGATACCGGATAGTGCCATTCCATCATCGACAAGAGCATGTATCAACGCGATGAGTTCTGACTGTTCAGAGGCATCCACCCTGCCGAAGATGAAGGTCTTCGAGGTAGCGGACCTGCAGCAACTCTGGGACGAAACGGTGGCGAAGGACTCGATATTCCGGGCAGCCTATAAGGCAGTCCGCGATCGCGAGCGTGCCTTCCCGCCCTCGCTGGGCCTGAAGATCCAGATTTCAGAATGTGCGATCGACGCAGGCAAAAGGCTGACATTCAGAGACCGTATTTGGGTGCCGGGTGGATCCGGAGAGGAGGGTAACCAGGAGGAAGCTGAGAAAGACCAGTTGAGAACCCGCATTGTGCAGCAGTCGCATGACTCTGTTGCGACCGGTCATCCCGGCAGGGAAGGTACGCTGGCTATTGTGGCTCGGCGATTCTACTGGCCTGGGCAGTCCCAGCTGGTTCGCCGGGACGTAGCCAATTGCGACACCCGCGGCAGAGCACACATCTGGCGCCAGTCGAAAAGGGGGTTTCTCAAGCCTCTGCCGATTCCAGATCGACCCCGAAGCCATTTGTCCATGGACTTCATCACAGATCTGCCGCCTACTGGACCGAGCAAGGCAAGGTACCTGTGGGTGATTGTGGACAGACTGACAAAGGCTGTGACCCTCGAGGTGATGGACAACATGGAAGCTGAGCAGTGTGCAAACCGTTTTCTCCAGTGTCATTACCGATTTCACGGAATGCCACGGTCCATCGTCAGCGACCGCGGGAGCAACTGGCTAAGTAGGTTCTGGAAGAGGTTCTGCCGTCTTGCAGGTGTCACGCAGAAATTGAGCACGGCCTATCATCCTCAGACGGACGGAGGGCCAGAGAGAATGAACCAGGAGATCGAGGCCTACCTGAGAGCCTACGTGTCGTACGTGCAGGACGACTGGGAGAACTGCTCCTGCCGCGCAGCTGGCACTCAACAATCGTGAATCCGCAGCGACCAAGATCAGCCCCTTTTTCGCTGAGCATGGTTACCACGTCGATCCCATCAGCGTCGAGGAATCGGAAGAGCCACCGAGGCATAGAGAGGAAAGCAGAGCTGATAGCCTACTCAGTCGCCTGCAGGAGGTCAATGAGTACATGCAAGCAGTGATGGCCTCCTCACAGCAACAACAAGAAGAGGCTGCCAACGCAAAGCGACAGCCTGCGGAGCGATTTGAAGTTGGTGACAAGGTGTGGCTCTCGATGGCAAACTACAGATCGCCACGACCGTGCAAGAAGCTCGACTGGCTGCATCACAAGTACACAGTCACGAAGGTAATTAGTTCGCACGTTGTTGAGCTCGATGTTCGTGGCTCAATTTACCCGCGATTTCATGTTGACCTTTGCGGCGGGCGCATCAAGATCCGGCTCCTGGCCAAAGGTAGATGACGCACAGCCACCACCGGTACAAGATGAGTCCGGCACGAATCTGTGGGATGTCGACGAGATTCTCTGCGCGAGATGGAAGAAGCGGGGACGAGGGAATTCAGGCAAGCACTAGTGCGATGGACGGGCTACGCAGAGCCGACTTGGGAGCCAGTTGAGTGGTTGCAAGGAACAATTGCGATGAAGGCATTCGAGGACAAGTACGGGCCAATCAAGACCAATGATGGCCCTAGGGAGAGGTACGAGACGCTGGCAGGAACGCAAGAACCCCGCAGACGCCGACCTGGTCGGAGGACAAGGGGGTAATGTCACGGGCTGTGCCCGGCTGGTGGACCCGGTTGTACCGGGTCCGGTGGGTCGTGCTCCGGTGGCAACCCCGGCCCCGCCCCGCGGACCCAGAAGCTGCGAGAACATTCCGAGAAGGGTAATATAAGCTCGCACTCGAGGCTACGCCTCGAGTTCAGCTTCTTTTCCTCCTTAGCTCTAGATAGACAACACCTAGGCACCTGCTTGTTGAATAAACTCCGGGCCAGCCTTTCACACACCCCAAGGCATCGATTCTGGGCGCAGCCTCAAGGCTTAGACCACAGCTTCGACCGCCAACTAGCTAATCTAGTCCATAGGGAGAGCACGGTTTAATGGTCGAAGCACTTCGTTCGGTACGCATGATCACGGCCCAAGGGGAGTCGATTGAGGTGTCGCGGAGATCTCATGCGAATCTATTCTGGGGCATACGCGGAGCGGGCGCCAACTTCGGCGTCGTCACATCTGCCACTTACAAAGTTCTCCCACTGATTAACGGCGGCAACGTCCTGAACGTCGACCTTTATTTTCCACCGGGCATGAGCTCCGAGTACTTCAGGATCATCGAGTCCTTTAACAACAAACTGCCGGCCAAATTGGCATCAATCACTGTTTTCATGTGGAACAACACCACAAATCAGGTCATCACACCACCCCCGAGGTTATGGACGGTTCACAGTGCTGACATCACTTTAGACTCAACTCGCAGCTAACTGGGTCTCCTATGGCCCCGAAGAAGAAGGCCGCAAAGCTTTGGCTCCGATTCTCGCTCTAAAGCCTTCTTTGTCCACAATCAGCAGCGTTCCGTTGAACAAGCTCACAGCCACTTCAGGGGGCAACTTTGACCGAACGCTCTGCCAAGTCAACGCGGTGCGTAGCTTCTACAGCCTCAACCAGAGGAACTTACTCGGCGTTTGGATATCAGAGGGCGTTTAAAAAGATGGCAAGTTCTTGGTCGAGCATCCTGGCGGCCGTAATAGTACCCTTTCATTTGAGCCTTTTCCCAACCAAGCAACTGCGTCTCTAGGCGCAGACGAGACGGCGTATCCTTGGCGAGATGCGATAGGATTCATGTAAGAATGTTCCCTGTTTCTCGCATTGCGTCATGGCTCGTTATGAAAACAGTCACAGCCATGTGCTAACTTGCGACTAATCCCCTAGAGTTCCCAGATTCTCATGGGAAATCGGAGATGATGCGACCGCAAAAGCCGCTGGCGAATTTGGACTCGAGATACACAACGAGTTAGCACGCACCGCTGGATACAATAGGCCCACGTGTTTCGTTAACTATGCCCGTGACGATGAGGGCCTAGAAAACATCTACGGAAGAGACAAATTACCCCGTCTAGTTAAGTTGAAGAAGGCGTGGGATCCAAATAACGTCTTTGGCTTTTACCACTATCTTTCAGCAATAATTTAAACTTAACTCTGAAATACAAACGTGCTATTTATTATGTTTTAAACTAGAGCGCTAAGTAATCGAACGTCAAGCATAAATGCCGTCGAGAGCCTGAGGGCGGCAACGGATGCCCGCGGCGTCGACGTTGTCGTCAACTCTCTCGTCGGCGACTTGATGCACGCGTCGTGGTCGTGCCTTGCGCCGTTTGGCTGCTTCGTCGAGATCGGCAAGCGGGAGCTCGTTGACGCCGGCCGCCTCAACATGCACGTCTTTCTCAAGAATACCACCTTTACAGCCCTTGACCTGTCGGAGCTCTTTTACGCCCAAGATGCCTTTTACCGAACCATGCTTTACGAGTGAGTTTCCCCCCAAGTCTCTGCAAACATAGTGAAGCTGACAACGCCGAAGTCTCACTGCCGAATCATTGTATCGGGCGGGCATCACCAGGCCCTCGCCGATTGCAACGTTTGACGTCGCCGACATTGCGCAGGCATACCGCCACTTTACCACAAAGGACCGCGTGGGCAAGATTGCCGTTTGCATAGACAAGGCCCAGAGCCGCGTTCCAGTGCGTTGAGTTCATGCCAAACGAGATGCGGCAGACACTAACACCGTCTTGACAGGTCATGCCGTCGCAATACAAGGCCGTGTTTGACTTCAACAAGACATATCTTCTCGTAGGCTGCCTCAGCGGTCTCGGGCGCAGTCTCAGCCGCTGGATGCTGTCACGCGGCGCCCGCAAGTTTGTCTTCCTCGGCTGCTCCGGGACCGCGACAAGCCCACGGCGCAGCAGCTCGTCTCCCGCCTTGTCGACGCCGGCGCCGACGTCACCATCATTCGTGGCGATGTGTCAGACGTTAACCGGGTGCGCGAGGCCGTTTCGGCGTGCACGGCCAAGGGTCCCATCGGCGGCGTCGTCCAGGCGGCCATGGGCCTCCGCAAGGCCCTCTTCACCAGCATGAGCAACGACGCTTGGCACACGGGCATCCGGCCCAAGTGGCAGGGCACGTGGAACCTACATGACGCGCTCGAGGGCCACGACGAGGCCCTTGACTTCTTTCTCATGACGTCCTCGCTCTCTGGCAGCTGCGGCACCGCGACCGAGAGCAACTACTGCGCCGCCAACGGCTTCCTCGACGCCTTTACACGCTGGCGCCGCGGCCAGGGGAAGCCCGCCATCTAGCTCGGCCTCGGCATGATCTCCGAGGTCGCATCCCAATATCCCGTGGGACTCAGGCACATGCGGACACGATGCGCGGGCGGACGAAACAAGGGCCAGCTTACAACATCAGATCGGCATTTACGTCGAAGCCGCGTCGTTCAAGGTGATAATAAGCCGCCAACCGATGATGCTACAGCTTCTAGCGAGGTTCCCGTCTTGAGTGTATTGCACCAATGCATCCTATTTCGCAAGCAGATAAGTTATACCGTGATTTATTGCTATCAATCACTTGACTGCAGCTCTGGGCTTACCTTCTCGCTTTCATCGGCGCGAAGAGATACTTTGCGGCGAGTTACGTAGTATGTCAGTGTGAGGAAACCACTAGGTTGTGCAGGCAAAAGTGAAGTGACACTCCAACAGATGACCCGGTAGTGGACCCTATATGCCATGGAGGTGCTGGTGGCAGCTGACAGTCAGATTCAATTTATTCATGCCTCCGCCTGGTCAAGAACCTTAGCCGCTATAGCCATGCATCGTAGTTATACCACCGTCATCCACTGAAAGCGCACTGAATCGTCCGCATTGAATCCCGTGACTTGTATTATCCGTAGCTACTAGAACACCGGTAGTTCCCCTGCCCTCCTAGCATGCCCTCGCAAAGCCGGAGCCGGAGCCCATACTAATTACATGGCGGACCTTCGCCTTGGGAATCACCTGCAAACTTCAGCTCCTGTGTAATAGTAGGTATGTCTCTCCAGGGTCTCGGTGATTACCCGATTCGCGTGCCCCTCCATCTCAGACACCAGCCTCGCCTCTGTTTCTCTCGGTTCTTCGTTCTTCTCCACTCGAGGACTACGGTATCTTGCTGACATGTGATCAACCTTAACTTAGTTGCGGTGTTACGGGCGGCCAAGTTGGGCCCTTCTACCTTTCTCTGCCCGCCGCAACTCTATTGCGTTTGTGCGAGTGTTACTCTCCGTGCGCGCTGCAACGCTGCTTGGGCCATTATAAGCTTGCATTTCGAGCACGTCTTTGGCCCAAGAGGTGACGAACATGGCTGACTCGGGCCATTTCCGAGCAAGCTCAAGCTCTCTCTCTGTGTGTTCTTTGGCTGTCTAGGCCCCCCCTCCATTCACTAATCTCTATTACCACGCAGCGTTAAGGCGCGATAGGTAGTTCGCTATTGTTGAAATCTTGCATTACGCAGCGTTAAAGCGCGGTGATCATGGTTGAAGTCCCGCAAGGCCGCCGCCACACACGATGGCGGTCTAATTTCCTTGCACCCAGTTGCCTCGTGGCTATCCGACATTCGAAAAAAACTCAGAAGAGAGGCGCGAGAGGTCCTGCCATCGCCGAGCCCCCTCTTCCAACACCCGTCCTTGACCAAGGTTGCCGAGTCATCAGCTGCACACTTCGGATTCTATTGGATGAAACACCTTGACCTCGAACGACCGGTGAGGCTGTTACCACCCCACAGCCCGCAGCGTCTGGCCTCGCCCCGATCCCTCAGAGCCCAAAATGCAATGCGACTTTCCTGGCCATCCGCGTAAGCAAGCGACGTGCCGCCCGGCGGCCATGACCTTTGGCCTTATTTGCCATGTAATGCTGATTTGTCAAAAGACAAAAAACTCCGGGAGGCCCGGGCGGACGGTGGCCGATTGCATCAATGTTTTCGCCGCCCACAATCTCAATCGTTCCTAATGGGGGGGGGTATCATGGCGCCCTCCACGACGATCCCACCACGCCAATCTGGTGCTGGTTCAATCGTTCCCTTGAGGGTCCTGCCGGGTCGCCTCCACTGTCTGAGACACACATGCTCGGTGCCTGAAGCTGCTCCCAGGTATGACATGCCGAAGCCACTTAAAAGGAGTGAACGCGGTTGCTTGTCACGAGTCACGACTCGTCGAGGACCGCTGATCGTCCTGGGCAGCTCTTATCGGCCGCTTGTAAAAGACACTTCTCTCCCAACCGTCGATGTCGTCCACAACGGTGTCCCG
This sequence comes from Hirsutella rhossiliensis, assembly GCF_020360975.1. Lineage (NCBI taxonomy): Eukaryota > Fungi > Ascomycota > Sordariomycetes > Hypocreales > Ophiocordycipitaceae > Hirsutella > Hirsutella rhossiliensis. The sequence continues at coordinate 1,146,823 of NW_025408677.1, read as the reverse complement.
GACAAGCTCGTAGCGTCCCAGCTTGGGCAATATGACGGCCCAGACCAGCCAGTAAAGACCGCCGGCGAATATGACGCCAAAGCCAACCACGCAGTGGATGTAGTAGGGGAGATTTTCATAAATGTTCTGCCCGTCCTCAGGGGGGATAAAAGGGGCGACGACGAGGTAAATGTTGCTGAGCAGGAAGAAGATGGTAACTGGGAGGGTCGCCTTGAGGGGGGGGTTCCAGTTCCAGGATTGCCGGTTGCGGTAGAGGTGGATTAGGGCACCGGCGACGAAGACGTTGATGATGGCGAGAGGGTACGAGATGAGGCTGGGTGACAAAATACGTCAGCACTGAGGTCTTGAGGCCCTAGAAAGAGAAGGGAGCGGTTGCAACGATCGAGGGGTTCACTCACTTTAGCACAAAGTTGTAAGCGTCGCCAGCCGGCGGGGCAAGGACGGTGATGGCGGTGACGAGCCAGTGCTCAAAGAGACCAGCCAGGGGAGCGTTGAAGGGACGGTTGCTGGCCCACAGGCGGGAAAAGGGGAGAATGCCCTCACGGCCGAGTTCCTGCACGAGGCGACCCTGGGAAAAGATGACACTCATGACGTTGCCCAAGGCCGAGAGGGCAACAAAGACGGACATGGCGCGCTCGGCCGATTCGCCGAGGGTGTTGCGGAAGAGCGAGGCGGCGACGAGGCGCTTGGACTCGAGAATCTCCTCCTTGGAGACGGCGGCAAAGTAGGAGACATTTGCGAGGATGTAGAGAATGGAAATGGTGCCGATGCCGAGGGGAGCGGCGTACTTGAGGGTGCGGGTAGGGTTCTTGGTCTCGCTGAGGGCGTAGTTTGCGTTGCTGTAGCCGACGAAGCTCCAGATGACGTTGTAGAGGGCGGTGACGACGCCATAGGCGCTGGCCGTGGTGCCCTCAAAGGGCCTGGAGAAGTTGTTGTTCTCGCGGACCTTGCTCAGGTTGAAGAGCGGGGCGATGATGATGACGATAATGACGAGAATCTTGAGGATGCCGAGGAAGTTTTGCAAGCGGATGCCCCACTTGAGGGCGACGCCGTGGATGAGAAAGGCAAAGGTGAGGCAGGCGAGGGCGATGCCGCGCTGGTTCCAGCGGGTGACTTCTACCCTGGCGGCGTGGAGGATGTACTCGCCAAAGATGACGGAGTTGCCGGCCGCCCAGCCGAGCAGGACGACGTAGCCGGTGTAGAGGCATGTGGTGAGGAAGCGCGGCTTACGGTAGACGTACTCGAGGTAGTTTTTCTCGCCGCCGTTGCGCGGCAGGCCGGTGCCGAGCTCCATGTAGACGGCGGTGCCGGCAATGGCGATGACCATGCCGGCGATCCACATGAAGAGCGAGAGGCCGACGCTGCCGGAGAGGGAGAGGATGGTGCCTGGGGTGGCGAAGATGGCGGTGCCGATGGTGCGGTTGAAGATGAGGAGGGCGGCCGAGGGGATGCCGATCTGGCGCTTGTTTTCGCGGGCGACCTCGAGATGGCCTGGCCGCGTTAGAGAGGGTTCGCACAGTCATGATGCGGCTCCCTGCCGGCACAAGAGAGGGAAGCTGGGAGAAGAGAACTGACCAGGCTCCGTGTCGTGAGTGGCCGAGGCCGAATCGCTGTTCTTGACGGTGACTCCATCGTCGCCCTTGGCAACTCGCAGGGCCGCGACGAGGCGATCCATGGTCGGCGGCTTGGGGGTATCGACAGTAGAGAGACACTAGCACGCGCAGCGGCCAGCCCAGGACGAAGCAACTGACGAGGTCGGCGAGGGGAGAGAGTTCAGGTGCAACAAGAGTCGGAGCCGCACCCTCCAGTTCTTATATGCCCGACAACACAGAGGCGCGGGTGGGTCGCTGTCGCTGTCGACATTGCAGAAACCCACCAGAAGGGTCCGTCTTCAGCGGGTCGCGGCGATGGTGCCATCGTACCCCTTGGTTGACGACTTTTCGTCGGCATTGCGCGGTCTTTGGGGAGCCAAGAGGTCGGGGTGGGCTGCGGCAGTGGCGGACGCTGGGACAGAGGGTGCGGCTGCCGTCTGCTGTGTGTCGGTCGACTGGAAATGGGTTTCTCAAGGCGCGTACAGCCATACAGTCGGCGGCCGACGAGGGAGCATTGGCGAGACGGGACGAAGAGGCTCCAAGCAACCCAGGTTGGTAGGCGCGCAGACCCACGTGGAGGACGGGAGCTTACTGTACTGTAGATTAGGCCGTCCAAGTATTTGATATCCAGCATGCACCTGACTCCAGCCCTGCTCTGATAGAGACATACATCTTCAGTGGCTCCGCCCGCCGAGCCCCGCTGGAGATGAGTTGCTGGGCCCGCCGAAGATAACCTGCCGGCCCCGCTGGGCCCGATGACGCGATCTGCCTGCGGCCAATCAGAAACGCCGACGGCGCAAATTCTCTCGACATTATGTGGCTCCAGTCAATTCCACCTTGTAATCGGATCCCGCAGAAGAGGACTGGTCTCGTCTCGTCTTGTTTATTTCGGGCCCCATCTTCAAGTTCGCCGTGCTCATGTATGTCTTAGCCCGTCCATCAATGTCTCACTTTTTTTTAATCTCGACCCTGGAGCGTGCGGGGAAGGCGTCAACCACCATCATCACCAGACTCCAATGCTCAGCCGCAGCATATTAGTTAGTGTACCTAGGTATGTAAGGTATGTATGTAGTATGTACTACTAAGTACTGTAATAGATAACTTGGGCCTCGTGCACATGCGTGACCAGTCGATGTGCCATGCTGCTGCCATGTTTCCTCATCGCTCCTGGTGGCGCTGCGGCTCGCCGTGCTCCGTTCCCCGTGCCTGCATGCATGCATATCTGACTGAACGGCCCGCGAGAGACCAAGGCACTGCATGGCTGACTCTCTCAATGTTATCCCAGCTGCCGATGTCGTCTCTGAACAATGTTGACCCGGCTGGGGGTAGGCAGAACATGTGAGCGGTTGCGTGATAGTGGTCGAGTTAGCTGTTGTTGGGTGCGTCTCTGTCTGCCCTTGCATCAATGGCTTGACATGCACAACCATGAAACGTCGAATTTGAACTTTGAAACTTTTTTTGAAGGCTATCTAGCCCATCGTGAGCTTTTCCTCGTCGTCGTCAAGAGTATCGTATCCCGTCTAGCGAACATGACGGCATCTACATCAAGTCATGGTCTAAACACCCATCGGTGCCCATCCTCCTCATGCCATGCCTTCTCCTTCAATAACACATTAGTACCTGGTACAAACCAGGTGATTCTCGGTATGTTTGCTCTCCCTCGGTCGCATCGACAGATCATCACCGTTTAAGCAACACCGCTCTTTTCGGTAATGGGCACCTTCAGGGTCACGCGGTCGCAGCTGATTTCGCGGCGGGAATACTCCTGACCCATCTGCCACTTATCATTCTTGGTCTCCTGCTCATGGCACTTGAGACCGACGTTGGCGCCGCCGCTGGCCTTGAAGCGGCTGTTCTCGCTGGCGCAGTTCCACGAATGCTCGAGCTTGAGCTCGCCCGAGGCCCTGTTAAAGGTAAAGGTGACCTCGTCGGCCGAGTTGGCGGCGGGCAGGGTGCACTTGTAGGGCACGTTGCCGTAGAAGAAGTCTTGCAGCTGCGTCGACGCGGCAAAGCACTGCGCCGTGTAGGGGACGGCCGCGTTTGTGAGGCTGAAGTTGACGGTGCCGGCCGAGTTTTGGTGCGCCGGCGTGGTGAAGACGTACGAGGCGTGGTATTCAAAGTCGCTGACGCTCCATTCTGATACCGCGACGGAGTCGCTGGTGCAGGTTTGGGGGGCTGGTGCGGGTGCGGCGATGGCAGAGCCGGCGAGCACGAGAGTCGAGGCCAAGAGGCTACGCATGTTGATGGCGATGTAGATGTGGTGTTGTTTGTAAAGCGGCTGGGACGCAGGACTGGCGTAGCCGGGAGAACAGATGGAGGAGAGTGGTGAGGCAAGTGACGATGATATAAGGGATGGATAGAGGGAGTGGGAGTGTTGATCGATGTCTGGTTCGATGGAGACAGTAGACAGATGATGATCAGGCTGGAGCAATGGAAAGAGGGGAGCTCCTCGGCCTACTTATAGGTCTGATGAAGCTGATGAAGCTGCAGCCGCAAAAGCCATGGTCTTAGTGTTAGGTAGTGTGAGTGAGAGTGAGAGGAGGGGTGGAACAATGGGGAGGTTGGAGAGGGAGGCCAGCCAAATGTCGCCCCCCTTCTTCGACGAGGACCCTTGATGGGCCGAGTTCGGTTCTCTACCGGCCCCAACGGGAGTCGGCGCATGTACAACAGCAGCTGCTTGATGCCTCGTCATTACTGGATGACGTAGCGCGGGCCTCGTATCGTGGGTAGGCAGCGTACTGTACAGCAGGATAAGCAGGAGCTCGACGGCCCGCCCGCCGGGGCATCTCCAGTGGGAGTGGAGGAGTGGAGCGCTGTAAGTCGATCCCTTAGCGGGGCCCAAGGTCCGGGACGGCCGAGGGGGAGACTGGACGAAGGACTTTGCAATTCTCTTACTCCATGTATTCGTATTCTTAGTAATTAGTATTGACCGCCGTCTTTCGAAGCAGACGTACGGTGCCTTGTGCATGCGCAGCTTGTTGATCCTACGTTACTGCAGCGCCGGCGCCCCTTCAGCTGCGGCGGCCTCGATGATCCAGAAAGCCGTAGCCTCTGCCGAACCGTGCATCGATAGCACACTCTGCTCTGCATTGTACTTGCATTGCAGCCTTTTCTCTCTCTTGTTTTCTTGCTCTGCACAATTCTCCTCGGCAACGTGGTCCATGCAACCTTGTTAAAATCCCCGAGCTGGTCCGGACCCACGCAGCCGGGGCCAATCCCGCAAACGGCCTCGCTTCCGTCCACCCTTTCCAGCCAGGAATAGCCTTTCCTCCTGCTCATGGCCGTGTCTACCGGCAGTCCCTTGCTCGACGGGCTTTGTTCGACTGTGCACCGTCATGAGGTATGGATGATGCGGGTGGCATCACGGATGCCTCGTGTTACCCGGTTTAAAAAAAGGATCCAGACCGCATCGTCAGCTCGTGCACGTTCGTCATAAACAGTGACACGCTCTGATTAGTGGCCCACGCTCTCTCTCCATCACGGCTTGTGTCCCGTCAAGTCACGACAGTCTGAGCTTAAAGCGGTGACGAGCAGCGGCCTCCTCAACGGCAAACATGCACACGGCCGCCCCGGCAGATGCTGAACCAACACCACGCACGAACCATCAGCCTCCCGTGATACAGTGGCTGGGATTCAATCTGCTTTCCCCGCCATTTCCTTTTCTCCCCAGGCCATCGTAACGGCCAGTGCGGGGGCAGCAGGCATAACCAACATGATCCAAGACCAGCATCTGGCGCGGCACACGGACGAAAAAGCAAGGAAATCATCCCTCGCAAGAACCCATGACTCCCTCTCACCCGAGTACGAAATACTGCTACCCCGTCGCACAATACGATACACCCCGTGCGACCCGTCCTGCAATGGCATCGTGGGATAGATTGCCGACGGGGCGGGTCGGCGAGTCTTCCCCCGAGTCTCCCCCCGAGTCTCCCCCCGAGTCTCTCTCCGTCCGCTTTGCCTGGAGATGCATCCTCCTGCACAAGTCTCGTACGCGAGCAGCGGAGCGTGCATCGGGCTTTCGTAGGTCTCGACCACCATCCGTGGCCAAGGACGCGGTTGCCCGGACACTCAGGTAGCCGCGGATGCAGGGCAAAAGGGCTATACATATGTGCGCAGCCGGCAGTGCTTGCTTGCCTGCGTCCGGATGCGAGGCATCCAAGAGGCCACTTCGGGCCCAGACATTTGCATGGAACCATCTTTTACGCCCAAGAGGCCTGCATGGGCATTGGCTCCGGAGCCAATATCAAGATGCGCAGGCATTCAGCGGCGAAGGACGTCAGCCCACGGAGAGGCAATGTTCGTATTGGCACTTCGTATCATGGCAGCGTTGCACCCTCTGCTACTTCGTACTTTGACCAAGTGCCGCCCCTCCCCCCTCCATGCTTCCCAGCGGGTGTGAGGCCGGGACCCGGCAGCCCCGGCAGGCAGAGCGAAGGCCCCCGAGCCGGCCGGCTTGGCTCCATGTCATTGTGGAGACGACGGATGCCCACAGCGCCGTGCTCGAGGGCTTCTTCTGCCCATCAGCTTGACGAGAGCAACGAGCGGTGAACGGAGTGAAGGTTTCTCAGGCAGACCCAGCGTTGCCCGGGGAAGCACTCAGATGGACAAGGTGCAAACCATGCCTCGCAATCGGGGGCAAATCCACCGTCCAGGAACCGTTGCGGTGAGCGAGGGCCCGTTACTCAGAGCGGCCTCTGCCCCAAGCTCCCGAGACAACACATGTCATGGAGACGATCTCTCGTCCAACCTGGTCCCTTTCCGCTGCACATGACGGGCTCACCCGGTCGCTCCTCTTTCCGAATCGGCGAGGCCATGACGGTACCGCCGATAAGAGCACTGTACTTTACTCGTATGTATAGTCTATTTTTTCCTGCCGGCAAGCCTCGTGCCTGGGTATTCGCACACGCATGTACATATAATGAAAGCTGTGAGGCTAATGCTGGCTGGTAGGGAGGGTGTTGCCCCCGTCGAATTGGCTCCCGCCCGCCACCCCGTCAAGGGGCCACCGGAAGCGTTGAACAACATGGCGCCTGCGAGATTGAGAGCCGCTGGGCCATGGGTGGCACAGGGGAAGAACAAATGACGCCGGCCACGGGGATGCCGTGAGACCTTGTCTCCTGCTCATGCGCGGTATGACAGTCAACGGCAGGCTGTGCTCGCTACCAACCGCACGAGGTCGATCGCGGTGAGCCTGTGCGTGATGACAGTGGTGTAAATGTAAATAGGAGCCAAGTACTGTACGTGGCACAAAACCCGTCCGTACACCCACCGTTGGGGCTGGCGGGTCATGGAGAAGACGGTCAGAGGCGCGAGAGTGTGGCTGCGTGCCCAGTCGGCCCGTCAACGTCGAGGCCCACGACGGCCAACGGGGCCACGTTCCCCTGGTGCCTGGCAGGCTGTCTCACGGGGGCTATGGTGTGCAAGGCGCTGCAGGTTACCTCATGTATGTACAGATGACCGCAGCTCCAGCCCAGCTGGATACGGGCACGACGACACATCGTGGCTGGGTCTGAGCATTGTGCCAATGAAGAGGCATAACTGATGTCCGTGGAGAAAATTGGCTGTTTGTTGTCTCCTGATGCTTTCGAGTCCCGGGAATCCATGTTCCGATGCCCCCATCGAGCCATTCATGAACCACGATACGGGCTGGCCAATTGCCTCGTGCCCCCTTGCTGACACGAAGGGGCAAAGGGTTGTCTTCCTTTCTTCATTCGCCATCACCACCTCCCAGGTGGCTGTTCTCGGGGCAACGAAGCTACGCTCCGCCTTCTAGTGACCTTGAGAGACATGTATGTGAGCTGCCGTCAGCCGGCGGGCCTCGTGCAGTGTATAATTCCACCCACGGCCATAAATTACTTGCGGACGAAAATAGGCTCTTTTCCCCGAGCCTAGAGCAGCGGGAGTGGCTTCCCGCCCCAATGCAGGACCGAAGCCTATCGTCGGCGGGAGCAGGGGGCCCCCGGAACCCCTGCCGGCCGAGCAGAGGGCCGGCGTCTCCACTACGGCCGAGAGCGGAGATGGCGGGCTCGTGGCCCACTGGCTCCGCTGCCGGGGCCCTTGATTCAGTTCCGTTTCCGGTCTTGTTTGGGGTCCGGTTATGCGCCCAGCAGATTTACACCATCAATTCTCCATCAAAGGCCGTGGCAGGGACTTCTCGGTCGGCGACGGAACAGCTGGCTGACTGGACTACCCTGCCACTGCCTGGTCTGGCTGTTTTCCAGCATATCTCGCTTGCTTAATGCCAATCCGTCGAAACTCAATCCCCTCGCGGCTATTCACGCCCACACAAACATTATGTATTACAGGTACGCAGGCGACTGTCTCTCCAAAAGAAGCCCTGAAACAAGCAGCCTGGTGCACCAGATGGTTGCGCCATCAGACCGCCAGTGGACAGAAAGGATGATCCGTGGCCGGCCGCGGCCCCGTCGATCCCCGACTCAGCGCCGACGTTCTGATTGCATCGACAGGCGGGATTAACCTGGGAACGGCCACCCGGGGATCCACGGGAGAGCAAAAGGAGGGGGGAAAGGCCGCATCATCGGGTTTGGAATGACGATTTCGTCGCTCGTGGCCGTTCTCAGCCTCAGTTCAATTAATTCTTCAGCGAAATCCCCCCAGACGTGACTTCTCTTATTTCTCTTCTCTTGTCGCGGGCCCGAGGGAAATTCACCGTGTTGTTTCAATCGCCAGCATCGAAGCTTCTGTCCGTTCTGCCTCCCTCCCATCGTTCCGCAACGCTGCAGCAATGCCGGCCTCAAGCTATCCGCGCCCAGACTTTGAGCGCACCAGCCTCCGGTGGCAGTCGCTCGACGGCCCGTGGCACTTCCTCTTTGACGACGACGACGTCGGCCTGACCAGCCGCTGGGCGCAGACGGGCCTGCCGCAAGAAGTCGCCGTCCAGGCCGCCGGCGCGCCCGCCGCCCAGACCGAGAGCGAGTCCATCACGCAGCGCATCGCCGCCGGCACGCAGGAGCTCTACAAGGACAATGCCTTGACGGCGAGCGCCGCCGGCGTCGTGCAGCGCCGTCGCACGATCCGGGTCCCCTACGTCTTCCAGTGCCCGGCGTCCGGCATCGACGACCGCGGCGTCCACGAGGTGCTCTGGTACGAGCGCGACATCGCCGATCTGCGTACCGCCGAGGAGAAGCAGCAGGGCCGGCGGCTGGTGCTCCGCTTCGGCGCCGTCGACTACGCCGCGCGCGTCTGGGTCAACGGTCGCTTGGTCGGCGGACACCGCGGCGGACACGTGCCGTTCCAGCTCGACGTGACCGAAGCCGTCGACGCCGGCGCCTCCTCGTCGGCCTCGTCGGCCCACCGGCTGACGGTGAGGGTCTACGACTCGGCCTACGACCTGACCCAGCCGCGCGGCAAGCAGTACTGGGGCGCCAAGCCCGAGAGCATCTTCTACACGCCCTCGGGCGGCATCTGGCAGTCGGTCTGGCTCGAGGTCGTCCCGCCCGCCAGCATCGCCGACAGCACGCACGGCACCGTCCTCCAGTCCAACGACATCGAGTCGGGCAACCTGCGCTGCCACGTCTCCGTCCTCGGCCGCCGGCAGGGCCAGGGCTGCAGCGTCGAGGTCGAGGCCGGGCTCGGCGGCGTCGTCGTCGCCACGTCGGACCGGAAGCACCTGTCCAAAGAGACCGACTCGGTCGACCTCGAGCTCAGCATGCGCCTGTCGCAGGACCAGCGGTCCAAGCTGCCTGCCTCGTTCGTCGCCAGCGCGCCGCTGGGCGACGAGCGGTGCTGGCGTGACGGCGTGGCTCTGTGGACGCCGGAGCACCCTCTCCTTTACGACATCACCATCCGCCTCTTGGACGCGCAGGGCAACGTCCTGGACGAGGTCAAGTCGCAGACAGGCATGCGCTCCATCAACTGGTCCCGGGGCGACGGCCTCTGGAGACTCAACGACCGGCCGTATTTCCAGGCGCTGTGCCTCGACCAGGGCTACTGGCCCGACACCTTCATGACACCGCCAGGCCCCGACGGCGCAAAGGCCGACATTGAGCTGGCCAAGCGCATGGGCTTCAACGGCTGCCGCAAGCACCAAAAGGTCGAGGATCCCCTCTTCTACTACTGGGCCGACAAGCTCGGATACCTGGTCTGGGCCGAGATGGCCAACTCGTACCAGTATAGCCCCGAATACATCGACCGCTTCAACCAAGAATGGACCGAGTCTGTCAGGCTGGCCATCAACCACCCCTCTGTCGTTACGTGGACCCCCGTCAACGAGAGTTGGGGCTATCCGTCTCTCAAGGACAACGCGGAGCAGCGCGATCACGTCCGCGCGCTCTACTATCTCACCAAGTAAGTCAAAGGTCGGGAGAAACGGAACATGGGCCTCGAGAACTCACATAGACGACAGGACGCTCGATCCCACGCGAAGCATCAACGACAACTGCGGCTGGGAGCATGTCTGCAGTGACCTGACCACCTTCCACGACTACAGCGACGGGCCCGACCTGCAAAAGAACTGCGCCAGCTTGGACCTCATTCTCGGCCCCAAGGCCGGGAGGGACCTGTTTGTCGGCGACGCCAAGCATCTGCCAGGAGCGCCCATCATGTGCACCGAGTTTGGCGGCGTCAACATCGCCCCGGCGAAGCCCGAGGGCGGTGCTGCGGACCGCGACTGGGGCTACACGACCGCGAGCGATCCCCAGGACCTGCTGGCGAGGTTCGAGCGTCTGGTCAAGGCTGTCACCGAGGGCGGGCATTGCTGTGCGTTTGTGTATACGCAGTTGTGAGTATCGCCACTTTGTTCCTCGGGGTCCTGGACCATGTGCTGACTTGCTGCCGCAGAACCGACATTGAACAAGAGGCCAATGGTCTGTACAGCTTCGATCGCAAGGAGAAGCTGGACGCTGCCAAGGTCAAGACTGTCATTGACGAGGCCTTGCGGGGGTTCTACACCAGGGTTGGCTCGTCGTAGACTGTGCTGCTCTTCTGAGAGCTTCCTCGTTGAGTTACTCGATGAGGTGAACGTGAAGCAAGGACAGAGGGTCCACTTGGTCCGGTTGAACTTCTTTGAAGTGCCTCATCCATTCCGAACGCAGCTTTTCTTGATTAGAGGGCTCGGGCATCACTGCATGTACAGCGTGTCTACGTCGCACGCTGATTCCGTCGAAGGAGACCCTACTCACAACATTGGCCCATCGACGATTTGAGATAGCGTGCATCGGAGACTAGCTTTCCTCGATTCACAACTGTCTTCTGGCAAGAATATAAAAGACGCTGCCGCTCTCTGCTGCCAGCACCAGAGCAGTTCGCAGCTTCGTATTGTGTCTTTTGAGTCGTTGAGCATCTGATCGCGAAACCGCAACATCTTGACACCACTCCGTCTATAAAAACAAACACCAGGCCATGTCTGACTCTCTCTCTGGCCACGGGCTTCCGTGCACCAATGACAGCATCGAGACTGTCACTCCCAATGCTCCCGACACTCCTTTGCCTCCGCATGACGCGGCCCCTGGGCCTTTCTCCCTCGCCGAGCAGTCTGTTCCTCCTGGGGCTGTCAGCCACTCCGATCCTATCTGCACTTGTCGGTGTGGTTGCAGGCGGAACGTCAAGAACAGGGAGGGGACCATATGTGATCGTTGCCTTGAACTCACGCATGACTAGGCCATGTAAGCTGCTGAGACAGGCTGTGGCTGCATGAAGCTCCACGGGCGGCGGTACGAGTTGATGGCAAAGAAGACAGCGAGAAGCTTTCTCATCGCAAAGCCTGGTGGACTTTGGCAGGCATGAGCCGGGTCGCGGTTAGAATTCTATTCCCAGCACAAGCCCGCGTAAATGCATTGCTGTCTCCAGGTCATGATTTGCGAAAGCAGAGTGGCGTTATTGTGTGTGGCCAGACGTTGCCAATGCTGCCTCAACGTCACGCTTCAGTGGCAGGCATAGCAAAGCGATTTCAACCTCCAGGTCAAGGAGATGTCCCTGCCTGCACTGACGATAGACAGAAAGAACTCTAGACTTGCATTGAGTCGTATTAATGCATCTTAGATTAACAGAAGCGCCGAAGATGATGGATATCAGAGATCGTGCTCTCGTTCCTGTTTGCTCTGTGGACACCGGGCCTGCATTGTTGACCAAGGTATTTCTCATCTTTCAGTCTCACGCTCCAGAGGCCTTTTTGGCAATTTCATGGCTTGCGGGTCATCCCGACGGTGCACATGCGGGAGGCCCTCCGCCGTCCGCTTCATCATCCCATCGACATGATACGTCAAAGCCCAAGGGTTACACCCCTTGCCCAGCCCGCAGCCATATCCGCAACCTCTTTCACGGCTCCCCTTCATTCAAAAAATTACGCTGCGCCATAAAAGTGGAAATCATCGGCCGTTTTACCTCATCTTTGAAGGACTTTAACCCGAGGAGGACGACCATCTTGATGGCCAAGACGCCCAGGCTAGACCCCTACGCCCGAGCCCTCGCCAGGCTATACGAGCCCTTGATTCTCCTCGGCATCCTGGGCAAAGACTGCGCTCCTCACGTCACCACCCGCTACACCCCGGGAAGCATCGTGGGCGCCCGGCGGCGCTTCCTCAAGAACCTGGCCGTCATATGCGACTACACCAAGGGCGGCGCGACGACCACGGCCATTGCCGTCGAGGAGGGGGCGGCAAACTTTACGTTTTGGCTCGCCACCAACAGTGACTCGTCTGCCGCCGCTGCCGTTGAGTTTCTCAAGGGCGTCCTCGCTAGCCTCCGGGCTGTCTGTGACGTCGACGGGGGCACGGGGACTGACGCCGACCAGGGGGCGGAGCGCGAGCTGATGAGGGCATATGCCGGCTTTGCCGAGAAGAGACTCAAGAAGGAGTCCAAGCTGCTGTTCAGGTTTGCGACAAGGTGCCGGGAAATTCTGGAGGCTGATTCGGAAGATGAAGGTAAGGGAATACCAGCCCGTGTCCATGGCGATGGCTGCTTGAATCTCTGACGGTCATGTTGTTCCCGAAGGCTCTGACCTAGCCACTTGGGTACGGCAATTCGAGCCATCCCACGGCAAGAACGCTCTGGCCCTCTGCCATCTAGCCTACCAGTCGCGCCACGACTCCCGGGCGCGCCGCATTGAGCGGCTCGGCGCCGATCCCGAGGACGGGTCGACCCCCGGCGGGACATCGCTGGCGTTCCGGGCGCTGTGGCACTTCATCGGGCGCCTGGCGTCGCACGTGCGCGTCGTCAAGGAGCTTGTGGGCGACGCGCGGCGGCTGCGAGCGCTGCTCGACGACTGCGGCGCGGCGCCGGTCGCGGCACCCGAGTGCGCGGCCCCGCCCCGGGTCGACGCGCTGACGACGCTGCCGGGCATCCTAAACCGCATGGTCAAGGCGTCGGACGCGCGCCGGGCCGAGTTGCAGGACCGGCTTGCGCTGCTTGACCACCGCGTGGGCTTGGAGGCAGCCGTGCGTGCCAAGCTGGCCGGCGCGGACGAGGCGGACGAGGATGCCGGAAGCGACGGGAACAACCACGGCGGCCGGGGCCAGGGCCGGCTCACGCCGCACGTCCACGCCGAGGTGCAGCTGCTCGACCATTTCCACGCCCACAGCCTCCCCTTTGCTGCCGATGACCGCTTCGTCGCCTGCAGCAAGGCGGCCTGCTTCTGCTGCCGGCTGTACTTCCGCCACCACCCGGCCCGCTGCGTCGAGCCGGACTCGCACGGCAACCTACACCTCAACTGGGGCGTGGCCCGGCTGCGGGACGGCGCGCGCGACGCCCGCTGGGCCGAGCAGCGCGCCGTGCTCATCCGTATAACGGACGACATCCGCGACCTGGCTCTCGAGAGGATCGCCGTCCTGGCTGGCCCGCGCCCGTCGCGCCCGGATTCGCTGTCGGGGATCACGCGCTCCAGCGAGGGGGCTGGGTTCTCTGGGTCTGATGGTGAGGCTCTTGATTCTGGAGACTCGGACGGTGAACAGAACGGTAACTTGGACGGTGGACGGAGCGGTAAGCTTTGTGTGTCTCGTACAAGCACCCGTCAATGCAGCTCGTCTCGTGGACCGTGTCGCTGATTTAGATTCTCGCGCCAGCCTCGGCGGACGAGCAGTCAAGCCTCGGGTCCGACACTGACTCACACGGGGTACTGTTGGGAGTGTCTTCACCAATCGTCTAGTCTTGACATATGGGTTCCCTTGAACAAGGGTTTGGCCCGGTTCTAAGACTCAGTCGCGGGATGGCCTCAGCCGGTCAACTCGAACCCAAGGTAGGACGCTCAACTGCGTGCAATTGGCTTTCTGCAAATGCGAGCTACATCATACAATTATCAAGACTCCATTTTTTTCTATTTATTTATGTTGTCGTCTTCACTCAGTTCTCGGTTTATTCTTTTCAATTTTTTTTCCTATTTTCTCTTTTCGTTGTACAGCTGTCCTAACGATTTATGATTTGCCAAGTCCAGAATACAAAAGAATGGGCAGACATGCTTTCTCATGTAATGTTATCGAACCTTGTGGTCTAAACGAGGGGCCTCATGCTCCCGCGTGGTATTTCTTATAATGCTTCTCACGATTGTCGGCTCGCGTGAAGCTCTTCTTGGGTTTGCACAAGCAACACCAAATCCTCTCGCTCTCTTGCTTATTATGGGCCTTGACATGGCGCCGCATGTCCCTCTGGGTGGCCGCCGTGTGCGGACACGAGGGACAGATGATGGGCTTGAAGTGCGATCGGAGGTGTTTTCTCCTCAGGCCCGGCGTGAGAAATGATTTTGCACACCCGTCCGCCGGGCAAAACCAGACGCCGTCGCGCACGGCCTGGTTGTCTTGGAGATGTGGTAGTTGCCACTCTTCGAAATGTGTAGTTGAGTTTTTGGTGGATTCTGGTGATATCTGTTTGGGGCCTGAAGGTGTGTTGGCAATGGTCGGTTCATGTGGCTGGTAAAGATCATGGTTCGATGTTGATATGTGCGCAGGCTGAATGGTCGGGTCGTGAATGGGTACCACAGGCTTGAAAGCAGCAGCCAGATCAGGAGAATCGTCGCATGGGAGGCACATTGATTGCTCACTCTAGAGAGCTTCAGACGCATCGTATGCCATGTGCGTTGTTTCTCCATGTCCGGCCGCTTCGTCCAGGTGTGAAAAAGCCTCCAAGGGACTCGACAAGGCTGTCTTGAACACATCTTCCTCGGCAAACTGACGGGCAGGAAGTGGGTAGCCTGTCAAGTCCGTGCCGCTCAAGTCCAAAAAGGAACCGTCTAAAGGCCAGGCGGGAAGCGAGTCGTTAAAGACACCAGGCTCCGCTTGGCTGTAAGTTGAGCATCGGTTGCAATTATCGAGCGCCGGGAAGTTACACGCCGAGTACAAGAGCTGCATGAGCCCGTCGTCCTCGGTAATGAAGTCATCGAGGCTCTGGCTTGACGGGGAACTGTCCCACCCCAGGTTGGAGGAGCTCTCGGAAGATCGAGAGCCTGTTGTTGGTCAGCTGTGGCGCGGAATGCCACAGAACAAAATACTTGCTCACCAGGACTAAGTGCGTTCATTGGAGGTTGTCTCTGGCAGGCAGTGCGCCTGCTGAAAATGCTACAAGCTCAAAATACGATGTGGCCGGAACAAAGTGAGGTGAAACTGTGTTGTCTGAGAAGAATGGTGTAGGAAACGCGCGGTTGGAGAGGGGAGAGCAGTCGGAGACGCAACGACCAGGTCCAAACTATATAGCAAGCCA
The DNA here is from genome assembly GCF_020360975.1 of Hirsutella rhossiliensis. Classification (NCBI taxonomy): domain Eukaryota; kingdom Fungi; phylum Ascomycota; class Sordariomycetes; order Hypocreales; family Ophiocordycipitaceae; genus Hirsutella; species Hirsutella rhossiliensis. The sequence continues at coordinate 1,131,587 of NW_025408677.1, read as the reverse complement.
GCTGCCCATCCAACCCATTCGAACGGATTCCATCAGCCCACCTTGCAATTTCGGTGCATCTGTGCCATGGTTTTGGTTCGAGCGGGTGATGTTGGCTGCAGGCGAGGAGCTGAGGGTTTCACAGTGCGGGCCAGAGTCAGCACCGCTCCCGACAGCCAATGACTATATATATGACCCAGATCGACACGGTTCCTTGATATTAGGCTGCCCGTCGAATGGCTCCTGTAGGCTTTCCTGTGTGGTTGGGCGTCGGGGAGGCATGGCCGGGCGCCTAAGCGTCCTGCGGGAGGCCCTCCGGTCATGTACAGTATGAGATTCCGCTTGAACCGTTTCTTTCTACGACGTTAGTGATCAGTGGGCGCTGCTACGGGGGCTTGTGGGACGGACGGGAGGTAGTACACGGGGGCCTCCTGCATGGCCCATGAGTGTGTGCATGCATGGCTTCTTCACGGGTGATTCGCTGCCTTGCTTCGACTGCATCGAGGGAGCCTTTGCTTTCTCCCGGCCTGATGCAAGAGAGCAGGATACATGCATTTCACAGGGTGAGCCCGGTCTCGTCTCCTGTCATCAACGGCTTGACGTGAGGCACAGCCCTCGATCTAGCATTCAAGGGCAGCCGGATCGTGTTCCATACAGTTTCCACGAGCACTCGCAGGAGTCGCAATCTGCACCAGGAACCAGGTTTCGTCGTCTCTCAATTCAGTTCCCTGTCTGACATGCCAAACACCTTTTAACACTATTATCGTGACTATTCCAGACCCCAACTCCCTGCATCAAGACTCTAACTCCAGTCATTACATGCATGGTTCCAAACCAGGTAACCAGCCAGAGGGGAATCAGTCGTTCTCTCGTTGCCCAACATATCCAGTCCTTGATAGAATCCACCAAGCGTGCATGCCAAAAAAAAGGGGGGGCCAGGGGGGAAGCTGGACATGTGCAATGCGGTCAAGCCGCCATGATTGTGCGGCCCCCGTCAGCCGTGATACGCTTTCTCACGCGTATCTTCAATGGCTTGGGGCCAAGAGGCACCGGCTTCATGTCTGTCATGGACCCGTTCTTCAAGTCCCGCGCTGCCGCCGTGCTCCGGGGCCCGTCATGCTTGAGCCCGCTGCCCTCCCCCAAGAGATCGATGAGCGCATCTGGGCTCTCGTTTCCAAAGGGAGCATTGAGCGCGCTCGAGCTCCAGCCACGCGCAAGGCCAATCAAGGCGCTCGGAGAAAAGAGCAGCCCTTCGCCAGTTCTGAGACTCAGGATTTGGGCAAGGAGCTGCTGCTCGAATTCTGACGAGATCACGCTCGTTCCGTCCATGCCTTGGGCCAGGTTGTTGGCCCCGGCCAAGTGCTGCTTCAGGCTGCGGAACCAGTCCGGGGAAGTAAAGCGATGGACAATGGTGATGGAGCACAGGTCGAGCAGTTTGGGGGAGACGGTCGGCTCCTGCGTCGAAATCACGACGCGGGTGCCGAGATGGCGCTGCAGGCGAATCGTCGCGAGCAGCGTCTCGGTCAGCGTTGCGCATTCGTCCGAGTCCGTCATGTACTTGTGCGCCTCGTCGAGCGCAATGATGCGGCCAATCTGCGAGTTTTGCTCCAGGAACAGGCTGAGACATATGTTAAAGAGCGCGCAAGCCGCCTCCTGGGTGATGCAGGGACACGACAGGTCAATGATGGTCAACTGTCCGGCCTAGAAGAGAGTCAGGCAAGCGTGCATGCTGCGGGCCTGTGAGAGCCTCACCTTGGGCGTCCAGACATTGCCGGCTCTCTTGGCGGGAGCGGGCGCCGCGCCGTTCTGCTTCTTAGACGGAGTCTGGGCGGGACCCTTTTTCTTCTTGGACGACGCGCTTGCAACCTGGACTTGCTGCTGGGGCATGAAGCTCTCCAGGGTGTCGAGACGCTGCTGCAGGGGGCCCATCTGGCCGGGCGCCAAGTCCTGGAGCTCGAGCTCGCGTCTAAAGGCCGTGTAGTTGAAGTTTCCGCCTGCCTTTTGCTGCAGGATGCGGAGGTCACGCAGGATGCGCGTCACGACGTGCAAGTACAGCGGCATGCCGCCTCCCTGGACGGAGCTGACGGCCATGAGGTCGAGCATCCTCTTGGTGTTGAGATCCGACTCGTCGAGCCGGAGCTCCTCGACGGTCACGCGCGGCAGTGCGCTGTATATTTTCTGTCGATGCATGTGTGAGCGAGCATTGGCACACGCGGACGAGGCATGAAACGTGCCTTGATCTTGACAATGTTGGTCGGCGGGCAGAGCACTCTGACTTGCACGCCCTTGGAGGAAGCCAGATATGCCGCCTCGCACGGCGCGCCTCCCGTGTCCGACACAAAGGTATCGTAGTGGAAGACGATGCCGGTGAGGGGGCGCGGGAGCACGCTCGCAGGGGACGGGATGAGGCAGTTTTCGAGGATGCAGCTCAGCGTGTGACTCTTGCCGGAGCCTTGGCTGCCGCAGACGAAGACGCTGGCGGGCGCGGCAACGTTGTAGAAGATGCGCGGGTCGTTGTCGGCCGCCACCAGGCTGCCGGTGAACACGCTCGACGAGGCCATCTTGACCGAGTCGCCGCCGAGGAGGCCGTATTGCTGGAAGGGCCTGTTGCCGGGGCCCTGTGCGTACTTGCGTACAGACTCGGTGAAGATGGGCGCGCCCGAGACTTGGTGCTCGTCTTGCGAGTTGCCGTCGGGGTCGAGGAGGCCCATGTGGGAGAGCAAGGTGGGCAGGTTGGCTGCAAGCGCCGGCTGGGCCGAGAACTGGCCAGCCATGATGGAGTCCAGATTCAAGGTTGAGTAGCTTGAGCTGGATCGATGTGTGTTTCTGCGGCGCGGTTGCAAGGCAGAGAGAGAGATGAGATGAGAGCCTGCAGCTGAAGGAGGGGCATAAATGGGAAAGGGACGAAAAGCCAAACGGCGGCCCTTGAAATACGGGCGAGTGAATGAGAGGGCAGTTGACGGGGCAGCCGTCGACAAACCGTCGCGATTCACTGTTGGTGCTGGGGCAGCTGGCCGGCACCAGTTGACCGGCACCAGTTGACGAAGCCGACAGGCCTGTCCATTTTTCCCTCTTGCGTGGGGCGGCAGGGATTCCATTCCCACGCGGCAGCTCTTTATCGATTAACTTGACCTGAGAGAGTTTGAGCGTTCCGAGTTGCTGCCTGGGGAGCATAACAAATCGAGACCATGAAATGCACATGCCCAAGGCACGCTTTTCCGCAGTCGATAGAGAGCGGCGGAAATGACGCTCGACTATTGGCGCCATCAACTACAAGGGCAAAATAGGAAACGGACTCTCCATCCCGCGTCTGACGGCGGGGGGCCGAGACCAAGGCTTGCATCCCACGTCATCGAAGACGCTTCTTTGGCCTCATCGTTTGCTTCCTCCAACCCGGCAAGCACCTCATCGTCATGGCCAGCGTCGACACCTCGCTCCCCCCGGAGCCGACAGGCGCTGCCGCCGACCTGGCCGCTCGCCACGCCCAGCAACATGCCCTGAAGCTGTACGGCGGCTGGTTCTGTCCCTTTGTCCAGCGGGCCTGGATCACGCTGTGCGAAAAGAAGATCGCGCACCAGTATGTCGAGATCAACCCCTACAACAAGGAGCCCGCCTTTCTCCAGATGAACCCGCGCGGCCTCGTTCCCACCTTGGCCGTGCCCACGGACGATGCCGGCAAGCACCAGCAGCCGCTGTTTGAGAGCCTCGTCATCTGCGAGTACCTCAACGACGCCTTCTCCGACGAGGCCAAGCATGGCCCGTCGTTGCTCCCGTCCGGCCCCTACGACAAGGCCCGCGCCCGGCTCTGGATCGACCACATCAGCACCCGAATCGTCCCGGCATTCTACAGGCTCCTCCAGCACACCCCGGACAAGGCCTACTCGCTCGACGATGCGCGCCACCAGCTCCACGGCCACCTTCGCGCTCTGACGGAGCACATGGACCCGGCCGGCCCTTGGTTCCTGGGCGGTGACATGAGTCTCGTCGACATCAGCTTGGCACCGTGGGCACGCCGCCTGTGGCTCATCGACCACTACAAGCCCGGCGGGCTGGGCATTCCCACCGCCGGCGGCGACCAGGTCTGGGCTCGGTGGAGGAAGTGGATGGACGCGGTTGCGAATCGGCAAAGTGTCAAGGACACCTGGAGCGATGATGAGCGGTACTTGCTGGCCTACAAGAGGTACGCCGAAGACACGACTAACTCCTTGGTCGGCCAGGCCACGAGACAGGGCCAGAGCCTGCCATAGAGCAGACGGTCATGGTCATGTCAAGTCGAGTGTTTGTGCGACGTGTAGGGTAGCTGGCTGAGAATAAGACGTGCACACTGTAATATTATCTCACGAGTTCACCAGACACTAGTAGCCACTCCAAGTCCGTGTGCACCAGCATCTCACACAGTGACTCCGGCGCCTCCATCTGACTTCTCATAATCAGACCAGAAACAGCCTCGACTCATCTCTACGTCCACAGACACGACAGCCATGTCGGACCAGGTCGCCTCGCGCTTCACGCCGCAAAACAAGACAACCCACGAGCGGCTGTCCACGACCACCGTCGGCCTCGTCGCCCTCTCCGACTTTCGCAAGCGGCGCGCGGAGGTGCTTGAGCAGCAGGAGCGCGAAGCCCGTGAAGCCGCCTTTGCAGGCCCCTCGGCCCCGGATCGCTCGCAGACGAATACGCCCGACCACCCCGGCAGCGACTCCGCCGGCGCATCCAGCGGCGGGCCGGCAAAAAGGAAGAAACAGAAGAAGAAGCAGCAGCACCTGGGCAAGAAGCTCCTGTCGTTTGGCGATGACGACGACGAGGTGGACGAGGAGCAAACGGCGGGCTACGAGGCAAACAACAAAAACGCAAACGGCCCTTTAAAGCCCAGAGAATCGACCCAGGACGATGCGACGCCCGCCCACGGCGACGGCGACGGGAAGCCCGGCCGGTTCAGGGCCAACGCAGCCGTCGGAGTCGTCCCCAGACCACTCACGAAAGCCGCGCTGCGCAAAGAGGCCGACGAGCGAGAGGCGCTGCGACGCGACTACCTGGCCCTGCAAGAGGCCATAAAGGCGACCGAGATTGCGATACCCTTTGTCTTCTACGACGGCGCGCACATTCCCGGCGGAACCGTGCGCCTGAAGAAGGGAGACTTTGTCTGGGTCTTTCTCGACAGGTGCCGCAAGGTCGGCGTTGGGCGCAAGAACGGCGAGCAGGGCCACCCGAGACGCGGATGGGCTAGAGCCGGCGTCGACGACCTGATGCTCGTCCGAGATACCGTCATCATTCCTCATGTAAGCTGCTGTGTCTATGTACATGTGAACACCGTCTAATGCTATGCAGCACTACGACTTCTACTACTTTGTCATGAACAAAAACGTTGGGCCCGCTGGACGTCCTCTGTTTGACTTTAGCACCCAAGTGCCCTCCAGTCCCGACCCGCCGCCGAATGCCGATAATGGCTTGCCCGCCGCGGACCGCCTCTCCACGCCTGCTTCGAAGGCAGCAGCAGCCTCGTCGATGCCTGATATCAACACCCTCGAGGGTGCCGCCGACGACCCCAAAGTGACAAAGGTAGTGGATCGGAGGTGGTATGCTAGGAACAAGCACATCTATCCCGCCAGCACATGGCAAGAGTTTGATCCGGAGAGGGACTTTGCCAACGAGATTCGTAAGGATACAGGCGGCAACACCTTTTTCTTTTCCAAGTGAGCGAGTCTGTCGCGACGAAGCTCCGGTCGTGGCGAGAACGGGGGTCGGCTCCGCTTGCACATCTCTGCCATGGTGGGCTGAGGAAACGTTGCCCTCCCTGGGAGTAGAGGCCGGTCGGATTCGGCTCGACTTGACAAGCGCGCATGGGCGCAACCAAGCAGGCGACTGACGTCGCTAGGCCAGGACTTGCCAGAAAGCCCAGAAGGCGAGCCCGAAGAGGACCCATCCGGGCCAGAAGAGCCAGAGGATCAGCGGGTTGCCGCCGCCGAGGATGAAGACGGCGAATTCATAGAAGAGCTTGTTGCGGACCAGTCGCATGGTTCGAGAATGCCACAGCCTGGCGACGGCCTCGACGGACATAGGCGCGCTGCTGCGCGCTGCAGCAGGCTTGACGACGGTGTGGGCTTTGGCGGCCAGCATAGAGGCGCTCACGACGTGGTAGGCTTGCGATGCGATGCATAGACGGAGACGCAGTCGAGGATGAGGATGAAGCGAGAGAAGATTCGAGACGAGCGAGGCAGATCACGACGAGCTCTTGACTGTGGAGAAGGGGGGCCTTTGGGAGAAACTGGGCTCCACCTCTGGAAACGGTTGGAAGAGAGCCGCTGTCCGTGGCAACGTACAGTATGGCAATAACAACCCAGACAAGGGTTGTTGAAGCACAATCTACCGGCCCTGAGGCGGATCCCCCTCCCCGCCCCGACACCGGCAATGCAGTTGCTCAACATAATCTGGCTCTCCGGGCGTTCATGGGACTTGAGAAAGGGTTTGTTTGGAATAATACTGTAAAGGCCAGAATCGATGCGTCTCCCTAGGCGGGGCCTGCATCTCCACCCGTCGCCGTTGCATGACGACGGACAGGGGAGGCCCTGGCGAGTCGTCTTCCTATCATATTTTGCTTCTTGGACTTGTCTCTCTCGCCATCACATGCAAGGAAGGGTGTGGGAGTTCTGGAGCCGGTGCCGCCGCACGGAATCAACGACAGGCCGCGAAAGACGCAGCTGCCGCCAAAAACGCACTGGCAAAACCCGCATTAACACGACATTGATTCCCTGATATTATACGTCCGAGTGCCAGTAGCTTTTTCTTCCCCGTCCACGCAGACAGGCAGAGTATGAAAGGAGAAGGATACATTGCATTTGCATGGGCAGGCCAGGGAAGCAGAGTATCAACGCGCGTGGGGGGCCAATCATGCTCCCTCTGCTGTCCTTGCTAGCCACCGAGTAGGCAGGTGGGCCGACCCGGTCTTCCGTTCGTCGGCGGTATGCGGCGACGTGCCGGCCGGCCGGTCGAGAGGGTCTGGCGCGGGAAGCGGTTCGACGGACGGGCCCGGGGTTTGCGATCTCCGGGAGGCATTTAATTCATGGATGTACAGTCTGCCAGTCTTTTGGGCTTGGGAGACAAAATCCCTCGCATGAATCACGGGGATGCCAGATGTGCGTGTGTTTATGCGCTTCTTTGCGGGACAGGCAGACTCGTGCACCGCTGCGGCCCCACCTTTTTAGGGGGACGGGCAGATGCAGAGACAGCGAGTACGGTGACATCACCGTTCAGGGCGCCTTCGGTCAACCGGGTTTTCAACAGAACCGTTTTTCTATAGCAAACGTGTTCCAGAGTAATACTGTCGGGTTCAACTTCGTAACTAAGCCATATGTGTGTCAGCAGGCTTGCTTTACAAGACATATTCCGCACCAACCTGACATCTGTTGTAGCGTTTCACCTCCTTTTTCGCTTGGTCACGCGAATGATTGTCTTTCACAGCCAGCTGGGATGAAATGCACTCTAATTCTCAGACAAGATGGCGACTCGCAGCTCCACACCTGTTCTCTGTTCATCCTTCTCAATTATGGAGGCTTGGGTTCGAAATGAGATGGCCCGCTAGCCACACGATGGCCTGCCACACGAAACTCACCATTCCCCATAGCAGGTGAAGCTGTACGCTCGTCCTTCGGGCGCCTGGTGGTGATGGCAACGAGTGGAGACAAATAGATGGAGACGAAATGGATGAAGAGGTCGCGTTTCGGCAGCGGAGCGGGAAAGGTAACCGGAGGCCCCGCGGACGGAACAAACGGCGGGCGGGAAAAGTGGGTCGTGAAGCTGCCGGCACAGCTGCACTGCGCCCACGTTTGCACAAGAAGACGCCTTTCCTAGGCATGACGTAAGTCATTCTAGTACATAATGTACAGAACTGGCTGTCGTTGCGCATCAATGTATGCAGCCGGCGGCAAGCGGGGTAGTTGGGTTGACGTCGTTGGTCTGGAACTGAAGCAAGGAAGCCCTTGCTCTCGTTGCCAGCCACCTCGAGAACGCCACTTCTTGCCCTCGCTTACGCGCACCTGGACACTTGCCGGCAGCTTATACTTTTGGCACCAGACACATCACGCTGCAGGCACTCATGTCGCCGAGCTGAGCGACAGCTGAACCTTGAAACCGACCACCGTTGGCTGCTACTGACCGACGTCGCATCGTGGGAGAGGGCCATGAATCCCGCCGCGCCGCTCGCCTCGCTGGCGCCAGTTCCCATGTCCTCGCCGTCCTATCCTCCGACCTCGGAGCCTCCGCCGATGCGGATCCCCGACCGTCCCGCAAGCACGGGAACGCAGTGGACATCCACGGTGCAGGCGGCGGGTCCGATTGACATTCGCAACGTCCGAGCCAGCTGTCTCTTCGGCCTCCGCGAATACGTCACCCTCCAGCGCAAGCGGCAGCACGTCGACGGCAGCACGTCGGCCATGGAGCTCGAGTCCCGCATCAGGGGTCAGGCCAACCTTGTCGCGGGGGACCTGAGGACGCTGCAGTCCGAGATTCGCGGCCTGGCCAAGGCAGCCGAGGACCAGCGCTGGCGACGATGGCTTCTCGGGGGCGTCATGTGAGTCGCTTTCCCGTCCCCGCCTACCTTTCCAATACACGAGCCTCGCCTGGTGCTAACCTGAAGGCGGTTGGCGACTATGGCTTGTCAAGTGCCGCCTTTATTCCTGCTGTGCGCAGCATCTTCCGCCGCGGCTTCGACGAGCAGTCGCACGCATCGGCCAACGACACCGAGTACGCGTTCCACAGATCAAAGGGCCTGATGGCACGCATCCGAGACGGCATCCTGGGCAGCGGGAAGCTGGCCAAGGTGGCCTTTTTCGTCTTCGCCGTGCTCTACGTCTTCCAGAACGAGGTGACGCTGAGGGCGGCGCGGACGACGCAGAGGAGGCTCAGGAGGCTGTGCGAGCGCATCGAGCGCGGCGACGCAGACATGGACGACAAAGATATCGCCGTGCTCGAGGGATGGCGATGGAGGATTCTTTTCTGGTAGGACGACGAGGGCGCAAACGGTGCGTTTCGCTGACGAACGGCATCGTCTCACCACGGCATGGTTTTCGGGTCTAGACAAGCAAGATAAGGCATTTGAATCGCGCGCAAACGATAATGAGGCTCATTTTTAATGAAAGGGACGGGCATTTCCTGGTGTTTGCTGGGCATTTTAGCAGTAACAAGGAAAGAGGAGAGAGAGAAACCGATAATGAAGACGGTCAAGATGGGCCAATGGAGAAAGTATGTTGGCCGGGGAAATGTCGGCGTCAATCCCTAAGTCGCCAGATTCGCCCCTTGTAAAGCCCCTAAAGGGAGTCCTACAGTGGGCCTCGGACGCTCTAGGTGCTGGCTGTAGCCCCACCAGGCCGCTGTAGAATCATCCGAATCGCTGCACTCACTCCATCAACCCTCATTCTTACCAGTTTCTTCGTCGCCTCCCTCTCTCCGTCTGCTATGAACGGCAAACAAGCCAAACCTGAATCTCGCCGTTGGTGATGGCCTCAAAACGCAAGGCCAGCGACCCGCCGCCACGCAACAGCAGCAGCGCCGTCGCCGTCGCCGTCGCAGATTCATCGGAGCTGTCCGAGACCAGAGACCGCCGCTTCAGAGAGCTTTATTCGAAGCCGCCCGACTTCAAGCAGCTGGCGCGATGCGACCCAGAGTTTGCCGCCATGTACGTTCCGCAGCGTCTCTTGATGGCGCCTCCGCTCACCGTCTGCTGCTGTAGGACAAAGGGTCGCGAGCTCGACTTTGGCGATCCCGCCTCCGTCGTCCAACTGACCAAGACGCTGCTCAAACTTGACTTTGGTCTGGTGATGCAGCTTCCACAAGACCGCCTCTGTCCGCCGGTAAGCCGAAGTTTGTCTCTCTTTCCCGGACAAGGAACTGAGACTCCCAGATCCCGAATAGACACAACTACATCTTGTGGCTCAAGGGACTGCTCGATACGTCGTCCTACAGTCCGCCGGGCCGGAGCTTGGTCGGCATCGATATTGGGACAGGTGCCAGCTGCATCTACCCTCTCCTGGCCTGCGTGCAGCGTCCGTGGTCCTTTGTTGCAACCGGTAACCAGAGCTTCCTCCCTTAGTTCCATCCGTGACTGAGGCCCGACCAGACATCGACGTCGAGAGCTTAAAGTGGGCGACAAGGAATGTTGAGCTGAACGGCCTCGGCCATCGCATCAAAGTTGTGGGCCGCAGAGCCGAGGATGCCCTCATACCCCTGGATGACCTTGGCCTCGACTCCGTCGACTTCACCATGACGAACCCGCCCTTTTACGAATCCGAGCACGCCATGCTCCAGAGTGCCAAGCGGAAATCCCGACCGCCTTGCACAGCCTGTACCGGCTCCCTCACCGAGATGGTCGTCGAGGGCGGCGAGGTAGCCTTCGTCAATCGCATCTTAGACGAGTCCGTTGTGCTCCGCCGCCGCGTGCAGTGGTACACCTCCATGCTGGGGTTCCTGTCTAGCGTTACGACTCTGGTGGGAAGACTGCGAGAGCACGGCATCCGAAACTACGCCGTCACCGAGTTTGTCCAGGGCAACAAGACCCGTCGGTGGGCCGTCGCCTGGAGCTTCGGGCCCATGCGGCCGGCCCAGGACGTGGCCAGGGGCACCAAGGCCGCCTCGTGCAAGCTGGACCTGCTGCCCGCCGCCACGGAAGCCGAGGTTGCCAAGTTCCCCATGCCCGTCAGCATCGGTGAACTCGCTGACAAGCTGAGTGGTGCCATTGGTGTCTTGGATCTGATGTCCTGGGACTGGGATGCGCAGGCTCTCGCGGGCACCGGTCGTGCGCCCGACAAGGTCTGGGCTCGGGCCTGGCGGCGGAGGAAGAAGCGCGAAGCGGAGAATGCGATGGGCGAGGGGCACAACCCGTCGGAGCCGATATGTGCCTTGGGCTTTCACGTCAGGATTCACGTTGCACTGCAGCACGTCTCAGTCAAGTGTCGATGGCTAGAAGGCTCGGATCCCATCGCGTTCGAGAGTTTCCAGGGTTTCCTCCAAGCAGCAGCTAGGTCGGCTGTCTCAGGCACGCACTCGAATCCTCGGCTACCAGGACGATGAACCACGGCTCTGCGATGTCGGCTTGCCGACTTGTTGGACTACACGACGCACTGTACGAGGAGCAATTCAGATCAAGCCCCTTTGACAAGATGCTTAAAGAGATGTCGACTTTTCTGCGAGAAGTCTCACCTACATAGCACAAAGGACGATTTCTCAGTCGTCACAGTACCAGCCTTCTCAGGCTGAACCTGGCTGTGAGAGCTCCGAGAAGCCGAGCTCCGCACGTGGCATCTTATCCTTGGGGAATAAGCGGCTGCCGCCCTGGGAAGCTGGTTCGTCGTCGGGTTATTGCTGTTCGCCTTTGGGGCGGCAGGAGGGCTATGGCGCCGTTGCTGGTCCGATAGACGTTGGCGGACCACGACCCGTGTGGAAGATGACATGAACTTGGGCTTGCCATCTATGAGTCACATTCTCGGCATTGGCACGGCACAGGGAGATGCGGCTTTCGTCTGGCCTGACTAGGGGGGTTACCAATAAATAGACTGCAAATGCCACCATGGGCCCGACGAGATGCGAGAGAGTATATGTCCGTTGCCAAGCAGGTCCAGCATGACGATTGGGTGCCGTGAACCACGAGTAATGTATGAGACTCTCAAGACGGTGTCTCGTTCGTAAACGCCATCCTATCCCTTGTGGGACATCATCCATGCCTCCCTGACCCCTGAGGCTTTATGTTGGTGTAACGGACTTTCCGTGTCTGCCCTGCATTTTCCCTTTGCATCTCCCCATGGCTTCTCGTCTCAAATTTCCGTTACTTCTAAGACTACAGAAGCAGAGCCAGAACATCAAGTCCATAGCATCGCAATTTTATATGTTTGACTTATATCGTCTTCGAACGGCTGAGAAATCGGGTACGAGATATCGCTATGATTAAGCACCTTCATATTTATGCATGGCTCGACAATGTCATGTCGTGTTCCACCCGAGCTCTACTGCAGGAGCCAAATAAGCTCGTTAGGGTCAAGATGTTAGAAGACAGTCCCGCATATTAGGCATCTAGGTAGAATATAAAGGAAGGTTTAATAATCTTAAGCAGAGACTTAAGAGCAAAGTGGAAGAAATAGGGGCTTAGAAAGGTAAATTTAGTAATATATATCTTAGCCTATCTATTAGGACAAAGGAGGGTCTTATATAGGTATAGTAACTATAATTAGCTAGCTAAAAGAAGGTATTAAGATATTCCTATACTTAAGTTAAGCCTATATTATATCCTTAGACTAGGGGAGTTATATAGGTTAAATAGGCCCCAAAAATTGGTATATAACGATAGAGGCATATCGAACCCGATTTAAACCTAGCCCGCCCCGGAAGTATTTGACAAGGTGTCCGGTTGCCCGACAATGACACCTTGTATTCGACATATAGCACAAAGTAGGCGCGCGCCACCAGAGCCATTTTCCCCTTGATACGCACCTAGCCAAAGACTTGCCTTCAGCCGCTCCAATCTGTTACCATGTTCCAGGTGGCCCTTTTTACTCTTAGCTCTGTGACTTTTGCTCCGTGGCTCTGGCTCCACCTGGTCACGAGGCTGTGGCAAAAGGTACGAGTCATGCACTTCTGCCGCCCTTGACCGCCCGTCACCTGACAGCGCCTCCTCAGAGCGGATTATCTCGACGCCGGGCAGCTGGGATGAGTCACCGCGGGGTTTGTGGGTTTGTGGAGGCGGGTGGCAGAACAGATTCCCTGGCTCTGCACCGCTTTATTCCGTCGGCCTGGCTATAACAAGCCAGTCAGCTCCGCACCTAAGCTGCAACAGGGCAAGCATGGACTACGAAGATGTCTCGCTCAAGCGTTCAGTTGAAGACGCCTCAAGGCACCCGCGATTGGGTTGGCGATGACTTGCTTCTGCGAGAAAAAATCTTGTTCGTCTTGCGGATGACATCTCTCGATAGTGACGACCCGGCTAACTTATCAACAGCAAGACAACCAGTGACGTATTCAGGCGCCACGGCGGCACCCCTCTCGATACCCCCGTCTTCGAAATAAAGGAGATCCTTTCTGAAAAGTACGGCGAGGACTCACGACTTATGTACGACTTGGAGGACCAGGGCGGAGAACTCTGCTCCTTGCGCTTCGACCTGACAGTCCCGTTTGCTCGCTGGCTGGCCATGAACGGCCACGTTACCCATATTAAGCGCTACCAGATCGCTAAGGTCTACCGACGAGACCAGCCTGCAATCGCCCGCGGTAGATTACGAGAGTTCCACCAGTGCGACTTCGATATTGCTGGTGTTTATGACCCTATGGTTCCTGATGCTGAGATCCTATGCGTTATTGTTGAAGTCTTTGAAGCTCTGGAGCTTGGCATTACAATCAAAATCAACCATAGGCGCATTCTGGATGGGCTATTTGCAGTCGCGGGTGTTCCAGAGGAGAAGATACGCCCTACTAGCTCTGCGGTAGACAAGTTGGATAAGATGTCATGGGACGATGTCAAGAAGGAGATGTTGGAGAAGGGACTTTCGGATGAAGTTGCAGATCAAGTCGGCGAATATGTGAGGCGCAGCGGCAATATTCACGACATGCTGGAGGCCCTCAAGTCGAACGAAAAGCTCACGGCAAATGAAAATGTGAGTGCAGGGATTGAAGATATGGGCCTCCTTGCGTCATATCTGAAGGCATTTGACATTGTCGATAAAGTTTCTTTTGACTGTTCGCTTGCTCGAGGGCTGGATTACTACTCCGGGTTGATATTCGAGGTTATCATGCAAGCACCAACCGAGCCTGGAGAGCCTGGATCCCGAAGCAAAACCCAGACCAGTCAAGTTGGCAGCATTGCTGCCGGGGGGCGATATGATAATCTTGTGGGCATGTACGGCAAACGTCCTATCCCATGCGCAGGCATATCGTTTGGTGTAGACCGCATCTTCACCATCCTCAAGCCACCACCGGAGAAGGATTCAAAGACCTCCTCTGCGGTAACACGTAACCTGGATGTGTACGTGATGGCAATTGGCGGCAAAGAATTTGAAGGGCTTTTACTCGAGCGAATGGCAATAACTCGTCAACTTTGGAAGGCTGGCATCCGAGCAGAATATTCGGCCAAGACGAAGCCCAAGTCGCTTCAGCAATTCAAGGAAGCGATCGGCGTGCCTCTTGCCATCATTCTCGGACAGGATGAGTTAGCAGCAGGTCAAGTCAGGCTAAAGGTTTTTAAGTCTAATACTAATAACGAGAAAGACCTAGGGCAACTTATCTCTAGGGACAATCTAGTTAAAGAAGTAAAGAAGCTTATATAAGACACCGTTTATACTTAATAATAATAATTTTTTATCTTATATTATAATATTAAACCTTCCTAGTAACCCTTATACTAGTTTTAGTTTTAGCTTAGAAGTATAATATTAAAATACTTTAAATACCTATTAAGCTCTTAAGTATTATAGAGTAAGTAAAGGTATATATATAGGTACTACTTATAAGATAATATTAATAAGCTATATAAAGCTCTTTTATATATAGCTAGCTTATATATAAATATATAAGATCTAGTATTTTATATATAACTATATAGCTTAAGCTATAGCTTAAGCCTAGTACTTATAATAGTTAAAGACTTTTATATTAAGATAAGGGGCTTAATAGCTAAATATTTAGCTTAAAAGGTTTATATAATATACTTATAATTTAACTTACTTAAAAGGAGACCCCTTATAATATATAGAGGCGCTATTAAAACTAGCCTAGCTCTACTTATATTAGCTATAGTAAAGAGTATACTATAGCTACTACTAAAGACTATAGACATTAAATAGCTTAAACTTATAAAGCGCTATATATAAAAATAGCGCTTATAATAGTTATTTATAATATAAACTATCCCTTTCTTAATATTTATATTTAACCCTTAGTATTATTGCGAAGTATAGCTTAATTTCGTAGTTCTTAGAGATATCCCTTAGTAAGAGGGACCTAGGAAGCTAAAAAACCGGTTTAAAAGAAAGAGCTAAAAATAGGTATAGAGAGGAGGGTAGGGGCGTAATAGGAAGTAGAAGTAGTAATAGCTTCCTATAAAGGTAGCGAGAGATAAGACGGATATACTAGTAACGGCTAAAATAAAGGGAAAATACTAGTAAAAAGCTTGCTAGTTAAGAGGATATTAATAGCTTCTTTAAGTAGTATCTTCTTTATTAATTAAGATAATAAATAAGTATAAAAAGGGGCGCTAAATAAAAGAAAGAAGGATAATTAAGGCAATATAATAATTACTCCCTTACCTTAATTACTATTACGGAGTAGGCAAAGGCATAGGCTTAGGTATAGTCTATTAAAAGAAGGTTAATAATCTATAAGGGGGAAAAGGAAGAGAAGTATAGGCCTAGCCTATATAAGCGCGGAGGCCGCTTAAATATAGACTTAGCCTAGACCTTAGTCTAGGCCTATATAGGGCAAAAGCCCTTATATTATACCCCTACCTAGCTTTTAAAGAGGCGCCCTCTAAATAATACCTAATACCGCGCTTAGGGGGACGGAACCCTCGCGCGGACCACGCACGCCTAGTCGCGGAAAAAACGTTAGCAAATAACGTATAATACCCTCCTAAGCGAGCTTCTCGGATAGACTATATTATTAGTAGGGGCCGCGCCTTAGGAGCCGGGCTTTAGCACTTATAGCTAGGGAGCAGAGGCACGTAAAATAGCGCGTAGCTAGCTTCGGTAAGCTTATAGTATCCCGCCCCCCCTATATCGGCGTACGGTAGTAGCTCCTAGTACTATAACGTAGGGGACGGTACTTTAGTATATAAGGCTCCGCTCCCTCCTATATAGGGCTATATAGGCACTCCCTTTTACTATAGTTATATTATATTAGCAGCCTTCCTATATCTTAGCCGCCCTTTCGGTCGCTATAGGGATACGTCCCGTCCGTATAATAGCTATTACTATACGCGAGGGAACGCCGATAAAGCCTATAAAGGCGTTACTAAGATTACTCGTCGCTAGAGTTACTATCGTCGAACCTAACCTCCTTTCCGTCCTAGCGCGTACGCCCCTCTACTACTTAGAGTATATTTACCCGCGCCTCCTAGCGCGGGCACTTTAAAAACTAGTAGGATTTACTACTATAGCCTATATAATAACCCTCCTATCGCTACCTCTTTCTATCCTTAGTCCTTAAGGTAGAGATAGAGATATCTATAGTATTACTAGCGTTATCCTTTTCTTATACTATAGAAGAAGATAAAAAAAGAAACTTATTACTACTAAGCTTATAAAGAAGGTAAATAAGATCGGTATATATATTTAATAGTATAGACCTTTCGCTTAAATAGGTACGCTAATCTATATTTAAGCTTATAACGAGGTAATTATACTTTACTATATCGGGCTAGCTATATATATTTACTCGATAAAGCACCTCTTCGAACTATATAAGGTAAGCTAGAATAGCTTTACTTTACTTTTAATAGAGTGTTATAAGCTCCTAGCCTACCGACTTAGCTATATTAGGTTCGCTATAATTAGTATAGAGCTTTACGAGGAGGTCGGCTAGTCTATTTATACTAGTACGCGTAAATAGTAAGAGATGCCTTTATAGGTATAGGGATAGGCTCGTATAAAGATAGTCGAATTAAGCGCGGATATCCCTTATTACGGCGCTATCGGTATAGAGCTTCGCTTCTATATAAAGTAGCTATAGCTTAAGCTTTATAGAGGAGCCGTCGAACTTACTAAGGTACGGTAGTACCGCTCTTAGTCGTATAGAGCCCTACTATTATAAGAGGCTCTTAATTACCTAGGCGAACTAAGTATTACGTTTGCCTTAATTTTACGACTATAAGAGTATAGATATTTCGCGTGCGTATATACCGGCGTAGGCGGTTTAACTAAACTAGGTAATTAAACGTTAGCTTTAAAGGCAGCTAAAAAAATAGCTATTCTATATATAGGGATATAGAGAGGGTAAAATAAAGGGTAGATTATACTATTATAGAGTAAGTAAAGGCGTAGGCTTAGGTATAGTCCGTTAAAAGAAGGTTAATAATCTATAAATAGGAAAAGGAAGAGAAGTATAGGCCTAGCCTATTTAGGCGCGGAGGCCGCTTAAATATAGACTTAGCCTAGACTTTAGTCTAGGCCTATATAGGGCAAAAGCCCTTATAATTACTACCTTTATAATAATTAAATATTTCTACCTTACCTATTTAACCCCTTACTTTTAATTTTACCTTTATATATTTTTATATACTTTTTATATTTCCTTTTACTAGAGTTATAAGCCTAGGAGGAATAGAATTCTTATACCTTCTAGCTATTATAAAAGGCACCTTTCTTATATCCTTTATAGCCCTTTCCTTTACTTTATTTATAAGAAAAGCTAATTTCTAACTAACCTTTCTACCCTTTCTTTATAACGATATCGAAAAACAATTCTACCGCCCTTATAGTTTATAGGACGATTCTTATAGAGCCCTAAGATTAAGATAAGTAAGTAAAAGAGCTATAAGCTTATATAAATAGAACTATCTATAATTTAGTCTTCTTTAATAAGTAGGACCCTCTTAAGCCCCCTCTTTATCTTTAGGTAATAGAATTTATAGAAGGAGCTTCCCTTTTCTCTAAGCTAACCTTTATATAGTAAAGAGCTTTTTCTACTATCTTAGGTAACTATAAGAGTTACTATAAGAAATACCTTTATAAGGTAAAGCTATAAATAGCTATATATATAGCGATAATAAAATCCGTTAGTACTATAAAGCTAATCTCTCTTTAAGAGAAAGAGACCCTTAGATAGTAGCTTTTAAAGCTTAAGACTTTAATAGCTCTCTTAAGGGGCTATATAACTAACTATATTAAGAAAACCTATATAGCTTACCTAGGAGCTTTTTCTATTAGGAACCTTTTAGCCTTTATATAGCTAGCTAAGTAAAAAGAAATCCTTAAGGAAGCTAACTAATACTTCCTAATAAAAGCTCTTTTTAACTAGTAGCTATAGGATATATCTCTATTAATAAAGCTTATTAATAACGGTTACTTAACTATCTTTTAAGAAGCTAGCTAAGAACTAAATAAAGAGGCTATTAAAGTATAATAATAAGTAGTCTTATTCCTTTATAGCTAGTATTTAACCTAGACGGCTTAACCTACTACCCCTATAGCTACTATAGCCCTTACTACTATAGCCCTAGCTACTACTACTACTACTACCCTTCTAGCTCCTCCTCCCTTAAGAGCCTTAACCTTATCTTTAACGGCTGCCTTAGTCCTAGCCCTAGCTCCGCCTACTACTCTAGGCCCGGCCCTATTAGTCCGTTTAGCCTAACTAGTCCCTTAATAAACCTTTTAGTCTATTAGTCTAAAAATTAAGGAACTAGTTAAATTAGAACCTTATTAAAATTAATAATAAGGGATAAAAAGGGGGGGTTTTTAAGTAGACCTTTTAGACTAAGATAAGGATTCCTTAAAGAAATAGAAAACTAAATAAAATAGCTACCTAGCCTATAAATCCCTAGGCTATAGGTTATTATAATACTAATAGGTCTTTAAGGAAAACCGACCTAAAGAGTTTAACCCTTTAAAGAGGCTATAAGAAATAATATAATAGTCTCTTAAAGAGGACCTCTTATTATAGAAAAAGATAGATAAGATTTAAGTTACTAAGAAATAATAACTAACGCTACTACCTTTATTCGAGCTATAAATTTAAGCGAAATATATTAGTATAGTAAATCTAGCTTTTATCTTTCTTATAGATTAAAAAGGCTAAGACTAACTATTATAGCCCTTTAATTATCCCTTATAAAAATTAGCTATTCTTAACTTTAATACCTCCCTTAATATTTATAATACCCTCTTATAATTTTAGTCCTTTAAGAAAATATAAAGAGAGTACCTTATTAGTAAGGAATTAACTAAATAGATAGAGGGATATAAAAGGGTAAATTTTATAATAAAACTACTTAATAAGTTTATATAAATTCTTTAAAAAAAAGGGTAGCCTTTTACCCTTAATTTTTAATAAGCTTAATTTCCTTCTACTTTCTTTAAAAGGAAGGAATCTTTAAGGATATAACTTTTAATCTTATAAGGCTAGTCTAAAAGAATTTAAACGGTTATACTTATTAAGAAAAAATTCGGTTAATTTATTTTCGAATTTTAACCTATCCTTAAAAAGGAACCTCTTAAGAAGTTAGCTTTCCTTACTAAGAGGGTAGGCTCTAAGGACCCTCTTTTAATTGCTTAAGGAGAAGGTCTTCTTTAGTATATATAGCTTAGTTACCTAGCCCCCTTAGCTTTATATAAGCTAGGCTAATAATAAGGTACTTAAATTAAGGGCCTTAAGACTATTAACTATAAATACTATAGCTAAGGGAAGACTAAGAGACTAATTTCTAAACGAATCCTTATATAGCTAGACTAGCTATATAAGGAAGTTTAAGTCGACTAAGCTAATATCTCTAGGAACTAAGAAAGCTTTATTAAGGTAATATCTTTATAGATACTTTTTTAAGGATAGTTTTCCCTTATTTCTTATAGACCTACTTAAGTAAGTATAACTAGTTTACCCTTTAGGACTTTATAAACTAAATAAATTCTTACTTTAGCTATAAGGTAAAGAAGATATAGTTTAATAAAGAGCTATTTATAAAGGATATCTTAAATTAGCTTTAAAAATATAGTATCTTACCCTTATTATTAGTATTAAATACCTAGGCCTATAATAATAAGGTAGAAAGATTAAAGGGTACTATAATAAAAAGGGCCTATATAGTAAGACTAGCTATAAGGATTCCTTATAACTATTAAAGGGAAGTTATTAAAACCGCTTATTACTTTTAGAACCGGACCCTTAGGGACCTTAGGGACCCTAGGGACCTTAAAGACCTTATAAGACTACTTAAGGAATAGACTAGAAATTCCCCCTTAAGCTCTTTATAAAGAAGAGGGTCTCGCTAGCTTACCTTTATACTTATAGCTATAAGGTATATACTATAACTACTAATATATAGCTAAAAAGGAAGAAAAAATAAAAGCTTAATCTTATAGCTTTTATTAGTTACCTTATTAGTTATAATTTTATAAATATCTTTTAAATCTAGTTTCCTTTTTTATAAATAGGTATTTTAACTAATAATATAATTTTTAACGAATCTAGCTTCTTTAATAGAAAGAAGGATTAATAGCCCTTTTTACTCTCTTAATATTAGCTAATTTAAAAGATCTAAATCCCCCCTTTTTAATCGTCTTAAGAAGAGGTCCTAGATAAAGAAATAAAAAAGAAACTAATATTAAAGTAGTTAAAAATAATGCTAACTTTAAAGGAAAGGAAGCTACTAGATTAAATAATCTAAATAAAGAAAGAGACTATAGGAAAGTAATAGAGCTAGAATACGCTTACCTCTTTATACCTCCTCTTATAAAAAAAGAAGAAAATCTAAAAGTAGTTTAATAAGGGTATCTATACTTTAAGGAATATATAGCCCGTATAGTAGAGTCTTTAGTAGGGTCTTTAGTAAGGTCCTTAGTAGAGTCCTTAGTAGGATCCTTAGTAGAGTCTTTAGCTAGCCTTCTTTTTAATTAGATAATCCCTTAGCCCTTATTTATCTAAGAAAGAAGGAGGGAAAATTTAGTCTATAAAAAGGGTCTCTTTTCCTCCTTAGCTAGTAGATAGTATCTTTTCCTATTATCTTCTTCTATATCCTCTTTTACTAATATACCTTTTTAGCCCTCTTTACTTTTACCTTACCTTACTTAGTACTTTCTCTTTTCCTTTATTCCCCTTAAACCCCCTTATCCTTTAGTATCTAGCTACTACTATTACTATTAGTATAGGTATATCTTTAGGTATATATTATAGCTACTATTAAAGTAGCTTTTTCTATTAGTCTTTTTATTTTAACCCTTAAGGGGGTAGGAAAAGTACTTCTCTTAAAGGATTACCTAGCTACCTTTTTATCTCTACTTTAAGAAGTAAAGGAATATATAGGGCTTAATATAGTTACTAAAGAAAACTAACCTCTTTCTTATTTCGATCGTTTTTCTAACTTTTATTTAACGCTTATAAAAGACGGTTCCTATAAAGCGTTTATAGTAAGCCGGCTCTTTAAGCTATAGCTATTAGTAAGGAAGGTATATAAAAGAGACCTCCTAGACTTATTAGTAACGTAAAAGCAGCTATAAAGTTATCCCTTTAAAGACTAGTTTTTCTAGGCTTAGAAAGACTACCTAGCCTTATATAAAGAGATAGCGTCTTTTAAAGAGGTCCTTAAAGAAAAGGTAAGCGGAAAATAAGTCCTTAGCTATAAGTAGGTCTTTATTTATAAGACTAATAAATATAGCTTACTTTAAAAGTATAAAGCTTAGCTAGTTATTTATAGGAATTAATAGGAAAAAGGGGATCTTCTTACTAAGGTAACTACCTTAGTAGGGATATCCTTTTAGACCCTTATAGCTATAATAGTAGAATTTAACCTTAAGCTAGATTAAATAAATATTATTAATACTTTTATTAACTACCTTTTTAAGGAAAAAGATATTATCTATATATACTTTCCGCTAAGCTTTTAATAGCTAGGAAAGGTTTTATAGCTTAAGAAAGCTTTATATAAACTATAAAGATTACCCTTTCTTTAGTAATAGTATTTAATAAGTTCCCTTAAAGCCTTAGGCTTTAAGATAGTACCTTAGAAACTATATATAATATAAAAGGGTAAAATTATAGTATTCTTTTATATTAACGATCTTATCTAAGCCTACTTAAAAAAGGAAGAAGTAATTACTAAGGAGGCTATAAAAGGCTTATAATAAAGGTATAAGATAACTAAGCTAAGGGAGCTAAAGTAGTTCCTAAGGATATAAATCCTTTAAAAGAGGTCCTAATAGACTATTTAGCTTACTTAGGACGCTTATATTAATAAGGTTACTTATAAATTCCTTCTTAATTCCCTTAATAAGAAGCTTCCCTCTATATTTATATTAGATAAAGAGCTTTTACTTAATCTATCCTTTTAAGCTAGGGAGTAAGAAAAACACTTATATTAATAAAAGGTAAGCTCTTTACCTTTATTTAGCTATTTTTACTAGACCGGATATCTTTTTTATAGTCTCCTAGCTAGCTAAGTGTAAGGAACGGTGTTCCTACTATAAATAAAGCAGCTATAATATACTCTCCCGATTATATAAGCTAATAAGTAGTATATTAATTATAGACAAAATCCAATATTATAGAGCAAGAATCGCTCGTCATTTTGCATGTTATTATACATTAAACGAGTTGCCGGTTATCGTACAATCGGGAATCGAAGGAACAGAGCTAGCTTGGAATGCTAGCTAAGACCTCTCAAGAACACCGGCACGACCAACCTCCTTTAAACACGAATATCAGTGGAACCAAGACACTTCCAGATTTACTCGAGATATCACGGAATTCCTTAGTCTCAGGGCTATACGGCAGCCTAAATCTGGTCCCGAAAGATTCTTCCGTTTAGCTACAATTGTCTATATAAGACAGCATGTCCGCTGGTAGATAGAGATAGAATCATTAACTTCAACACCTCTTCCACACACCAATATACTACCAATAAATTCTATTGAAAATCCTACCTTATACTCCTTCTTCCCCTCTATCACGTAGTCTTACGTGATTCCTTGATTTCCCAAAATTCCGCTTTTGCTTATATACCTTAAGAGGTTATGAGCCCGGCTTGCTCCTTTTAAGCCGGGAAATCAACTTATACCTTTGAAATTCCTTATCGAAATACCCGATCAAAATTCCTTTCGAAATTCCCCTCGACTTCTTTTACCTTCCTACGCTCTTAAACTCCCGTCTAGACTTCTCGATCCCTACGAACGAAATAATACCGAATTTATATAAAATAGGTAGATAGAAAGAATACGAATTTACTAGACTTAAGGGAAATTTAAATTATACCTTATAGACTACGAGGATGGAAGCTATCCTAATAAAAGAAAAGCTTATTGCTGCTCTAGAGTAAGTAAATCATTTATAGACTACGGAGGCTTTATCTATAATATTCCTTCGAGTCGAAGATGGTCCCTTAATGCAAATTCGGCATCTAAAAAATGCTAAAGAAGCGTGGGATGAGCTTAAAAAGCTATATAATCCGTCGAACTTTTCGTCGAATTATCTGCTTATTAAGCAGCTCTTTAATCTTAGTCCCTCGGACTCTAATTTAGAGAAATACCTTTATAAGGTAAAGGAAATTTATAAGGATTTAAAATCCTATAATATAGAAATTCTAGAAGTTATTCTTATAGCATGGATTCTTAATTGCCTTAATAAGGAATTTAGAAGCTATATTATAAATATCACGCAGAGCCTTAGGCATAATTCTACGGCGTTTACCCTCGAAACCCTAACAGCTAGTCTTTTAGACGAAGCTAGAAGAATATAGGATATAGATGAATCTTCGGAGAAAGCCTTCTTAATACGAAGGAAGCCTTAGAAGTCCCGTAGAAATTCTACGGATACTCCTTATTATAAGGAATGCAAAAAACCAGGGCATTTTATAGCAAATTGCTATAAATTACACCCGAATAAGGCTCCTGCTTATTGGGTTTTAAATAAAGGAAAAAAGGACGATAGGACTCGAATTTCTAAGAAGAGAAAATCTTCTTCTTCTTCTTCTTCTTCTTCTTCTTCTAAGAAATCCCCTTCTAGTAGTATTTCTACTAATAATAAAAGAAGGAAGGCTCGAATTACCGAGCTAGAGTCCGATTCGGACGATAATAATAAGGTCTTAAATATAGCTTCGTAAGAAAATATAGACCTAGATATCGACCTTATAGACCTCTCTAGGGCTCCGACCCCTATGCAAATGTCTAAGGATTTAGAGGTAATTTTAACCTCTATAAATACCCCTATAGTAGAAGCTAATAAAGACTCTCTTTTAGGACCTCTAGAAGCCTCGATTCCTAGAATAAAGGAATTAGTCTTAAAGGTAAGAGAAGGAGGATTTCCTAGTTATAAGAATAAAAGGATCTTTGATTTTATTTACAATACCGGAGCTACTAGGCATATAGTATCGAATAAGAATTTCCTTATTAACTATAAAGAAATTAAGTCTAAAGTTTGCTAGGGAAAAGCTTCCTTTATATTAGTAAAAGGAAAGGGGGACTTAGTATTTAAGTTTCCGTATAGTAGGAAAAGGTATATCCTTTGAGACTGCTTTTATATACCTAAATTAGGGGTAAATATACTATCCTAATCTTATTTTAATAATACCTATGCCTTAATAGGAGGAAATAAAGTCCTTTTATTAGATAATAAGGCTAAGGTCCTTACTAAAGGATTTCTTAGAAATAAATTATATTATATTCCTATAGAACCTTTATTAGAAAGCCAATTAATCCTTATTACGTTTTTAAAGGCAAGGGATATAGATTTTTATACTTGGCACTTACGCTTAGGGCCTATAAATAGTAGGGCTATTTTAGAAATATTAAAAAGATATAATAAGGATATAAAAATGCCTCTAGAAGAGGAAAATAAAATAAGATAGTGCGAAATATATATTAAAGCTAAAGCAACGAATAAGGTTAATAAATAACCTTCGTATAAGTGTTATACCTATTTAGAAAAAATAGTATTAGATATTTAGGGGCTAATTAAAGTGCCTACTTATAATAAATATCACTATTATATTTCTTTCCTAGACGTAGGAACCCGATATCTAGAAATATACCTTCTTCGAAAAAAGGGGGAAGCTTTAGATAGGTTCCTAGAATTTAAAAATAGGGTAGAAAATAACCCTAAAAATACTAGGATTAGAGAAGCATTTTCTGATAATGCTAAAGAATTTATATATAAAATAAAGCTCTACTACGAAAAAGAAGGAATTACCTTTAATTCTAGTCCTCCTCGGACGCCGGAATCTAACGGTAGAATAGAAAGAATAAATCGTACTATATTAGAAAAAGTACGAGCTCTTTTATTTACTGCTAGGCTTCCTAAATACCTATAGGGAGAAGCTGTTTTAATAGCTACCTATTTATATAATAGATCACCGCATTCTACGATAGGATTTAAAAGTCCTATAGAAAAGAGGGATAATATAATACTACCCTTCGAGACCTTAAATAAAATTAAGACCTTCGGAAGCCTTATATATTATAAGAATAAAGACCCTAAAGATAAGCTAGATAATAGAGCTTTTAAGGGAATAATAGTAGGCTATTTAGAAAATGCATATAAAATCTAGGATTTTTCTAAGAAAAAGATTACTATTTCTAGAGATATTACTATACTAGAAAATAAATTTATAGAAAATCTAGAAAGCTCTAGTAATAATAATACCTTTGATTTTAATTATATTCTAAATAAAGATAAGCTAGAAAGCTATATCCCTATAGAGGAAGCTACTAGAGAACCTAGAGATAAAAGTCCCTTGCCCTCTATAGAAGAAGAGTCTCTAAATAACGATCCTATTCCTACTACTAGTAAAATAGTAGTAGAATTACCTAAGAAGCCGGAAGGGTTCGATTCTAACTATATCGAATACCTTAACGTTAATTTATTTCTAAACTACGATTATAGAGAATTAATTCTAGTAAGTATAGAAAATTAGGATCTAAAAATTCTAAAGACCTATAAATAGGTAATTAATAGCCCCGAAGTAGCATTTTAGAAAGAAGCTATGATTAGGGAAATAATATAGCTAATTAAATATAAAACTTAGGAATTTTCCTACCTCCCTAAGGATAGGGAGGCTATAGGAGGCCGCTAGGTCTATACTATTAAGAAGGATAGTTAAAATAATATAATAAAATATAAAGCCCGTTTCGTAATATAAGGATTTAAGCAGATCTATAGCTTAGATTTCCTAGATACCTTCTTAACTACGGCTAGACCCGAATCTATTAGAATTCTGCTTATTTTAGCTATTATCTACGAATTCGAAGCTTTGCAAATAGATATAATAAATGCCTTCGTATATACCGATATAGATAGCGAAGTATATATCGATCTTCCTATAGGCTACGAAGAATACGCTCTTAAAGAATATTATTTAAAACATAGATTAGCTTATAGAGCTAAAGGAATTAAATTAACTAAATTCCTAGACCTATATAAAACCGGTCAAATTAAAGCAAAGCTAAAGAAAGCATTATATGGCCTAAAACAAAGTCCTAAGCTCTGGTATAATTATTTAAAAATTATACTAAATAATCTCGGATTTCTTCCTCTTTTAATAGACGAAGGAGTATTTATAAATAAGGACTATAGTATAGCCTTAGCAATTTACGTCGACGACTTTCTTATAGTAGGGCCCTCTAAATCTATAATAAAAGAAAGATTATTTAAAGAATTATCTAAATTCCTAGATTTTACTATCTTAAGAGATATAAAAGACTTCTTAGGTCTAAATATTATATTAAACCGAGAAAATAAAGAGCTATATATATCCTAAGAAATTTATACCTTAAATAAATTAAAGGAATTTAATAAAGAAGGTTTAGGAACTTCGAATTTACCCGCAATAGTAGGCTTTAAGCTTATAAAAGCAAAGGAATTACCTTCTAAGGAAGATATATTGCAATTTCAGAAAGAAATAGGATCTCTATTATACTTAGCCTTATTTACTAGGCCAGATATCTTATATTCGCGGCTAAGCCCGACCAGACGCATTTTAAGGCTTTAAATATAATTTGGAAATATTTAAATAAATTCCCTAGCCTAAAGATTAAATATAATTGCAATATCCCTTTTACCTATCTATATATAAAGGGTTTTACCGACTCTAGCTAGGCGTCGGATTTAACGGACGGAAAATCCTTTCCGGTTACTGTTTTTATATATATAATAATATAATAAGCTAGGCTTGCTCTAAGTAGAAAGCCGTTGCCCTTTCTACCTACGAAGCAGAGTATATTAGCCTTAGGGAGGTAAATAAAGAAGCTGTTTATTTAAATATGCTTTTTAAAAATATTACTAAGGATCTATCTATTAAGATTCCTAATACTATACCTCCTATTTTAACGGATAATACTGCTGCTATTAAATTAGCAGAAAATCCGGAATTTTATAAAAGGTCTAAGTATATAAGATTAGCCTATTACTATACTAGAACTAGTATAAGAGAAGGGGAAATTAGAGTTTTTTATATTAAATTAGAAGATAATATAGCTAATATTTTTACGAAGGAATTAAGACCTAGATTACTCTATAAATTTAGAGACGGTCTATCCTTAGTATAAGTTCCTAAGCAATTAAAAGGGGTTTTTAGATATTTCTTATACTTTCTATATCTTTCCCCTACTAGGTTTTTCCTTTTAGGTTTCCTAGAGAAATATTTACTAGGTTTTTATCTATTAAGATTTTCCTAGTAATAATAGGTTTTACCTTATATAAGGTTATCCTATAAATAATTATTATAACTATAGATTTTTCCTACTATAGGTTTTTCTATTAGTATATACCTAAGGATTTTTTTTCCTAAGAAAGAATAGGTTTTTATATATCCTATTAAGGTATAAGAATGGTTTTCCTAAATAAGGTTTTTACCCTATATATATACTACTATAAATAAATCAGTAAAGAGTATATAAATCTACTCTTTAAGGGAGGCTGTAAGGAACGGTGTTCCTACTATAAATAAAGCAGCTATAATATACTCTCCCGATTATATAAGCCAATAAGTAGTATATTAATTATAGACAAAATCCTATATTATAGAGCAAGAATCGCTCGTTATTTTGCATGTCATTATGCATCAAACGAGTTGCCGGTTATCGTACAATCGGGAATCGAAGGAACAGAGCTAGCTTAGAATGCTAGCTAAGACCTCTTAAGAACACCAGCACGACCAACCTCCTTTAAACACGAATATCAGTGGAACCAAGACACTTCCAGATTCACTCGAGATATCACGGAATTCCTTAGTCTCAGGGCTATACGGCAGCCTAAATCTGGTCCCGAAAGGTTCTTCCGTTCAGCTATAATTGTCTATATAAGACAGCATGTCCGCTGGTAGATAGAGATAGAATCATTAACTTCAACACCTCTTCCATACACCAATACACTACCAATAAATTCTGTTGAAAATCCTACCTTATACTCCTTCTTCCCCTCTATCACGTAGTCTTACGTGATTCCTTGATTTCCTAAAATTCCGCTTTTGCTTATATACCTTAAGACTAAGTATAACTAGAATCCTAGCCTTAAGTACTAAGAAGTAGTAGATAAAGCTATCCTTTATCTCTATTTAATAAGATTATATAGTCTATACCTAATAAGGTAAGGAAGGAAGAAACTAGCTATTAAAATCTTCTTTTATTTAAGCGATTTATCTTTTATAAATAATTCCTAAGATAAGAAGAGCTTATAAGGGTATATTATATTACTTTTTAAAGGATCTTATTATATAGGAAGCTTTAAAGTAAGGTACTTATTTAGATTATATTAGTAACCTATTTAAAGGTATCTAGAACTTTATCGTTAAATAAGAGGGAAAAACTAAAGTACTTAAAGGAAAACCCTCCCTTCTTTTATAACTAGTTTGCTTTTATATAAGGTCGCGGTTATAATATATAGGAATCTTATACTAGTTATCTTAGGTATTTTTATAGTTAGTCGGAATCGAATTAGCCCTATTATAAAGTAACCTTAAAAAGTAACTCCTTTATATATATAGGGTAAATAGTATTAATCGGTAGTATAAGCGTTTTTAGTTAATAGTTAATAGTTAATTATATAATTATCTCTAACCTTATTTTATAATAATATCTTTCTAAGCTCTACTTTATTTTTCTACTATAAGTCTCGCGAAGAAAGATATAAGAAGTATATAAAAATATATAAAGGTAAAATTAAAAGTAAGGGGTAGGATAGGTAGGGCAGAGAGATTTAATTCTTATAGGAGTAGTAATAAAGGTAAGGGAGTAATTATTATATTGCCTTAATTATTATTCTTTCCTCTATCTAACGCCCCTCCTTATACCCGTTTAGCATCTTAATTAATAAAGAAGATCCTACTTCAAGAAGCTACTAATATCCTTTTAACTACTAAGCTTTTTACTAGTTTTTCTTTCTTTCTTACCGTTGCCGGTATATCCGTCTTATCTCTCGCTACCTCTATAGGAAGCTATCGCTACTTTTACTTCCCCTTATACCGCTACCCTCCTTTCTATACCTCTTTTTAGCTCCTTCTTTAAAACCTATTTTTTAGCTTCCTAGTTCCCTCGTACTAAGGGATATCTCCGAGAACTACGAAATTAAGCTACGCTTCGCGATAATAAGGCTTAGTAAGCTATTTTTATTAATACCGGCTTATAGCTAGGCCGGTAGTTAGGTTATTATACTAGCTTTACGCTATACTTATTAAGTTACTAGTATTAGCCCTAGGTTATTATTTTCCTAGTTAGGGGGCCCGGACTAAGGTTAAAGGGAGGTCCTAATAAATTTATTACTAGGTTTAGGTAAGTAAGGTCTAGGCTAGCTTACTTATAGCAGGGCTAAACTACTAGTATATTTATAAGCGCTTTTAAAAGCGCTAATTAACTAATTAATAAGTAGGTTAGCGTAGTTTATTAGTCTAACTAAAAATTAATCGTGCCCTTAACTAGATTTAAACCGACTTTAATATTATAGTTAGTAAGCTTTCCTAGGTATATAACTACTATAATATAAGGGATAAAGTAAGGTATTATTATAACTTTAAGTATAAAAGTAAAGCTACTAGCTCTTTTAAATATATTAAAAGAAGCGATTTTCCTTAGCTAGCTACTTATATCTTTATAACTATAAATTCTAACCTTATTAGCTATAAAATAAAATAATATATAAACTATATATATTCTTATAGAAAATAGTAAGTAGTTAACCTAGCTATAATATATTAATATTTATTAGTATTAGCTATATTAAGAAGCTTAAAAGGGACTTATTTCTATTTATTAGGTTTTAATAGTATTAATAAAAGTAAATAGTCTTATAAAGCCCTTACTAAAGTAAAAGCTAGCTATCTTTTTATAGTAAATAAGGCTAAAAGATATTTATAAGAAGCTATCCTTAAAGGCCCGCCTTAAGAGTTTATAAGAGGAGCTAATAGCTTATATAAAAAGGTAACGTCTATAGCTAAAGAAAAGGAAGAGGTTTTCCCTTTAAAGGGCCCTTTATTTTAATTAGGTTTCTCCCTTCTAAGAAGGCCCCCTTTCTTATAGGGCTTTCCCTTCTTTAGGCCCTTATTCCTTAAGTAGGTTTAAAAGAGCCTAGGGACCTAAAAGGGCCCTTACTTTCCTTAAGTAAAGGGATAAGTATAAAGCTAAGAACCCCCTTTATATACTTACTAGCTTAAAACTATATTAGCTATACCCTTAAGAGGCAAGCTATAGCTAAGGGGGTATATTATAAAGTAAAGCTTAATTTATATTATTAGAGATATCCCTTAGTAAGAGGGACCTAGGAAGCTAAAAAACTAGTTTAAAAAGAAGGAGCTAAAAAGAGGTATAAAAAAGAAGGTAAGGGTATAAGGGAAGTAAAAGTAGTAATAGCTTCTTATAAAGGTAGTAAGAAATAAAACGGATATATTAGTAATAGCTAGAAAAAAGGGGAAAACCTAGTAAAAAGCTTAGCTATTAAGAAGATATTAATAGCTTTTTTAAATAGGATCTTCTTTATTAATTAAAATACTAAACTAGTATAAAAAGGAGCGTTAATTAAAAGAAAGAAAGATAATTAAGGTAATATAATAATTACTCCCTTACTTTAATTACTACCCTTATAAAAATAAAATATCTTTACCTTACTTATCTAACCTCTTACCTTTAATTTTACTATTATATATTTTATATATACTTTTTATATCTCTCTTTATAAGAACTAAAGCCTAAAAACTATCTTAGGAGCTCGGTAGCTATCTCTTATATAGTCTCCTTAAGCTTTAGTCTTTTATATATTTCTTATTAACTATTAAGGTTATAGTTTAAAAGGATTTTATTATATTAACCTTATCTAAGAGATTTTACTTAATAACTCTTACTACTAAAGTAACTACTTAAATAATACTAATTAGATATTTAACCTATATATTACTATTCCTTAAGAAATAATTAAATAATATATATATAGCTTTAATAGATAGTATACTTAAAATAAAAGGGACTAAGACTCTATTTAGCGTAATATAAAGATAGATTAATATCTAAGCTATACTTAATATTATAGAGTAGGTAAAGGTATAGGCTTAGGTACGGTCCGTTAAAAGAAGGTTAATAATCTACGAAGGGGAAAAGGAAGAGAAGTATAGGCCTAGCCTATATAGGCGCGGAGGCCGCTTATATATAGACTTAGCCTAGACCTTAGTCTAGGCCTATATAGGGCAAAAGCCCTTATATTATACCCCTACCTAGCTTTTAAAGAGGCGCCCTTTAAATAATACCTAATACCGCGCTTAGGGGAACGGAACCCTCGTATAGACTATATACGCTTAGTCGCGGAAAAAACGTTAGTAAATAACGTATAATACCCTCTTAAGCGAGCTTCTCGGATAGACTATATTATTAGTAAGGGCCGCGCCCTAAGAGTCGGGCTTTAGTACTTATAGCTAAGGAGTAAAGGTATATAAAATAGCGCGTAGCTAGCTTTAATAAGCTTATAGTATCCCGCCCCCCCTATATTAGCGTATAGTAGTAGCTCCTAGTACTATAATATAAGGGATAGTACTTTAGTATATAAGGCTCCGCTCCTTTTTATATAGGGCTATATAGGCACTCCCTTTCGCTATAGTTATATTATATTAGCGGCCTTCTTATATCTTAGCCGCCCTTTTAGTCGCTATAGGTATACGTCCTATCTATATAGCAGCTACTACTATATACGAGGGAATACCAACGAAGCCTATAAAGGCATTACTAAGATTACTTATCGCTAGAGTCGCTATCGTCGAACCTAACCTCCTTTCTATCTTAGCGCGTACGCCCCTCTATTACTTAGAGTATATTTACCTACGCCTCCTAGCGTAGGCACTTTAAAAACTAATAGGATTTACTACTATAGCTTATATAGCGACCCTCCTATCGCTACCTCTTTCTATCCTTAGTCCTCGAGGTAGAGATAGAGATATCTATAGTATTACTAGCGTTATCCTCTTCTTATATAAAAGAAGATAAAAAAAGAAACTTATTACTACTAAGCTCGCGAAAAAAGCAGACGAGATCCGTATATATATCTAATAGTATAGACCTTTCGCTTAGATAGGTATACTAATCTATATTTAAGCTTATAATAAGGTAATTATACTTTACCGCGTTAGGCTAGCTATATACGTTTACTCGATAAAGCACCTCTTTAAACTATATAAGGTAGGCTAGAATAGCTTTACTCTACTTTTAATAGAGCGTTATAAGCTCCTAGCCTACTAACCTAGCTACGTTAGGTTCGTCGTAACTAGTATAGAGCTTTATAAGGAGGTCGGCTAGTTTATTTATACTAGTATACGTAAACGGTAAGAGATGCCTTTATAGGTATAGGGATAGGCTCGCGTAAAGATAGTCGAATTAAGCGCGGATATCCCTTATTACGGCGCTATTAGTATAGAGCTTTGCTTTTATATAAAGTAGCTATAGCTTAAGCTCTATAAAGGAGCCGTCGAACTTACTAAGGTATAGTAGTACCGCTCTTAGTTATATAGAGCCCTACTATTATAAGAGGCTCTTAATTGCCTAGGCGAACTAAGTATTACGTTTGCCTTAATTTTATAACTATAAGAGTATAGATATTTTACGTGCGTATATACTAGCGCGGGCGGTTTAACTAGACTAGGTAATTAAACGTCGGCTTTAAAGGTAGCTAAAAAAAATAGCTATTCTATATATAGGGATATAGAGAGGGTAAAATAAAGGGTAGATTATACTATTATAGAGTAAGTAGAGGCATAGGCTTAGGTACGGTCTATTAAAAGAAGGTTAATAATCTATAAGGGGGAAAAGGAAGAGATATATAAGCCTAGCCTATATAGGTATAAAGGCCGCTTATATATAAACTTAGCCTAGACCTTAGTCTAGGCCTATATAGGGTAAAAGCCCTTATACTTAAATAAAGATTAGTTTTTACTTCCTTAACTATATTTATAAAAGACTTAGTATATGCTATTATTAATACTCTTATTAATAGGATTTTAAGCCTATATATATTTATATATCTTTTAATAATAAGGTTTCTTTTAAACCTAGTTTTAATTATAGCGCTTAAAGCTTTAGCTTTCTAGCTACTAAGCTATATTTAAATATAAGAAAAGTCTTATATATACTTAAGTAAGCGGAAGGGTATAAGGACTATATTTATATATATTATAGGAATCGCTATAAGGTCCTTTAAAGTTATCTCTTAGTAGTCTATTAAGAGTATTGCTTTTTATATAATAAACTTATCTTTCCTTAGTCTTATTACTTTTAGAGATTACTCTTAAAGTATATAAGTAATAGCGGAATTTTAGGAAATTAAGGAATTATATAAGACTATATAATAAAGGGGAAGAAAGGGTATATCTTATAAAGAGAGATATAAGAAGTATATAAAAATATACGAAGGTAAAATTAAAAGTAAGGGGTCGGATTAGTAGGGCAGAGAGATTTAATTCTTATAGGGGCAGTAATTATAGTAAGGGAATAATTATTATATTGCCTTAATTATCCTTCTTTCCTCTATCTAACGCCCCTCTTTATACCCGTCTAGCATCTTAATTAATAAAGAAGATCCTACTTAAAGAAGCTACTAATATCCATTTAACTACCGAGCTTTTTGCCGGGTTTTCCCCTCCTTTCTAGCCGTTGCCGGCATATCCGTCTTATCTCTCGCTACCTTTATAGGAAGCTATCGCTACTTCTGCTTCCCTTTATGCCCCTACCCTCCTTTCTATACCTCTTTTTAGCTCCTTCTTCCTTTTTCTATACCGGGTGTTTTTAGCTTCCTAGGTCCCTTATACTAAGAGATATCTCTAAGAACTATAAAATTAGGCTACGCTTCGCGATATACCCCCTTAGCTATAGCCTACCCTTATAGAAAAGGTAAAGCTAAATACCTAGGCCGGTAAGCGTATAAAGGAGGTCTTAGTCTATACTTATCTCTTACTTAAGAAATCCGGGTTTTAGCCCTAGGCTCTTTTAGACCTACTTTAGGAAAAAGGGGCCTAAGGAGGAAATTAAGTCCTATAAGAAAGGGGGGATTCTCTAAGGATAAGTCCCTAAAAAGGGGGCCTTTAAAAAGAATAAGTCCTAATTAAGCTAGGGGCCCTCCTTTAAGATAAGTCCTAATTCCTCTCTTTAGCTATAGACGTCTCCTTCCTCCTACGTGCTATTAGCTCCTCTCGTAGACTCTTAAGGCGGGCTTCTAAGGATAGCTTCTCTCGAACGTCTTCTAGCCTAATTTACTATAAAAAGACAGCTAGCTTCTACTTTGGTAAGGGCTTTATAAGACCGTTGGCTTTTATCGATGCTATTAGAACCTAATAGACGGAAATAAGTCCCCTTTAAACCTCTTAGCGTAACTAATGCTAGTAGATATCGATATACTATAGCTAGGTCGATAGCTTACTATTTTCTATAAGAATTTATATAGTCTATATATTATCGTATTCTATAGCTAACGGGGACGGAATTTATAGTCGTAACGATATTAGTAGCCGGGTAAGGAAAATCGCTTCTTTTAACGCTTCTAAAAGAGCTAGTAGCTCTACCTCCGTGCTTAATATAGTAATAGTAGCTTACTTCGAAGCTTTCTAAGTAATAGTTCCTCTAAAAAGGGATATAATATACCCTTATAAGCTTTTTCTATCTAAGGAATTATCTATAAAGGATAAATCGCTTAAATAAAGGAAGATTTTAGCAGCTTATTTCCTTCCCTACCCTCCTAGGCGTAGACTATATAATCTCGTTAAATAGAGATAAAGGATAGCTCTATCTACTACTTCTTAATGCCTAGGGCTAGGACTTTAGTTATACCTAGCTAGCCGGGAGACTATAAAAGAGATATCCGGTTTAATAGAAATAGCTAAAAAAAGCAAGGAGCCTACCTTCTATTAATATTAGTATTTCTCTTACTCCCTAGCTTAAAAGGACGGATTAGGCAAAAGCTCTTTATTTAATATAGGCGTAGAGGGAAGCTTCTTTTTAAGGGAATTAAGGAGGAATTTATAAGCGACCTTATCGATATAGGCGTCCTAGGTAAGCTAGATAGTCTATTAGGACCTATTCTAAAGGATTCGTATCCCTAGGAACTACTTTAGCTCCCTTAGCCTAGTTATCTTATACCTTTATTATAGGCCTTATATAGCCTCCCTAGTATTAGCTTCTTCCTCTTTTAGGTAGGCCTAGATAATATTATCGACGTAGAAGAAGACTATGATTTTACCCTTCTATATTATATATAGTTCCTAAGGGACTTTTATAAAGCCTAGGGCTTTAAGGGAACCTATTAAATACTATTACTAAAGAAGGGGTAATCTTTATAGTCTATATAGAGCTTTCCTAAGCTATAGAACCTTTCCTAGTTATTAGAAACTAAGAGGAAGTCGTATATAGATAACTTCTTTTTCCTTAAGTAAGTAGTTAATAAAGGCATTAACTATATCTATCTATTCGAGCTCGAGGTCGAATTCTACTACTATAGCTATAAGGGTCCGAAAAGATATCCCTACTAGGGTAGTTACCCTAATAGGTAGATCCCCTTTTTCCTACTAGTTCCTATAGATAACTAGCCGGGCCTTATACTTTTAAAGGAAGCTATATTTATTAGTCTTATAGATAAAGACCTACTTATAGCTAAGTGTTACGGAGTAGGCAGAGGCGTGCGCGTAGGTGCCGTCCGTAGGATAATGTTAATAAGCTATGCAGAGCTCTTCTATGCGCGGCTAGCCCGCCCCTATACTTACGGGATCCGGCCCTCCGCACGTAACTACACGGCTTAGGCCGCGGCCCAAGCCTATCACCTATAATAGTTAAAGACTCTTATATAATGCCCTCCCTCGAGCGCGGCGCAGTGCTGCCCTATTAACGGCTCCCGCATAATTAGGCCCGTGCCGCGGGCTCTTCCTGCCCTTTCCCGTTAATAGGGCCGGCCCTACTAGCCCTATTATCCCCGCGCCCGTTAGCCCGGGTAGCCGGGACCCGGCTCTATACTCGTCGGCCGGCTGGCCGTTTAAATAGGGGCGTAACCTATTATATGCGCCCCTAGGTGGCCGGCGGCTGGTCCGGACCTGCGTAAGCCTTAGGTTGCCCGTCCCCTCTGCCTTAGGCAGCATCCTCTACTAAGGGGTATATAAGGCGGCATCCCCCCCTTCCCCCTTCCCTTCCTTCTCTCCCTTCTTTAACCGTAGCAGCAGTATTAATAGGTAAGTTCCGCTCTACCTAGGGCGTTAGTCCGTTCCTAGCTATATAGGCCGCTCTATTAACGTATGCTCGCAGTAGTAGCGGCAATAGCAATAATAGCCCTAATAATAATAATAACTCTAACTAGTAAGTTCCGCGCCTTATAGAGCGGGAGGCCGCATTCCGTCGTGCTAACTTCCGCGATAGATATATCCGCCTCTCCCTCTCCTACCTCCTCCTTCTCGGAGCGTGCGGAGTCGTTCGTCGACGCCGTGCTAGCCGCGGCCGACGACGACTCCGCCGCTGCCGCCGCTCCTGCCCGCGCCGCTGCCACCGCTCCCACCGCCGCCGCCGCCGCCTCTGCTACGCTATTCGCTCTTACGTCGCCCCTTAGGGTAACGACGCCGTCCCCGCCGCCACCCGTAACGCCCGGCCCCTCGGCCCCCGCCTCCGTCTCCGCTACCCCCGTAAGTCTATAGTTAGGCAAGCGTAATAGACGTTGTCCGCTAACCTCCTATAGTATAAGCGCTAAGTATAGGCCGGCGCCGCCCGCTCGGCCCCCTATATACGTTGTGCGTCGTAGGAGCTCGACTACTCCGACTAGGCCGGGCGCCGCCGCGGCGGTAGCTGCTACTAGTGCGCGCGAGCCGGCCGCGCCTATAAGGCGGCGCCTCCCGTCCTGCTCGCTGCGGCGTCGGCTTAGAAGGCCGGCTCGCACGGGCAGGCGCGGGGGGCTGCTAAGAAGCGCCTTACCGCCGCCGCCGCCGCCTACCGCAACCTCCGCGCCCTCGAGCGATAGGGCCTTATACCTAAGTAAGTCCTACTCCTCCGCTCCCCTATTTCCGCCTCTAACGTACCCGGCGCTAGGGATACTGCCTATATCGCCCTATCGGCGGTCCCCTTAGCCGTGCCCGCCTCCGCTACCGCCGCTGCCCCTGCCGCCGCCGCTGGCCGCCGCCCCTCTGCCCCTAGAGCCGCCGCCGCCGCCGACTAGCTTACGGGCTTAGAGGGCCGCCTTAGCGCCCTAGAGACCGCCGCCGCCGCTAATAAGAAGGAGGAGGCCGACGAGGACGACGATAACGAAGATAATAATAATAATAACGATAAGGAATAGGCCTAGGTAGTCTAGGGGCTCCGCCCTATAATAAACGCTGTTTTTGTCTCCGCCCGTACTATTACGCTTATATTGCCTATATTGCCGTGACTGCCCCCTCCGCTATGCCTACTTCGTGGTCCTAGCCCGGGCTGCTGTCGGTGGTCCGCTAGTCCGTCGTTCTCGTCTACCGTTCCGAATAAGGCTTTAAACTTATCGAGGGCTACGGTTCCCGTAAACTTATATATAGGTTCCTACGTAGGGTCGAGATACCCGCGCCACTTAACGAGGACCTCCCGGCGTTTCCCCCTACCGACCTTTTTCTAGCGCGCGGCCCGTATCTCTTCGACCTCGAACTCGTCCTCTCCCTCTACCTCGATTACGGGCGGTTAGGCGTCCGCTGCTTCTTATCCGGGCAGCGGGTTAAAGGAGGCTCTACGAAGGAGGTCTACGTTAATCTTATTATAGACCCCCGTTAAGAGACTATCGAGCTCTATAACCTACGGGCTAATAACCCTCCGCACCGTAAACTTCGCGTATAGCTAGTTAAGCTTCTTCTTTAGTTATGCCGACCTATAGTTACGGAGGTCTAGCTATACCTTATCTCCTACCGCGAACCTGTCTACTAGGGCCCTAGTCTTATTAGCGTGCCGCTCCTAATCTTACGCCGCGGCGGCTATCGCGGATTAGTAATAATCCGTGGTCTCCTATAGCTTTTATATAAACGCGGAGGCGCGGCCCTCTAGTAACGTATTACTATACTGCTCCGCTACTACGTCTACGGTAAAGGGAACTAGTAAGGGTGGTTCGAAGCTATACGTTGTAAAGAAAAGGGCTATCCTAATAGAGGTATATAGTCTACTATTTAACGTAAGTTAGGCCGCGGGGAGCTACCGGTCCTAGTTTGCTTAGTTGCGGGCCACGATAGCCCGTAGGTAAGCCTACGCCTCCTAGTTAACCCTCTCGGGCCCTCCGTCGGTCTATAGGTAATATGCCGTGCTAAGTAGCTGCGTAATCTAAAGTAGCTAGTATAGGTGCTACTAAAAGCGGCTAGTCTAATTCGATCCCCTATCGCTTATAATAAAGGCTAGCTAGCTATACGAGCGGGCCTAGCACTATAGGAAGCGCTCTATATAGGACTCCGTATCTATAGACGGTATCGGCTCTAATACTATAGACTTACTAAGTCGGTCCTTAATTACCTATATATAGCGGTTGCCGCCTTCTATAAGTAGGAGGTCCGTTATAAAGTCTATCTATATATGCGTATAGAACCGGTCGGGCACCGGAAGCTACTTAAGTAGCCCCTTAAGCTACGCCCTCTAGATCTTCGTACGGCCGTAGATATCGTAGTTACGGAGGAAGCGACGAACGTAGTGCTATAGGAGGGGCCAGTAAAAGTCCCTCGCAAGGCCTACTACTATGCCCTGTCTGCCTAGGTAACCCACGACGCTAGAGTTATAGATAAGTTAGACTAGCCTCCCTTAGAGCTCGTTCCGTTCGTTTAGCTCCGGCGGTCCCTCCTTCTCCTTAGCTTCCGTAGTATACGGTGCGCCCGGTACCTATAGTCTCCCCCGCTAGCGTAGATGCCCCCGTAGGTCGATATAGTAGTCGGCTACCTATACCTTTAGCTTTAGCTTCGGATCTAGGCGTCGAGCGCCGGACTTAACGGCGCGGCGCACGCCCTCGTAGGTGCGGTCTAGAGCCGCTATCCTATCCTATAAGCGTTATAGGGCCTTATCTTAGAACACTCTCGCCGCGCGCGCCCCCGGGCTGGTTTATCCCTCCTCGCCGGACCGAGGTAAGGGCGCGGGGGGAAGCTTATTCGCTAGCACCGCGTCTTCCTTTACTAGGGAAGCTCCTATATAAGTCCGTAGTGCTTCCTACGGGATAAGCTATAGATCCCGGGCCTCGATGTCCGCTCCCGTCGGCCGGTCCTGATCCCTCCGGGAAAGCGTGTCTAGGACCGCGGAGTCCCGCCCGGGGCGGTACTTAATCGAGAAGTTAAAGCGTAAGAGATACTCCGCCTAGCGGGCTTACCGCTCCGAGAGGTGCTAGCGAGTTATAAAGTACTCGAGGTTCCTATAGTCTATAAGAACCTCGAAGCTCTTATAGCTCCGGAGCTCCGCTTACTATTACTCGAGGCAGCTAATAATCGCTAGTATCTCCTTATCGTAAATAGCGTAATTCCGCTCCGCTAGGGTTAGCTTACGGGAGTAGAACGCTACCGGTTGCTTCCGCCCGTCTACCTCCTAGGAGAGCGTTCCTCTAAGTGCCTAGCCGCTATAGTCCGCTTTAACTAACGTAGACCGGTCGAAGTCCTACTAGAGCAGCACCGGGGCTTAAGAGAATAGGTCCTTAAGCGTGCGGAACGCTCCTTCCTATACGGGCCCTTAGCGAAAGGCGGTCCGCTTCCCGGTAATCTCGTTTAGGGGCATTATAATATAGGAGAAGCCCCTAATAAACATCCTATAATAGTTCGCGAACCTAAGGAAGCTCCGTACGCCTATCTACGTAGTTAGGGCAGCCTAGTCCCGAATCGCCTAGATCTTTACGGGGTCTGCCTATATGCCTACGCCTACGTAGATAATAAAGCCTAGGTACTTAACCCTCTTAACCCCGAATTCGCACTTATCCGGGTCGAGGTAAAGCCTATAAAGTTAGAGGCGCTCTAGGACCCTCCGCACTTTCTATATATAGTCCTCGTAGGAGCCGCTCGTATAGATAAGGATATTATCTATATATATAGAGGCGAACTTATCGAGGAAGTCCCGAAGTATATTGTTAATATAACGCTAGAAGGTGGCGGGCGCTCCTAAGAGGCCGAAGGGCGTTATAAGCCACTTAAATAAGCCATAGCGTGTACGGAACGCCGTCTTCTACTCGTTACCCTCTAAGATCCGTACCTTATAGAACGCCTATTTTATATCTAGCTTCGTAAACTACTTCGCCTTCGAAAGGTTACGGAGCGTATCCGAGATTAGGGGCAAGGGGTAGCGGTCCGGCCTCGTGATTGCGTTTAGGGCCCTATAGTCGCAATAGAACTATATCCCGCCCCCTAGTTTACGCATAAATAGGACCGGCGCTCCTACTTCGGAGCTGCTTGCTTAAATAAAACCCTTATCTAGGAGGTCCCTTAGCGTCTTCTTTAGCACTAGCAGCTCCGCGTATAATATACTATATAGCGGTCTAAACGGTGCGGGCAGTTCCTGCCCCTTCTTATCGGTGCGGAGTACGATCCTATAGTCTACCCCCGGCTTATATAAGTTAAGCTTATCTGCTTCCTAGGACTCGAATAGCGGTAGGAGGTCGTAAAAGCGCTCCGGTATCTATTGCTATAGCTTAGAGGGCGACTTCGGCTTCTTCGTCTAGAGGGCCTTATCGATATCCGCTAGGCTAACTACGTAGACTGCTATGTTAGCCGCTGCCCGGCCTTGCCCCCGCTCTACCCGTCGCACGGTTCCTATAAAGATAGAGGCAAGGACTTCTTATGCCGAGCATAAAGCTCGCACGCCTAGTCCTACGCCTACGGAACCGTCGTCGTAGCGGACCTACCGTTACGTAGGCCTAAACTATAGCTTCCTCCGGTACGGAACCGAGTATAACTCTATATATAATAACCAGGGTTTCCTAAGGATTAGGGGAAACTCTAGTTAGGGGATTATATAGGCTACGATAAGCTTATAGCAACCGTCGACCTCTATAGCTAGCCACGTAATACCCCTAATCACCGCACCCTCTATCGCGCCTAAGGCGCCCTTTACTCGCCTTAGGGCGATCTTTTCTACCGGCACTTATATCTCTCGCGTAAGCGCCTCGTTAACTGCGGCGTAGTACTAGCAGCCCTCGTCTATAAGGGCGGCAACGGGCAAGGAGTTATTAATTATAACCTATATTAAAGTAGGCTCCTCTTCTATACGGGCGGACAATTCTTCCTTCTCCTTTGCTAGTACTAGTAATTAGGGCTCCGGAGCCCGTCTTTACTCCGGAGCTACTCTTTTTCCTCCGGGCCTAGGGGGGCGGAGTCCTCCTTATCGTCTAAGGCGAGGAGCGGTTCTATCTTCGCTACTCGAACCGCTATAGGCCGCTTAGCTAAAAGGAAGGGGCATTTTAATATAAAGTGCGTAGATGCTCCGCAACGTAGGCAGCGGCCGTTAGCCTTCCTCTTCCCGATTTCCTCGCTCGTTACCTACTTCGCCCGCTACTTAGAGTGCGGGGCGGTGTAGGGGGTAGTCGACGGCGTCTTCTTACCGCGTCTAGCCCGGTCCGTGCGGGTAGCCGATATTAGGGTGTCCCCGTCCGTGTTAATAGCCGGTTGTTTATCTTACGGAGGGGCGGTGATCCCGTCGCCGCTATACGGCGTGCGCTTGCGGAGCTTCTAGAAACGCGGCGTCTGCTCGTAGCCCTAAGCCACCTTTATTAACCGGCTCACGTACTCGCCGTAGTTAGTAGGCATAATCACGGGGATAAGCAGCTCCCGTAGGGCCGGCGTGATCGAATTCCGTAGCTATATAAGCTTCGCGCTATCTTCCTACACCGTAGTCCCCGCTGCCCGTGAGAGCGTCTCTTCGAAATCGGGAAGGAATTCGCTAAAGGTTTATCCGTCTCTCTACTTAAGGGTCCGTAGCCTATCTTACGCCTTCTCCCGCTCCTGCACGTTGCCGAACGCATATATAAGGTGTTAGAAGAAGTCTTATAGGTCGCGTCTGCCCCTAGGGCCGCCCTTATCCTAGAATCCGGAGATCCGCCGTATCTAGGGCTCCGGCAGCGTATAGAGGAGCGAATACCACGCTATATCGCGATAGCTATTTAGGCCCTATTTCTCGTTAGTTATAAACTTCGTCTATAGCCGGCTAAGGAAGAAGTAAAAGGACTCTAGCTTGCCGTCTTAAGTCGGCTAAGGGAGCGGCTTCCTCGTCGGTAGTGTCGCCGCCGTAACCGGCGTTGCGGAGGCCGTAGGGGTTAAAGCCGGTCTCGTAGATAGCTCCCTTAGTATAGCGAGAACCTCGTCCTTCTCGCTAGCCGTCGCGCTTCTAATCGCTTCTAGGATAGCTGC
This sequence comes from Hirsutella rhossiliensis, assembly GCF_020360975.1. Classification (NCBI taxonomy): domain Eukaryota; kingdom Fungi; phylum Ascomycota; class Sordariomycetes; order Hypocreales; family Ophiocordycipitaceae; genus Hirsutella; species Hirsutella rhossiliensis. Next base: position 1,089,139 of record NW_025408677.1, on the reverse strand, counting down.
GATACTTCCTATCCGTCCGGGGAGGGGCGGAGTGCTTCCTCGAGGGGGAGGCGCCCTCTCCAGAGAGACATCTATTAGATCTATTAATTGATAGCTTATACTGTCACGGAGTAGGCAGAGGCGTGCGCGTAGGTGCCGTCCGTAGGATAATGTTAATAAGCTATGCAGAGCTCTTCTATGCGCGGCTGGCCCGCCCCTATACTTACGGGATCCGGCCCTCCGCACGTGACTACACGGCTTAGGCCGCGGCCTAAGCCTATCACCCACAATAGTCAAAGACTCTTATACTAAGGACCTATTTTCCTCTTACCTTTTCCTTAAGGACCTCTTTAAAAGACCCTATCTCTTTATATAAGGCTAGGTAGTCTTTCTAGGCCTAGAAAAACTAGTCCCTAAAGGGGTGTTTTTCTAGCTGCTTTTAGTTTATTAGTAGGTCCGGAAGGTCTCTTTTATATACCTTCCTTACTAATAGTAGCTTAAAAAGCCGGCCTGCTATAAACGCTCTATAGGAACCGTCTTTTATTAGCGTTAGGTAGAAGTCGGAAAAACGATCGAAATAAGGGAGAGGTTAGTCTTCTTTAGTATCCGTATTAAGCCCTATACCTTCCTTTGCTTCTTAAAGTAGGGATAAAAAGGCAGCCGGGTAATCCTTTAAGAGAGGTGCCTTTCCTACCCCCTTAAGGGTCGAGACGGGAAGACTAACTAAAAAAGCTACTTCTAGATCTTTTTCTTACGTAGGAGGAGGCGTAGGTAGGTAGGCGTATTCTAGCTCTACTACTTTCCTATAGTCTCCTTCTTCGTCTAGATTATATAATCTAGCAGCTTCCTCTTCTTCTTCTTCCTCGAAGTCGGCGTTATCCTTAACTACTTCGACGTCGGTTTCTTCTTCCGTTTCCTTATCTAGGACCTCTTCTTAAGACTATTAGGAAGGGGGGATTTAAATCTTTTAAATTAGCTAACGTTAAGAGAGTAAGAGGGGCTATTAATCCCTCTTTCCGTCGAAGAAGCTAGATTTATCGAAAATTATATCCCTAGTCGAAATAACCTTTTATAGAAGAGGAATCTAGATCCGGAAGATATTCGTAGAATTATAACTAACGAGGTAACTAATAAAGGCTCTAGGATTAAGCTTTCTTTTCTTTTTCCTTTTTAGCTATATATCGGTAGTTATTAAGTATACCTTATAGCTATAGGCACGAAGGTAGGCTTGCGAGGCCCTCTTCTTCGTAAAGAGCTCGAGGGGGGATTTCTAGTCTATTCCTTAGGTCTTAAAAAGGGTCTCTAGTTCCCTATAGTCCCTTAGTCCCCTAGGGTCCCTTAGGGTCCGGTTCTAAAGGTAATAGGCGGTCTTAACGACTTCCCTCTAAAGGTCGTATAGAAGCTTTATAGTAAGTCTTATCGTACGGGCCCTTTTTATTATAGCACCCCCTAATCTTTCTGCCCCTCCGTTCTAGGCCTAGGTATTTAGTGCTAATAGGAGGGGTAAAATGCCCCTTTTTCGAAGCTAATTTAAGATATCCTTTATAAATAGCTCTCCGTTAGACCGTATCTTCTTTACCTCGTAGCTAAAGTAGGATTTTATCTAGTTAACGAAGTCCTAGAAGGTAGACTAGTTATACTTACTTAGGTAGGTCTATAAGAAATAGGGGAAAACTATCCCTAAAAAGGCGTCTATAAAAAACATTACCCTAATAAAGCTTTCCTAATCCTTAGAGATGTCGGTCTAGTCGACCTAAATTTCCTTATATAGCTAGTCCGGCCGTAAAGGCGTTCGTCTAGAAATTCGTCTCCTAGTCTTCCCTTAGCTATAGTATTCGTATTCGACGGTCTTTAGGCCCCTTATTCGTACGCCCTATTATTAGCCTAGCTTATATAAAGCTAAGGGGCCCGGGTAACTAAGTCTTACGTGCTAAAGAATACCGTCTCCTTAGGCTACTAAAAGAGGGTCCTTTATAGTAGACCTATTCTTCTTAGTAGGGAAAGCTAACTTCTTAAGAGGTTCCTTCCTAAGGATAGGTCGGAATTCGAGAATAAATTAACCGAATTTCTCCTCGATAAGCCCGATAGTCTAATTCTTCTAGACTAGCCTCGTAGGCTTAGACGTCGTATCCTAGAAGATTCCTTCCTCTTAAAGAAAGCGGAAGGAAATTAAGCTCGTTAAAAATTAAGGGCAAAAAGCTACCCTTTTTCGTTAAAGAATTCGTATAGACCTATTAGGTAATTTTATCGTAAAATTCACCCTTTTAAATCCCTTTAATCCGTATAGTTAATTCCCCGGTAATAAGATATTCCCTCCGTGCCTTCTTAAAGGACTAGAATCGTAAGAGTATATTATAGATATTAAGGGAAGCACTAGAGTTAAGGATAGCTGATTTTCGTAGGGGATAGTCGGAGGGTCCTAACGGTTAGTCTTACTAATCTATAGGGAAGACGAATACCGGATTTACTATACTAACGATTTTTCCTTGAATTTACGGCTCGAATAAGGGCAGCGGCGTTATTAGTTGCTATTTCTTAGTAACCCGAATCTCGTCTATCTTCTTCTATAATTAGGGGTCCTCCTTAAGAGACTATTATACTATTTCTTATAGCCTCTTTAAAGGCTTAATTCCTTTAAGTCGGTTTTCCTCGAAGACCTACTAGTAGTCTTTTAGCCGATAGGGCTTTTTATATACTTAGTAGGTAGGTCGATTCCTCCTCGTACGTTATCTCTTCGAGGAATCCTCGTTCTAGTCCGGAAGGTCTACTTAAAAACCCCCCCTTTTTACCCCTTATTACTAATATTAATAAGGTTCGATTTCGACTAGTTCCTTAATTTTTCGACTAACGGACTAAAAGGTCTATTAAGGGACTAGTTAGGCCGGTCTAACTAATAGGACCGGGGCCGGGCCCGGAGTAAGATACGGAGCTAGGGCTAGGGCCGTAGCTATAGTTAACGACGGCGTTAAGGCTCTCGAGGGAGGAGGAGCCGAAGGAGCAACAGCCGCAGCAATAAGGGCTGCAGCAGCTATAGGGGCAGTAGGTCGAGCCGTCTAGGTCGAGTGCTAGCTATAAAGGAATAAGACTGCTTACTATTATACTCTAGCAGCCTCTTCGTTTAGTTCCTAGCTAGCCTCTCGAAAGATAGTCGAGTAACTATTACTAATAGGCTTTATTAGCAGAGATATATCCTATAGCTACTAGCTAAAAAGAGCTTTTATAAGGAAGTATTAGTTAGCTTCCTTAAGGATTTCTTCCTACTTAGCTAGCTATAAAGAAGCTAGTAGGTTCCTAGTAGAAAAGGCTCCTAGGTAGGCCGTATAGGTCTTCTTAATACGGTTAGTTATATAGCCCCTCGAGGGAGCTATCGAGGTCTTAAGCTTTAAAAGCTACTACCTAGGAGTCTCTTCCTCTTAAAGAGTAATTAGCTTTATAGCACTAACGGATTCCGTTATCGCTATACGTATAGTAGTTAGTAGCTTCGTCTCGTAAAGGTATTCCTTACGGTAACTCTCGTAGTTACCTAAGGTAGTAGAAAAAGCTCTCTATTATATAGAGGTTAGCTCAGCGAAGAGGGAAGCTCCCTCTATAAATTCCGTTGCCCTAGGATAAAGAGGGGGCTTAAGAGGGTCCTACTTATTAAAGAAGATTAAATTATAAATAGTTCTATTTATACGAGCCCGTAGCTCCTTTACCTACTTATCCTAATCTTAGGGCTCTATAAGAATTATCCTATAGACCGTAGGGGCGGTAGAGTCATTTTTCGATATTATTATAGAAGAGGGGGGGTAGAAAAGTTAGTTAAAAATCGGCTTTTCTAGTAAGAGGGGTAAAAGGAAGCTACGAGGGATATAAGAAAGGTGCCTTTTATAGCAGCCGGAAGGTATAGGAATTCTATTCCTCCTAGGCTTATAACTCTCGCGAAGAGAGATTCGAGAAGTATATAAAAATATATAAAGGTAAAATTAGAAGTAAGGGGTCGGATAGGTAGGGCAGAGAGATTTAATTCTTACGGGGGCAGCAATTATAGCAGGGGAATAATTATTATATTGCCTTAATTATCCTTCTTTCTTCTATCTAACGCCCCTCTTTATACCCGTCTAGCATCTTAATTAATAAAGAAGATCCTGCTTAAAGAAGCTACTAATATCCTTTTAACTACCGAGCTTTTTACCGGTTTTTCCCTTCCTTTCTAGCCGTTACCGGCATATCCGTCTTATCTCTCGCTACCTCTATAGGAAGCTATCGCTACTTCTACTTCCCCTTATACCCCTACCCTCCTTTTTATACCTCTTTTTCGCTCCTTCTTCCTTTTTCTATACCGGGTGTTTTTAGCTTCCTAGGTCCCTCGTACTAAGGGATATCTCCGAGAACTACGAAATTAGGCTACGCTTCGCGATAGTATAAGGTAGGAATTTTAATAGAATTTATTAGTAGTATATTAGTATATAAAAGAGGTATTAGCTAGTATTCTAAGATAGCTCTATTTCTTTAATTCCTAATTATATAATAACCGGGAACCTATTTAATATATAATAATATATAAAATAATAAGTAGTTTATACTATATAATATAGGGTTTTATATATAATTAATATACTACTTATTAGCTTATATAATTAAGAGAGTATATTATAGCTACTTTATTTATAGTAGGAATACTATTCTTTATAGCCTCCTTTTATAAGTAGATTTATATACTCTTTACTAATTTATTTATAGTAGTATATATATAGGGTAAAAACCTAATTTAGGAAAACTACTCTTATATCTTAATAGGATATATAAAAACCTATTCTTTCTTAGGAAAAGAATATCCTTAGGTATATACTAATAGAAAAACCTATAGTAGGAAATATCTATAGTTATAATAATTATTTATAGGATAACCTTATATAAGGTAAAACTTATTATTACTAGGAAAATCTTAATAGATAAAAACCTAGTAAATATCTCTTTAGGAAACCTAATATAAGGAAAAACCTAGTAAGGGAAATATATAGAAAGTATAAGAAATATCTAAAAACCCCTTTTAATTACTTAGGAACTATAAGGAACGGTGTTCCTACTATAAATAAAGTAGCTATAATATACTCTCCCGATTATATAAGCTAATAAGTAGTATATTAATTATAGATAAACTCTTATATTATAGAGCAAGAATCGCTCGTTATTTTATATATTATTATATATTAAACGGGTTGCCGGTTATCGTATAATCGGGAATCGAAGAAATAGAGCTAGCTTAGAATGCTAGCTAAGACCTCTTAAGAACACCGGCACGACCAACCTCCTTTAAACACGAATATTAGTAGAACTAAGACACTTCCTAATATACTCGAGGTATTACTAAATTCCTTAGTCTTAGAGCTATACGGCAACCTAAATCTAGTCCCGAAAGGTTCTTCCGTTTAGCTATAATTATCTATATAAGATAGTATGTCCGCTAGTAGATAGAGTTAGGATTATTAACTTTAACACCTCTTCTATATACTAATACACTACTAATAAATTCTATTGAAAATCCTACCTTATACTCCTTCTTTACCTCTATTACGTAGTCCTACGTAATTCCTTAATTTCCTAAAATTCCGCTTTTGCTTATATACCTTAAGAGGAACTTATATTAAGGATAGACCTATCGCGAAGCATAGCTTAATTTTATAGTTCTTAGAGATATCCCTTAGTAAGAGAGACTAAGGAAGCTAAAAACACCTAGTATAGAAGAAGGAGCTAAAAAGAGGTATAGAAAGGAGGGTAGGGGTATAAGGGGAAGTATAAGTAGCGAGAGATAAAACGGATATACCGGAAACGGCTAGAAAGGAATAAAAAAACCGGTAAAAAGCTCGGTAGTTAAAAGGATATTAGTAGCTTCTTTAAGTAAGATCTTCTTTATTAATTAAGATACTAGATAGGTAATAAATAGGGGCGTTAGATAAAGGAAAGAAGGATAATTAAGGTAATATAATAATTACTCCCTTATCTTTATTACTACCCCTATAAGAATTAAATCTCTTTATACTACCTATCTAACCCCTTACTTTTAACTTTACCTTTATATATTTTATATATATTTCTTATATCTCTCTTCGCGAGAGTTATAAGCCCGGGAGGAATAGAATTCCTATACCTTCCGACTACTATAAAAGGCACCTTTCTTATATCCCTGGTAGCTCCCTTTTACCCCTCTTACTAAAACAGCCGATTATTAACCGACCTTTCTGCCCCCCCTCTTTTATAACGATATCGAAAAACGACTCTACCGCCCCTATAGTCTATAGGACGATTCTTATAGAGCCCTAAGATTAAGATAAGTAGGTAAAGGAGCTACGGGCTTATATAGATAGAAATATCTATAATTTAGTCTTCTTTAATAAATAGGACCCTCTTAAGCCCCCTCTTTATCCTAAGGTAACGGAATTTATAAAGGGAGCTTCCCTTTTTTCTAAGCTAACCTCTATATAATAGAGAGCTTTTTCTACTACCTTAGGCAACTACGAGAGTTACCGAAAGGAATACCTCTATAAAACGAAGCTATTAACTACTACTTATATAGTAATAACGGAATCCGTTAATACTATAAAGCTAATCTCTCTTTAATAAGAAAAGACTCTTAGGTAGTAGCTTTTAAAGCTCGAGACCTTAATAGCTCCCTTAAGGGGCTATATAACTAACCGTATTAGGAAGACTTATACGGCCTACCTAAGAGCCTTTTCTACTAAGAACCTACTAGCTTCTTTATAGCTAGCTAAGTAGGAAGAAATCCTTAAGGAAGCTAACTAATACTTCCTTATAGAAGCTCTTTCCTGCTAGTAGCTATAGGATATATCTCTACTAATAAAGCTAATTAGTAACGGTTACTTAACTATCTTTTAAGAGGCTAGCTAGTATTACGGAGTAGGCAGAGGCATAGGCTTAGGTACGGTCCGTTAAAAGAAGGTTAATAATCTATAAGAGGGAAAAGGAAGAGAAGTACGGGCCTAGCCTATATAGGCGCGGAGGCCGCTTATATATAGACTTAGCCTAGACCCTAGTCTAGGCCTATATAGGGCAAAAGCCCTTATATTATACCCCTACCTAGCTTTTAAAGAGGCGCCCTTTAAATAATACCCGATACCGCGCCTAGGGGGACGGAACCCTCGCGCGGACCACGTATGCCTAGTCGCGGAAAAAACGTTAGCAAACAACGTATAACACCCTCCTAAGCGAGCTTCTCGGATAGACTATATTATTAGTAAGGGCCGCGCCCTAGGAGTCGGGCTTTAGCACTTATAGCTAGGGAGCAGAGGTATATAGAACGGCGCGTAGCTAGCTTCGGTAAGCTTATAGTATCCTGCCCCCCCTATATCGGCGCACGGTAGCAGCTCCTAGTACCGTAACGTAGGGGATAGTACTCCGGTATATAAGGCTCCGCTCCCTCCCGTATAGGGCTATACGGGCACTCCCTTTCGCTATAGTTATATTATATTAGCGGCCTTCCTATATCTTAGCCGCCCTTTCGGTCGCTGCGGGCATACGTCCCGTCCGTATAGTAGCTGCTGCCGTACGCGAGGGAACGCCGACGAAGCCCGTAGAGGCGTTACTAAGATTACTCGTTGCTAGAGTCGCTATCGTCGAACCTAACCTCCTTTCCGTCCTAGCGCGTACGCCCCTCTACTACTTAGAGTGCGTTTACCCGCGCCTCCTAGCGCGGGCACTTTAAAAACTAGTAGGATTTACTACTATAGCCTATATAGCGACCCTCTTATTATCGCGAAGCGTGGCCTGATTTCGTAGTTCTCGGAGATATCCCTTAGCACGAGGGACTAAGGAAGCTAAAAACACCCGGTATAAAAAACAGGTTTTAAAGAAGGAGCTAAAAAGAGGTATAGAGAGGAGGGTAGGGGCATAAGGGGAAGCAAAAGTAGCGATAGCTTCCTATAGAGGTAGCGAGAGATAAGATAGATATGCCGGCAACGGCTAGAAAGAAGGGGAAAAACCGGCAAAAAGCTCGGTAGTTAAAGGGATATTAGTAGCTTCTTTAAGTAGGATCTTCTTTATTAATTAAGATGCTAGACGGGTATAAAGAGGGGCGTTAGATAGAGGAAAGAAGGGCAATTAAGGCAATATAACAATCACTCCCCTACCGCAATTGCTGCTCCCGCAAGAATCAAATCTCTCTGCCCTGCCTATCCGACCCCTTACTTCTAATTTCACCTTCGTGCATTTTCATGCACTTCTCGCATCTCTTCGCGAGTTATAAGCCCGGGCGGAGGTTACCCTCCGGAACTTCCCGGTGACTGCGCACGCACTTCTTCTAGCTAGCCTGGCGCGCATTACCCGAAGGCCCGTGGTTCGAGTCCCGCCAGCGCAATTGAGCGCGGTATCAGCATGGGGCCTGCCTATATAAAAATTCCCGCTGTGGTCTAGGATATCTAGGTATCCCGGGACGAATGGACCCGATATCCCTAAGGGGGTGTGTCGCGTATACTATATGCGTTAATTGACGCTGTCGCTTATATCTAATAGGCGGCTATATCTTTTTCGTGATAGTTATAAGCCCGGGAGGAATAGAATTCCTATACCTTCCGGCTGCTATAAAAGGCACCTTTCTTGCATCCCTCGTAGCTTCCTTTTACCCCTCTTACTAGAAAAGCCGATTTTTAACCGACTTTTCTACCCTTCCCCGCAACGATAATAAAAACCGACTCCTCTGCCGTCCCTACGGTCCGTAGGACGATTCTTATAGAGCCCTAAGATTAGGATAAGTAGGTAAAGGAGCTACGGGCTCGTGTAGACAGAACCATCTATAATTTGGTCTTCTCTAATAAGCAGGACCCTCTCGAGCCCCCTCTTCGTCCTAGGGCAACGGAATTTATAGAGGGAGCTTCCCTCTTCTCCGAGCTAACCTCTGCATAATAGAGAGCTTTTTCTGCTGCCTTAGTACCGCAAAGCTAATTACTCTTCGAGAGGAAGAGACTCCTAGGCAGTGGCTTTTAAAGCTCGAGACCTCGATAGCTCCCTCGAGGGGCTATATAACTAACCGGATTAGGAAGACCTATACGGCCCACCTAGGAGCCTTTTCTACTAGGAACCTACTAGCTTCTTCGTGGCTAGCTAAGTAGGAAGAAATCCTCGAGGAAGCTAACTAATACTTCCTTATAGAAGCTCTTTCCGGCTAGTAGCTACGGGATATATCTCTGCTAATAAAGCCTATTAGTGACGGTTACTCGACTATCTTTCGAGAAGCTAGCCGGGAACTAGACGAAGAGGCTGCTCGAGTATAACAACAAGCAGTCTTATTCCTTCGTAGCTAGCACTCGACCTAGACGGCTCGACCTGCTGCCCCTACAGCTGCTGCAGCCCCTGTTGCTGCGGCTCCCGCTGCTGCTGCTGCGGCTGTTGCTCCTTCGGCTCCTCCTCCCTCGAGAGCCTCAACGCCGTCGTTAACTGCAGCTGCGGCCCCGGCTCCGTATCTTGCTCCGGACCCGGCCCCGGTCCCGTTAGTTAGACCGGCCCGACTAGTCCCCTAATAGACCTTTTAGTCCGTTAGTCGAAAAATCAGGGAACTAGTCGAAATCGAACCTCGTTAATATTAGCAATAAGGGGTAAAAAGGGGAGGTTTTTAAGCAGACCTTCCGGATCGGGACAAGGATTCCTCGAAGAAACGAAAGATTAAGCGAAACAGCTGCCTAGCATGTAAATCCCTAGGTCATCGATTATTACAATGCTAGCAGGTCTTCGAGGAAAACCGACCTAAAGGATTTAACCCTTTAAAGAGGCTATAAGAAACGATATAATAGTCTCTTAAGGAGGACCCCTCGTTATAGAAGAAGATAGACGAGATTCGGGTTACTAAGAAATAGCAACTAACGCCGCTGCCCTTATTCGAGCCGCAAATTCGAGGAAAAATCGTTAGTATAGCAAATCCGGCATTCGTCTTCCCCACGGATTAGCAAGACCAACCGTTAGGACCCTCCGACTATCCCCTACGAAAATCAGCTATCCTTAACTCTAGTGCTTCCCTCGATATCTGCAATATACTCTTACGATTCCGGTCCTTTAAGAAGGCACGAAGGGAATATCTTATTACCGGGGAATTAACCGTATAGATAGAAGGATACGGAAGGGTGAATTTCACGATAAAATTACCTAATGGATCTATGCGAATTCTTCGAAGAAAAAGGGTAGCTTTTTGCCCTCGATTTTTAACGAGCCTGATTTCCTTCCGCCTTCTTCGAGAGGAAGGAATCTTCTAGGATACGACGTCTAAGCCTACGAGGCTAGTCTAGAAGAATTAGACTATTAGGCTTATCGAGGAAAAATTCGGTTAATTTATTCTCGAATTCCGACCTATCCTTAGGAAGGAACCTCTCGAGAAGTTAGCTTTCCCTGCTAGGAGGAATAGGTCTACTATAAAGGACCCTCTTCTAGCAGCCTAAGGAGACGGCATTCTTTAGCACGCACGACTTAGTCACCCGGGCCCCCTAGCTTTATATAAGCTTAGCCAACAATAAGGCATACGAATAAGGGGCCTAAAGACCGTCGAATGCGAACACTGCGGCTAAGGAAAGACTAGGAGACGAATTTCTAGACGGACCCTAATACGGCCGGACCAGCCGTGTAAGGAAATTTAGGTCGATTAGACCGACGTCTCTAGGGATTAGGAAAGCTTCGTTAGGGTAATGTTTTTCATAGACGCTTTTTTAGGGATGGTTTTCCCCTATTTCTTATAGACCTACCTAAGCAAGCATAACTGGTCTGCCCTCCGGGACTTCGTTAACTAGATAAAATCCTACTTTGGCTATGAGGTAAAGAAGATACGGTCTAACGGAGAGCTATTTACGAAGGATATCTTAAATTGGCTTCGAAAAAGGGGTATTTTACCCCTCCCGTTAGCACCGAATACCTAGGCCTAGAACGGAGGGGCAGAAAGATTAGGGGGTGCTATAATAGAAAGGGCCCGTACGATAAGACTTGCTGTAAGGCTTCTACACGACCTTTAGAGGGAAGTCGTTAAGACCGCCTATTACCTTTAGAACCGGACCCTAAGGGACCTAAAGGACCCTAGGGGACTAAACTAAGGAATAGACTAGAAATCACCCCTCGAGCTCTTTACGAAGAAGAGGGCCTCGCTAGCCTACCTTCGTGCCTATAGCTATGAGGCATACGCAATAACTGCCGATATATAGCTAAAAAGGAAGAAGAAAAGAAAGCTTAATCCTAGAGCCTTTATTAGTTACCTCGTTAGTTATAATTCTACGAATATCTTCCGGATCTAGATTCCTCTTCTACGGAAGGTTATTTCGACTAGGGATATGATTTTCGACGAATTTAGCTTCTTCGACGGAAAGAGGGATTAACAGCCCCTCTTACTCTCTTAACGTTAGCTAATTTAGAAGATTTAAATCCCCCCTTCCTAATAGTCTTAAGAAGAGGTCCTAGACGAGGAAACGGAAGAAGAAACCGACGTCGAAGCAATAGAGGATAACGCCGACTTCGAGGAAGAAGAAGAAGAGGAAGCTACTAGATTAGATGATCTAGACGAAGAAGGAGACTATAGGAAAGCGGTAGAGCTAGAATACGCCTACCTCCCTACGCCTCCTCTTACGGAATAAGAAGAAGATCTAGAAGCAGCTTTTTCAGTTAGTCTTCCCGTCTCGGCCCCTAAGGGGGTAGGAAAAGCACCTCTCTCGAAGGATTACCCGGCTGCCTTTTTATCCCTGCTTCGAGAAGTAAAGGAAGGTATAGGGCCCGATACGGATACTAAAAAAGACTAATCTCTCCCCTATTTCGATCGTTTTTCCGACTTCTACCTAACGCTAATAGAAGACGGTTCCTACGGAGCGTTTATAGCAGGCCGGCTTTTTAAGCCACTATTAGCAAGGAAGGTATATAAAAGAGACCTCCCGGACCTACTAGCAAACTAGAAGCAGCTAGAAAAACACCCCTTTAGAGACTAGTTTTTCTAGGCCTAGAAAGACCACCTAGCCTTACACGAAGAGATAGGGTCTTTCGAAGAGGTCCTTAAGGAAAAAACAAGAGGAAAATAGGTCCTTAGCTATAAGTAGGTCTTTATCTATAAGACTAATAAACACGGCTTCCTTTAAAAGTATAAAGCCCGGCTAGTTATCTATAGGAATTAATAGGAAAAGGGGGATTTACCTACTAGGGCAACTACCCTAGCTAGGATGTCTTTTCGGACCCTTATAGCTATAGTAGCAGAATTCGACCTCGAGCTCGATTAGATAGATATAGTTAACGCCTTTATTAACTGCCTACTCGAGGAAGAAGAAGTTATCTATATACGACTTCCTCCTAGTTTCTAATAACTAGGAAAGGTTCTACGGCTTAGGAAAGCTCTATACGGACTACGAAGATCACCCCTTCTTTAGCAACAGCATTTAATAGGTTCCCTCGAAGCCCTAGGCTTTACGAAAGTCCCTTAGGAACCGTGTATAATATAGAAGGGTAAAATCACGGTCTTCTTCTACGTCGACGATATTATCTAGGCCTACCCGAAAGAGGAAGAAGCTACTACTAGGGAGGCTATATAAGGCCTGCAATAAAGGTATAAGATAACTAGGCTAGGGGAGCTAAAGTGGTTCCTAGGGATACGAATCCTTAGGAATAGGTCCTAACGGACTATCTAGCTTACCTAAGACGCCTATATCGATAAGGTCGCTTATAAATTCCTCCCTAATTCCCTCGATAAGAAGCTTCCCTTTACGCCTATATTAGACGAAGAGCTTTTGCCTAATCCGTCCTTTTAAGCTAGGGAGCAAGAGAAACACTAATATTAATAGAAGGTAGGCTCCCTACTTTTTTCAGCTATTTCTACTAGACCGGATATCTCTTTTACGGTCTCCCGGCTAGCTAGGCATAACTAGAATCCTAACCCTAAGCATTAAGAAGCAGTAGATAGAGCTATCCTTTATCTCTATTTAACGAGATTATATGGTCTACGCCTAGGAGGGTAGGGAAGGAAATTAGCTGCCGAAATCTTCCTTTATTCGAGCGATTCGTCCTTTGCGGATAATTCCTTAGATAGAAAGAGCTTATAAGGGTATATTATATCCCTTTTTAGAGGAACTATTGCTTAGAGAGCTTCGAAGCAAGCTACCGTTACGACTTCTAGTATAGAGGCAGAGCTACTAGCTCTTTTAGAAGCGTTAAAGGAAGCTATTTTCCTTAGCCGGCTACTTATTTCTCTACGACTGCAAATTCCGACCCCGTTAGCTATAGAATGCGATAATACGTAGACTATACGAATTCTTACGAAGGAAAACAGCAAGCTGTCGACCCGGCTACGGCATATCGATATCTACTAGCATTGGTTACGCTAAGAGGTCTAAAGGGGACTTATTTCCGTCCGTTAGGTTCTAACGGTATTAATAAAAGCCGACGGTCTTACGAAGACCCTGCCGAAGCAGAAGCTAGCTGTCTTTTTATAGTAAATTGGGCTAGAAGACGTTCGAGAGAAGCTGTCCTTAGAAGCCCGCCTTAAGAGTCTACGAGAGGAGCTAATAGCACGTAGGAGGAAGGAGACGTCTATAGCCAAAGAGAGGAATTAGGACTTATCCTAAAGGAGGGCCCCTAGCTTAATTAGGACTTATTCTTCTTAAAGGCCCCCTTTTTAGGGACTTGTCCTTAAAGAAGCCCCCCTTTCTTATAGGACTTAATTTCCTCCTTAGGCCCCTTTTCCTTAAGTAGGTCTAAAAGAGCCTAGGCTAAAACCCGGATTTCGAGTAGGGGAGAAGTATAGACTAAGACCTCCTCTATACGCTCACCGGCCTAGGTATTTAGCTTTACCCTTTCTATAAGGGCAGGCTATAGCTAAGGGGGTGTGTCGCGAAGCGTGGCCTGATTTCGCAGTTCTCGGAGATATCCCTTAGCACGAGGGACTAAGGAAGCTAAAAACACCCGGTGTAAAAAACAGGTTTTAAAGAAGGAGCTAAAAAGAGGTGCAGAGAGGAGGGTAGGGGCATAAGGGGAAGCAGAAGTAGCGATGGCTTCCTATAGAGGTGGCGAGAGATAAGACGGATGTGCCGGCAACGGCTAGAAAGGAGGGGAAAAACCGGCAAAAAGCTCGGTAGTTAAAGGGACATTAGTGGCTTCTTTAAGCAGGATCTTCTTTATCAATTAAGATGCTAGACGGGTATAAAGAGGGGCGTTGGATAGAGGAAAGAAGGACAATTAAGGCAATATAACAATCACTCCCCTACCGCAATTGCTGCTCCCGTAAGAATCAAATCTCTCTGCCCTGCCTATCCGACCCCTTACTTCTAATTTCACCTTCGTGCATTTTTATGCACTTCTCGTATCTCTCTTCGCGAGACTTATCGCTATCTCTTTCTATCCTCGGTCCTCGAGGCGGAGATAGAGATATCTATAGTATTACTAGCGTTATCCTCTTCTTATACTATAGAAGAAGACGAAAAAAGAAACTTATTACCTTTATAGGCGTAGGGATAGGCTCGCGTAAAGATAGTCGAATTAGGCGCGGATATCCCCTATTACGGCGCTATCGGTGCGGAGCTTCGCTTCTATATAAAGTAGCTACGGCTCGAGCTCTATAGAGGAGCCGTCGAACTTACTAAGGTGCGGTAGTACCGCTCTTAGTCGTACGGAGCCCTATTATTATAAGAGGCTCTTAATTGCCCGGGCGAACTAAGTATTACGTTCGCTTTAATTTTACGACTATAGGAGTGCGGATATTTCGCGTGCGTATATACCGGCGCGGGTGGTTTAACTAGACTAGGTAATTAAACGTCGGCTTTAAAGGCAGCTAAAAAAATAGCTATTCTATATATAGGGATACGGAGAGGGTAAAATAAAGGGTAGATTATACTATTACGGAGTAGGTAGAGGCATAGGCTTAGGTACGGTCTATTAAAAGAAGGTTAATAATCTATAAGAGGGAAAAAAAAGAGAAGTATGGGCCTAGCCTATATAGGCGCGGAGGCCGCTTATATATAGACTTAGCCTAGACCCTAGTCTAGGCCTATATAGGGCAAAAGCCCTTATAGCTAGGAACTAAATAAAGAGGCTACTAAAGTATAATAATAAGTAGTCTTATTCCTTTATAGCTAGTACTCGACCTAGATAGTTCGACCTATAGCTGCTACGGCCCTTACTACTACGACTACTACTATTGCTCCTTTAGCTCCTCCTCCCTTAAGAGCCTTAACGTTATCTTTAACTATAGCTATAGCCCGAGCCTTAGCTATATATCTTACTCCGGGCCCGGCCCTAGTCCCGTTAGTTAGACCGGCCTAACTAGTCCCTTAATAGACCTTTTAGTCTATTAGTCGAAAAATTAAGGAACTAGTTAAAATCGAACCTCTTCGTTAAAATTAGTAATAAGGGGTAAAAAGGGGGGGTTTTTAAGCAGACCTTTTAGACTAAGACGAGGATTCCTTAAAGAAATAAATAAGGAGGAATCGACCTACCTACTAAGTATATAAAAAGCCCTATCGGCTAGAAGACTATTAGTAGGTCTTTAAGGAAAACCGACCTAAAGGAGTTAACCCTTTAAAGAGGCTACGAGAAATAGTATAATAGTCTCTTAAGGAGGACCCCTCGTTATAGAAGAAGATAAATAAGATTTAGGTTACTAAGAAATAGTAATTAACGCCGCTACCATTATTCGAGCCGTAAATTTAAGGAAAAATTATTAGTATAGTAAATCTAGTAATTATCTTCCTTATAGATTAGTAAGACTACCTATTAGGACCCCCCGACTATCCCCTAAGAAAATTAGCTATCCTTAACTTTAGTGCTTCCCTTAATATCTATAATATACTCTTACGATTCTAGTCTTTTAAGAAGGTATAAAGGGAATATCTTATTACTAGGGAATTAACTATATAGATAAAGGGATATAGAAGGGTGAATTTTATAATAAAACTACTTAATAGATCTATATAAATTCTTTAAAGAAAAAGGGTAGCTTTTTACCCTTAATTTTTAACGAGCTTAATTTCCTTTTACTTTCTTTAAAAGGAAGGAATCTTTTAAGATATAACGTCTAAGCCTATAAGGCTAGTCTAGAAGAGTTAGACTATTAGGCTTATCGAGGAAGAATTCGGTTAATTTATTCTTAAATTCTAACCTATTTATAGGAAGGAAATACTTAAGAAGTTAGCTTTCCCTACTAAGAGGGTAGGATCTAAGGACCCTCTTTTAGTAGCCTAAGGAGACGGCCTTCTTTAATACGCATAACTTATTTACCTAGGCCCCCTAGCTTTATATAAGCTAGGCTAATAATAGGGCGTATAAATAAAGGGACTAAAGACTATTAAATATAAATACTATAGCTAAGGAAAGACTAAGAGATAAATTTCTAAATAAACCCTTATACGGCCGGACTAGCTATATAAGGAAATTTAGGTCGACTAGACCGATATCTCTAAGGACTAAGATAGCTTTATTAGGGTAATGTTTTTTATAAACGCTTTTTTAAGGATAGTTTTCCCCTATTTCTTATAAACCTACCTAAGTAAGTATAACTAGTCTACCCTCTAAGACTTTATTAACTAGATAAAATCCTACTTTAGCTATAAGGTAAAGAAGATATAGTTTAATAGAGAGCTATTTATAAAGGATATCTTAAATTAGCTTCGAAAAAGGGGCATTTTACCCCTCCTATTAGCACCGAATACCTAGGCCTAGAACGGAGGGGTAGAAAGATTAAGGGGTACTATAATAGAAAGGGCCCGTACGATAAGACTTACTATAAAGCTTCCCTACGACCTTTAAAAGGAAGTTATTAAGACCGCCTATTACCTTTAGAACCGGACCCTAAGGGACCCTAGGGGACTAAGGGACTATAAGGACCTAGAGACCTATTTTAAGACCTAAGGAATAGACTAAAAATCTCTCCTTAAGCTCTTTATAAAAAAGAGGGCCTCGCTAGCTTATCTTTATACCTATAGCTATAAGGCATATAAAATAACTACTAATATATAGCTAAAAAGAAAGAAGAAAAGAAGGCTTAATCCTAGAGCCTTTATTAGTTACCTCGTTAGTTATAATTCTACGAATATCTTCTAGATCTAGATTCCTCTTCTACGGAAGGTTATTTCGACTAGGGATATAATTTTCGATGAATCTAGCTTCTTCGACGGAAAGAGGGATTAATAGCCCCTCTTACTCTCTTAACGTTAGCTAATTTAGAAGATTTAAATCCCCCCTTCCTAATAGTCTTAAGAAGAGGTCCTAGACAAGGAAACGGAAGAAGAAACTAACGTCGAAGTAGTCGAGGATAACGCTAACTTTAAAGAAGAGGAAGCTATTAGATTAAATAATTTAAACGAAGAAGGAAACTATAAGAAAGTAGTAGAGCTAGAATACGCCTACCTCCCTACGCCTCCTCTTATAGAATAAGAAGAAGATCTAAAAGTAGTTTTTTTAGTTAGTCTTCCTATCTTAAACCGTAAGGGGGTAGGAAAGGTACCTCTCTTAAAGGATTACCTAGCTGCCTTTTTATCCTTGCTTCGAGAAGTAAAGGAAGGTATAGGGCCCGATATAGTTACGAAAGAAGACTAACCTCTCCTTTATTTCGATCGTTTTTCCGACTTCTACCTAACGCTAATAAAAGACGGTTCCTATAGAGCGTTTATAGTAGGCCGGCTTTTTAAGCTATAGTTATTAGTAAGGAAGGTATATAAAAGAGACCTCCCGGACCTACTAGTAATCTAAAAGCAGCTAGAAATATACCCCTTTAGAGACTAGTTTTTCTAAGCCTAAAAAGACTACCTAGCCTTATATAAAGAGATAGGGTCTTTTAAAGAGGTCCTTAAGGAAAAGGTAAGAGGAAAATAGGTCCTTAGCTATAAGTAGGTCTTTATCTATAAGACTAATAAACACGGCTTCCTTTAAAAGTATAAAGCCCGGCTAGTTATCTATAGGAATTAATAGGAAAAGGGGGATCTACCTACTAAGGCAACTACCTTAGTAGGGATATCTTTTTAGACCCTTATAGCTATAGTAGTAAAATTTAACCTCGAACTTAATTAGATAGATATAGTTAACGCCTTTATTAACTGCTTACTTAAGGAAGAAGAAGTTATCTATATACGCTTTTTACTAGGCTTTTAATAGCTAGGAAAGGTTCTATAGCTTAGGAAAGCTCTATACGGACTATAAAGATTACCCCTTTTTTAGTAATAGCATTTAATAAGTTCCCTTAAAACCCTAGGCTTTATAAAAGTCCCTTAAGAACTATATATAATATAGAAGGGTAAAATTATAGTCTTTTTTTACGTCGACGATATTATCTAGGCCTACTTAAAAGAGGAAGAAGCTACTACTAAGGAGGCTATATAAGGCCTATAATAAAGGTATAAGATAACTAAGCTAAGGGAGCTAAAGTAGTTCTTAGGGATATAAATCCTTTAAAATAGGTCCTAATAAACTATCTAGCTTACCTAAGACGCCTATATTAATAAGGTCGCTTATAAATTCCTCCTTAATTCCCTTAATAAGAAGCTTTCCTCTATACCTATATTAGATAAAGTGCTTTTACCTAATCTATCCTTTTAAGCTAAGGAGTAAGAGAAATACTAATATTAATAGAAGGTAGGCTCCTTACTTTTTTTAGCTATTTCTACTAGACCGGATATCTCTTTTACGGTCTCTTAGCTAGCTAGGTATAACTAGAATCCTAGCCCTAGGTATTAAGAAGTAGTAGATAAAGCTATCCTTTATCTCTATTTAACGAGATTATTTAGTCTACGCCTAGGAGGGTAGGGAAGGAAATAAGCTACCGAAATCTTCCTCTATTTAAGCGATTCGTCCTTTATAGATAATTCCTTAGATAGAAAGAGCTTATAGGGGTATATTATATCCCTTTTTAGAGGAACTATTGCTTAGAGAGCTTCGAAGTAAGCTACTATTACGACTTTTAGTATAGAGGTAGAGCTACTAACTCTTTTAAAGGTATTAAAAGAAGCGAATTTCCTTAGCCGGCTACTAATATCGTTACGACTATAAATTCTATCCCTATTAGCTATAAAATACGATAATATATAGACTATATAAATTCTTATAAAGGAGAATAGTAAGCTATCTACCTAGCTATAGTATATCGATATCTACTAGTATTAGTTATACTAAGAGGTCTAAAAGGGACTTATTTCCGTCCGTTAGGTTTTAATAGTATTAATAAAAGCCGATAGTCTTATTGTAAGAAGGTATGAGCAATAAGCGCAGAATCGGGTAATCGATGACGTAAGCGGAAAGATCGGTCGAAGGAGTATAGGGTAGGATTTCGTCTGGAATTTATAACGAGCATATAAGGGGCTGAATAATATATTGAAAGAATAGCGTTGCAAAAGATGCTTATGTGCTCTTTTTTCTACTCCCAGGAAATCCTTCGTCTTTTATAGACCATTGCTCGCCCACTAGTAGACCAATTAGTTAGCTTTCTAGCACATTCTATAGTGCTTAATAAGCTCTATCTATAGTATATCTTCCTAACTTAGTAGGTGGTCTGATTGTGGCGTGATGGTTGACGTAAGACTATGGGTTCTGGCATGAGTAGTGGATTTTACCAGAATGTTCTATGCCCCACCTATTCTCGTATCGCGGATATCTTCGGAACCGCTGGGCCAAAATAGGCAATAGGGTATCCGTTCTGCTCGTAATTGACTTATGCATTTTATGCATATTTTTGTTTGTAAGGATAGGCTTATCCTGACCCTTTTCCTAGAGGAAGGTATAGATATCTAGTAGAGGTCTTTGTCTTTTAAGGGTTATTCCCTTAGACTGTATTATAGAGCCCCTTTTTACTAGCTTATTCTATAAAGCCTCCCTATGCCTGTTATTTCTTTATAACAGTAAAATAGGAATATAAGGGTATATTCTTATACTTATAAAGCCCTTACTAAAGTAGAAGCTAGCTATCCTTTTATAGTAAATTAGGCTAGAAGACGTTTAAGAGAAGCTATCCTTAGAGGCCTGCTTTAAGAGTCTATAAGAGGAGCTAATAGTACGTATAAGAAGGTAACGTCTATAGCTAAAGAAAAGGAAGAGGTTTTTCCCTTTAAAGGGCCCCTTATTTTAATTAGGTTTTTCCCTTTAAAGAAGGCCCCCTTTCTTATAGGACTTTCCCCTTTTTAGGCCCTATTCTTAAGTAGGTCTAAAAGAGCCTAGGGACCTAAAAGGGCCCTTGCCTTCCTTAAGTAAAGGGAGAAGTATAGAGCTAAGAACCTCCTCTATACGCTTACTAGCCTAAAGCCGTATTAGCTATTCCCTTAAAGGGCAGGCTATAGCTAAGGGGGTATATCGCGAAGCGTAGCTTAATTTCGTAGTTCTTAGAGATATCCCTTAGTAAGATAGACTAAGGAAGCTAAAAACACCTAGTATAAAAGAAGGAGCTAAAAAGAGGTATAGAAAGGAGGGTAGGGGTATTAAGGGAAGTATAAGTAGCGAGAGATAAGATAGATATACCGGAAACGGCTAGAAAGGAAGGAAAAAACTAGTAAAAATCTCGGTAGTTAAAAGGATATTAATAGCTTCTTTAAGTAGGATCTTCTTTATTAATTAAGATACTAGACGGGTATAAATAAGGGCGTTAGATAGAAGAAAGAAGGATAATTAAGGCAATATAATAATTACTCTCCTATCTTTATTGCTGCCCCTATAAGAATTAAATCTCTCTATACTACCTATCTAACCCCTTACTTCTAACTTTACCTTTATACATTTTATATCTATTTCTTATATCTCTTTTTACGAGAAGACCGTCTTTAAATTTATAAAGTAATCTAGGTCTTAATTCCTTTATAAAAATATTAGCTATATTATCTTTAAATTTTATATAAAAAACTCTAATTTCCCTTTTTCTTATATTAGTTTTAGTATATTAATAAGCTAATTTTATATACTTAGACCTTTTATAAAATTCCGGACTTTCTATTAATTTAATAGTAGTAGTATTATCTATTAAAATAAGAGGTATAGTATTAAGAATCTTAATAAATAGATACTTAGTAATATATTTAAAAAGTATATTTAAATAAATAGCTTCTTTATTTACCTCCCTAAGTTTAATATACTTTACTTTATAAGTAAAAAGAGCAACGGCTTTCTACTTAAAGTAAGCCTAGCTTATTATATTATTATTCTTACTAAGAGAGATATAAAAAGTATATAAAAATATATAAAGGTAAAATTAGAAATAAGGGGTCGGATAGGTAGGGCTAAGCTATTTAATTCTTATAAGGATAGTAATTATAGTAAGGGAGTAATTATTATATTTTCCTAATTATCCTTCTTTCTTTTATTTAACGTCCTTCTTTATACCTATTTAATATCTTAATTAATAAAGAAGATCCTACTTAAGGAAGCTATTAATATCCTTTTAACTACTAAGCTTTTTACTAGTTTTCCCCCTCCTTTCTAGCTATTACTAGTATATCTATCTTATCTCTCGCTACCTTTATAGGAAGCTATCGCTACTTTTACTTCCCTTTATACCCCTACCCTCCTTTCTATACCTCCTTTTAGCTCCTTCTTTTATACTAGGTGTTTTTAGCTTCCTTAGTCTATCTTACTAAGGGATATCTCTAAGAACTACGAAATTAAGCTACGCTTCGCGATATACCCCCTTAGCTATAGCCTTCCCTTATAAAAAGGGTAAAGCTAAATACCTAGGCCGGTAAGTATATAAAGGAGGTCTTAAGCCCTTAATAGCGCTATTACTTAGTAGGCCCCCTCTTATAAAGGGGATAAAGGGAGTTTAAAGCTAGATAGGGTTATATAACCTCTTAAATAAAGCTAAGTTACTTAAAGGGCTAAATAAAAAATAAGCCGCTTAATAAAACGCTAAGAAAGATATAATTTAATAATATTAAACTACTTTTTACCCTACTAACTTTTTATTATAGTTTAATAAAGTAATAATACTAAACTATTATAAGGGCTTCTTTAAGTATATTAGTATAGTAATTACCTAGATATATATAAAAAAGATTAAGCTTAATAACTTCTTTTTAAACTAATAGGTCTTTAGTATAGTCTTATTAATATATACTTATAAATAAAAAAAGGATACTATTTACTATATACTAATTAACTATTTATTAATAGGTAAGGTAAGGGAGTCCCTTTTAATATAAGTATAAGATATAAGTAATATAAAAGTAAGCTTTTAAAGGAAAAAGATAATAGCGCTATTAATATAATAGTTCCTTTACTTAAGTAAGCTTTATTAGTTTAACCTAGCTTAAAAGCTATATATAAATATACTAAATAATAAGACTAAGGTCGCGCTAAAGATAAAGCGGCCTTAACTAAAACTATCTTAGCTAACTACCTACCTTACTAAAGCGACTTAGGAAAGAAAGAAGACCTTTAATAATAAGACTATAATATTAACTAAACTAAACTTAAACTAAGTATAAACTTTACTACTTAAACTATAAACTAAATAAAACTAAGAAGACTTAACTAAGCTAGCCTT
Source organism: Hirsutella rhossiliensis (assembly GCF_020360975.1). Classification (NCBI taxonomy): domain Eukaryota; kingdom Fungi; phylum Ascomycota; class Sordariomycetes; order Hypocreales; family Ophiocordycipitaceae; genus Hirsutella; species Hirsutella rhossiliensis. The sequence goes on along the minus strand of NW_025408677.1, from coordinate 1,066,713 downwards.
AATAGCTATAAAATAAGACCTACTATTAAAAGACTATAATTAAATAAGACCTAACTTAAAACTATATTAAGATAGAGCTAATAACTAGCCCTTAAACTATAACCCTAGCTTAACTTATTAATAGTAATATCTACCTTACTATTATAATAAGAATAATAAGACCCCCCCTAAGGTAGTATATAAAGTATAAGAGGGAGTAACCTAAGACTTATAAGGAGTATAAGGACTACTACTACTATAAAAAGCCTAGCGATAGCTAGCTAAACCTAACCTTAAACTTAAACTAAAGCAGGTTTAAATAGTTAGCTTATAAGATAAAGTAATAATTAAAGACTATACTAAGGTAAGACCTATATTAATAGTAGTATAAAGGCGATTACTATAGCTTATACTATAACTATAAATCTAATTAAGGTTAAGACTAGTAATAATCTTAGCTAAGACTAAACTATAATAACTATAAAAACGCTACTAAATAAAGTTAAGAGTATTAATAGGGTTAATAAGTAATATAAGTTAAGGATGCTTTAAGGTAGGTTTAGTAATAAGAAAACTACTAAGCTATAGCTTAATATTAAAGCTAATAAAAGGGAACGTAGTAGGATCCTAAACTAACTTTAAGATAGCTATAGGTATATAGATAGTAGTAGACCCCTTAGCCTTAGTATTAAATAGAGCCTTAAACGTAATAAGCGCCTTACCTTTACCTTTACCTTTCCCTTTATTAAAAGAGGCTAAACTAAGCTTAATATAATTATTACTATTACCCTTACTATTATAGTTATTATTAGTAATAAAAAAGAAATTATTAGTAAGATTATTAACTACTATAAAAGTCTTTTAAGTAACTAAGAGTAACTTAAGCTTAACTTAAGCTAGGGCCTTAATAGTATTACTAAACCTACTTAAGTACTTCTCTAAGAACTTATATATATAGTAGGTATTATTTATAAAATAAGTAAAAGCTATATTAAGCGTTTTAATATTCTTAGCTATTATAGCTAGACTAAAGGTAGACTTACTTAATATACCCTTACCCTTAATAGTAAGGGCCTTTTAACTAGTATAAGTATAAGTCTTTAAAGTAGTATAATAAAAGCGCTTTTATATTAAACCCTTAATAAAAAAAGGATAGTTAACTTTAAACTAAGCTTAATAAAGTATATATATTGCTTTTTACCTTTAAAGGTAATCTAAATATAAATTAGTATTAAACTTAGACTATATTATAGTAAGATAAGAATACTTACTTAGTAATAAGACTAGTTAAAGTTAGTATAAGTAATATATACTTTAGCCTTTATAGCTAGTAAAGTTAATAAAAGTATTAAAGTAAGACTAACTTAAGATAAAACTAAGACTATTACTTATAAGACTAGTTTTAATAGCTAGTAAAGGACTTATAAGTAAGTTTATTAGTAAGGCGCTTAATATATATAAGATATAGAATAAAGCGCTTTAAACCTACTATAATAGTAACTTTCTTATAAAGAGGGGACTTAGGAAAGGGTAAGCCGCTATTACCTAAGCTAACTTCTTAGTTAGATATTATAAAATATAAGTAAGAGATCTAGGTATAGTACTAGTAAGACCTAAGAAATAAGGAAATAAGATAGGTAGGATTTAAAGCCTATATAAGAGATAATAGATAAAGAGGTAAGAGAAGGTAAGAATAAAACTATAAAAAGAAGGTAGGTATAGATATATATAAGCTAAGCACGCGTAATTAATAACTATATAATAGATAGTAAATATAGGCCGCTATACCCTTAATTAGGAATTTATATAGCTAGATAGGAACCGATTTTTAATTAGTAAAGCTAGCTAACTAAATTTTAATTAGCTAGCCTTACCTAAGAGCGAGCTATACTAACGCTTAGCTTAGTAACTAAATATTACTTACCTTACTAACTAACTAACTAATACGCTAATATAACTATAGCTATATAATAGTAATATAAGAGCTATAAGGAATATAGGCGCTTATAAGTTAAGCCCTTAAAAAGAAACTACTACTTATAACCTTAAGCTTAGGCTAGTAAGCCTAGGCTATAGCTATTAAAAAGATAAAAGTAACTATAGCTTAAAAGTAACTATAGCTTAAAAGGGCCTATACTAAAATATAAATATATAGGAAACGCTTATAATAGCTAGCGAAAATTTCCTATATATTATTATTAAGACCTTATTTAAAGTAAACCTATACTTAAAAAAAAGGGTTTTCCCTTAAGTACTTTAGTTTTTCCCTTTTATATAATATTAAAGATTTAAATACCTTTAGCTAAGTCCTTAATATAATCTTAATAATAATAATATATATATCTTATAATTATTATAAAAATATATTTTTTAGTTAAATTAAGCTATATATATATTATATATTTAAAGAGAATATATAAGGAATTAAACTACTATATACTATATACTTATAGCTTATTTAAGTATATAAGTATAGCTATAAAGAGGTTAGGCTTATATAGGCCTTATTAGCTAAATAAAGATTTCTACTTAGTTAAATAGTAATACTTAAAATAATAAGGCTATAGCTATATATATAATATAAAAAGTATTATATAAACTAAAATAAAAGCGATTTAATTAGCTAGGATAGAAAATACTAAAGTAAGAGATATATAATAAGGTTATTAATAAGATTATACTAGTAACCTATCTAAAGGTATTTAGAACTTCGACGTTAAATAGGAGGGAAAAGCTAAAGTGCTTAGAGGAAAACCCTCCCCTCTTTTATAGCCGGTCCGCCCTTATACTAGGTCGCGGTTGCAATATATAGGAATCTTACGCCGGCTATCTTAGGTATCGTTATAGTTAGTCGGAATCGTATTAGCCCCGCTATAAAGTAACCTTAGAAAGTAACTCTTTTACGTACGCGGGGTATATAGCATTAATCGGTAGTACGAGCGTTTTCTAGTTTATGGTTAATAGTTAATTATATAATTATCTCCGACCTTATCCTATAATAATATCTTCCCGGGCTCTACCTTATTTTTCCGCTATAAGGCTTAGCGGGCTATTTTTTATTAATGCCGGCCTTTAGCCGGGCCGGTAGTCGGGTTATCGCACCGGCTTTGCGCTATACTTATTAAGTTACTAGTATCGGCCCCAGGTTTTTATTTTCCCGGTCGGGGGGCCCGGACCGGGGTTAAGGGGAGGTCCTAACGAATTCGTCGCTAAGTCTAGGTAGGCGAGGTCCGGGTAGGCGAGGTCCGGGCCGGCCTACTTATAGCGGGGCTAGACTGCTAGTATATTTATAAGCGCTTCTAGAAGCGCTAATTAGCTAATTAATAAGCAGGTTAGCGTAGTTTACTAGTCCGACTAAAAATTAATCGTGCCCTTAGCTAGATTTAAACCGACTCTAGCGTTATAGCTAGTAGGCTTCTTAGGTATATAACTACTATACTATAAGGGTTATATAATAAGGTATATTATTATATTATAAGCCTTAGGCCTTATACTTAAAGAGTAGCTAAGGAAAGGTATTATAAATAAAGGGTAAGACTAATACTAAAGGTATATAGCTAATTTACTATATAAACCCTAAGTATAGCCCTAGCCCTTATTTATAAGGGTTAGCTATATAGGCTATAAGACTAGACCCCTTAGCTAAGGGCAGCCTATATATATAGCTTTCTTTTTATAGTATCTTTATATTTTTAAGAGCTCTTTTTTATATATACTATAGATTATAAAAGAAAGAGCTATTACTTAACTAAGAAAGTAAATCTACTTTTTAACTATTTTCTCTTAATTAGTATTATCTTAGTAGTTTATAAAGAAAGGCTTTAATTAAGATAATAAAGATTATTATTTTTTATAAAAAGCTTATTACTTTTTATTTAAGGGCTTTAGTAGGGCTATTCCTTCTTTATAGTAGTTACTACTTTATTATATAGGGTATATCTATCGTAAAGCATAGCTTAATTTTATAGTTCTTAGAGATATCCCTTAGTAAGAGGGACCTAGGAAGATAAAAATCTAGTTTAAAAGAAGGAGCTAAAAGGAGGTATAAAAAGAAGGGTAAGGGTAAGAAAGGAAGTAAAAGTAGCGATAGCTTCTTATAAAGGTAGTAAGAAATAAGACGGATATACTAGTAATAGCTAGAAAGGAGGGGAAAACTAATAAAAAGCTTAGTAGTTAAGAGGATATTAATAGCTTCTTTAATTAGGATTTTCTATATAAATTAAAATATTAAATAAGTATAAAGAGGGGCGTTAGATAAAGGAAAGAAGGATAATTAAGGCAATATAATAATTACTCCCTTACTATAATTACTACCCTTATAAGAATTAAAAATCTCTGCCTGACTTATTTAACCCCTTACTCTTTATTTTACCTTTATATATTTTATATATACCTCTTATATCTCTCTTTATAAGAATTATAACCCTAGGAGGAATAGAATTCCTATACCTTTTAGCTACTATAAAAGGCACTTTTCTTATATCCCTTATTACTTCCTTTTACCCTTCCTATTAAAAAAGCCGATTTTTAACTAACTTTTCTACCCTTCCTTTATAACGATATCGAAAAACGATTCCTTTACTAAACCTATAGTTTATAAAACGATTCTTATAAAGCCTTAAGATTAAGATAAGTAGGTAAAAGAGCTATAGGCTTATATAAATAGAACTATTTATAATTTAGTCTTCTTTAATAAATAAGACCCTCTTAAGCCCCCTTTTTATCTTAAGGTAATAGAATTTATAAAGGGAGCTTCCTTCTTTTTTAAGCTAACCTCTATATAATAAAGAGCTTTTTCTACTAAGAACTTACTAGCTTCTTTATAGCTAGCTAAGTAAGAAGAAATCCTTAAGGAAGCTAACTAATACTTCTTAATAAAAGCTCTTTTTAGCTAATAGCTATAGGATATATCTCTACTAATAAAGCCTATTAGTAATAGTTACTTAACTATCTTTTAAGAAGCTAGCTAAGAACTAAATAAAGAGGCTACTAATATATAATAATAAGTAGTTTTATTCTTTTATAGCTAGTACTTAACGTAGACGGTTCGACCTATTACCTTTATAGCTACTATAGCCCTTATTACTATAGCCCCTACTACTACTACTATAACTATTACCCTTTTAGCTCCTCCTCCCTTAAGAGCCTTAACCTTATATTTAATAGCTACCTTAGTCCTAGCCCTAGCTTTATATCTTACTCTAGGCCTAGCCCCGGCCTTATTAGTCTATCTAGCCTAACTAGTCCTTTAATAGACCTTTTAGTTTATTAGTTAAAAAATTAAGGAACTAGTCGAAATTAAACCTCTTTATTAAAATTAATAATAAGGGGTAAAAAGGGGGGGTTTTTAAGTAAACCTTCTAGACTAAAACAAGGATTCCTCGAAGAAATAAAAGACTAAATAAAATAGCTGCCTAGCCTATAAATCCCTAAGCTATTAGTTATAATAATACTAATAGGTCTTAAAGGAAAACCGACCTAAAGGATTTAACCTTCTAAAGAGGCTATAAGAAATAGTATAATAGTTACTTAAAGAGGACCCCTTATTATAAAAGAAAATAAATAAGATTTAGGCTACTAAGAAATAATAACTAACGCTACTACCCTTATTTAAGCTATAAATTTAAGGAAAAGTTATTAGTATAGTAAATTAAGCTTTTATCTTCCTTATAAATTAATAAAGCTAAAACTAACTATTAAAGCCTTTTAATTATCCCTTATAAAAATTAACTATCTTTAACTTTAGTACTTTCCTCGATATTTATAATATACTCTTATAATTCTAGTTTTTTAAGAAGGTATAAAGGGAATACCTTATTAGTAAGGAACTAACTATATAAATAAAAGGATATAGAATAATAAATTTTATAATTAAATTACTTAATAGGTCTATATAAATTCTTTAATAAAAAAGGGTAGTATTTTACCCTTAATTTTAATAAGCTTAATTTCCTTTTACTTTCTTTAAAAAGAAAGAATCTTTTAAGATATAACGTCTTAGCTTATAAGGCTAGTTTAAAAGAATTAAACGATTAAGCTTATTAAGGAGAAATTTAGTTAATTTATTCTTAAATTTTAACGTACTCTTAAGAAGGAACTTTTTAAAAAGTTAGCTTTCCTTACTAAGAGGGTAGGTTTAAAAGACCCTCTTTTAGTAGCTTAAAGAGACGGTCCTCTTTAGTATATATAACTTAGTTACCTAGGCCCCTTAGCTTTATATAAGCTAGGCTAGTAATAGGGCGTATAAATAAAGGGCCTAAAAACTATTAAATATAAGTACTATAGCTAAAAGAAGACTAAGAGATAAATTTCTATATAAACCCTTATATAGCTAGACTAGCTATATAAGGAAATTTAGGTCGACTAAACTAATATCTCTAGGGATTAAAAAAGCTTTATTAAGGTAATGTTTTTTATAAACGCTTTTTTAAGGATAGTTTTCCTTTATTTCTTATAGACCTACTTAAGTAAGTATAACTAGTTTATCTTTTAAGACTTTATTAACTAAATAAATTCCTACTTTAGCTATAAAGTAAAGAAGATATAGTTTAATAGAAAGCTATTTATAAAAGATATATTAAATTAGCTTTAAAAAAGAAGTATTTTACCCCTTTAGTTAGTATTAAATACCTAGACCTAAAATAGAAAGGTAAAAAGATTAAGGGATACTATAATAAAAAGGGCCTATATAATAAAACTTACTATAAAGCTTCCTTATAACCTTTAAAGGGAAGTTATTAAGACTATCTATTACTTTTAGAACTAGACCTTTAGAGACCTTAAGGGACTAAGGGATTATAGGGACTTAAAGACCCTTTTTAAGAACTAAGGAATAAACTAAAAATCCCCCCTTAAGCTCTTTATAAGGAGAGGGCCTTACTAGCTTACCTTTATACCTATAGCTATAAGGTATATACTATAACTATTAATATATAGCTAAAAAGAAAGAAGAAAAGAAAGCTTAATTTTAGAGCCTTTATTAATTACCTTATTAGTTATAATTCTATAAATATCGTTTAGATCTAGATTCCTTTTTTATAGAAGGTTATTTTAACTAAGGATATAATTTTTAATAAATCTAGCTATAAGGGCTTTAACCTTATATAGGCCTCGACTAAGGTCTAAGCTAAGTTTATATATAAGCGGCCTTTATACTTATATAGGCTAGGCCTATATATTTCTTTCTTTTCCCTTTTATAAATTATTAACCTTCTTTTAATAGACTATACTTAAGCTTATACCTTTACTTACTTTATAATAGTATAATCTACCTTTTATTTTACCCTCTTTATATTACTATATATAAAATAGCTATTTTTAGCTACCTTTAAAGCTAACGTTTAATTACTTAGTTTAGTTAAACCGCTTACGCTAGTATATATATATATAAAATATCTATACTTTTATAGTTATAAAATTAAAGCGAATATAATACTTAGTTTACTTAGGTAATTAAGAGCTTCTTATAGTAATAGGGCTCTATATACCTAAGAATAGTACTATTATACTTTAGTAGGTTTAATTGCTCTTTTATAAAGCTTAAGCTATAGCTACTTTATATAAAAGTAAAGCTTTATACTAATAGCGCTATAATAAAAGATATCTATACTTAATTTAACTATCTTTATATAAGCTTATCTTTACGCCTATAAAAGTATCTCTTACTATTTATATATACTAGTATAAATAGACTAGCTAACCTCTTTATAAAGCTTTATATTAATTATAGCGAACTTAATATAGCTATATTAGTAGGCTAAGAGATTATAACGCTTTATTAAAAGTAAAGTAAAGCTATTTTATCCTACCTTATATAGTTTAAAGGGGTACTTTATTAAGTAAATAAATATAGCTAGCTTAATATAATAAAGTATAATTACTTTATTATAAGCTTAAATATAGATTAATATACCTATTTAAGTAAAGGATTTATACTACTAAATATATATATTAATCTTATTTACTTTCTTTATAAGCTTAGTAGTAATAAGTTTCTTTTTTTATTTTCTTTTATAGTATAAGAAGAGGATAACGCTAGTAATATCGCGAAGTATAGCTTAATTTTATAGTTCTTAAAGATATCTTTTAGTAAGAGGGACTAAGAAAGCTAAAAAATAGGTTTTAAGGAAGGAGCTAAAAGAAAGTATAAAAAGGAGGGTAAAGGTAAGAGGGGAAGTAAAAATAGTAATAGCTTCTTATAAAGGTAGTAAGAGATAAGATAGATATACTAGTAACGGTTAGAAAAGAGGGGAAAAACTAATAAAAAGCTTAGTAGTTAAAAGGATATTAATAGCTTCTTTAAGTAGGATCTTCTTTATTAATTAAGATACTAAATAAGTATAAAAAGGGGCGTTAGATAAAGTAAAGAAGGATAATTAAGGCAATATAATAATTATTCCCTTACTATAGTTACTACCCCTATAAAAATTAAATATCTTTACCTTACTTATTTAACCCCTTACTTTTAATTTTACCTTTATATATTTTATATATACTTCTTATATCTCTTTTTATAAGAGTTATAGGCCTAAAAGGAATAGAATTCCTATACCCTTTAGCTACTATAAAAGGCACCTTTTTTATATCCCTTATAGTATCCTTTTACCCCTCTTAATAAAAAAGCCGATTTTTAACTAACTTTTCTACCCCCCTCTTCTATAACGATATCGAAAAACGACTCCTCTACCGCCCCTATAATCTATAAGACGATTCTTATAAAGCCCTAAGATTAAGATAAGTAGGTAAAGGAGCTATAGGGTCGTATAAATAGAACTATCTATAATTTAGTCTTCTTTAATAAGTAGAACCCTCTTAAACCCCTTTTTTATCTTAAGGTAATAGAATTTATAAAGGGAGCTTCCTTTTTCTTTAAGCTAACCTTTATATAATAAAGAGCTTTTTCTACTATATTAGGTAACTATAAGAGTTACTATAAGGAATACCTTTATAAGATAAAGCTATTAACTACTACTTATATAGTAATAACGGAATCTATTAGTACTATAAAGCTAATCTCTCTTTAAGAGGAAGAGACTCTTAGGTAGTAGCTTTTAAAGCTCGAGACCTTAATAGCTCCCTTAAAGGGCTATATAACTAACTATATTAAGAAGACCTATATAGCCTACCTAAGAGCCTTTTTTACTAGGAACTTACTAGCTTTTTTATAGCTAGCTAAGTAAAAAGAAATCCTTAAGAAAGCTAACTAATACTTCTTAATAAAAGCTCTTTCTAGCTAGTAGCTATAGGATATATCTCTACTAATAAAGCCTATTAGTAATAGTTACTTAACTATCTTTTAAGAAGCTAGCTAAGAATTAAATAAAGAGGCTACTAATATATAATAATAAGTAGTATTATTCCTTTATAGCTAGTACTCGACCTAGATAGCTCGACCTATAGCCCTTATTACTACGGCCCTTACTACTACTACTATAGCTACTACCTCTTTAGCTCCTCCTCCCTTAAGAGCCTTAATACTATCTTTAATAGCTGCCTTAGTCCTAGCCCTAGCTCCGCCTATTACTTTAGGCCCGGCCCCGGCCCCGTTAGTTAGACCGGCCTAACTAGTCCCTTAATAGACCTTTTAGTCCGTTAGTCGAAAAATTAAGGAACGAGTTAAAATCGAACCTCTTTATTAAAATTAGTAATAAGGGGTAAAAAGGGGGGGTTTTAAGTAAACCTTTTAAAAAGGGATAAGGACTCCTTAAAGAGATAATAAATAAAAAGGAATCAACCTACCTACTAAGTATATAAAAGGCCCTATCGGCTAGAAGACTATTAGTAGGTCTTTAAGGAAATTCGACCTTTTAGAATTATACCTCTTAAGTCTTAAGGTATATAAGTAAAAGCGGAATTTTAGGAAATTAAGGATTTACGTAAGACTACGCAATAAAGAGGATAAAGGAGTATAAGGTAGGATTTTCAACGGAATTTATTAGTAGTATACTAGTATATAGAAGAGGTATAAAAGTTAATAATTCTCTTTCTATTTACTAGCGGATATACTATCTTATATAGATAATTATAGCTAAACGGAAGAACCTTTTAAGACTAGATTTAGGCTACTATATAGCCCTAATACTAAGGAATTTAGTAATACCTTAAGTATATTAAAGAGTATCTTAGTTCTATTAATATTTATATTTAAAGGAGGTTAGTTATACTAGTATTCTTAAGAGGTCTTAGCTAGTATTCTAAGCTAGCTCTATTTCTTCGACTCCTAATTATATAATAGCTAGCAACCCGTTTAATATATAATAATATATAAAATAATAAGCGACTCTTATTTTATAATATAGGATTTTATCTATAATTAATATACTACTTATTAGCTTATATAATTAGGAGAGTATATTATAGCTACTTTAATTATAGTAGGAATACCGTTCCTTATAGCCTCCCTTAAAGAATAGATTTATATACTCTTTACTAATTTATTTATAGTAGTATATATATAGGGTAAAAACCTAAATTTTAGGAAAACTATTATTATACCTTAATAGGATATATATAAAAACCTATTCTTTCTTAGGAAAAAGAAAATCCTTAGGTATATATTAATAGAAAAACCTATAATAGGAAAAATCTATATTTATAATAATTATTTATAGGATAACCTTATATAAGGTAAAATATATTATTACTAGGAAAATCTTAATATATAAAAACCTAGTAAATATTTCTCTAGGAAACCTAATAAAAGGAAAAACTTAGTAAAGGAAAGATATAGAAAGTATAAGAAATATCTAAAAACCCCTTTTAATTACTTAGGAACTTATTTTAAGGATAAACCGTCTTTAAATTTATAGAGTAATCTAAGTCTTAATTCCTTAGTAAAAGTAATAGCTATATTATCTTTTAATTTAATATAAAAAACTTTAATTTCCCTTTCTTTTATACTAGTTTTAGTATAGTAATAAGCTAATCTTATATACTTAAACCTTTTATAAAATTCCGAATTTTCTATTAATTTAATAGTAGTAGTATTATCCGTTAAAATAAGAGGTATAGTATTAAGAATCTTAATAAATAGATCCTTAGTAATATATTTAAAAAGTATATTTAAATAAATAGCTTCTTTATTTACCTCCCTAAGGCTAATATAATCTACTTTATAGGTAGAAAGGGCAATAGCTTTCTACTAAAAGTTCTTATAAAGAGAGATATAATAAGTATATATAAAATATATAAAGGAAAAATTAAAAGTAAGGGGTTAGATAGGTAGGGCAAAGATATATAATTCTTATAGGGGCAGTAATTATAGTAGGGGAATAATTATTATATTACCTTAATTATCCTTATTCCCTTTATTTAACGCCCTTCTTTATACCTATCTAGTATCTTAATTAATAAAGAAGATCCTACTTAAAGAAGCTATTAATATCCTTTTAACTATAAAGCTTTTTATTAGTTTTTCCCCTCCTTTTTAGCCGTTACCGATATATCCGTTTTATTTCTTACTACCTCTATAAGAAGCTATCGCTACTTATACTTCCCTTTATACCCCTACCCTCCTTTTTATACCTCTTTTTAGCTCCTTCTTTCTTCTTTTATACTAAGTGTTTTTAGCTTCCTTAGTCCCTCTTACTAAGGCATATCTCTAAGAACTACGAAATTAAGCTATGCTTTACGATATACCCCCTTAGCTATAGCTTACCCTTATAGTAAGGGTATAGCTAATACGGCTTCGGGCTAGTAAGCGTATAGAGGAGGTTCTTAGCTCTATACTTCTCCCTTTACCTAAGGAAAGCAAGGGCCCTTTTAGGTCCCTAGGCTCTTTTAGACCTAATTAAGGAATAAGGGCTTAAAGAGGGGAAAGTCCTATAAGAAAGGGGGCCTTCTTAGAAGGGAAAAACCTAATTAAATAAGGGGCCCTTTAAAGGGAAAAACCTCTTCCTTCTTCTTTAGCTATAAACGTTACCTTCTTATATAGGCTATTAGCTCTTCTTATAGACTTTTAAGGCGGGCTATTAAGGATAGCTTTTCTTAAACGTCTTCTAGCCTAATTTACTATAAAAGGATAGCTAGCTTTTACTTTAGTAAGGGCTTTATAAGACTATCGGCTTTTATTAATACTATTAGAACCTAACGGACTAAAATAAGTCCCCTTTAGACCTCTTAGCGTAACTAATACTAATAAATATTAATATACTATAGCTAGGTTAATAGCTTACTATTTTCCTCTATAAGAATTTATATACCATGCCCCACCCCCCTTTCGGTAACACCCACCTTTCGGTAGCGCAATTGAAAAATTCTCCACCAAAAGTCTACCATTTGAACTACATGAAATATGATCAGAACTTAACATTATAAACACCAAAAATATATCATTCCGTAGATCTGAAGCTGTCTCCACCTCTGAGACCGCCTCCTCCTCTGTGTCAGAATTCAGCACAACGGCTATCTCTTGGCTTTTAATTTGGGGAATGGCTTCCTCAGCCACCAAAGCTTCACTGAGAGTCATGAACCGTCTGTTCGGGTTCGGAATTGCTCTCCTCTTCTTGCCTCTCTGCAGCCGGGCCACTTCTTCCTCTAGCTTCGCGATTCTGTTGCTGTGCTCGGCAAGCGTCTGTTCTGGGCTTCAAAGCCTCTAGCTATCACGGCGTATCGTCTCCGGGTGCCAGGAGTCTTGTTCTTTCCGAAATCGCGAATCTGGCGGCTGTTTCTTGGCGTATCATCAGAACCCAAAATGGCGCGGACTTTGGAGACGTCTCTACAATGTCCGCGTGAATTTCTGGATGCCGCAATGCCTTGGATCGTGAGATCGGCCAATTCCCAGTGACCCTCCAGCCGGACAATATATTCTTTGCCGTCATTCCAACCTCGCGCGCTTTAGCATATGCCCGTATAAAATTGACCTTATGAACAGGCGCAGAATCGGTCAAACAGGTCAATTTCTGAAGTTCTTTCCGGTAAGCTGCCTTGGAGGCATTGAATACACCGTTATCTAACGGCTGGAGGCCATGAGCAGTGGGCAGGAAGGTAACAGCAATAAACGTTGTTCAAAAGCATGTGGCCATCCATGCATCCTGGTCTCGGTTAACAGTAATTCCTACAGAGGTGGATAAAGAAACGCACCGTTGCATGACTTCCATGTCCATCTAATATGATCAGTCTAGCATCTGAGGCATCGGCTGGTCGCGTCTGGGGCAAATAGACCCTCTCAAGCCACTCAATAGCGATATGGTTGTCCGTCCATCCGTTGGGCGACGTTATGTAATGCCAGTCGGCTATTTTGCCGAATTCCGTCAAGAACCACTGTTTCTGAAGCTCTTTGCCCTTAAAGATAATGCCAGGGTAAGGACACGGCCATCCGCGGTGATAGCTTCAATAAATGAGGTCCAGTTGCGGGACTGTGGCCCTTTCAGAAGGGCCTTCCGTTTTGGGTCTGCACTCCCAACCACAAGACTATCCAAACCTGGCAAAAGAGTCTGGTTAGTAAAAGTAATGAAAGACAAGCCAAATACTCACCAAAGCCAGACATAATACCGCCTTCGTCAACATTCACGGTATTTTCTGGTTTAATCCATCCATACTCCTTTTCCTGATATCGAAGAACCAGTGAACCGCCCGAGGCGTAAAAGCATTAAATCGGTTAGCTTCCTGACGTCTCCCACGCTTGTTCTTGATGTCCGGATGGCGATTGATGAATTTAGAGACCCAGTTGCGCCCCACTGTCCGCTCGTTGTTCAGTTGCTTTATAAGAGCCTCACACATGCGCGGATCTGACTGTGGAGGGAGCATAGCCGAGACTCTTGGCGGAGGATCCAAGAAACCAAGCGAGCTTCCTGAGACTTACTCAAGAGTTGACGAGGCTGGATCTGATCAGCCAGGGCTACCTGGCCTTTGAGTCTGTCGGAAATAGACTGCTGAGGTATGTCATACTTTTGGGCGGCGCGGTACTGCGACAAGCCGTTTTTTGTGACATCAATTATCGCATTAGCCATAATATCCTCCGTATAAATACTCCGAGGCCGCTTTAAGGTCATTTTGGTCATGTGGTGGAGGAATAACGAGAAGAATCATCGTCAGGAGGCGGAAGGAGATTAGGGGGTTGGATGGTAATTTCGCGTGCAAGGTACGCACAGGCCGCAGACCCCTGTACAAACATTCAACCATCGAAAAGTAGAATTCAATCAATCCACTATCTACTCCAAGTGACGGCTTGTGAATATCTTCAAAGCTGGCTGGAATCCGTGTAAGTGAAATTGATGGTTTTTGGTGGGGATATTTTCTAATGCGCTACCGAAAGGTGGGTGTTACCGAAAGGGGGGTGGGGCATGGTAGTCTATATATTATCGTATTCTATAGCTAATAGGGATAGAATTTATAGTTATAAAGATATTAGTAGCTAGCTAAGGAAAATCGCTTTTTTTAACGCTTTTAAAAGAGCTAGTAGCTCTACCTCTATATTAAAAGTTATAATAGTAGCTTATTTCGAAGCTCTTTAAGTAATAGTTCCTCTAAAAAGGGATATAATATACCCTTATAAGCTCTTTCTATCTAAGGAATTATCTATAAAGGATAAATCGCTTAAATAAAAGAAGATTTTAGTAGCTAATTTCTTTCTTTCTTACCCTCCTAAGTATAGACTATATAATCTTATTAAATAAAGATAAAGGATAGCTCTATCTACTACTTTTTAATACCTAGGGCTAGGATTTTAGTTATACTTAGTTATCTAAGAGACTATAAAAGAGATATCCGGTCTAGTAGAAATAAATTAAAAAAAGCAAGGAGCCTACCTATTAATATTAGTATTTTTCTTACTCCCTAGCTTATAAGGATAGATTAAGTAAAATCTCTTTATTTAATATAAGTATAGAGGGAAGCTTCTTATTAAGGGAATTAAGGAGGAATTTAAAAGCGACCCTATCGATATAGGCGTCTTAGGTAAGCTAGATAGTCCGTTAAGACCTATTCTAAAGGATTTATATCCCTAGGAACTACTTTAGCTCCCTTAGCTTAGTTATCTTATACCTTTATTATAGGCCTTATATAGCTTCCTTAAAAGTAACTTCTTTCTCTTTTAGGTAAGCTTAGATAATATTATCGATATAGAAAAAGACCGTAATTTTACCCTTCTATATTATATATAGTTCCTAAGGGACTTTCTTAAAGCCTAGGGATTTAAGGCAACCTATTAAATACTATTACTAAAGAAAGGGTAATCTTTATAGTCTATATAAAGCTTTCCTAAGCTATAGAACCTTTCCTAGCTATTAAAAGCTTAGTAAAAGGCATATATAAATAACTTCTTTTTCCTTAAGTAAGTAGTTAATAAAGGCGTTAACTATATCTATTTAATTAAGTTTAAGGTCGAATTCTACTACTATAGCTATAAGGGTTTAAAAAGATATCCTTACTATAGTAGTTACCTTAGTAAGAAGATCCCCTTTTTCCTACTAGTTCCTATATATAACTAGCCTAGCCTTATACTTTTAAAGGAAGCTATATTTATTAGTCTTATAAATAAAGTCCTACTTATAGCTAAGGACTTATTTTCTTCTTACCCTTTCCTTAAGAACCTCTTTAAAAGACCCTATCTCTTTATATAAGGCTATATAGTCTTTCTAGGCCTAGAAAAACTAGTCTTTAAAGGGGTGTTTTTCTAGCTACTTTTAATTTACTAGTAGGTCTAGGAGGTCTCTTTTATATACCTTCCTTACTAATAGCTATAACTTAAAGAGCTAGCCTATTATAAACGCTCTATAAGAACCGTCTTTTATTAGTATTAAGTAAAAGTTAGAAAAACAATTAAAATAAGGGAGAAATTAGTCTTCTTTAGTATTAGGCCCTATACCTTCCTTTACTTCTTAAAGTAGGCATAGAAAGGTAGCTAGGTAATCCTTTAAGAGAGGTGCCTTTCCTACCCCCTTAAGGGTCGAGATAGGAAGACTAATAGAAAAAGCTACTTTTAGATCTTCTTCTTATATAGTAGGAGGCATAGGGAGGTAGGCGTAATCTAGCTTTACCGCTTTCCTATAGTCTCCTTCTTTATTTAGATTATTTAATTTAGTAGCTTCCTCTTTTTCTTTAAAGTTAGCGTTATCCTCGACTACTTTAATATTAGTTTCTTCTTCTATTTCCTTATCTAGGACCTCTTCTTATATCTATTAAAAAGGGGGGATTTAGATCTTTTAAATTAGCTAACGTTATAAGAGTAAGAGGGGCTATTAATCCCTCTTTCTATTAAAGAAGCTAGATTTATCGAAAATTATATCCTAAGTCGAAATAACCTTCTATAAAAGAAGAATCTAGATCTAAAAGATATTTATAAAATTATAACTAATAAGGTAACTAATAAAGGCTCTAAGATTAAGCTTTCTTTTCTTTTTTCTTTTTAGCTATATATCGGTAGTTTTTACGTATACCTTATAGCTATAGGTATAAAGGTAGGCTAGCGAGGCCCTCTTTTTTATAAAGAGCTCGAGGGGTAATTTCTAGTCTATTCCTTAGGTCTTAATAAGGGTCTTTAGGTCCCTATAGTCCCTTAGGCTCCTAAGGTCCCTTAGGGTCTAGTTCTAAAGGTAATAGGCGGTCTTAACGACTTCCCTTTAAAGGTTATAGGGAAGCTTTATAGTAAGTCTTATTATATAGGCCCTTTTTATTATAGTAACCCCTTAATCTCTCTACCCCTCTATTTTAGGCCTAGGTATTCGGTGCTAATAAGAAGGGTAAAATACTTCTTTTTCGAAGCTAATTTAAGATATCCTTTATAAATAGCTCTCTATTAGACCGTATCTTCTTTACCTTATAGCTAAAGTAGGATTTTATCTAGTTAACGAATTCCTAGAGGGTAGACTAGTTATACTTACTTAGGTAGGTCTATAAGAAATAAGGGAAAACTATCCTTAAAAAAGCATCTATAAAATTTATTACCTTAATAAAGCTTTCTTAATCCTTAGAGATATTAGTCTAGTTAACCTAAATTTCTTTATATAGCTAGTCCGGCCGTAAAGGGGTTCGTCTAGAAATTTATCTCTTAGTCTTTCCTTAGCTATAGTATTTATATTCGATAGTTTTTAGGCCCCTTATTTATACTCCTTATTATTAGCCTAGCTTATATAAAGCTAAGGGGCCTTAGTAACTAAGTTATATATACTAAAGAAGGCCGTCTCCTTAAGCTACTAAAAGAGGGTCCTTAGAACCTACCCTCCTTTAAGTAAGGAAAGCTAATTTCTTAAGAGATTCCTTCCTAAAGATAGGTTAGAATTTAAGAATAAATTAACCGAATTTTCCCTTAATAAGCCTAATAGTCTAATTCTTCTAGACTAGCTTTATAGGCTTAGACGTCGTATCCTAGAAGATTCCTTCCCCTTAAAGAAAGCGGAAGAAAATTAAGCTTATTAAAAATTAAAGGTAAAAAGCTACCCTTTTTTATTAAAGAATTTATATAGACCTATTAGGTAATTCTATCGTGAAATTTACCCTTCTATATCCCTCTATCTATATAGATAATTCCCTAGTAATAAGATATACCCTTCGTGCTTTCTTAAAGGACTAGAATCGTAAGAGTATATTATAGATATCGAGGGAAGTACTAAAGTTAAGGATAGCTAATTTTTATTAGGGATAGTTAGAGGGTCCTAACGGTTAGTCTTAGCCTTATTAATCTATAAAGAAGATAAAGGCCGGATTTACTATACTAACGATTTTTCCTTAAATTTATAGCTTAAATAAAAGCAGCGGCGTTATTAGTTACTATTTCTTAGTAACCTAAATCTTATCTATCTTCTTTTATAATAAGGGGTCCTCCTTAAGAGACTATTATATCGTTTCTTATAGCCTCTTTAAAGGGTTAACTTCTTTAAGTCGGTTTTCCTTAAAGACCTACTAGTAGTCTTCTAGTTAATAGGGCTTTTTATATACTTAGTAGGTAGGTCGATTCCTCCTTATACGTTATTTCTTTTAGGAGTCCTTATCCCTTTTTAGAAGGTCTACTTAAAAACCCCCCCTTTTTACCCCTTATTACTAATTATAACGAAGAGGTTCGATTTCGATTAGTTCCTTAATTTTTCGACTAATAGACTAAAAGGTCTATTAAGGGACTAGTCGGGCCGGTCTAACTAACGGGACCGGGCCTATAGTAGAAGGCGGAGCCGGGACCGGGACTAAGGCAGCCGTTAAAGATATAGTTGAGGCTCTCGAGGGAGGAGGAGCTAAAGGAGTAATAGCTATAATAGTAAGGGCCTTAATAATAAGGGCTATAGCAGCTATAAGGGCAGTAGGTCGAGCCGTCTAAGTTAAGTGCTAGCTATAAAGGAATAAGACTACTTACTATTATACTTTAATATCTTCTTTATTTAGTTCCTAGCTAGCCTCTTAAAAGATAGTTAAGTAACTATTACTAATAGGCTTTATTAGTAGAGATATATTCTATAGCTACTAGCTAGAAAGAGCTTTTATAAGTAAGTATTAGTTAGCTTCCTTAAGGATTTCTTCTTACTTAGCTAGCTATAAAGAAGCTAGTAAGTTCCTAGTAGAAAAAGCTCCTAGGTATACTATATAGGTCTTCTTAATACGGTTAGTTATATAGCCCCTTAAGGGAGCTATTAAGGTCTTAAGCTTTAAAAGCAACTACCTAAGAGTCTTTTCCTCTTAAAGAGAGATTAGCTTTATAGTACTAATAGATTCTATTATTACTATATATATATTAGTTAGTAGCTTTATCTTATAAAGGTATTCCTTATAGTAACTCTTATAGTTACCTAAGGTAGTAGAAAAAGCTCTCTATTATTTAGAGGTTAGCTTAAAGAAGAGGGAAGCTCCCTCTATAAAATCTATTACCCTAGGATAAAGAGGGGGTTTAAGAGGGTCCTACTTATTAAAGAAGACTAAATTATAAATAGTTCTATCTATATAAGCCTATAGCTCCTTTACTTACTTATCTTAATCTTAAGGCTTTATAAGAATCGTCCTATAGACTATAGGGGCGGTAGAGTTATTTTTTATTATTATTATAGGGAAGGGTAGAAAAGTTAGGTAAAAATCGGCTTTTTTAGTAAGAGGGGTAAAAGGAAGCTATAAGGGATATAAGAAAGGTACCTTTTATAATACCTAGAAGGTATAGGAATACTATTCCTCTTAGGCTTATAACTCTTATAAAGAGAGATATAAAAAGTATATATAAAATATATAAAGGTAAAATTAAAAGTAAGGGGTCGGATAGGTAGGATAGAGATATTTAATTCTTATAGGGGTAGTAATTATAGTAGGGGAATAATTATTATATTACTTTAATTATCCTTCTTTCTTTTATTTAACGCCTTTCTTTATACCTATTTAGTATCTTAATTAATAAAGAAGATCCTACTTAAAGAAGCTACTAATATCCTTTTAACTACCGAGCTTTTTACTAGTTTTCCCCCTCCTTTTTAGCCGTTACTAGTATATCTATCTTATCTCTCGCTACTTCTATAAGAAGCTATTACTACTTATACTTCCCCTTATACCCTTACCCTCCTTTTTATACCTCTTTTTAGCTCCTTCTTCCTTTTTCTATACTAAGTGTTTTTAGCTTCCTTAGTCCCTTTTACTAAGGGATATCTCTAAGAACTATAAATTTAATCTACGCTTTACGATAAAAGTAAGCCTAGCTTATTATACTATTATATATATTAAAATAGTAACTAGAAAAGGATTTTCCGTCTATTAAATCTAACGCTTAGCTAGAGTTAGTAAATCCCTTTATATATAGATAAGTAAAGGGGATATTATAATTATATTTAATCTTTAGGCTAGGGAATTTATTTAAATAATTCTAAATTATATTTAAAGCCTTAAAATATATTTAGTCGGGCTTAGCCGTAAACCTAGTATAGGAGATTATAGAATATAAGATATATAGCCTAGTAAATAAGGATACCTATAATAAAGATCCTATTTCTTTCTAAAATTATAATATATCTTCCTTAAACGGTAATTCCTTTACTTTTATAAGCTTAAAGCTTACTATAGTAAGTAAATTCGAAATTCCTAAGCCTTCTTTATTAAATTCCTTTTATTTATTTAAAGTATAATTTTCTTAGGATATATATAGCACTTTATTATCACGGTTTACTGTAATATTTAAACCTAAAAAGTCTTTTATATCTCTTAAGATAGTAAAATCTAGGAATTTAAATAATTCTTTAAATAATCTTTCTTCTATTATAGATTTAACGGGCCCTACTATAAGAAAGTCGTTAACGTAAATTACTAAGGCTATACTATAGTCCTTATTTATAAATACTACTTTATCTATTAAAAGAGGAAGAAATCTAAGTTTATTAAGTATAATTTTTAAATAATTATACTAGAGCTTAGGACTTTATTTTAGGCTATATAATACTTTCTTTAGCTTTGCTTTAATTTAACCGGTTTTATATAGGTCTAGGAATTTAGTTAATTTAATTCCTTTAGCTTTATAAGCTAATCTATATTTTAAATAATATTCTTTAAGAGCGTATTCTTCGTAGCCTATAGGAAGATCGATATATACTTCGCTATTTATATTAGTATATATAAAGGCATTTATTATATTTATTTATAAGGCTTTAAATTTATAGATAATAGCTAAAATAAGTAGAATTCTAATAGATTTAGGTCTAGCTATAGTTAAGAAGGTATTTAGGAAATCTAAGCTATAGATCTACTTAAATCTCTATATTATAAAACGGGCTTTATATTTTATTATATTATTTTAACTATTCTTCTTAATAGTATAGACCTAGCGGCCTCCTATAGCCTCCCTATCCTTAAGGAGGTAGGAAAATTCCTAAGTTTTATATTTAATTAGTAGGATTATTTCCCTAATTATAGCTTCTTTTTAAAATACTACTTTAGGGCTATTTATTACCTATTTATAAGTCTTTAGAATTTTTAGATCTTAATTTTCTATACTTACTAGAATTAACTCTCTATAATTATAGTTTAAAAATAAATTAACGTTAAGGTATTTAATATAGTTAGAATTAAACCCTTCTAGCTTCTTAAGTAATTCTACTACTATCTTATTAATAGTTAAAATAGGATTATTATATAAAACTCTTTTTTTATAAAGGGTAAGGGACTTTTATTTCTAGGTTCTTTAGTAGCTTTTATTATAAGGATATAGCTTTCTAGCTTATCTTTATTTAGATTAAAATTAAAATCAAAGGTATTATTATTACTAGAAATTTCTAGATTTTCTATAAATTTATTTTCTAGTATAGTAATTTCTCTAAAGATAGTAATCTTTCTCTTAGAAAATTCTTAGATTTTATATATATTTTCTAAATAGCCTACTATTATTCTATTAAAAGCTCTATTATATAGCTTATCTTTATAGTCTTTATTTATATAATATATAAGGCTTTTAAAGGTCTTAATTTTATTTAAGGTCTTAAAAGGTAGTATTATACTATCCCTCTTTTTTATAGGACTTTTAAATCCTACTATAGAATATAGTAATCTATTATATAAATAGGTAGCTATTAAAACAGCTTCTCCTTATAAGTATTTAAGAAGTATAGTAGTAAATAAAAGTTCTTATACTTTTTCTAATATAGTACGATTTATTATTTTAATTCTACTATAAGATTCTAGCGTCCTAGGAGGACTAGAATTAAAGGTAATTCCTTCCTTTTTATAGTAAAGCTTTATTTTATATATAAATTCTTTAGTATTATTAGAAAATACTTCTTTAATCCTAGTATTTTTAGGGTTATTTTCTACTTTATTTTTAAACTCTAGGAACCTATTTAAAGCTTCCCCCTTTTTTCGAAGAAGGTTTATTTCTAGATATTAGGTTCCTATATCTAGGAAAGAAATATAATAGTAATATTTATTATAAGTAAGTACTTTAATTAGCCCTTAAATATCTAATACTATTTTTCTAAATAAAAATATAACTTATATAAAGGTTATTTATTAACCTTATTCGTTGCTTTAGCTTTAATATATATTTCGCACTACCTTATTTTATTTTCCTTTTTTAGAAGTATTTTTATATCCTTATTATATCTTTTTAATATTTCTAAAATAGCCCTACTATTTATATACCTTAAGCGTAAGTACTAAGTATAAAAATCTATATCCTTTACCTTTAAAAATATAATAAGGATTAATTAGCTTTCTAATAAAGGTTCTATAGGAATATAATATAATTTATTTCTAAGAAATCCTTTAGTAAGGACCTTAGCTTTATTATCTAATAAAAGGACTTTATTTCCTCCTATTAAGGCATAGGTATTATTAAAATAAGATTAAGATAGTATATTTACCCTTAATTTAGGTATATAAAAGTACTCTTAAAGGATATACCTTTTACTATTATATAGGAACTTAAATACTAAATCCCCCTTTCCTTTTACTAATATAAAGGAAGCTTTTCCTTAGTAAACCTTAGACTTAATTTCTTTATAGTTAATAAGGAAATTCTTATTTAATACTATATACTTAGTAGCTCTGGTATTATAAATAAAATTAAAGATCCTTTTATTCTTATAACTAGGAAATCCTTCTTTTCTTACCTTTAAGACTAATTCCTTTATTCTTAGAATTAAGGCTTTTAAAGGTCCTAAAAGAGAGTCTTTATTAGCGTTTACTATAGGGGTATTTATAGAGGTTAAAATTACCTTTAAATCCTTATAGACCTATCTAAGGCCTAACCCTTATATATATATCTAAGGTCGATATCTAGGTCTATATTTTCTTCTTATAAAGCTATATTTAAGACCTTATTACTATTATCTAAATCGGAATCTAGCTTAGTAATTCGAGCCTTTCTTCTTTTATTAGTAGTAGAAATACTACTAAAAGGGGATTTCTTCCTAAAAAGAGAAAAAGAAGAAAAAGAAGATTTTCTCTTCTTAGAAATTCGAGTCCTATCGTCCTTTTTTCCTTTATTTAAAACCTAATAAGTAGGAGCCTTATTTAGGTATAATTTATAGTAATTTACTATAAAATGCCCTGGTTTTTTATATTCCTTTAATAAGGAGTATCTATAAAAATTCTATACGATTTCTAAGGCTTCCTTTATATTAAGAAGGTTTTCTCTAAAGATTTATCTATATCTATTATTCTTTTAACTTCGTTTAAAAGACTAGCTATAAAGGATTCGAGGGTAAATACTATAGAATTATACCTAAGGCTCTACGTAATATTTATAATATAGCTTTTAAATTCCTTATTAATATAATTAAGAATCTATACTATAAGGATAACCTTTAGAATTTCTATATTACGGGATTTTAAATCCTTATAGATTTTCTTTACCTTATAAAGGTATTTCTCTAAATTAAAGCTTAAGAGACTAAGATTAAAGAGCTGCTTTATAAGTAAATAATTCGACGAGAAATTTAATAGATTATATAGCTTTATAAGCTTATCCTAAGTAGCTTTAGTATTTATTAAATGCTTAATTTATATTAAAGGGCTATCTTTAACTTAAAGAAAAATCTAAGATAAAGCTTCTATAGTCTTTATATAGTTTTCTTACTTTAATATAACGATAAGCTTTTCCTTAGTAAGGATAGCTCTTATCCTTAAAGTCTAAAAAGTATAATTTAAATTTACTTTAAGTCTAGAGAATTTATATTCTTTTTATCTACTTATTTTATATAAATTTAGTATTATTTCGTTTATAGGGATCGAGAAGTCTAAGTAGGAGTTTAAGAGCGTAGAAAGGTTAATAAAGTCGTTAAGGGGATTTTCGAAAGGAATTTTAATCGGGTATTAAAATAAGGAAATTTTAAAGGTATAAGTTAATTTCCTAGCTTAAAAGGAGTAAGCCGGGCTTATAACCTCTTAAGGTATATAAGTAAAAGCGGAATTTTAAGAAATTAAGGAATTATATAAGACTATATAATAGAGGGGAAGGAAGGGTATAAGGTAGGTTTTTTAATGGAATTTATTAGTATTATTGTCGCGAAGCGTGGCCTGATTTCGCAGTTCTCGGAGATATCCCTTAGCAAGAGGGTCTAAGGAAGCTAAAAAACACCCGGTGTGGAAGAAGGAAGAAGGAGCTGAAAAGAGGTGCAGAAAGGAGGGTGGGGGCATGAGGGGAAGCAGAAGTGGCGATGGCTTCCTATAGAGGTGGCGAGAGATAAGACGGATGTGCCGGCAACGGCTGGAAAGGAGGGGAAAAACCGGCAAAAAGCTCGGTAGTCGAAAGGACATTAGTGGCTTCTTTAAGCAGGATCTTCTTTGTTAATTGAGATGCTAGAAGGGTATAAAGAGGGGCGTTAGATAGAGGAAAGAAGGACAATCAAGAAAATACAACAATCACTCCCCTACCTTTATTGCTGCCCCCGCAAGAATCAAATCCCTCTGCCCTGCCTGTCCGACCCCTTACTTCCAATTTCACCTTCGTGCATTTTTATGCACTTCTCGCATCTCTCTTCGCGAGAGTTATGAGCCCGGGAGGAATAGTATTCCTGTACCTTCCGGCTGCTGCAAAAGGCACCTTTCTTGCACCCCTCGTGGCTTCCTTTTACCCCTCTTACTAGAAAAGCCGATTTTTAACCGACTTTTCTGCCCCCCCCTCTTCCGCAACGATATCGAAAAACGACTCTGCCACCCCTACGGTCCGTAGGACGATTCTTGCAGAGCCCTAAGATTGGGATAAATGGGTAAAGGAGCTACGGGCTCGTGTGGACAGAACCATCCACAATTTGGTCTTCTCTGACAAGCAGGACCCTCTCGAGCCCCCTCTTCGTCCTAGGGCAACGGATTTTGCAGAGGGAGCTACCCTCTTCTCCGAGCTAACCTCTGCATAATAGAGAGCTTTTTCTGCTGCCTTAGGTGACTACGAGAGTCACCGTAAAGAATACCTTTACGAGACGAAGTTGCTAACTGCTGCACGCACGGCGATAACGGAATCCGTTAGTGCCGCAAAGCTAATTACTCTTCGAGAAGAAGAGACTCCTAGGCAGTGGCTTTTAAAGCTCGAGACCTCGACAGCTCCCTCGAGGGGCCATATAACTAACCGTATTAGGAAGACCTATACGGCCCACCTAGGAGCCTTTTTTGCTAGGAACCTGCTAGCTTCTTCGTGGCTAGCTAAGTAGGAAGAAATCCTCGAGGAAGCTAATCAATACTTCCTTACAGAAGCTCTTTCTGGCCAGTGGCTACGGGATATATCTCTGCTAATAAAGCCTATTAGTGACGGTTACTCGACTATCTTTCGAGAAGCTAGCCGGGAACTAGACGAAGAGGCTGCCAGAGTACAACAGCAAGCAGTCTTATTCCTTCGTGGCCAGCACTCGACCCAGACGGCTCGACCTGCTGCCCCTGCAGCTGCTGCAGCCCCACACCGTCATCAACGGCTGCCCTAGGCCCGGCCCCGGCTCCGCCTCTTGCTCCGGGCCCGGCCCCGGTCCCGTCAGTCAGACCGGCCCGACTAGTCCCCCAATGGACCTTTCAGTCCGTTAGTCGAAAAATCAGGGAACTAGTCGAAATCGAACCTCTTCGTCAAAATCAGCAACAAGGGGTAAAAAGGGGGGGTTTTCAAGCAGACCTTCCGGACCGGGACGAGGATTCCTCGAAGAGACAACGTACGAGAAGGAATCGACCTACCTGCCAAGCATGCAAAAAGCCCCATCGGCTGGAAGACTGCTGGCAGGTCTTCGAGGAAAACCGACCCGAAGGAATCAACCCTTCAAAGAGGCTACGAGAAATAGTACAACAGTCTCTTAAGGAGGACCCCTCGTTGCAGAAGAAGATAGACGAGATTCGGGTTGCTAAGAAATAGTAACTAACGCCGCTGCCCCTATTCGAGCCGCAAATTCGAGGAAAAATCGTTGGTATAGCAAATCCGGCCTTTGTCTTCCCTACGGATCAACAAGGCCAAGACCAACCGTTAGAGCCCTCCGATTATCCCCTACAAAAATCAGCTATCCTTGACTCTGGTGCTTCCCTCGACATCTGCAATACACTCTCACGATTCCGGTCCTTTAAGAAGGCACGGAGGGAATACCTTATTGCCGGGGAATTAACCGTACGGATAGAGGGATACGGAAGGGTGAATTTCACGATGAAATTACCTAACGGATCTATACGAATTCTTCGAAGAAAAAGGGTAGCTTTTTGCCCTCGATTTTCAACGAGCCTGATTTCCTTCCGCCTTCTTCGAAAGGAAGGAATCTTCTAGGATACGACGTCTGAGCCTACGAGGCTAGTCTAGAAGAATCAGACTATTAGGCTTATCGAGGAAAAATTCGGTTAATTTATTCTCGAATTCCGACCTATCCTTAGGAAGGAACCTCTCGAGAAGTCAGCTTTCCCTGCTAGGAGGAATAGGTCTACCACAAAGGACCCTCTTCTAGCAGCCCAAGGAGACGGCATTCTTTGGCACGCACGACTAAGTCACCTAGGCCCCTTAGCTTTATATAAGCTAGGACAACAACAGGGCGTACGAATAAGGGGACCAAAGACCGTCGAATGCGAATACTGCGGCCAAGGGAAGACCAGGAGACGAATTTCCAGACGGACCCCAATACGGCCGGACCAGCCGTGTGAGGAAATTTAGGTCGATTGGACCGACGTCTCTAGGGATTAGGAAAGCTTCGTCAGAGTGATGTTTTTCACAGACGCTTTTTCAGGGATGGTTTTCCCCTATTTCTTACGGACCTACCTAAGCAAGCATAACTGGTCTGCCCTCCGGGACTTCGTTAACTGGATGAATTCCCACTTTGGCTATAAGGTAAAGAAGATACGGTCTGACGGAGAGCTATTTACGAAAAATATCTTAAAGTGGCTTCGAAAAAGGGGCATTTTACCCCTCCCGTTAGCACCGAATACCCAGGCCTAGAACGGAGGGGCAGAAAGATCAGGGGGTGCTGTGATAGAAAGGGCCCGTACGATGAGACTTGCTGCGAGGCTTCCCTACGACCTTTGGAGGGAAGTCGTTGAGACCGCCTGTTACCTTCGGAACCGGACCCCGAGGGACCCTAAGGACCCTAGGGAACTAAACCAAGGAACAGACTGGAAATCCCCCCTCGAGCTCTTTACGAAGAAAAGGGCCTCGCTAGCCTACCTTCGTGCCTACGGCTGCAAGGCATACGCAATGACTGCCGATGCACAGCTAAAAAGGAAGAAGAAAAGAAAGCTTGATCCTAGAGCCTTTGTTGGTTACCTCGTTGGTTATAATTCTACGAATATCTTCCGGATCTAGATTCCTCTTCTACGGAAGGTTATTTCGACTAGGGATGTGATTTTCGACGAATCTAGCTTCTTCGACGGAAAGAGGGATCAACAGCCCCTCTTACTCTCACAACGTTAGCTAATTCAGAAGATCCAAATCCCCCCTTCCCAATAGTCTTAAGAAGAGGCCCTAGACGAGGAAACGGAAGAAGAAACCGACGTCGAAGCAGTAGAGGATAACGCCGACTTCGAGGAAGAAGAAGAAGAGGAAGCTGCTAGATCAGATGATCTAGACGAAGAAGGAGACTATAGGAAAGCGGTAGAGCTGGAATACGCCTGCCTACCTACGCCTCCTCTTACGGAAGAAGAAGATCTAGAAGCAGCTTTCTTAGTCAGTCTTCCCGTCTCGACCCCTAAGGGGGTGGGAAAGGCACCTCTCTCGAAGGATTACCCGGCTGCCTTTTTATCCCTGCTTCGAGAAGCAAAGGAAGGTATAGGGCCCGATACGAAAGAAGACTAGTTTCTCCCCTATTTCGATCGTTTTTCCGACTTCTACCTAACACCAATAGAAGACGGTTCCTACGGAGCGTTCACAGCAGGCCGGCTTTTCAAGCCAGTATCAGCAAGGAAGGTACATAAAAGAGACCTCCCGGACCCACCAGCAAACCAGAAGCAGCTAGAAAGACACCCCTTTAGAGACTAGTTTTTCCAGGCCCAGAAAGACCACCTAGCCTCATACGAAGAAATGGGGTCTTTCGAAGAGGTCCTTAAGGAAAAGGCAAGAGGAAAACAGGTCCTTAGCTGCAAGTGGGTCTTTATCTATAAGACTGATAAACACGGCTTCCTTTAAAAGTGCAAGGCCCGGCTAGTTGTCTATGGGAATCAACAGGAAAAAGGGGATTTACCTACTAGGGCAACCACCCTAGCTAGGATGTCTTTTCGGACCCTTATAGCTATAGCAGCAGAATTTAACCTCGAACTCGATTAGATAGATGTAGTCAACGCCTTTGTTAACTGCCCACTCGAGGAAGAAGAAGTTATCTACATGCGCCTTCCACCAGGCTTCTAATAGCTAGGAAAGGTTCTACGGCTTAGGAAAGCTCTATACGGACTACGAAGATCACCCCTTCTTTGGCAACAGCATTTAACAGGTTCCCTCGAAGCCCTAGGCTTTAAGAAAGTCCCTTAGGAACCGTGTATAATGCAGAAGGGTAAAATCACGGTCTTCTTCTACGTCGACGACATTATCTGGGCCTACCCGAAAGAGGAAGAGGCTGATGCTAGGGAGGCTATACGAGGCCTGCAACAAAGGTATAAGATGACTAGGCTAGGGGAGCTAAAGTGGTTCCTAGGGATACGAATCCTTAGGAATAGGTCCTAACGGACAATCTAGCTTACCTAAGACGCCTATATCGACAAGGTCGCTTATAAATTCCTCCCTAATTCCCTCGATAAGAAGCTTCCCTCTACGCCTATGTTAGACGAAGAGCTTTTGCCTAATCCGTCCTTTTAAGCTAGGGAGCAAGAGAAACACTAATATTAATAGAAGGTGGGCTCCCTGCTTTTTTCAGCTATTTCTACTAGACCGGATATCTCTTTTACGGTCTCCTAGCTAGCTAGGCACAACCAGAATCCTAGCCCTAGGCATTAAGAAGTAGCAGACACAGCTATCCTTTATCTCTATTTAACGAGATCATATAGTCTGCGCCTAGGAGGGCAGGGAAGGAATCAAGCTGCCGAAATCTTCCTCTATTCGAGCGATTCGTCCTTTGCGGACAATTCCTTAGACAGAAAGAGCTTATAGGGGTATATTATGTCCCTTTTTAGAGGAACCATTGCTTAGAGAGCTTCGAAGCAGGCTACCGTTATAACTTCTAGTACGGAGGCAGAGCTACTAGCTCTTTTAGAAGCGTTAAAAGAAGCGATTTTCCTTAGCCGGCTACTAATATCGTTACGACTGTAAATTCCGTCCCCGTTAGCTATAGAATGCGATAACACGTAGACTATACGAATTCTTACGGAGGAAAACAGCAAGCTATCGACCCGGCTACGGCATATCGATATCCACTAGTATTAGTTACGCTAAGAGGTCTAAAGGGGACGTATTTCCGTCCGTTGGGTTCTAACGGCATCGATAAAAGCCGACGGTCTTACGAAGCCCCTGCCGAAGCAGAAGCTGGCTGTCTTTTTACAGTAAATAGGGCTAGAAGACGTTCGAGAAAAGCTGTCCTTAGAGGCCCGCCTTAAGAGTCTACGAGAGGAGCTAATAGCACGTACGAGAAGGTGACGTCTGCAGCCGAAGAAAAGGAAGAGGTTTTTCCCTTTAGAGGGCCCCCCTATTTTAATTAGGTTTTTTCCCTTCTAAGAAGGCCCCCCTTTCTTATAGGACTTTCCCCTCTTTAGGCCCCTTTTCCTTAAGTAGGTCTAAAGAGCCCAGGGACCAAAGGGCCCCTGCTCTCGAGTAAAGGAGAAGTGCAGAGCTAAGAACCTCCTCTATACGCTCACTAGCCTGAAGCCGTATTAGCTATGCCCTTACTATTAGGGCAGGCCATAGCTAAGGGGTGTGTCGAAGCGTGGCCTGATTTCGCAGTTCTCGGAGATATCCTTAGCAAGAGGGTCTAAGGAAGCTGAAAAACACCGGTGTGGAAGAAGGAAGAAGGAGCTAAAGAGGTGCAGAAAGGAGGGTGGGGCATGAGGGGAAGCAGAAGTAGCGATGGCTTCCTATAGAGGTGGCGAGAGATAAGACGGATGTGCGGCAACGGCTGGAAAGGAGGAAAAACCGGCAAAAGCTCGGTAGTCGAAAGGACATTAGTGGCTTCTTTAAGCAGGATCTTCTTTGTTAATTGAGATGCTAGAAGGGTATAAAGAGGGCGTTGGATAGAGGAAAGAAGGACAATCAAGGAAATACAACAATCACTCCCCTACCTTTATTGCTGCCCCCGCAAGAATCAAATCCCTCTGCCCTGCCTGTCCGACCCCTTACTTCTAATTTCACCTTCGTGCATTTTTATGCACTTCTCGTATCTCTCTTCGCGAGAATTATATTAGTATATAGAAGAGGTATTAAAGTTAATAATTCTATCTCTATCTACTAGCAGATATACTATCTTATATAGATAATTATAGCTAAATAGAAGAACCTTTCGGGACTAGATTTAGGCTACTATATAGCTATAAGACTAAGGAATTTAGTAATACCTTAAGTATATTAAGAAGTATCTTAGTTCTACTAATATTTATATTTAAAGGAGGTTAGTTATACCGGTATTCTTAAGAGGTCTTAGCTAGTATTCTAAGCTAGGTCTATTTCTTCGAATTCCGATTATATAATAACTAGTAAACCGTTTAATATATAATAATATATAAAATAACGAGCGATTCTTATACTATAATATAGGGTTTTATCTATAATTAATATACTACTTATTAGCTTATATAATCGGGAGAGTATATTATAGCTGCCTTAGTTATAGTAGGAACACCGTTCCTTATATTAAGGGACTAGAAAACGTTATTAAAAAGTCTCTTAAAGAGGACCCCTTATTATAGAAGAAGATAGATAAGATTTAGGTTACTAAAAAATAGTAACTAATAACGCCGCTACCTTTATATAAGCTATAAAATTAAGAAAAAGTCGTTAGTATAGTAAATCTAGTATTTATCTTCCCTATAGATTAATAAGGCTAAGACTAACTATTAGAGCTATTTAATTATCCCCTATAAAAATTAGCTCTCTTTAACTTTAGTACTTCCCTTAATATCTATAATATTATTACGGAGTAGGCAGAGGCGTGCGCGTAGGTGCCGTCCGTAGGATAATGTTAACAAGCTATGCAGAGCTCTCCTATACGCGGCTAACCCGTATATATACGTGCGGGATCCGGCCCTCCGCACGTAACTACACGGCTTAGGCCGTAGCCTAAGCCTATAACCTATAATAGTTAAAGACTCTTATATAATGCCCTCCCTCGAGCGCGGCGCGGCGTTGCCCTATTAACGGCTTCCGCACTATAGGGCCCGTGCCGCTAGCTCTACCCTGCCCTTTTCCGTTAATCGTGCTGGCCCTACTAGCCCTATTATCCCCGCGCCTATTAGCCCGGGCAGCCGGAACCGGGCTCTATACTTATCGGCCGGCTGGCCGTTTAAATAGGGGCGCAACCTATTATATGCGCCCCTAGGTAGCCGGCGGCCGGCCCGGACCTACGTAAGCCTTAGGTTGCCCGTCCCCTCGGCCTTAGGCAGCCTCTTCTACCTAGGGGTATATAAGGCGGCATCCCCCCCTTCCTCCTTCCTTTCCTTCTCCTCCTTCTTTAACCGTAGCAGTAGCAGCAATAGGTAAGTTCCGCTCTACCCGGGGCGTTAGTTCGTTCCTAGCTATGCGGGCCGCTTTATTAACGTGTGCTCGCAGTAATAGCCGCAGCAGCAATAATAGCCCTAATAACAATAACTTTAACTAGTAAGTTCTCCGCCCTATAGAGCGGGAGGCCGTAATTCGTAATGCTAACTTCCGCGATAGACATATCTGCCTCCCCCTCCCCCGCTTCCTCCTTCTCGGAGCGTGCGGAGTCGTTCGTCGACGCCGTGCTAGGCACGGCCGACGACGGCTCCGCCGCTGCCGCTGCTCCTGCCCGCGCCCCCGCTCCCGCCCGCGCCCCCGCGACCGCGCCTACCGCCGCCGCCTCTGCCTCTGCTGCGCTGGCCGCCCTTACGTCGCCCTTCCGGGTAACGACGCCGTCCCCGCCGCCGGCCGTGACGCCCGGCCCCTCTGCCCCCGCCTCCGCCACTGCCACCCCCGTAAGTCCGCTGCCTAGCGAGCGTAGTGGCTATTTTCCGCTAACTTCTCAAAGCATAAACGCTAAGTGCAGGCCGGAGCCGCCCGCGCGGCCCCCTATATGCGGTGCGCGTCGCAGGAGCTCCCCTGCGCCGACTAAGTCGGGCGCCGCCGTGGCGGTAGTTGTTACTAGTGCGCGCGTGCCGGCCGCGCCTATAAGGCGGCGCCTCCCGTCCTGCTCGCTGCGGCGTCGGCTTAAAAGGCCGGCGCGCATGGGTAGGCACGGGGGGCTGCTAAGAATCGCCTTACCGCCGCCGCCGCCGCCTACCGCAATCTCCGCGCCCTCGAGCGCTAGGGCCTCGTCCCTAAGTAGGTTCCTCTTATCTAGCTCTTCTGCTTCCGCTGCTAACTCTCCCGGCACTAGGGACACTGCCTCCGTCGCCCTATCGGCGGTCCCCTTAGCCGTGCCCGCCCCCCCCCCCCCCCCCGCTGCTGGCCGGGCCCCCCCCGCCCCCGGAGCCCCCGGAGCCGCCGCTGCCGCCGACTAGCTCGCGGGCCTAGAGGGCCGCCTAAGCGCCCTAGAGAGCGCCGCCGCCGCTAATAAGGTAGAGGAGGACGACGAGGATAAGGATAAGGACGACGATAAGGATAAAGAGTAGGTCTAGGTAGTCTAGGGGCTCTGCCCTAAAATAAACGCTATTTTTATCTCTGCTTATATAATTACGCTCGCGTTATTATAACTACCTACTCCGCTTTACTTACTTCGTAGTCTTAGCCCGGGCTACTATCGGTGGTCCGCTAGTCCGTCGTTCTCGTCTACCGTTCTAAATAGGGCTTTAAACTTATCGAGGGCTGCGGTTCCCGTAAACTTATATATAGGTTCCTACGTAGGGTCGAGATACCCGCGCTACTTAACGAGGACCTCCTAGCGTTTCCCCCTACCGACCTTTTTCTAGCGCGCGGCCCGTATCTCTTCGACCTCGAACTCGTCTTCTCCCTCTACCTCGATTATAGGCGGTTAGGCGTCCGCTGCTTCTTATCCAGGCAGCGGGTCGGAGGAGGCTCTACGAAGGAGGTCTACGTTAATCTTATTATAGACCCCCGTTAGGAGACTATCGAGCTCTATAACCTATAGGCTAATAACCTTCCGTACCGTAAACTTCGCGTATAGCTAGTTAAGCTTCTTCTTTAATCGTGCCGACCTATAGTTACGGAGGTCTAGCTATACCTTATCTCCTACCGCGAACCTATCTACTAGGGCCCTAGTCTTATTAGCGTACTACTCTTAATCTTACGCCGCGGCGGCTATCGCGGATTAGCAATAATCCGTGGTCTCCTATAGCTTTTATACGAACGCGGAGGCGCGGCCCTCCGGTAACGAATTGCTATGCTGCTCCGCTACTACGTCTACGGTAAAGGGAACTAGTAAGGGTAGTTTAAAGCTATACGTTATAAAGAAAGGGGCTATCCTAATAGAGGTATATAGTCTACTATTTAACGTAAGTTAGGCCGCGGGGAGCCATCGGTCTTAGTCTACTTAGTTACGGGCTACGATAGCCTATAGGTAAGCCTACGCCTCTTAGTTAACCCTCTCGGGCCCTCCGTCGGTCTATAGGTAATATGCCGTGCTAAGCAGCTATATAATCTAAAGTAGCTAGTATAGGTGCTACTAAAAGCGGCTAGTCTAATTCGATCCCCTATCGCTTATAATAGAGGCTAGCTAGCTATACGAGCGGGCCTAGCACTATAAGAAGCGCTCTACGTAAGACTCTATATCTATAGACGGCATTAGCTCTAATACTATAGACTTACTAAGTCGGTCCTTAATTACCTATATATAGCGGTTGCCGCCCTCTATAAGTAGGAGGTCCGTTATAAAGTCTATCTATATATACGTATAGAACCGGTCGGGTACTAGAAGCTGCTTAAGCAGCCCTTTAAGCTACGCCCTCTAGATCTTCGTACGGCTATAGATATCGTAGTTACGGAGGAAGCGATAAACGTAGTGCTATAGGAGGGGCCAGTAAAAGTCCCTCGCAAGGCCTGCTACTATGCCCTGTCTGCCTAGGTAACCTACGACGCTAAAGTTATAGATAAGTTAGACTAGCCTCCCTTAGAGCTCGTTCTATTTATCTAGCTCCGGCGGTCCCTCCTTCTCCTTAGCTTCCGTGGTATATAGTGCGCCCGGTACCTATAGTCTCCCCCGCTAGCGTAGATGCCCCCGTAGGTCGATATAGCAGTCGGCCACCTATACCTTTAGCTTTAGCTTCGGATCTAAGCGTCGAGCGCCGGACTTAACGGCGCGGCGCACGCCCTCGTAGGTGCGGTCTAGAGCCGCTATCCTATCCTATAAGCGTTAAAGGGCCTTATCTTAGAACACTCTCGCCGCGCGCGCCCCTAGGCCGGTCTATCCCTCCTCGCCGGACCGAGGCAAGGGCGCGGGGGGAAGCTTATTCGCTAATACCGCGTCTTCCTCTACTAGGGAAGCTCCTATATAAGTCCGTAGTACTTCCTATAGGATAAGCTATAGATCCCGGGCCTCGATATCCGCTCCCGTCGGCCGCTCTTAATCCCTCTAGGAAAGCGCGTCTAGGACCGCGAAGTCCCGCCTAGGGCGGTACTTAATCGAGAAGTTAAAGCGTAAGAGATACTCCGCCTAGCGGGCTTACCGCTCCGAGAGGTGCTAGCGAGTTATAAAGTACTCGAGGTTCCTATAGTCTATAAGAACCTCGAAGCTCTTATAGCTCTAGAGCTCCGCTTACTATTGCTTAAGGTAGCTAATAATCGCTAGTATCTCCTTATCGTAAATAGCGTAATTCCGCTCTACTAAGGTTAGCTTACGGGAGTAGAACGCTACCGGTTGCTTCCGCCCGTTTACCTCCTAAGAGAGCGTTCCTCTAAGTGCCTAGCCGCTATAGTCCGCTTTAACTAACGTAGACCGGTCGAAGTCCTACTAGAGCAGTACCGGGGCTTAAGAGAATAGGTCCTTAAGTATACGGAACGCTCCTTCTTATACGGGCCCCTAGCGAAAGGCGGTCTACTTCCCGGTAATCTCGTTTAGGGGCATTATAATATAGGAGAAGCCCCTAATAAATATCCTATAATAGTTCGCGAACCTAAGGAAGCTCCGTACGCTTATCTACGTAGTTAGGGCAGCCTAGTCCCGAATCGCCTAGATCTTTACGGGGTCCGCCTATATGCCTACGCCTACGTAGATAATAAAGCCTAGGTACTTAACCCTCTTAACCCTAAATTCGCACTTATCCGGGTCGAGGTAGAGCTTATAAAGTTAGAGGCGCTCTAGGACCCTCCGTACTTTCCGTATATAGTCCTCGTAGGAGCCGCTTATATAGATAAGGATATTATCTATATATATAGAGGCGAACTTATCGAGGAAGTCCTAAAGCACGTTATTAATATAACGCTAGAAGGTAGCGGGCGCTCCTAAGAGGCCGAAGAGCGTTATAAGCTACTCGAATAAGCCGTAGCGTATACGGAACGCCGTCTTCTACTCGTTACCCTCCGAGATCCGTACCTTATAAAACGCTTATTTTATATCTAGCTTCGTAAACTACTTCGCCTTCGAAAGGTTATAGAGCGTATCCGAGATTAAGGGCAAGGGGTAGCGGTCTAGCCTCGTAATTGCGTTTAGGGCCCTATAGTCGTAATAGAACTATATCCCGCCCCTTAGTTTACGCACGAATAGGACCGGCGCTCCTACTTCGGAGCTACTTACTTAAATAAAACCCTTATCTAAGAGGTCCCTTAGCGTCTTCTTTAGCACTAGTAGCTCCGCGTATAATATACTATATAGCGGTCTAAACGGTGCGGGCAGTTCCTGCCCCTTTTTATCGGTACGGAGTACGATCCTATAGTCTACCCTCGGCTTATACGGGTTAAGCTTATCCGCTTCCTAGGACTCGAATAGCGGTAGGAGGTCGTAAAAGCGCTCCGGTATCTATTACCGTAGCTTAGAGGGCGACTTCGGCTTCTTCGTCTAGAGGGCCTTATCGATGTCCGCTAGGCTAACTACGTAGACCGCTGCGTTAGCCGCTGCCCGGCCTTGCCCCCGCTCTACCCGTCGCACGGTTCCTACGAAGATAGAGGCAAGGACTTCTTATACCGAGTATAAAGCTCGCACGCCTAGTCCTACGCCTACGGAACCGTCGTCGTAGCGGACCTACCGTTATATAGGCCTAAACTATAGCTTCCTTTAATATAGAACCGAGTATAACTCTATATATAATAACTAGGGTTTCCTAAGGATTAAGGGAAACTCTAGTTAAGGGATTATATAGGCTACGATAAGCTTATAGCAACCGTCGACCTTTATAGCTAGCTATATAATGCCCTTAATTACCGCACCCTCTATCGCGCCTAAGGCGCCCTTTACTCGCCTTAGGGCGATCTTTTCTACTAGCACTTATATCTCTCGCGTAAGCGCCTCGTTAACTACGGCGTAGCACTAGCAGCCCTCGTCTATAAGGGCGGCAACGGGTAAGGAGTTATTAATTATAACCTATATTAAAGTAGGCTCCTCTTCTATATAGGCGGATAATTCTTCCTTCTCCTTTACTAGTGCTAGTAATTAGGGCTCCGGAGCCCGTCTTTGCTCTAGAGCTATTCTTTTTCCTCCGGGCCTAGGGGGGCGGAGTCCTCCTTATCGTCTAAGGCGAGGAGCGGTTCTATCTTCGCTACTTAAACCGCTACGGGCCGCTTAGCTAAAAGGAAGGGGCATTTTAATATAAAGTGCGTAGATGCTCCGCAACGTAGGCAGCGGCCGTTAGCCTTCCTCTTCCCGATTTCCTCGCTCGTTACCTACTTCGCCCGCTGCTTAGAGTGCGGGGCGGTATAGGGGGTAGTCGACGGCGTCTTCTTGCCGCGTCTAGCCCGGTCCGTGCGGGTAGCCGATATTAGGGTATCCCCGTCCGTGTCGATAGCCGGTTATTTATCTTACGGAGGGGCGGTGATCCCGTCGCCGCTATACGGCGTGCGCTTATAGAGCTTCTAGAAACGCGGCGTCTGCTCGTAGCCCTAAGCTACCTTTATTAACCGGCTTATGTACTCGCTATAGTTAGTAGGCATAATTATAGGGATAAGTAGCTCCCGTAGGGCCGGCGTAATCGAATTCTATAGCTATATAAGCTTTATGCTATCTTCCTATACCGTAGTCCCCGCTGCCCGTAAGAGCGTCTCTTCGAAATTAGGAAGGAATTCGCTAAAGGTTTATCCGTCTCTCTACTTAAGGGTCCGCAGCCTATCTTACGCCTTCTCCCGCTCCTGCACGTTGCCGAACGTATATATAAGGTGTTAGAAGAAGTCTTATAGGTCGCGTCTGCCCCTAGGGCCGCCCTTATCCTAGAATCCGGAGATCCGCCGTATCTAGGGCTCCGGCAGCGTATAGAGGAGCGAATACCACGCTATATCGCAATAGCTATTTAGGCCCTATTTCTCGTCGGTTATAAACTTCGTCTATAGCCGGCTAAGGAAGAAGTAAAAGGACTCCGGCTTGCTATCCTAAGTCGGCTAAGGGAGCGGCTTCCTCGTCGGTAGTGTCGCCGCCGTAACCGGCGTTACGGAGGCCGTAGGGGTTAAAGCCGGTCTCGTAGACGGCTCCCCTAGTGCAGCGAGAACCTCGTCCTTCTCGCTAGCCGTCGCGCTTCTAATCGCTTCTAGGATAGCTGCGATACTTCCTGTCCGTCTAGGGAGGGGTAAAGTGCTTCCTCGAGGGGGAGGCGCCTTCTCCGGAGAGATATCTATTAGATCTATTAATTAATAGCTTATACTATCACGGAGTAGGCAGAGGCGTGCGCGTAGGTGCCGTCCGTAGGATGATATTAATAAGCTATATAGAGCTCTCCTATACGCGGCTAACCCATATATATACGTACGGGATCCGGCCCTCCGCATATAACTATACGGCTTAGGCCGTAGCCTAAGCCTATAACCTATAATAGTTAAAGACTCTTATAAATATACTCTTATAATTCCGGTCTATTAAAAAGGTATAAAGGGAATACCTTATTACTAAGGAATTAACTATATAGATAGAGGGGTATAAAAGGGTGAATTTTATAATAAAATTACCTAATAGTTCTTTATAAATTCTTTAACGAAAAAGGGTAGCTTTTTACCCTTAATTTTTAACGAGCCTAATTTCCTTCCGCTTTCTTTAAAAGGAAGGAATCTTCTAGGATATAACGTCTAAGCCTATAAGGCTAGTCTAAATAAATTAGACTATTAAGCTTATTAAGGAAAATTTTAGTTAATTTATTCTTAAATTCTAACCTATTTATAGGAAGGAACTACTTAAGAAGTTAGCTTTCCTTACTTAAAGGAGGGTAGGTTTAAAAGATCCTCTTTTAATAGCCTAAGGAGACAGCCTTTTTTAGTACGTATAACTTAGTTACCTAGGCCCCCTAGCTTTATATAAGTAAGGCTAATAATAGGGTATATAAATAAAAGGCTTAAAGACTATTAAGTATAAATACTATAGCTAAGGGAAGACTAAGAGATAAATTTCTAGACGGACCCCTTTATAGCTAGACTAGCTATATAAGGAAGCTTAGGTCGATTAGACTAACGTCTCTAAGGATTAAGAAAGCTTTATTAAGCTAATATTTTCTATAGACGCTTTTTTAGGGATAGTTTTCCCTTATTTCTTATAGACCTACTTAAGTAAGTATAACTAGTTTACCCTCTAGGGCTTTATTAACTAAATAAAATCCTACTTTAGCTATAAGGTAAAGAAGATATAGTTTAATAAAGAGCTATTTATAAAGGATATCTTAAATTAGCTTTAAAAAAGGGGCATTTTACCCCTCCTATTAGCACCGAATACCTAGGCCTAGAACGGAGGGGTAGAAAGATTAAGGGGTACTATAATAGAAAGGGCCCGTACGATAAGACTTACTATAAAGCTTCCCTATAACCTTTAAAGGGAAGTCGTTAAGACCGCCTATTACCTTTAAAACCGGACCCTAAGGGACCCTAGGGGACTAAGGGATAATAAGGACCTAGAGACCCTTTTTAAGACCTAAGGAATAAACTAAAAATCTCTCCTTAAGCTCTTTACGAAGAAGAGGGCCTCGCTAGCTTATCTTTATACCTATAGCTATAAGGCATATAAAATAACTACTAATATATAGCTAAAAAGGAAGAAGAAAAGAAGGCTTAATCCTAGAGCCTTTATTAGTTACCTTATTAGTTATAATTCTATAAATATCTTTTAAATCTAGATTCCTCTTTTAAAGAAGGTTATTTCGACTAGGGATATAATTTTTAACGAATCTAGCTTTTTCGATAAAAAGAGGGATTAATAGCCCCTCTTACTCTTATAACGTTAGCTAATTTAAAAGATATAAATCCCCCCTTCTTAATAGTCTTAAGAAGAGGTCCTAGATAAGGAAATAAAAGAAGAAACTAACGTTAAAGTAGTTAAGGATAACGCCGACTTTAAAGAAGAGGAAGTTACTAGATTAGATAATCTAAATAAAGAAGGAGACTATAGGAAAGCGGTAGAGCTAGAATACGCCTACCTTCCTATGCCTCCTCTTATAGAATAAAAAGAAGATCTAAGAGTAGCTTTTTTAGTTAGTCTTCCCGTCTTAATTCTTAAGGGGGTAGGAAAGGCACCTCTCTTAAAGGATTACCTAGCTGCCTTTTTATCCCTACTTTAAGAAGTAAAGGAAGGTATAGGGCTTAATATAGTTCCTAAAGAAGACTAACTACTTTCTTATTTCGATTATTTTTCTAACTTCTATCTAACGCCTATAAAAGATAGTTCCTATAAAGCGTTTATAGTAAGCTAGCTTTTTAGACTACTATTAGCAAGGAAGGTATATAAAAGAGACCTCTTAGACTTAGGTACTAGTAAACTAAAAGTAGTAAGAAAGATACCCCTTTTAAGACTAGTTTTTTTAAGCCTAGAAAGACTACCTAGCTTTATATAAAGAGTTAGGGTCTTTTAAAGAGGTTCTTAAGGAAAATATAAGAGGAAAATAGGTCCTTAGCTATAGGTAGGTCTTTATCTATAAGACTAATAAATATAGCTTCCTTTAAAAGTATAAAGTCTAGCTAGTTATCTATAGGAACTAGTAGGAAAAAAGGGATCTTCTTACTAAGGCAACTACCTTAGTAAGGATATCTCTTTATACCCTTATAGCTATAGTAAAAGAATTCGACCTCGAACTTAATTAAATAGATATAGTTAACGCCTTTATTAACTACTTACTTAAGGAAAAAGAAGTTATTTATATATGCCTTCTACTAAGCTTTTAATAGCTAGGAAAGGTTCTATAGCTTAGGAAAGCTCTATATAGACTATAAATATTACCCTTTCTTTAGTAATAGTATTTAATAGGTTCCCTTAAAGCCCTAGGCTTTAAGAAAGTCCCTTAGGAACTATATATAATATAAAAAGGTAAAATTATAGTTTTCTTTTATATCGATAATATTATCTAGGCTTACTTAAAAGAGGAAGAAGTAATAGCTAGGGAGGCTATATAAGGCCTATAATAAAGGTATAAGATAACTAAGTTAAGGGAGCTAAAGTAGTTCCTAGGGATATAAATCCTTTAAAATAGGTCCTAATAGACTATTTAGCTTACCTAGAACGCCTATATTAATAAGGTCGCTTATAAATTCCTCCTTAATTCCCTTAATAAGAAGCTTCCCTCTATACCTATATTAAACGAAAAGCTTTTACTTAATCTATCCTTTTAAGCTAGGGAGTAAGAGAAATACTAATATTAATAGAAGGTAGGCTCCTTGCTTTTTTTTAGCTATTTCTACTAAACTAAATATCTCTTTTATAGTCTCTTAGCTAGCTAGGTATAACTAGAATCCTACCCCTAAGCATTAAGAAGTAGTAGATAGAGCTATCCTTTATCTTTATTTAATAAGATTATATAGTCTACGCTTAAGAGGGTAGGGAAGGAAACTAGCTACTAAAATCTTTCTTTATTTAAGCGATTTATTCTTTATAGATAATTCCTTAAATAAAAAGAGCTTATAAGGGTATATTATATCCCTTTTTAAAGGAACTATTACTTAAAGAGCTTTAAAGTAAGCTATTATTATAACTTTAAGTATAGAGGTAAAGCTATTAGCTCTTTTAAAAGCGTTAAAAGAAGCGATTTTCCTTAGCTAGCTACTTATTTCTTTATAACTATAAATTTTAACCCTATTATCTATAAAATATAATAATATATAAACTATATAAATTCTTATAGAAAATAGTAAGCTATTAACCTAGCTATAATATATCGATATCTACTAGTATTAGTTATACTAAAAAGGTCTAAAAGGGACTTATTTCGATCTATTAAGTTCTAATAGTATTAATAAAAGTAAATAGTCTTACGAAACCCTTACTAAAGTAAAAGCTAGCTATCTTTTTATAGTAAATTAAGCTAGAAGACGTCTATAAGAAGCTATCCTTAAAAGCCCGCCTTAAGAGTCTATAAAAGGAGCTAATAGCTTATATAAGAAGGTAATATCTATAGCTAAAGAAAAGAAAGAGGTCTTTCTTTTAGAGGGCCCCTTATTTAATTAGGTTTCTCCCTTTTAAGAAGGCCCCCTTTCTTATAGGACTTTCCCCTCTTTAGGCCCTTATTCCTTAAGTAGGTCTAAAAGAGCCTAAGGACCTAAAAGGGCCCTTACTTTCCTTAAGTAAAGGAATAAGTATAGAGCTAAGAACCTCTTTTATATACTTACTAACCTAAAGCTATATTAGCTATGCCCTTACTATAAGAGTAGGCTATAGCTAAGGCGGTATATTATAAAGTATAGCTTAATTTTATAGTTCTTAGAGACATCTCTTAGTAAGAGGGACTAAGGAAGCTAAAAAATAGGTTTTAAGGAAGGAGCTAAAAGGAAATATAAAGAGGAGGGTAGGGGTAAGAGGGGAAGTAAAAGTAGTAATAGCTTCCTATAAAGGTAGCGAGAGATAAAACGGATATACTAGTAACAGCTAAAAAAAAAGGGAAAAACTAGTAAAAAGCTTAGTAGTTAAAAGGATATTAATAGCTTTTTTAAGTAGGATCTTCTTTATTAATTAAGATACTAAATAAGTATAAAGAGGGGCGTTAAATAAAAGAAATAAAGATAATTAAGGTAATATAATAATTATTCCCTTACTATAATTACTACCCCTATAAGAATTAAATATCTCTATCCTACCTATCCGACCCCTTACTTTTAATTTTACCTTTATATATTTTATATATACTTCTTATATCTCTCTTTATAAGAAGTAATATTATATATATCTCTATCTTTACTTTAAAGACTAAGGATAGAAAGAGGTAGCAATAAAAGGGTCGCTATATAAGCTATAGTAGTAAATCCTATTAGATTTTAAAGTACCTACGCTAAGAGGTATAGGTAAATATACTTTAAGTAGTAAAAGAGTATATATACTAAGATAAAAAGGAGGTTAGGTTTAACGATAGCGACTCTAGTAATAAGTAATCTTAGTAATACCTTTATAAGCTTTATCGGTATTCCCTTATATATAGTAGTAGCTATTATATAAACGGGATATATATCTATAGCGACTAAAAGGGTAGCTAAGATATAAAAAGGCTATTAATATAATATAACTATAGTAAAAAGGGGTACTTATATAGCCTTATATAAGAGGGAGCGAAGCCTTATATACTAAAGTACCGTCCCTTACGTTATAGTACTAAGAGCTATTACTATACGCTAATATAAAGGGAGCGGGATATTATAAGCTTACTAAAGCTAGCTATACGCTATTCTATTTACCTTTACTCCCTAGCTATAAGTATTAAAGCCTAACTCTTAAGGCGCGGCCCTTATTAATAATATAGTCTATTTAAAAAGCTCGCTTAAAAGGGTATTATATATTATTTACTAACGTTTTTTCTATAACTAAGCGTATATAGTCTATATAAAGGTTCTATCCCCTTAAGTATAGTATTAAGTATCATTTAAAGGTACGCTTCTTTAAAAGCTAGGTAAGGGTATAATATAAGGGCTTTTACCTTATATAGGCCTAGACTAAGGTCTAGGCTAAGTCTATATATAAGTAGCCTCTACGCTTATATAAGCTAGGCCTATACTTTTCTTCCTTTTTCTTTTTATAGATTATTATTATAAGGGAATATATATTATAGTAT
This sequence comes from Hirsutella rhossiliensis, assembly GCF_020360975.1. Taxonomy (NCBI): domain Eukaryota; kingdom Fungi; phylum Ascomycota; class Sordariomycetes; order Hypocreales; family Ophiocordycipitaceae; genus Hirsutella; species Hirsutella rhossiliensis. Next base: position 1,023,708 of record NW_025408677.1, on the reverse strand, counting down.
AATTAGTTAGGTAGTAAAGATAGCTAGAGGTACTACGCTATATATATTATATTTTCCTATAATTTCTAAAGCTTCCTTTTTTAGTTACTTAATAGAGATAGCTACTTAGAAAAGACTATATAACGCTCTTATAGCGCGATATAATAGTTAACTAATTAAGGCCTCTTTATTATATATATTAAGTATCTACTTAAGAGATAAAAAATAAGAAGATATATCCTTAGAATAGACCCTTACTATAGATAGTATTATAACTATATCGAAGATATCGCTATTAATAAGTATAAGATAACCGTTTTATAAGGAAAAGCTTATAGCTCTTTAAGCGTATATTAAGGAGCTAAAGTAAACGAAACGCCTATAAGATCGCGTTATATAATTAAAGGAGGAAATTACTAAACGCGCTAATACTATCGCTATCTATTTAAGAAAGCGTTGATAGTCCTACTCCCTTAAATTAAACGGTAGTCGCGGTAGCAAGGTTAAGATTAAAAACATTACTTAATTATCTTAACCTACTAATATATAGAAACGTTTAAACTATACTTACGATTTAAAGGAAGCTTTTAAGGCAGCGCTTAAACGTTTTCGTCGCGATAAAATAAAGATCCTCTATATAATAGATTATATATATAGCGACTATAAAGCGAGATAGCGCCGATACCTTAAAGAATAAATAACGATTAACTAGACTAAATATAGTATAGATTAGGTATACTTTAAAGAATAAATACTTATCTTAATTAAGGATACTATAAATAGGAAGATACTATTAGCGATATAATTAAAGGAGGCTTACTAATAAGAAGGCTAGTCCCCCTTAAAGTTTAGCTTATACCTTAACTCTTTAAAAAGGTATTTTAAACGCTTATTAGAAAAGGCACGTACTCTTATATTTTTCGCTAAGTTAGAGCTATAACTTTAAGACTAAATTAACCTTTACTTAATACTTATTTATACCTACTAATAGGAAGGGCTTATATAAGTCGCTTAATAATATTAGGATACTACTATTAATAAGAAGTAATATATTAATACTGCTTCTACCTTTAAAGGAACTAAGAATAAGAAATAGTACTATACCCTAAGGTAGTATATATAAGGGAAGGAATTAAAGAGGCCGATAAGCTAGGCCGAATTATTAAGGAAATACTACTAATTTAACCGATAACTAGTAAGCTAGTAATATACTTATTAAGGGCTAAACTAAGGGACGTTATTAAGGAAGAAGATCTTTTACTTAATTACTAATTATATATTTTTAATATAATAAGCCGGGATACCTATATATAGAATATACTAATTCTTTAAAAGTAGAAACCCTAGTAAAGACTCTTAAACTTAATACTATAAAATAAGGAAAAGGTAAGATATTAAGGTAAACGCCTCTCCCTTAGTAAACTTAATACTTATAAGATAGTTACTTAAAACTCCTATAACGATATTATAGCGAAACCCTATTAAAGTCCCTATATACTTAGATACTTATAGTACTATTAACCTTATAGATATATACTTTACTTAATAGTAAGGATTACTATAAGTAGCGCTATTATACCTTAAGTTATTAAGGCTTAGTAATAGTAAGGTAAGGGAGTATAGAATATAGTTAGTACCGCTTTAAATAATAGATATAAGAGGTACTAAAAAGATAATTACTTATTTTTATATTAGTACTAATAAGTTAACGCTAAATAATTAGGTATTAATCCTTTTATTAGTTACTATCTTAAAGCATAAACGTATCTATATTATTTTATAGAAATAATAGTAGTAGTTTAAGTATTAACTAAGCCGCGAAACCTTATAAAGCCCTTATAGATTCCTTTAAGAATATAGGAATAAAGTAAGGGTATATATAATAGCGCTTAATCTTAAGCTAATCCTACTACTAAATAAAGATAAAGATAAAGGGATTTTATAGGAAGAATAGGCTAAAATCCTATTAACTCTTTACTAGTTTAAAGATACTTTCTCGGCTAATAAATCTAACTTACTATTAGTTAAAAAGGGAACGGATTACTTAGTTAATTTAATCCTTAATATAGAACTACTTTATAGACCGATTTGCCCTTTATTATAAAGGGAACTCTAAGTATTACGCGACTAAATCTAAGATATAATAAGAAGGAAAATAATCTAGGAGTTAAAGAGCCTAGCTAGGGCGCCTATTCTTTTTATTTTAAAGAAGGATAGTACCTTATAGCTATATATAAACTACTAAAGACTTAACTAGGTTATATAAAAGAATCGGTACCCTTTACCCTTTATTTTAGAGATTATTAACCGCTATTAAGGAGCTAAGTATTTTTCTAAGATTAATATATAGAATACGTATTAATATATTCGAATTTAAGAAAGAGATAAATAAAAGACCGCTTTTTAAACGCGTTATAAATATTTTAAATACCTAGTAATACCCTTTAAACTTACTAATATACTAGCTACGTTTTAAAGCTATATCTATTAAGCGCTTAAGGGGCTTATAAATATAATCTATATAGTCTATCTTAATAATATCTTTATATACCCTAAGATAAGAAAAGAATATACTAAATACTTAAGATAAGTAATAGAAAGGCTAAGGGCTATAGAGCTCTATATAAAACTATTAAAGTATATCTTTTATTAATAGTTAGTTAAGTTCCTTAGGTTTATTTTATCTATCGATAAGGTATTAATAGACCTTTAATAGGTAGAGGTAATAGCCTAATAGCTTAAGCCTATAACCTACTATAATATTTAGGTTTTTCTTAGGTTCTATAATTTTTACTAACGATTTATATATAGGTATTTAAGAGTTATAGCGCCCTTACTTATATTACTAAAGGGGAGTAAAAATAAGAAGAAGCTAGGAAGTATAGAGCTAAACCTTACTAAATAAGCAGCGTTTTAAGCTCTTAAGGATGCTTTTTAAAGAGCCTTACTCCTTTAATATTATAATCTAGAAAGATATATTTATATCGAATTAAATACGTCGTAATTCGCGATAGTAGGAATTATCTCTTAACTTAATAATAAAGGGCGTTACTATCCGATCGCATATTAATTAAGGAAGTTTACTAGAGCTAAACTTAATTATAGGATTTTAGACTAGGAACTATTCGCTATCGTTAAGTTATTTAAATACTAGCGATATTATATTAAAGGGGTAGTATATAAAGTAAAGGTATTATCGGACTACTATAACCTTTAAACGTTTATATACTAGACCTCCTTAAATAGAAAGTAAGTAAGATAGTATATATATTTAGTATTATTTAACTTTACGATTAAGCACCGTATAAGTAAATTAAACTTAGTAGACGCGCTATTAAGAATACTTAGATATAAAGGCGAGAAGCCCTTATCTATAAAACTATTACTAGAGCTATAAGCGAAACTAGCTACTATTAATACTATATCTATATAGAGAAATAATAAGGCATTTTTATAGGTAAAGAAATACTTAACCTTAAGTTAATATAGGTATAGTAAAGTGCCTTTATATAAGGAAAATATATAAGCTTATTTATAGTAAAACTATAATAATTTAGGCGCGAGACCTAAATAATTAGCCGATTAAGCTAAAGAGAGAGCTAGTTATAAATAATTACTTTTAAGGAAGACCGCTAAAAAAGCGGCCTACTATATAAAGGTTTATATAATAAAAGTTCTAAAACTATTACTAGAGTTATTAAAACGTACTTAGTTAGTTAATATAGTAATTAGTAAGCTAAAGAAGACTAAAGACTTCTTAAAAGGAAAGGGGTTTTAGTTAGTACGCCTAAATAGACTAATACTATAAAAAGGTTATATTATAATACCTTTAAAGGCAGCCTTATAGTAAGAGCTAATATAGCTCTTTTATAACGATTTATTAGTAAGATACTTTAGCTCTTAATATATTAGCGAACTATTAGTAAGGAACTTTTACTAAGATAAAATAATATAAGACGTAAATAAATATATTTAGTTATACCTAGTATATTAAGGTATAGTATCTAAGAGGCATCGCCCTTATAGTACTATATAATTATTACTATATCTTATACGACTATAGGAAGAATTATTAATAGACTTTACTATAGGTCTACTTAAAGTATAGTATAATAAGTAAGATATTAATACGATCTTAGTAATTATAGACTAATATATTAAGTATTACCTTTTCTTTCCTATCTTTAATATAATAATAGCTTTAAAGCTAGTAGAATTATTTTATTATTAAGTTAAATTAGTATATAAACCTCTAAAAGGTATTATCTTAGATAAAGGGTCCTTATTTATAAGTAAGTTCTAGTTAAATCTTTATTTTATCTTATAAGTAAAATATAAGCTATCGATAGTATTTTACCTATAAACTAATAGGTATAAGAGTCTTTAACTATTATAGGTAATAGGCTTAGGCCGCGGCCTAAGCTATATAGTTATATATAGAGGGCCGGATCCTATAAGTATAAGGGCGGGCTAGCCGCGTATAAAAGAGCTCTATATAGCTTATTAATATTATCCTATAAGCGGCACCTACGTATATACCTCTACCTACTCCGTAATAGTATAAGCTATTAACTAATAGATCTAATAGATATCTCCCTAGAAAGGGTGCCGCTCCCTTAAGGGAGTACCCCGCTACCCCTTAGGCGGATAGGAAGTATCGTAGCTATCCTAGAAGCGATTAGAAGCGCGACGGCTAGCGAGAAGAATAAGGTTCTCGCTATACTAAGGGAGCCGTCTACGAGACTAGCGTTAACCCCTACGACCTTAGTAATACCGGTTACGGCGGCGGTACTACCGATATAGAAGCCGCTTCCCTAGCCGACTTAGGACGGTAAGCCTAAGTCCTTCTACTTCTTCCTTAGCCGGCTATAGATAAAGTTTATAATAGATAAGAAATAAGGCCTAAACGGCTATCGTAATATAGCGTGGTATTTACTCCTTTATACGCTACTAGAGCCTTAGATATAGCGGATCTCTAGATTCTAAGATAAGGGCGGCCCTAGAGGTAAACGCGACCTATAGGACCTCTTCTAATACCTTATATATACGTTCGGCAACGTATAGGAGCGGGAGAAGGCGTAGGATAGGCTACGGACCCTTAAGTAAAGGGATAGGTAGACCTTTAGCGAATTCCTCCCTAACTTCGAAGAGACGCTCTTATAGGCGGCGGGAACTATAGTATAGGAAGATAGCGCGAAGCTTATATAGTTATAGAACTCGATTACGCTAGCTTTATAGGAGCTACTTATCCCTATAATTATACCTACTAACTATAGCGAGTACGTAAGCTAGTTAATAAAGGTAGTATAGGGCTATAAGTAGACGCTGCGTTTCTAGAAGCTTTATAAGCGTACGCTATAGAGCGGTAATAGGATTACTACCCCTTTATAAGAGGAATAGCTAGCTATCGATACTAATAGAGATACCTTAATATCGGCTACCTATATAGACCGAGCTAAACGTAGTAGGAAGTTATTATTAAATATCCCTTATACTATCCCGCCCTCTAAGTAGCGGGCGAAGTAGGTAATAAGCGAGGAAATCGGGAAAAGGAAGGCTAACGGCCGCTGCTTACGTTACGGCGCGTCTATATACTTTATATTAAAATACCCCTTCCTTTTAGCTAAGCGGCCTATAGTAGTTTAAGTAGCGAAGATAGAACCGCTCTTTACCTTAGATAATAAAGAGGACTCCGCTCCTATAGGCCTAGAGGAAAAAGAGTAGCTCTAGAGTAAAGACGGGCTCCGGAGCCTTAATTACTAGTACTAGTAAAGGAGAAGGAAGAATTATCCGCCTATATAAAAGAAGAGCTTACTTTAATATAGGTTATAGTTAATAACTCCTTACCTATCGCCGCCCTTATAGATAAGGGCTACTAGTACTATGCTATAGTTAACGAGGCGCTTATACGAGAGATATAAGTACTAGTAAAAAAGATCGCCCTAAGGTAAGTAAAGGGCGCCTTAAGCGCGATAGAGGGTATAGTAATTAAGGGCATTATATAGCTAGCTATAAAGGTCGATAGTTACTATAAGCTTATTATAGCCTATATAATCCCTTAACTAGAGTTTCCCTTAATACTTAGGAAACCTTAGTTATTATATATAAAGTTATACTTAGTTCTATACTAAAAGAAGCTATAGTTTAAGCCTATATAATAGTAGGTCCGCTATAACGATAGTTCTATAAGCGTAGGACTAGGTATATAAGCTTTATACTTAGTATAAGAAGTCCTTACCTTTATCTTTATAGGAACTATATAACGGTTAAAGCGAGAGGAAGGCTAGGTAGCGGCTAATATAGCGGTCTATATAGTTAGCTTAGTAGATATCGATAAGGCTCTCTAAGCAAAGAAGCTAAAGTCGCCCTTAGAGCTATAGTAGTAGATACTAGAGCGCTTTTACGACCTCCTACCGCTATTCGAGTCTTAGGAAGTAGATAAGCTTAACCTATATAAGCTAGGGGTAGACTATAGGATTATACTCCGTACTAATAAAAAGGGGTAGGAACTACCTATACCGTTTAGACTACTATATAGTATATTATACGCGGAGCTACTAGTGCTTAAGAAGACGCTAAGGGACCTCTTAGATAAGGGTTTTATTTAAGTAAGTAGCTTTAAAGTAAGAGCGCTAGTTTTATTTATATATAAACTAAGGGGCGGGATATAGTTTTACTATAACTATAGGGCTTTAAACGTAATTACGAGGCTAGACCGCTACCCCTTACCCTTAATCTTAGATATACTTTATAACCTCTCGAAGGCAAAGTAGTTTATAAAGCTAGATATAAAATAGGCGTTCTATAAGGTATAGATCTTAAAGGGTAATAAGTAAAAGACGGCGTTCTATACGCGCTATAGCTTATTTAAGTAGCTTATAACGCCCTTCGGCCTCTTAAGAGCGCCCGCTACCTTTTAGCGTTATATTAATAATATACTTTAGGACTTCCTTAATAAGTTCGCCTCTATATATATAGATAATATCCTTATCTATATAAGCGGCTCTTATAAGGACTATATATAGAAAGTACGGAGGGTCCTAGAGCGCCTTTAACTTTATAAGCTCTACCTTAACCTAGATAAGTATAAATTTAGGGTTAAGAGGGTTAAGTACCTAGGCTTTATTATTTATATAAGCGTAGGTATATAAGCGGATCCTATAAAGATCTAAGCGATTTAGGACTAGGCTGCCTTAACTACGTAGATAGGTATATAGAGCTTCCTTAGGTTCGCGAACTATTATAGGATATTTATTAGGGGCTTCTCCTATATTATAATGCCCTTAAATAAGATTACTAGGAAGCGGACCGCCTTTTACTAAGGGCCCGTATAGGAAGGAGCGTTCTATATACTTAAGGACCTATTCTCTTAAGCCCTAGTACTACTCTAATAAGACTTCGACCGGTCTACGTTAGTCGAAGTAGACTATAGTAGCTAGGCACTTAGAGAAACGCTCTCTTAGGAGGTAAACGGGCGGAAGTAACTAGTAGCGTTCTACTCTTATAAGCTAACCCTAGTAGAGCGGAATTATGCTATTTACGATAAGGAGATACTAGCGATTATTAGCTACCTTAAGCAATAGTAAGCGGAGCTCTAGAGCTACGAGAGCTTTAAGGTTCTTATAGACTATAGGAACCTCGAGTACTTTATAACTTACTAGCACCTCTTAGAGCGGTAAGCCCGCTAAGCGGAGTATCTTTTACGCTTTAACTTCTTAATTAAGTACCGCCCTAAGTAGGACTCCGCGGTCCTAGACGCGCTTTTTTAGAGGGATTAAGACCGGCTAATAAGGGCGGATATTAAGGCCTAGGATCTATAGCTTATCCTATAGGAAGTACTCCGGACTTATATAGGAGCTTCCTTAGTAAAGGAAGGCGCGGTGCTAGCGAATAAGCTTCCCCCCGCGCTCTTACCTTAGCCTAGCGAGGAGGGATAGACCGGCTTAAGGGCACGCGCGGCGAGAGTATTTTAAGATAAGGCCCTTTAACGCTTATAGGATAGGATAATAGCTCTAGACTATACCTATAAGGGCGTACGCCGTACCGTTAAGTCCGGCGCTCGACGCCTAGATCCGAAGCTAAAGCTAAAGGTATAGGTAGCCGACTACTATATTAACCTATAGGGGCATCTACGCTAGCGGGGGAGACTATAAGTACTAGGCGCACTATATACTATAGAAGCTAAGGAGAAGGAGGGACCGCTAGAGCTAGATAAATAAAATAAGCTTTAAGGGAGGCTAGTTTAACTTATTTATAACTCTAGCGTCGTAGGTTACCTAGGTAGATAAGGTATAGCGGTAGGCCTTACGAGGGACTTTTACTAGCCCCTCCTATAGTATTACGTTCGTCGCTTCCTCTATAACTATAATATTTATAGCTATATAAAGATTTAAAGGGTATAGCTTAAAGGGCTACTAAAGTAGCTTTTAGTACTAGACTAGTTCTATATATATATATAGATAGACTTTATAATAGACCTCCCGTTTATAGAGGGCGGTAACCGCTATATATAGGTAATTAAGGACCGACTTAGTAAATTAGTAGTATTAAAGCTAATACCGTTTATAGATATAGAAGCTTACGTAGAGCGCTTCCTTTAGTACTAAGCCCGCTTATATAGCTAGCTAGCCTTTATTATAAGCGATAAAGGGTCGAACTAAACTAGCCGCTTTTAGTAGTACTTATACTAGCTACTTTAAATTATATAGCTACTTAGTATAGCTTACTACCTATAGACTAATAGGGGACCTAAGAGGGTTAACTAAGAAGCGTAGGCGTACCTATAGGTAGTTATAGCCTATAACTAAGCGGACTAAGACCGCTAGCTCCCTACTACCTAGCTTACGCTAAATAGTAAACTATAAACCTTTATTAAGATAGCCCCTTTCTTCGTAACGTATAGCTTTAAGCCGCCCTCCCCGATCCTATTTACCGTAGATATAGTAGCGGAGTAGTATAGTAGTACGTTACCGGAGAGCCGCGCTTCCGCGTTTATATAGAAGCTATAAGAAACTATAGAATACTACTAATCCGCGATAGCCGCTATAGCGTAGGATTAAGAGCGGTACGCTAATAAGACTAAGGCGCTAGCGAATAGGTTTATAGTAGGAGATAAAGTATAGCTCAACCTCTATAACTATAGGTTAGCGCGACTAAAGAAAAAGTTAGACTAGCTATATATAAAGTTTATAGTATAGAGGGTCGTTAGCCTATAGGTAGTTAAGCTTAATAGTCTTTTAACGGGGGTCTATAATAAGGTTAACGTTAACCTTTTTTACCGAGCCTTCTTTAACCCGCTACTTAAATAAGAAGTAGCGGACGCTTAACCGCCTATATTTAAGGTAGAAGGGGACGATAAATTCGAGGTTAAAGAGATATAGGCTATACGCTAAAAGAAGGTAGGCTAAGGGAAACGCTAGGAGGTTCTTATTAAGTAGTATAGGTACCTCGACCTTACGTAGGAACCTATATATAAGTTTATAGGAGCTATAGCCCTTACTAAGTTCGAGGCCCTATATAGACTAATAAATAAAAATAATAGACTAGTAGATTACTAGTAGCGGCTTAGGCTAAGACTATAAAGTAGGTATAGCGGAGGGGGTAGTTATAGTAATATAGGTAATATAAGCGTAATAGTATAAGCGGAGATAAAAATAGCGTTTATTATAGAGCGGAGCCCTTAGACTACTTAGGCCTATTCTTTATCGTTATTATTATTATTATCTTTATTATCGTTGTCCTCGTTAGCCTCCTCTTTTTTATTAGCGGCGGCGGCGGTCTTTAAGGCGCTAAGGCGGCCCTCTAAGCCTATAAGCTAGTCGGCGGCGGCGGCGGCTCTAGGGGTAGAGGGGCAGCGGCTAGCGGCGGCGGTAAGGGTAGCGGCGGTAGCGGAGGTAGGTATAGCTAAGGGGACCGCCGATAAGGCGACGGAGGTAGTATCCCTAGCGCCGGGTACGTTAGAGGCGGAAATAAGGGAGTAGAGGAGTAAGGACTTACTTAAGTATAAGGCCCTATTACTTAAGGGCGCGGAGGTTACGGTAGGCGGCGGCGGCGGCGGTAAGGCGCTTCTTAGTAGCCCCCTACGCCTACCCGTGCGAGCCGGCCTTCTAAGCTAACGCTATAGCGAGCAGGACGGGAGGCGCCGCCTTATAGGCGCGGCCGGCGCGCGCGTACTAGTAGTAGCTGCCGCCGCGGCGGCGCCTAGCCTAGTCGGAGTAGTCGAGCTCCTACGACGTATAATATATATAGGGGGCCGAGCGGGCGGCGCCGGCCTATACTTAGCGCTTATACTATAGGAGGTTAGCGGATAATATCTATTACGCTTACTTAACTATAGACTTATAGGGGTAGCGGAGACGGAGGTAGGGGCCGAGGGGCCGGGCGTTATAGGTAGCGGCGGGGACGGCGTCGTTACCCTAAGGGGCGACGTAAGAGCGAATAGTATAGTAGAGGCGGCGGCGGCGGTAGGAGCGGTAGTAGCGGCGCGGGTAAGAGCGGCGGTAGCGGCGGAGTCGTTATCGGCCGCGGCTAGCACGGCGTCGACGAACGACTCCGCACGCTTTAAGAAGGAGGAGGTAGGAGAGGGAGAGGTAGATATATTTATCGCGGAAGTTAGTACGACGGAATACGGCCTCCCGCTCTATAAGGCGCGGAACTTACTAGTTAGAGTTATTATTATTATTAGGGCTATTATTACTACTACTACTACTACTATAAGTATACGTTAATAGAGCGGCTTATATAGCTAGGAATAGACTAACGCCCTAAGTAAAGCGGAACTTACCTATTAATACTACTACTATAGTTAAAGAAGGGAGAAAAGGAAGGGAAAGGGAAAGGGGGGGATACCGCCTTATATACCCCTTAGTAGAGGATGCTACTTAAGGTAGAGGGGACGGGTAACCTAAGGCTTACGTAGGTCTAGACTAGCCGCCGGCTACTTAAGGGCGTATATAATAGGTTACGCCCCTATTTAAATAGCTAGCCGGCTAATAAGTATAAAGCTAGGTCCTAGCTACCTAGGCTAATAGGCGCGGGGATAATAGGGCTAGTAGGGCCGGCCCTATTAATAGGAAAGGGTAGGGAAGAGCCCGCGGTATAGGCCTAATTATACGGGAGCTATTAATAGGGTAGCGCTACGCCGCGCTTAAGGGAGGGTATTATATAAGAGTCTTTAACTATTATAGGTAATAGGCTTAGGCCGCGGCCTAAGCCGTATAGTTATATATAGAGGGCTAGATCCTATAAGTATAGGGGCGGGCTAGCTACGTATAGAAGAGCTCTATATAGCTTATTAATATTATCCTATAGGCGGCACCTATATATACGCCTTTACTTACTCTATAATAATAGGTAAATAAAATAAATAAACTAAGCTATATAATACTATTTAAGATACTTTACTAACTTAAAATAAACTAACTAAGCGTTACTCCTATATATTACTTAATTTATATATAATAATATAAAGAACGTAATAACTAGGTTATTACTTAATAAAGTATTAATAGGTTATTAACTAAACTTTTATATTAATACTAAGGACGATATTATTTAAAGGGGGGTACCTAAAGTAAGAGTAAGAGTTACTAAGCTATAAGAGCTATAAAAGAAGCTTAAGGAATACTAAGAAAAGGCTATTAAATTATAAGTAAAATACTATGATTTGAGGTACTAACCGCTTATACTAAAAGTAAGAGACCTTATAGTACTATCGATAAAGAACTTATACCTTAAGGACGAAAAAAGAAAACTCTTACCTAAGTATATTAGACCGTTTTAGGTCCTATAAGCTATTAAAAAGTAAGTATATTATCTTATACTCTCTAAGAAGTACTTATACCTTTATAACGTTTTCTATATTAGTCTCTTAAAGCTATAAAAGGAGTAAAAAGGCACTTATAAAGATAGCGAAACCCTACTAATACTAGACTTAAAGGATAATAAAGGTAAATAAGAAGTTTAAGAAATTAAAGACTAAAAGAGATCTAAGGGCGATACCTTTTTCCTTATTAAATAAAAAGGATAGCTAGCTAAGTATAACTAATAAGTCGATACTAAAGATATAATAAATAGCTAAGACCTTATTAAAGAATATACTACTCGCTTAACTAAGAAAAAGAGGTATAAAACTAAGTAAGGTAGAGAAACTTACTAGCGTAGGGAGACGCTATTAAATCGGTAATAAATCCCTACTAAATCGCTACTAACTTATTAATATATTAGTACGCTTAAACGTCTTATAACTATATATAAAATAATAAAATAAGAGAATAAAGGAAAACTATCTATACTACCTATTAAATATTATTAAGGAAAATAAAACTAAACTATAACTTTATTAAGACCTTAATAATAAAGGAGAAAAGGATAGTTATAACTAAATAAAAGAAAGATAAAACTTATCTATTACTTCTAACTACCCTTTTTTTTATTAGTATAGCGGGAACTAACTAAGGCGCTTTCTTTACTATACTAAATACCTTTAAAAATACTAAAACTACCTTATCCTCCGCTCCTTCTTTATCCTTTATATCGAGACCTATCTTTATTAGTATAGTACTTACTTCGGCCTTAGTAAATAATAAGGCGTATTACTATAAAGTATAGCCTATATCGCTATTAATAAAGTAGAGTTTTAACTAAGATTCCTAGGCTTAGTACTCTAAGCTTATATAAGCGATATTAAATAAAGGCGCGGGGTTAAGGCAAATAATAAGCTTATAGCGCTTATTAATTAGTATATAGTAGTTAGTATACTTAACTTAGTATATTATTAGGCGGTCGCTAATAAAAAGGTCGGATAAAACTTATAATAGTAGACTTTTATATACCTATAGTCTTAAAGGACTTATAATAAGCTATCTTAGCGGCGTCGAAAGCCTTAGTTAAATACTATACTATAATAGCGAGATAGCGCTAATTAGCCTCCTTAAAAATAAGTATGCCCGCGTTTAAGCTATTATCCTTAGTATCCTTATTACTAGTCTTTAGCTTATTAAGCTTATAAAAGTACTTAATAATAGCGATTATATTAGCCTAGTTATTAAATATAAAAGTAATAGCCTTAAGAAGGATTAGCTTATTAATTATAATATTTAAAGTTAAAGGGAAACTTACTTAGTTATAGGTTACGGTATATTTATAGTACTACTTATAGCGTATTAAGGAAACCCCTAAGAAAATATAGCTAATTAAGAGTACCTTAATAAGCTTAGGCTTAGTCGTACTATACTTCTTAACGACCGTCCTAAAATAATATATATATTAAAGCTTATAAGAAATAACCCTATAGGCCCTAACTAAGCGGGCTTTAGCCTTAAATTAAGTATACTTCTTTATAAGAGCGCGACTGCCTTATACCGCTACTTAGGTACCTTTATTTCTAGCGCTACTATTCTTAGGTTTATTAATAGGAGGAGTTAGGTCGCGGCTATCTCTATTATTACTATTATTATTATCTTAGCCCTTATTTAGCTAGGTATCGAGATAGTCTTAGCCCTTATTTAGCTAGGCCTTATCGTTAATATTAGCTTACTTATTTTAAGGAGCGGCTTAGGTAATAATCTCCTATTAGCTACAGCCGCCCTATTAAGATAAAGTAGCTAGGTTATTAGTACTTACCTAAGAGCGCTTAAGTATAATCTCCTTACTAGTATTAATATCGCTAATAAGGGTAATAAACTTATAAGTTTCCTAGCTTATAAAGGTAAGCTTATTAGTAGTTAGAGTTAAGGTATTTAATAAGGTAATAAGGGCATAACCCTTATTAACGTTAGGTCCTAGACTAAAAGTCTCTTAAGACTAGGATTCCCTTATACCTTTCTTAGCTTTCTTCGCTAAAAGGGAACTAGCGTTACTATAAGACTTTTAAGCCGATCGCTTATACTTTAAAGGTAAACCCGCCGCTACCTACTCTTATATATAGTATAGGAAATCGGCGTTATAGTTCTTTATCTTCTTTAGTATAAAAGGTATTATCGTTAATAAATCGTCGATAAAAAGTAATATAAAAAGGTATAAGGGATTAATAAAAAAAGGGCATAAAACTCTATAATAATTATAAGTAAAAGAGTTAAAGAAGAAAAGAAAATAAAAGAAGTAAGAGATATATATATACGCTCTTTATATTATAGTTATATAGCTAATATATAAGCGATACTATAATAGTTACTTAGCGGTAACCGCTAGTATAATAACTATTAACGTTATAAAGCATAGACTAATATATACTTTTATAGGTATATACGCGCAATATATAACTAAAACTACCTCTCTTCTTAACTAAATATATATAGTATAGCGAAAGTAATATATATTAAAGATATAGCTAAGACGTTTATATAGGAGGGGAGATAATTATAAGAGCGCTACTAAGAGGTATAGGCTAATAAAGCACTTAGGTATATAGTACTAATATATTAATAGGGTATTAGTAGGGAATTATACCTACCCCGCTTATATATTATAGACTACTTATTACTTTAATAAAAGAGAAGAAAACCCTCTTTTTATAAGCTTTAGTCTTACGACGAGGAGAATATAATATATATAGCGTAGTACCTCTAGCTATATCTACTACTTAACTAATCGTACTATAATATATATTCCCTTATAAGGCGCGGCCCTTATTAATAATATAGTTTATTTAAAAGGCTCGCTTAAGAGGGTATTATATATTATTTACTAACGTTTTTTCTATAACTAAGCGTATATAGTCTATATAAAGGTTCTATCCCCTTAAGCGAGGTATTAAGTATTATTTAAAAGCGCGCCTCTTTAAAAGCTAGGTAAGGGTATAATATAAGGGCTTTTACCTTATATAGACCTAGATTAAGGTCTAGGCTAAGTCTATATATAAGCTACCTCCGCGCTTATATAAGCTAGGCCTATACTTTTCTTCTTTTTTCTTTTTATAGATTATTAACCTTCTCTTAATAGACCGTACCTAAGCCTATACCTTTACTTACTTTATAATACTAGCTTCTTAAATTAAAAGAAGGATTAATAGCCCTTCTTACTCTTATAATATTAGCTAATTTAAAAGATTTAAATCCCCCTTTCTTAATAGTCTTAAGAAGAGGTCTTAGAAAAGGAAATAGAAAAAGAAACTAATATTAAAGTAGTTAAAGATAACGCTAACTTTAAAGAAGAGGAAGCTATTAAATTAAATAATCTAAATAAAGATAGAGACTATAAGAAAGCGGTAAAGCTAGAATACGCCTACCTACCTATACTTCCTCTTATAAAATAAAAAGAAGATATAGAAGTAGCTTTTTTTATTAGTCTTTCTATCTTAACCCTTAAATAGGTAATAAAGGCACCTCTCTTAAAGGATTACCTAGCTGCCTTTTTATCTATACTTTAAAAAGTAAAGGAAGGTATAGGGCCTAATATAGTTATTAAAAAAGACTAACCTCTCCCTTATTTCGATCGTTTTTCTAACTTCTATCTAACGCTTATAAAAGATAGTTCCTACGGAGTATTTATAGTAGGCCGGCTTTTTAAGCCTTTATTAATAAGGAAGGTATATAAAAGAGACCTCTTAGACCTACTAGTAAACTAAAAGTAGCTAGAAAGATACCCTTATAAAAACTAGTTTTTCTAGGCCTAGAAAGACTATCTAGCTTTATATAAAGAAATAGGGTCTTTTAAAGAGGTCCTTAAGGAAAAGGTAAGAGGAAAATAAGTCCTTAGCTATAAGTAGGTCTTTATCTATAAGACTAATAGATATAGCTTCCTTTAAAAGTATAAGGCCTAGCTAGTTATCTATAGGAATTAATAGGAAAAGGGGGATCTACTTACTAAGGCGACTACCTTAGTAAGGATATCTTTTTAAACCCTTATAGCCATAGTAATAGAATTCGACCTTAAACTTAATTAAATAAATATAGTTAACGCTTTTATTAACTACTTACTTAAGGAAGAAGAAGTTATTTATATATACCTTCTACTTGGTTTCTAATAACTAAGAAAGGTTTTATAGCTTAGGAAAGCTCTATATAGACTATAAAGATTACCCTTTTTTTAGTAATAGTATTAATAGGTTCCCTTAAAGCCCTAGGCTTTAAGAAAGTCCTTTAGGAACTATATATAATATAAAAGGGTAAAATTATAGTCTTTTTTTATATCGATAATATTATCTAGGCCTACTTAAAAGAGGAAGAAGTAACTACTAAGAAGGCTATATAAGGCTTATAATAAAGGTATAAGATAACTAAGCTAAGGGAGCTAAAGTAGTTCCTAGGGATATAAATCCTTTAAAATAGATCCGAATAAACTATCTAGCTTACTTAGGACGCTTCTATTAATAAGGTCGCTTATAAATTCCTTCTTAATTCCCTTAATAATAAGCTTCCCTTTATGCCTATATTAAATAAAGAGCTTTTACTTAATCCGTCCTTTTAAGCTAGGGAGTAAGAGAAACACTAATATTAATAAAAGGTAGGCTCCTTATACTTTTTAGCTATTTTAACTAGACTAGATATCTCTTTTACGGTCTCCTAGCTAGCTAGGAATAACTAAAATCCTAGCCCTAGGCACTAAGAAGTAGTAGACCAAGCTATCCTTTATCTTTATTTAACGAGATTATATAGTCTACGCTTAGAAGGGTAGGGAAGGAAACTAGCTACTAAAATCTTCCTCTATTTAAGCGATTCGTCCTTTATAAATAATTCCTTAGATAGAAAGAGCTTATAAAGGTATATTATATCCCTTTAAAGAGGAACTATTACCTAAAAAGCTTTATAGTAAGCTACTATTATAACCTTTAGTATAAAGGTAGAGCTACTAACTCTTTTAAAAGCGTTAAAAGAAGCGATTTTCCCTAGCTAGCTACTAATATATCTATAACTATAAATTCCGACCCTATTATCTATAGAATACGATAATATATAAACTATATAAATTCTTATAGAAAATAGTAAGCTATTAACCTAGCTATAGTATATCGATATCTATTAGTATTAGTTACGCTAAGAAGCCTAAAAGGGACTTATTTCCGTTTATTAGGTTCTAATAGTAACGATAAAAGCTAACGGTCTTATAAAGCCCCTACTAAAGTAGAAGCTAGCTATCTTTTTATAGTAAATTAAGCTAGAAGACGTCCGTAAGAAGCTATCCTTAGAGGCCCGCCTTAAGAGTCTACGAGAGGAGCTAATAGCATATACGAGAAAGTAAAGTCTATAGCTAAAGAGAAGAACTAAGACTTATCTTAAAGGAGGGCCCCTAACTTAATTAGGACTTATTCTTCTTAAAGGCCCCCTTTTTAAGGACTTATCCTTAGAGAAGCCCCCCTTTCTTATAGGACTTAATTTCCTCCTTAGGCCCCTTTTCCTAAAGTAGGTCTAAAAGAGCCCGGGGCTAAAACCCGGATTTCTCGAGTAGGGGATAAGTATAGACTAAGACCTCCTCTATACGCTCACCGACCTAGTTATTTAGCTTTACCCTCTCTATAAGGGCAGGCTATAGCTAAGGGGGTGTATCGCGAAGCGTAGCCTGATTTCGTAGTTCTCGGAGATATCCCTTAGTAAGAGGGACCTAGGAAGCTAAAAAACCGGTTTAGAAGAAGGAGCTAAAAGGAGGTGTAGAGAGGAGGGTAGGGGCAAGAGGGGAAGCAAAAGTAGCGATAGCTTCCTATAGAGGTAGCGAGAGATAAGACAGATATGCCGGCAACGGCTAGAAAGGAGGGGAAAACCGGCAAAAAGCTCGGTAGTTAAGAGGACATTAGTGGCTTCTTTAAGCAGGATTTTTTATGTAAATTGAGATGCTAGACGGGTATAAAGAGGGGCGTTGGATAGAGGAAAGAAGGACAATTAAGGCAATACAACAATCACTCCCCTGCCGCAATTGCTGCCCCCGCAAGAATCAAACATCTCTGCTCTGCCTGTCCGACCCCTTACTTCTAATTTCACCTTCGTGCATTTTACATGCACTTCTCGCATCTCTCTTCGCGAGAACATCAGCCTGGTTGGCACTCTCGATAAGAAGTGTTGATGGCAGCTGATATAAGCTACTTGCAACTGAAAGTGCATGCGCGTGTACCTGAAAGTAACGTTGCTGAAGGGCGTTCCGAAGGACGCGGTTTGGCTATGCAAGTTTCGGCTCCTGGTCTTTCTCACAGACGACTCCGAGACCTCACGTCTCCCACTTCCTTTCGCCCTCTTCCTTTGTCTAGTATAGCTACGAATACTTCGACACTATCGTAACCACAACGCGCCCCGCACCCTCTGCCTAGCCATCCCCTAGGTATCCCAACCCGTTACACCTACCTTCGGCTCCTTTGTTTTTACCTACATTAAACACGACGATGACGCCCTGTATTCACCAACGTCAAACGCACCGAGGCCTCCGAGTTTTAAAATGCTACAAGCGGACGATGACCTAATTTACCTGGGTACGAGAAACTGCTCGCATAGGTTGATGACGCCTGTATCTATCCCCGCTACGATTACAGGCAAGAATGTTGGCCTAAGTGGGAATCGAGATTCGCTTCCTCGACGAATCGATGATTCTCTGCGCTAGGGAACAACGGCTTCGGGAACCCTGAGTGACGCAGACATCTACCGTTGCCGTCGACGACCGAAAACGAAAACGAATATAAAGCCACCCCATAGCTCGACGGTCCTATATAAGCTTAGAAAAAAAAATCGAATTGGGCTGGGCAAAGATCTCGGATGAAAGGGGGCGCTATTTAGCAGCTTTCGGGTTCTTTAATAGAGCAGGCCGGTTCCGTCGCCGGCTGGACCGCAGATACCTGACCCTTTAATGAACTCGCCGTCCTCTAACTATGCCAATTGCCCATAAAGAGGTTGTATACCGCCCGCTCTTTGAAGGATCGTCGCACAAATAAGCTCGGACAGAGGTGCTGCAACGCTTGATTAGAAAATTATAGATCTAATCTAGGGGCCGGCGAAATATGAAGAATGTCACTATCCCGATAGCGAACAGTTCTTTGCCCTGATAGCGGATTCTTGGACCCTTGATTGTCGTTTCTCTTGGCGTACTAGAGGTGCGCATCCCATCAACGCGCGCGACATCATCCTTCAGCGACACGCTATACCTGCTGCACCATCGACACGCCACAAGTTAAAGACCGGAACAGAGGCAGAGAACAGGTAAGAGAGAGAGACACGGCAAGCAGTTGAGGGCGAGATAAGGGCAAATGTAGGTCGTGAAGCGTGGAGGTGCGCGGCAGTCGTGAGAGAGGCACGGAACGCAGAGCTTGCCGAGATCATATACAGGGACGAAAACGAACTACAGAGGGGTCAAAGAAGCCGCGCAAGGAGCCGGGGCCGTGCTATAACTGTCAAGACTTGGCCACCAGGCGTTCTTATGCAAGAAGCCGGAGACCTGCGATAGATGCGCGAACCCAGGGCATCACCGTAGATAGGGGTGCAATGTGGTCGAGCCGAGCAAAAGGCCGCTCAGCCAGAACTAGCGAGTGCGCAGCCCACAGCCCAATGCATAGAAAGCTAGGTGTGTTCTAGCTTAACGTACGCAAGCGAGACACGGTCCAACTTAGAATAACGAGGACTTGAAGGGCTTTATGGCCCTAGCAATAGCTGAGCCCTACGATCGTACGAACCGGATGCTCGCGACGGCCTAGACTGCAAGCCAAATGCGGTTCACGTGGCAGGCCGCACGAGTCGTTCCGCTGGAAATGCAGGGTACTGATGGAGGCTGTCGCGGTACTGGTTCTCTACCGATCTCCATTGAGCTTGGTCAATTGAAGGACGCGATTCTTATTGCGACGCGCACCTAGCAAGGGGCAATTGACGGTTATCCTATTTGGGCTGTAGTCGAGGCGCGATGGCCTTTAACCCATGCTTAGCGCGATAATCTCTGTAATCTGTCTGTCCGAACCTGTCTGTCCGGAGCCATCCCGGGGCTTCTGCTAAGCAAGCAAATTTTGGCTAATATCACATTCCTTTTTAGCTAATATCACATTCCTTAATCCATGTCACCTTAGGTTAGGCTCCGCCTTTACCATTTTAGATAGCCCGCTAATTAAGATTCTTACTTCTATAGACGTTGTCCCTCCGTTACCTAGCAGCCTCCTCGCCTCGGCATTCCAAACTGTGCTAATCTTTTCTTTATTCGCTAACTAGTATGTTCGATATAGATAGACTACTCTTAAAACCCTCTAGCGTTATTACTAGCCTTTATTCTAGGTATTCTCCCTACTACTAACGCTGTTGCAAAAATTGTCGGAACTAGACGTCCGTTCTATGCCAAGTAAGACGCCTGCTTAAGCTAAGAGAGCGCATAGTTCTCCGAGTATAAAGAATGATCAACAGCAGGCTTCGGATGTATTTTGCCTGTCATCTACTTTCAATTAAGACAGCTTAAGTATTGGATTCGGACTTTAAGAAACCGCTTATCTAAAATTCTTTGAAATATAGGACCTTAAGCTCCTTAAATGGCACAAATATCACCTAGTTTTACCTCTTTTTCATAGGTTAGTAATTAAGGTGAACGCCTAAAGATTTACGGAAAAGCGACCAAGAAGCGACGAGATGACAATCGAGTCCTACCCGCGATCTGGTGAGAGGGTCGGCCAAGGGCCTACCTGTCGAGTGAAAACCCAGCACCGCGGTGGGGGGATTCCGGGGAGTGGGAACGATGTAGCGGTGCCACCCGGCGCTATACGAACTGGGGCGCGGTCTCCCGTGCAAGCCTGTAGGGGCGGTACCCCGGAAGCGAATGGGACTCCAGTTCGGTCTGGCGCCGACCGAACCCCGCCGGGTATCGCTTCGAGGGAGTTCGTTGTACACGGCGGTCCCGGGGCCACCTTCGGTGCGGCGACGGGTGACTGGAAGCGGCGTATCACGGGCGTAGTTGCCATGCTGGCGCTCGTGGGCTTGGCCAGGGGTGTTGCGCCCCCCGCCACTCCGGTGTACTCGTGGTGGAACGACGCAAAGGTGTGGGAGCACACGTGCAGTGCCGCGGGAGTCGCCTATGCCGTGTTGACATGTGCCATCCCCGGTGGCTGGGGGTACTTTTCGATCTGCACCGTGAATGGCTCAGTCATTATGGGTACTCCGAATGGGGCAATCTCGGACGGCCACGGAATTGGATACGGGTGCGGGATAGTGGACGTACTGGGACCTAACAGGGGCTACACGCCCGGAATTGTTGGGAAAGGAGTCGCGGGACCGGTCCGCCGTTGGTTGGTGCAACCGGAGACTCGAGCAACGCCTTACGGGTGGCCATCGGGCGACCGGGGCATGCACGGCCCGAAGGCTCACGTTCCATCCAAGGCCGATCGGGCCAGGCTGGCCGCGGAAGCTCTGGCGGGCGGCCATGAAGGTGTGCAGGAGCACGGGGGGCAGTCGTACTGTGATATGCGGGGGTTGCCTTCGATGGTATACTTGTGCAATCTGGACGGAGCGCCGAGTCTCGCGCACTATTGCAGAGATGCCGAACGGGGCTGGTGGTATGACTTGTTCGGCAACCAGCTGGCCGACTTCGGGGCCGCCGGATACTGTCACATGCTGGGGGTGCGCGTCCCAAGCGCCAGTTATGCTAAGGTCGGGTCCAGTGGCCGAGGACTGCCCGTGCTAGGAACAAGCGTCGGAGTGGACTACTCACACAAACATCAGGAGCCCCTTAACCTGACCTTCACGGTTGGGCGCCGCAACCTCTGGGCTCCATTTCCCTACGACACGCCCGAACCCCTCGAGTGTGTGGGGGGCAAGGTTGTGCTCGAGGCAGACACGGTGCCGGTGGGCCGCCGCAGCAGGGGAAGACCGGCACGGAAGCTGGAGGAGTGTGCCGACGGGCCGACATCAAGCGCAGACCGGATCCCCGACAGGGATATATCCGGATGGGAGACTACCTGCATGCCGGGCGGGAAGCCTTACGTAGTCCTGGCGTGTTGGA
Source organism: Hirsutella rhossiliensis (assembly GCF_020360975.1). Lineage (NCBI taxonomy): Eukaryota > Fungi > Ascomycota > Sordariomycetes > Hypocreales > Ophiocordycipitaceae > Hirsutella > Hirsutella rhossiliensis. The sequence continues at coordinate 1,001,847 of NW_025408677.1, read as the reverse complement.
CTGGCGGACACCTCACTTATGCCTCCTTCTGCGGTGGGACCTCAGGGGAACCGGGCATATCATGGCGTGAGGGGCTTGGGCTCTTCCACGACTGCCGCCCCACCAGCGTCAGGGCGCCGGGTCGCGGGTGGGGGAAAGGGAAAGGCGGACCCAAGCGTCACGATTGGGGGTGGTTCAGCTATACAGGCTCCAGGTGGCACGTGTACGGTCACCCTCGACCCGACCTGGCCGTCCAAGACGTCGGTGTAGGAGTGGGGAACTCCACCGCCGACCTAACGCTCACGGCTGCTCCGTGGGGCGTAGGGGCCGGCTCGAAGGGCGACCGCTGGGACGGGAGGTCGTACTGCGACCGGCAGGGGCTCCCATCCCTCGTGTACATGTGCCACGGGGACGGTGGGTTTGAGTTGTTGCACTTCTGTCGGGATGCGGAACGAGGCTGGTGGTACGATCTACACCACAACCAGATGTCCGACGACGGCGCGGCCAGGTTATGCCACCCGGTTGGGATACGCGTCCCCCCGGCCCCGTTCCAGCCGCGTTCGGGATCTGGGCGCCGACTGCCGAGCCGACGAATGGCTTATGGAGGGGACATGACACCTTGGGCGGCCGAGCACAGGGACTACTGGACGAACGCGAGCCCTGGAAATCCGTGGGTCGGGAAGGATACGCACCGACGCGCATGGGTTTGCGACGCCGATGGATCTGTAACCGACCCCGCCGGTGGTGGGCCGCCAAAGCGTGCCCCCGGTGTCTCCAACGAGAGCGTTGGGCCGAGGGGTGCAGGGCGCCGTTCTTGGGCGGACGGCCGTTCGCAGTGCGTAGTTACCACCTCGCGGGTGAGGTGGGGTTGAGTTCGCTGATGGGTCCCACGGTTCTGGGCGGCGATCGACGGAGGCAGACTTATAAATAGACAGTGCTAGAGTCTTTGACTATTATAGACTATAGGCTTGGGCTGCGGCCCAAGTCGTGTAGTCACGTGCGGAGGGCCGGATCCCGCATGTATATATACGGGCCAGCTATTACTAGTTACTAGGTCTTTATATTAAGGAAAGAGGGTAATTTTTTTTATATTATTACTTAGATCTAGGCTCCTATTAGTAGTCCTGGTATTACGACCACGGCCACTAGGCCGCTAACGGTCGACCGCGTTAAGCACGTGACACGGTCTAACGGATAAATAGTCGGCACGACCATCTAATAGGTACGGGATCGAGGGGATCGCAGAGATCTAAGCGATCTAGGATTAACGAGATCACTGCGCTCTATGCGATCTAACGTTAGGGATTATAGCTAGGCCTATAATCTAAGGATAATCTCCATAGGTATATATAGCCACCTACTTTTAATTTAAATGCAAGAAGCGCTGCTAGAGCCTCCCAATCCGGAGGTTTATGCCGCCATTTTAAGCAGCTCTAGCCACGAGGCACACCAGCTAGAAGCGGGGCCTTGCCAGGTACTGTGTACTTCTAAGCGCTGTGTGCCACGCCGGCCCACAATCCCCTCGCTAAGGAGCCACTAATCCTAGCTTAGTCCCTCGGCCTGCCTCGTTCGAGAAGTCTAACTATAGCCGCCTAGGCAGAATGCCGCGTTGCTAGCCAGCCAGTATGGCCGTTATCTACTATAAATAGCGGATACGCCCCTATTCGAACGCTTAATACTGGTAGTTGCACCTTCTCGCTAAACCTACTTATAATTATATCGACCGCCATCGCCCGACACCCCCTCGCGCACGCTCCCCTAGAGCATCACCTTGACTTCCTTTAGCGTTTTACCGCTAGAGAGCGCGAGAGAGTCGTAAAGCTAGCGCCGTTATTAGTAGAGGAGTATGCTAGAAACCGAAAGTAGCTATACGTCGTTCGTTTCGTTAAGCCGAAGTACTTAGATAAAATAAAGATTAATATTACTAGTATCTTTAGAAAATAGACGCGGTATATCGTGCTATCCCTATTAGGTATTTAGACTAAGGGCTAAACTTAACGATATAGGTACTATATTAATAATTAGATTAATAAATAGAAGGCGATAATTTAAAACCTAGCTTATAAAAGTATAATAGACTTCTTTTTTTTTATTTATAGAAATTATAAGGTTAAGTTATAAGGTATATTAAAAGAGTATATATATTAATTCTAGTAGCTTTATATAATTATTACTAAACGATATATAGACTAGAATAATAGTAAAGAGGTCTATAAGGTACCCTTAACGTGCTACCTTATATTATATTTAATTCCTAAGTTTACTAACGCGCTATTAGTATTACTATAATATCTTAGTTCCTTAGTTTAGCCTCTAAGCGCTTAATGTTAATAGTAAGCTAGTTATAAATATATATAGCTTCTAGGCTATCTTAACCTTTAATATAGCGTATAACGCTAGTACCTTTACCCTTAAGCGCTATTATATCTAGCTAGCGGGCTACTACTAAATTCTATACTATACTAGGGCACGGCCTACTAAGTTAATAGATAGTTAGAGGAAGAATCTAAAGGATAGTTCTATTAAGGCGCTTTTTAGCTTAAAAGTTATTTAGTTAACTAACGGCGAAAAAAAGTTAAATAAGGCGATAGATAAAGTATCTTATTAGCTAGCTAAGCTACTTATATAAGAGACGACTAAGTATAGTCGTCCTAAAGCTCTCTATTATAAGGATATCTTTATAATAATCGTCCGTTACCTTACTACTAGGAATTCTATCCTAGTTATAGCTATTAAGTTTATTAATTATAAGGGAGTAGATAATAAGCTTAAACTATATACCTTAAGCCGCTTAAGTCGATTAGTCTTATAGTATATATTAATTATTATAAGTTAGAACTATCTTTTTCTTTACCTTTACTAAGAAGCTAATATTTTACCTTATTATAGTTCTTATCGCATTAGCGCTATATAATTATACGTTTAATATATAAAGCTTAACGAATATATCCTATATATTTAAGGTAAAGGTCTAGGGCCTAACGTAATCTACGCTACTTTAGTAACAGGAGTTAATACTTAAGGTACCGGTTTTCTAGTAAGTTTATAATACTACCCTTTCCGCTAATAAAGCTATACTATACTCTAAGCTAAACTATAATATAGGTCGGTAGAGCCTTAATTTAGGATATAAGAAGCTCTAAACGCTAAGATTCGCTTAGAGAGGTGCTATAAACGCTATTAATAGTATATTAAGCCCTGCCTTATAGACTAGCTAATAAAGAGGGTATTTTAAGATAAGCGGTAATACTAACTAGTTTAGCTCTCTAAGCGACGTACTAAATATAGTCTATAACTAAATAATACGCTATAACCCTAGGTTTACTACTTTCTATAGTATATATTTAAATAAGATTGCTTAGTTTAGTATCTAAAATACTTTCTTAAAAGAGGAGAAGTAGAATAAACTACTTTAGATATTTATATATATTAGCCTTACTTATAACCCTTAAGCCGTTAAGGATATAGTGCCTAATAAGGTATAGGCTAATACGCCGCTAGACCTAGAGATAGTAGTATTAAAAGAGAAGCGAGCGACTCTTAAGTAGGGACGGTATCGAATCGACGGCTATAAGGATAAGGAGGATATCCGAAAACTTATAAATAAGATTAAGACTAAGCGGGTAGAGCGTAAGAAGAGGATCGTAAAAGGATATCGTAAGTATTACTTTTACTACCGTTTAACCTAGGATATCGAGATATAAGCTTAAGAAGAGGTAGAAGAGGAATATAAGGAGCTAGCTATTAATCTTATTATACCTAAGCGCGCTAGACTAGCCGAGATTTTCTACTATTAGCCTAGGAACTAAACTAAGGAGGAGATCTCTTAGTATAAAATCGAGGCTATTAACCTTATAGTAGCTCTATATAATAAGAAAGAGATAGGAAAGAGTAGCTAGACCCGGCTAAGAGCCTAAGTCAGATAGTTTATTAAGTAAGAGTTACCTAAGCTATACGCTAGTTCTAAGCTAAAGCCTAGACCCGATCCCTTCCCGCTTCTTATAGAAGCGACCTAGTATCTAGACTATATTAGCGATAAGTAATTACCTCTTAGAGAGCGGACGTTTTAATAGTATCGTTTAATAATAAGGAATAACTACTTTAATAACTAGCACTTAATAGAACGGGAATATACTAAGAAGCGCGATAATATAATTAGATATAACTATCTTAAATATAAGAAAGAGACCTTTAAGTATTTAGATTATTTTCGGAACTATATTTAGTTAGTTTATAGGGTCCCGCTTAGATTATTAAAGTAAGTTAAGTATAAATAATAATAAAAAGTTAAGCGCCGTTAAATAATATATAGGAGAAAGTAATAGATAGAATAGTTATAGCTTAATTCTTACCTTAATTTAAAAGGACTTTTAAGAAAGTTAGTTTAGGTTACTACTAAATTAATAAGGGAGGCTATTAACTATTATACTTTCGATAATATATAATCTTATCTTATATTTTATCTTTATTCCGCCTTAAGCGCTATATATTAATACTATATACTAGGTCTACTTTATATATACCCTATTTTTAATTCTTTAAGCTTCTTATTTAAAGCGTATTAGCTATAGTAAGGGATTTATTATATATCTTAGTTATTATAATAAGGTCGCGGCTAAGGGGAGTTAGTCCCTTTTATTAAAAGGAAATAAGAAATACTATATATATAATAGTTATAAAGAGTTTATTAGCCTTAACTACTACTAAAGTTAAGGGGACGAAGGTCTTAGTTATATATATAAGAATAGTACTTATATAGGTCGGGATACCTTCTTAACTAAGGCGGAATATTATTTAATACCCTTAACTAAGATTCGGTCTTAACCGATATATTTATCGCGATAAGTAAAGCGACGCGAATATTATTAATAATTCCTAGATAATAGTAGAACCTTAATAATATAAGCCTATACCGTCGTTATCTCCTTAAAGACCTAGCTCCCTACTAGGTCCCGCTCTTATACCTCCGACGTCGTCGAGCGTCGGGCACCGCGATAGCTATATATATAGGCTATATAGGTTATACGGCGACGGCACGGCCCTCCCCTCTACTATAGTCCCTCCCCGGCCCTTAAAACTCTAGCGCTACGCCCTCTAGTACTACGCCCTCTAGCTTCTAGCCCTATACCTTATAGTCGGTATAGGCAAAGGCCGCGGCGCACGGTAAGCCCTCGCGGCTAACGTCGTTGCGCTGCTATAGCCGCTTCCGCTACGCCTAGATCTTAACGTTAATCGGCGTTAGTAGGGTCGTCCTAGCCGGCATCCGATAAAGTAAAAGAAGTCCTTAGTTATCTCTAAGACTAGCACGATGCCCGCCGGCGGCCCGAAGTATATCGTAAGCTCCGCCGAGATTAGGTAGCTAGGGAATGCCCGGTTAAGGATAACGTTTATAAGATAAAAACGGCCGGGACCGGGGTCGCGCTATCGTTGCTATAGCCTAGTATTATATTCCCTTCCTTGTCTCTTACCCTATAATCTCTAGCTACTTTAGCTACGTTCTTACCTTTTTTCCCCTTAATTCCCTTTATAAGTCTACGATAAAAAAGAATAAGTAAATAGCTACTTTCTTTACTTACCTTTTAATATACTTTTAGTTTCTAACGCTACTACCTACCTACTATTTATTATTTTAACTTTTAGCTTTATCCCTTAGGGCTCTTTACGTAACCTATAAGCGGCTGCCTTACCTATAATTCCTACTACTATATACCGCTTTAATTCTACTAGTAGAAAATATTTAAACGTATATAAGAGTACTAAGTAATTCTACTAGTAGTAATTTCTACTATAATATACTGCTTTTAATCTATTAGTAGAAACGATATAAGCGTATATAGGAGTAATAGGTAAGGTAACCCCTTATAGGTTACGTAAAGAGCCTTAAGGAATAAAAGCTAAAGATTAAAGAAATAAATAAGATAAAGATAGGGCGAGAGAATAAATATAAGTAGGCGGTAGCGCTAGGAACTAAAATATATAAAAAGGTAGGTAAAGAAAGCGGCTATTTAAGTACTATCTTATAGTAAGGAAGAGGTAGAAAAAGTAATAAGAAAAGAAAAGCAGTAATAATAATTATAGGGTAAGTAAGAGGAAGGGAGTATAAAAGGAGTACTAAGGTAGGAATAAGAGAATAAAAGTAAAAGCGTTTACTATAGCTACCGATTAAGTAGTTAGGAAAATAACTATAATATAGCTACTTATAACGTTTTTATAAAGTTCTAGTATAAATTTAGGGCTATAAAGCTTAAGTGTAAGTATAGTATCTTAAAGACGCTTTTAACGTAGGTAGGCTAAGTAAGGCCGGACTATATAGCTAATATACTATTCCTATACTAGATAAGGCCGACCTTATAAGAGCTTAAGGTAGGAAATATAAGATATAATAGTAAAGGAAGGGTAGGTAAGAGGAAATAAAGGCGCGATATAAATATAAGGGTAGGATGCCTTAAGTATAAAAGGGAAGGTTTACTAGGTTTATAAAGAGATTAAGGGGGCGAGGAGGTATAGCTAATACTAGCCGTCGTATACTATAGTAAGTAATACTAAAAGGAGGACTAAAAGGTATATAAGAAGGGATATAAGCTAAAGGTAAGCTAGGGAGCTAGCGAGAAGAAGTAAGTAACGCTATAAAAGCGGGATTATAGCTAACCTTAAATACTATAATAGCCGTTATAGAACCTATTAAATTTAACGACCGTTATCTTTATAGCTTATATAACTAAGGAACGGTATATAATATTTAATAGTAGAAAACTATATTCTATTATAGAGGAGGTAAAGGTATAGGCTTAGGTATAGTCTATTAAAAGAAGGTTAATAATTTATAAAGGGGAAAAAGAAGAAAAGTATAGGCCTAGCTTATATAAGCGTAGAGGCCGCTTATATATAGACTTAGCCTAGACCTTAGTCTAGGCCTATATAGGGTAAAAGCCTTTATATTATACCCCTACCTAGCTTTTAGAGAGGCGCGCCTTTAAATAATACCTAATACCGCGCTTAGGGGGATAGAACCCTTACGCGGACTATATATACTTAGTCGCGGAAAAAACGTTAGTAAATAACGTATAATACCCTCCTAAGCGAGCTTCTTAGATAGACTATATTATTAATAAGGGCCGCGCCTTAAGAGTTAGGCTTTAGTACTTATAGCTAGGGAGTAAAGGCACGTAAAACGGCGTATAGCTAGCTTTAGTAAGCTTATAGTATCCCGCCCCCCTTATATTAGTATATAGTAGTAGCTCTTAGTACTATAATATAGGGGATAGTACTCTAGTATATAAGGCTCCGCTCCCTCCTATATAGGGCTATATAGGCACTCCCTTTTACTATAGTTATATTATATTAATAGCCTTCCTACCTCTTAACTACCCTTTTAGTCGCTATAGGTTTACGTTCCGTCTATATAGTAGCTGCTACTATATACGAGGGAACGCCGATAAAGCCTATAAAGGCGTTATTAAGATTACTCGTTACTAGAGTCGCTATCGTCGAACCTAACCTCCTTTCTATCCTAGCGTATACGCCCCTCTATTACTTAGAGTACGTTTACCTATGCCTCCCGGCGCGGGCACTTTAAAAACTAATAGGATTTACTATTATAGCCTATATAGCGACCCTCCTATCGCTACCTCTTTCTATCCTTGGTCCTTAAGGTAGAGATAAAGATATTTATAGTATTACTAGCGTTATCCTCTTCTTATACTATAAAAGAAGACGAAAAAAGAAACTTATTACTACTAAGCTTATAAAAAAGGTAGATAAGATCGGTATATATATTTAGTAGTATAGACCTTTCGCTTAAATAGGTACGCTAATCTATATTTAAGCTTATAATAAGGTAATTATACTTTACTACGTTAAGCTAGCTATATATATTTACTTAATAAAGTACCTCTTTAAACTATATAAAGTAAGCCGGAATAGCTTTACTTTACTTTTAATAGAGCGTTATAAGCTTTTAGCCTACTAACTTAGCTATATTAAGTTTACTATAATTAGTATAGAGCTTCGTAAGAAGGTTAGCTAGTTTATTTATACTAGTATACGTAAATAGTAAGAGATACCTTTATAGGTATAGGGATAGGCTCGCGTAAAGATAGTTAAATTAAGCGCGGATATCCCTTATTATAGCGCTATTAGTACGGAGCTTTACTTTTATATAAAGTTACTATAGCTCGAGCTCTATAAAGGAGCCGTCGAACTTACTAAGGTATAGTAGTACCGCTCTTAGTCGTACGGAGCCCTACTATTATAAGAGGCTCTTAATTACCTAGGCGAACTAAGTATTACGTTCGCTTTAATTTTATAACTATAGGAGTATAGATATTTCGCGTGCGTATATACTAGCGCGGGCGGTTTAACTAGACTAGGTAATTAAACGTTAGCTTTAAAGGCAGCTAAAAAAATAGCTATTCTATATATAGGGATATAGAGAGGGTAAAATAAAGGGTAGATTATACTATTATAAAGGAGGTAAAGGCATAAGCTTAGGTATAGTCCGTTAAAAGAAGGTTAATAATCTATAAGAGGGAAAAGGAAGAGAAGTATAGGCCTAGCCTATATAGGCGTAGAGGCCGCTTATATATAGACTTAGCCTAGACCTTAGTCTAGGCCTATATAGGGTAAAAGCCCTTATATATTCTTTATATAAAGTAATAACTAATAAGTAAGAAGCGGAGTTAGCTTTTATAATAAGACGCCTTTTACTAAGGTATAACTATAGGCCCCTTATCGCTACTAAATATAGCTAAAAGGTATAGTAGTAAGCTAGTAAAGAAAAAGGAAGGGGTAAAGTATAATATATAGGATATAAATAAGGTTATAAGAAACGTTTAAAGATAAGTACTTTTATAATAAATAGGTTTAAAAGCTAAAGCTATCCTTAAAAGGGATAAACGCTATAATATATAGAATACTAGTAATTCTATAATAATAATTTATATTAAGAGTAGTACCTTAAGAGGGAGAATAGTTCTTTTTAGTAAAGGTAAGAAGTATAAGAAAGTAATAAGTCTAGTACTTAAGGGGCGTTATAAGGGGGGAAGCTAAGGTAGCGGCGGCCGCTAAGGGCCTATCGATAAAGGTCTAGCTATCTAAGACGATAATAAAAATATAATTACGCTCTAAGCTTAAGGGATAAAGTATAACGTAGTAGTTAAGAAGGCTAATAACCTTTCTAGTATAAGTAAAGGGGACGCTAAGTAGGAAGAAAGAGTTAAGCTTTTTAGCGATTTTCTTATATAGTATAGCTTAAGGGTTAATAAAGATAGTAAAGATAATAAAGACCTTAAAAGGGTAATAGCCCTTAAAAGGAATCTTATTTAATAGGCTAAGGGCAATATAGGTTATAAGCTAAATAAAGCTATAGTAGTAAAGCTAGTTAGGCCTAAGACTAAGTAGGAAGTTTAAACGTAAGAGGTAGAGGCTAGGCCTAGCTACTATATTATAAAAGGAGATAATAAGAGGTATAGATAAGAACTAGCTATTAAAGGCTAAGAAGCGCGATAGGACGCTAAGGGGTAAGGTTAGTAGGGCGGTAAGTAAGGAAGTATATTAAAATAAAAAGAAAGGGGGGGCATAGCTAGTAACCTTAGTTAGGGATAATAAGGGTAAGCATAGTATAGATAATAGTATTATCTAGGCTAGCCTTAAGGCCGTCGCGGCGCTCTACCTCCTAAGAAGGGTATAAAGTAAACGCGGCTACTTATAAGAAACTACTATTATAAAGTAGGTAGAGGCGTATATATAAGTACTATTTATAGGATAATATTAATAAGCTATATAAAGCTCTTTTATATATAGCTAGCCTATATATATATATATATATAATCCGGCCCTTTATACGTAACTATATAGCTTAGGCTATAGCCTAAGCCTATAACTTATAATAGTTAAAGACTCTTATATAAGACCCTTCCTTAAGCGTAGCGCGGCGCTGCCTTATTAATAGCTTCTATACTATTAAGCCTATACCGCTAGCTTTACCCTACCCTTTCCTATTAATTATACTAGCCCTACTAGCCCTATTATCCCTATACCTATTAGCCTAGGTAGCCGAAACCTAGCTCTATACTTATTAGCTAGCTAGCCGTTTAAATAAAGGTATAACCTATTATATACGCCCCTAGGTAGCTAGCGGCCGGCCTAGACCTACGTAAGCCTTAGGTTGCTTATCCCCTTAGCCTTAAGTAGCCTCCTTTACTAAGGGGTATATAAAGCGGTATCCCCCTCTTCCTTCTTTCCTTCCTTCTCTTTCTTTTTTAACTATAGTAGTAGTAGTAATAGGTAAGTTCTACTTTACTTAAGGTATTAGTTTATTCCTAGCTATATAGGCCGCTCTATTAATATATACTTATAGTAATAGCTATTGTAGTAATAATAGCCTTAATAATAGTAGTAATAATAATAACTTTAACTAGTAAGTTCCTTACTTTATAGAGTAGGAGGCTATAATCTATAATACTAACTTTTATAATAGATATATCTACCTCCCCCTCCCTTACCTCCTCCTTCTTAGAGCGTACGGAGTCGTTTATCGACGCTATACTAGGCACGGCCGACGATAGCTCCGCCGCTACTACTACTCTTACCCGCGCCCCTACTACCGCGCTTACCGCCGCCGCTACTACCTCCGCTACGCTAGCTACCCTTACGTTGCCTTTTAAGGTAACGACGCCGTCCCTACCGCTACTTATAACGCCTAGCCCCTTAGCCCCTACCTCTATCTCCGCTACCCTTATAAGTCTATAGTTAAGCAAGTATAATAAACGTCTTCCGCTAACTTTTTAAAGTATAAGCGCTAGGTCTAAGCTAGAGCCGCTCGCGCGGCCCCCTATATATAGTATACGTTATAGGAGCTCCCTTACGCCGATTAGGTTAAGCGCCGCTATAGCGGTAGTTATTACTAGTATACGCGTGCTAGCCGCGCTTATAAGGCGGCGCCTCTTATCCTACTTACTATAGTATTAGCTTAGAAGGCTAGCGCGTATAGGTAGGCCTAGGGGGCTACTAAGAAGCGCCTTACCGCCGCTATAGCCGCTTACTATAACCTCCGCGCCCTAGAGCGCTAAAGGCTTATCCCTAAGTAGGTTCTTTCCCCTCCGCTCTCTTACCTTTACTATTAACTTTCTTAGTACTAAGGATACCGCCCCTATTGCTTTATCGGCGATCCTTATAGCTATGCCCGCCGCCGCCGCTACTATTACCCTTACCGCCGCCGCCGGAGCTAGCCGCCGCCCCTTTACCCTTAGAGCCGCTGCTGCCGCCGACTAGCTTATAGGCCTAGAGGGCCGACTTAGCGCGCTAGAGAGCGCCGCCGCCGCCGCTAAGGAGGAGGAGGAGGCTAATAAGGACAATAATAATAATAATAGTAAGGGTAAGGGTAATAATAAGGAATAAGCTTAGGAAGTCTAAGAGCTCCGCTTTAAAATAAACGCTATTTTTATCTCTACCTATACTATTATACCTATATTATTATAACTACCTACTTTACTTTACCTATTTTATAGTCTTAGCCTAGGCTACTACTAGTAGTCTACTAGTCTATTATTCTCGTTTACTAGCCTATATAAGGTCTCGAACTTATTAAGGGCTATAGCTCCTATAAACTTATATATAGGTTCCTATATAAGGTTAAGGTACCCGCGCTACTTAACGAGAACTTCTTAGTATATCCCTTAGCCTACCTTCCTTTAACGTATAGCCTATATCTCTTTAACCTTAAATTCGTCGTCCCTTTTTACCTTAATTATAAGCGGTTAAGTATCTACTATTTCTTATCTAAGTAATAGGTTAAAGGAGGCTTAGTAAAGGAAGTTAACGTTAATCTTATTATAGACCCTTATTAAGAGACTATCGAGCTTAACTACCTATAGGCTAACGACCCTCTATACTATAAACTTTATATATAGCTAGTTTAGTTTCTTCTTTAGTTATACTAACCTATAGTTATAAAGGTCGAGCTATACTTTATCTCTTACTATAAACCTATCCGCTAGCGCCTTAGTCTTATTAGCGTACTACTTTTAATCCTACGCCGCCGCGGCTATTATAGATTAGTAGTATTTTATAGTTTCTTATAGCTTCTATATAAACGTAGAAGCGCGGCTCTTTAGTAATATACTACTATACTACTCTACTACTATATTAGTAGTAAATAGGATTAAGGAAAGCGGCTTAAAGCTATATATTATAAAGAAAGGGGCTATCTAAATAAAAGATTACGGTCTACTATTTAGCGTAAGCTAGGTATCGGGGAGCTAGCGGTCTTAGTCTACTTAGTTATAGGCTATAACTACTTATAGGTATACCTACGCTTCCTAGTTAACCCTCTTAGGTCCCTTATCGGTCTATAAGTAATAAGCTATATTAAGTAGCTATATAATCTAAAGTAGCTAGTATAAGTATTACTAAAAGCGGCTAGTTTAGTTTAACCCTCTATTACTTATAATAAAGGCTAGCTAGCTATATAAGTAGGCCTAGTATTAAAGGAAGCGCTCCGCGTAAGCTTTTATATTTATAAATAGTATTAGCTTTAGTACTATTAATTTACTAAGTCGGTCCTTAATTACCTATATATAGCGGTTACCGCCTTTTATAAGTAAGAGGTCTATTATAAAGTCTATCTATATATATATATAAAACCGGTCTAGTACTAAAAGCTACTTAAGTAGCCCCTTAAGCTATACCCTTTAAATCTTTATATAGCTATAAATATTATAGTTATAAAAGAAGCAATAAATATAGTACTATAAGAGGGGCTAGTAAAAGTCCCTTATAAGGCCTACCGCTATACCCTACTTACCTAAGTAACCTATAACGCTAGAGTTATAGATAAGCTAGACTAGCCTCCCCTAAAGCTCGTTTTATTTATTTAGCTCCGGCGGTCTATCCTTCTCCTTAGCTTCTATAGTATACGGTGCGCCCGGTACCTATAGTCTCCCCCGCTAGCGTAGATACTCTTATAGGTCGATATAGTAGTTAGCTACCTATACTTTTAGCTTTAGCTTTAGATCTAAGCGTCGAGCGCTAGACTCTATAGCGCGGCGCACGCTCTTATAAGTATAGTCTAAAGCCGCTATCCTATCCTATAAGCGTTAAAGGGCTTTATCTTAGAATACTCTCGCCGCGCGCGCCCCTAGGCCGGTTTATCCCTCCTTACCGGACTAAGGTAAAGGCGCTAAGGGAAGCTCGTTCGGTAGTAAAGGTATCGGGGGAAGCTCGTCTACTAGCACCGCGCCTTCCTCTACTAAGGAAGCTCCTATATAAGTCTATAGCGCTTCCTATAAGATAAGCTATAGATCCTAGGCCTTAATATCCACTCTTATTAGCTGGTCTTAATCCCTTTAAGAAAGCGCGTCTAGGACTATAAAGTCCTACTTAGGGCGGTACTTAATTAAGAAGTTAAAGTATAAGAGATACTCCGCTTAGCGGGCTTACTACTCTAAGAGGTACTAGCGGGTTATAAAGTACTTAAGGTTCCTATAGTCCGTAAGAACCTTAAAGCTTTTATAGCTTTAGAGCTCCGCTTACTATCGCTTAAGGTAGCTAATAATCGCTAATATCTCCTTATCGTAAATAGCGTAATTCCGCTCTACTAAGGTTAGCTTATAGGAGTAGAACGCTACTAGTTACTTCTGCCTATCTACTTCTTAAGAAAGTATTCCTTTAAGTACCTAGCCGCTATAGTCTACTTTAACTAACGTAAACTAGTTAAAGTCCTATTAAAGTAGTACTAAGGCTTATAAGAATAGGTCCTTAAGTATATAGAACGCTCCTTCTTATATAGGCCCTTAATAAAAAGCGGTCCGCTTTCTAGTAATCTTATTTAAGGGCATTATAATATAGGAGAAGCCCTTAATAAATATCTTATAATAGTTCGCGAACCTAAGGAAGCTCTATACGCCTATCTATATAGTTAGGGCCGCTTAGTCCTAGATTACTTAGATCTTTATAGGATCTACCTATATACCTACGCTTATATAAATAATAAAGCCTAAGTACTTAACCCTCTTAACCCTAAATTTATACTTATTTAGGTTAAGGTAGAGCTTATAAAGTTAAAGGCGCTTTAAGACCCTTTTTACTTTCTATATATAGTCCTTCTAAGAGCTACTTATATAGATAAGGATATTATCTATATATATAAAGGCGAACCTATTAAGAAAGTCGCGAAGTATATTATTAATATAACGCTAAAAGGTAGCGGGCGCTCTTAAGAAGCTAAAAGGCGTTATAAGCTACTTAAATAAGCTATAGCGTATATAAAACGCTATCTTTTACTTATTACCTTTTAAGATCTATACCTTATAGAACGCTTATTTTATATCTAGCTTTATAAACTACTTTGCCTTTAAGAGGTTATAGAGTATATCTAAGATTAAGGGTAAGGGGTAGTAGTCCGGCCTCGTAATTACGTTTAGAGCTATATAGTCGTAATAAAACTATATCCCGCCCCTTAGTTTATATATAAATAGGACCGGCGCTCTTACTTAAGAGCTACTTACTTAAATAAAACCCTTATCTAAGAGGTCCCTTAGCGACTTCTTTAGTATTAGTAGCTCCGTATATAATATATTATATAGCGGTCTAAATAGTATAGGTAGTTCCTACCCTTTCTTATTAATATAGAGTATAATCCTATAGTCTACCCTAGGCTTATATAGGTTAAGCTTATTTACTTCCTAGGACTTAAATAGTAGTAGGAGGTTATAAAAGCGCTTTAGTATCTACTACTATAGCTTAGAGGGCGACTTTAGCTTCTTTATTTAGAGGGCCTTATCGATATCCGCTAAGCTAACTATATAGACCGCTATATTAGCCGCTACCTAGCCTTCCTCCTACTCTACCTATTATATAGTTCCTACGAAGATAGAGGCAAGGACTTCTTAGGCTAAGTATAAAGCTTATACGCTTAGTCCTATACTTATAGAACTATTATCGTAGCGGACCTACCGTTATATAGGCCTAAACTATAGCTTCTTTTAGTATAAAACCGAGTATAACTCTATATATAATAACTAGGGTTTCCCGAGGATTAAGGGAAACTCTAGTTAAGGGATTATATAGGCTACGATAAGCTTATAGTAACCGTCGACCTTTATAGCTAGCTATATAATGCCCTTAATTACTATACCCTCTATCGCGCTTAAGGCGCCCTTTACTTACCTTAAGGCGATCTTTTCTACTAGTACTTATATCTCTTACGTAAGCGCCTTATTAACTATAGTATAGTACTAGTAGCCCTTATTTATAAGGGCGGCGACGGGTAAGGAGTTATTAATTATAACCTATATTAAAGTAGGCTCCTCTTTTATATAGGCGGATAATTCCTCCTTCTCCTTTACTAGTACTAGTAATTAAGGCTCCGGAGCCTATCTTTACTTTAGAGCTACTCTTTTTCCTCTAAGCTTAAGGGCGCGGAGTCCTCTTTATTATTTAAGGTAAGGAGTAGTTCTATTTTCGCTACTTAAACTACTATAGGCCGCTTAGCTAAAAGGAAGGGGCATTTTAATATAAAGTATATAGACGCGCTATAATATAAGTAGCGGCCGTTAGCCTTCCTTTTCCTAATTTCCTCGCTCGTTACCTACTTCGCCCGCTACTTAAAGGGCGAAATAGTATAAGGGATATTCAATAACGACTTCCTACTACGTTTAGCTCGGTCTATATAGGTAGCCGATATTAAGGTATCCCCGTTAGTATCGATAGTTAGCTATTCCTCTTATAAAGGGGCGGTAATCCTATTACCGCTATATAGCGTACGCTTATAAAGCTTTTAAAAACGCGGCGTCTACTTATAGCCCTATACTACCTTTATTAACCGGCTTATATACTTACTATAGCTAGTAAGTATAATTATAAGGATAAGTAGCTCCTATAAGGCCGGCGTAATTAAGTTCTATAACTATATAAGCTTCGCGCTATCTTCCTATACCGTGGTTCCCGCTGCCTATAAGAGCGTCTCTTTAAAGTTAGGGAGGAATTCGCTAAAGGTCTACCTATCCCTTTACCTAAGGGTCTATAGCCTATCTTATGCCTTCTCCCGCTCCTATACGTTACTAAACGTATATATAAGGTATTAGAAGAAGTCCTATAGGTCGCGTTTACCCTTAAGGCCGCCCTTATCTTAGAATCTAGAGATCCTCTATATCTAGGGCTCTAGTAGCGTATAGAGGAGTAAATACTATACTATATTATAATAGCCGTTTAGGCCCTATTTCTTATCTATTATAAACTTTATCTATAGCTAGCTAAGGAAGAAGTAAAAGGACTTAGGCTTACTATCCTAAGTTAGCTAAAGAAGCGGCTTCTATATTAGTAGTACCGCTACTATAACCGGTATTATAGAGGTCGTAGGGGTTAACGCTAGTCTTATAGACGGCTCCTTTAGTATAGCGAGAACCTTATTCTTCTCGCTAGCTATCGCGCTTTTAATCGCTTTTAAGATAGCTACGATACTTCCTATCCGCTTAAGGGGTAGCGCGGTGCTCCCTTAAGGAAGTAGTACCCTTTCTAGGAAGATATCTATTAGATCTATTAGTTAATAGCTTATACTATTATAGAGTAAGTAGAGGTATATATATAGGTACCGTTTATAAGATAATATTAATAAGCTATATAGAGCTCTTTTATATATAGCTAGCCTATATATATATATATAGGATCCGGCCTTTTATATATAACTATATAGCTTAGGCTATAGCTTAAGCCTATAACCTATAATAGTTAAAGACTCTTATAACTACTACTTAAACTAGTCTATATTAACGACTAGCTAGCTATAGATAAAGAGGTTTAGGCTAAAAAGGATAAAGGGCCCTAGGTTATTATCCTTAGCCTAAAGGGGTATATACTCTAACTTTAATAGCTACGAGGGTATTAATAAGAGGGCGCGGGCGATAGCCTTAGCGTTAAGGCCCTTAATATAGTGCTTATCTTAATAGGTATAAGGAACGGTGTTCCTACTATAAATAAAGTAGCTATAGTATACTCTCCCGATTAAATAAGCTAATAAGTAGTATATTAATTATAAATAAAATCCTATATTATAAAGTAAGAATCGCTTATTATTTTATATATTATTATATATTAAATAGGTTGCTAGTTATTATATAATCGGGAATTAATAAAATAAAGGTAGCTTAGATAACTAGCTAAGACCTTTTAAGAATACTAGTATAACTAACCTCCTTTAAATATAAATATTAGTAGAACTAAGATACTTCTTAATATACTTAAAGTATTATTAAATTCCTTAGTTTTATAGCTATATAGTAGCTTAAATCTAGTCCTAAAAGGTTCTTTTATTTAGCTATAATTATCTATATAAGATAGTATATCTACTAGTAAATAAAGATATAATTATTAACTTTAATACCTCTTTTATATACTAATATTGTAGGAATGTATCTATCTAGTGGTGTGACCAACCATGGTTGGCACGTGACCCGTACGGTCACGTGTGCGGCTGAGGGCAGCGTGCCCCCTTTCTCCACGCTGGCCTCTGCCTCCTTAGATAGAGAATCAAGACGAATACAACATCAGGTTAACCCTAGTACCGTCTCATTGCAGCAGCTGCCGCAGGTGCCTACCCACACTGATCAGTGACCGGCCCACGCCCGTCACAGACAGCTAAGTAGAAGAGACAAATTCCTCAACCTTCGAAGGTGCTATAGTCCGCGTCACTTTACTGTGGCCCTGAGTAGCGCTCAGAAGAAGGTTATTTGTGCTAAGAACAAGGAATCTCCCGCTGGTTTGCCCAGCCGCGCGAGAGTCCTTCCAACTGTTGATTACGATCGCCCGCTAGTTTGCCTAGCCGTGAGCACCGGAATCGACAGGCGACCACATCGCAAACAACTAGTAAGAACGTTCGACCCTTGACGTTAAGTAGCAAGATCCCCGTCAGTTCAGTCTGGCCGCGAACGACCTACTTAGTACGCGACGCTCGACCTCCTATTAGCGACAACTCGTATACGAAGAGACCAATACGAACCCCACATCGTCTCATTCATTTGATCACGATAGCCCCGACCGCCCGAGCTATGTCCCCAGAAGCCCAGCTCGAAGAAATATGCGACCAGATGCAGGCACTAGACATCCAAGCATCCGCATTCCGACAAATTAATATCGACCTTTGGGACAACGATATCACACACGACGAAAAGGACAAGATCGCAGTAACGACATATGTGGCAAAGTTCATATTCATCGTTCAATCTGGCAGTGATCAAGGATACGACCTCCTTGGTTACTTCCAACAGCATTTTGAAGAATGGACCGAAGACACATGGGACCGCGCCCGAATGAATACAAGAGAGCCCTCAGGAAACTACTAAGGAAAAGAGGTATCTACACAGGTTCACAAGGGGAAATTCGCAACACAATTTCTCATATTACAAACTATCGAGAACCCACAAACCTGGCCAGAGCAGGAGTTTACGGAGATGGTGTTTGATGAGAGGACTGCTGCCTTCAGGAGGCAGACAGCATTACTAGGATCAAATGCTTCCACTAATCCCCATCCGTCTCAACCTCCTTCACCATCAGTTACGCCCTTAGCAGCACCTCATCAAGGTCTTAACGAACCACAACCTATTAAGACCCTAACGAGCCCTCCTAACGCACCTACTCCTGCTCCGACTATCCAAGATAAACCTGCTCCGACCTCTCTTACTATTCATCCGACTTCCTACCGCTTCCAGAACCCCGATCTCGTCCAACCCGTCACCAACCCCATCCCCGAACACTTATCCGGCCCTGCAACCTTTGGAGAATACATGAAACTCCCCCCGGATAACATCCCGAACGCTATCGTCGATAGCGACATCCAGCAGAAGTTTATGAAGACCTGGAACAAAGATCGGAACTACACAGGAGAGCCGTACGATCTCTTGATGATAAGCTCCGCCTCTTCTTAAGCAACTGCTCTCATATCCAAGTGAAACCGTCACAATTTCACGCACTCTTTCCCGGATCCTTGATGGAAGAGCCCAAAGATTCTATCTTGATAAGATCACATGGGCTACGACGTTCCGACAAGCGTATGATATCTTCAAACAACACTTTGACACGGAAGTCAACCATGTCCACTACCATACTGACTGGACAACAATAACCTTTAACTCCATCCGTGCCCAAGATGCTTCGAAGACCCCCCACGAAGTGCTTCAAACCGTCTTTGATAAGCTTCAGCTCTGCCAACGAGCCCTTGGCAGGGCATCAGTACTACCTCGACCGTCGATACAATAACAACCGCTCTCGAGGTAGATACGGATATTCAGGTCAACGACCCAGCCGCGGATACAGACAAAGCTACAACCGTGGAAACTACCGGCCTCAAAGCCGTAGTAACTACAATCATAGCTACAGTAACCGAAACTGGACGAAGAAGTGTTTTGTTTGTGGACAAGAAGGCTGTTGGTCAACTAAACACTCTACGGATGAACGGCAAAAGGCCAAGGACCAACATATCACTCAATGTCACTTCATAGGTGTACAACTCACGGACATCGGAGGCTATATTCTAGACTACGAAGGTCATGAGATGAGCAGCTTTGATGACACTGAAGATACATGGGAAGAACATGACAATAGCACCAACGATCACCCGGAACAATGGCAAGCAAGCCAAATGCTCTGTCAACAGGCATTCAATCATTTGATCACAGGAGAAGACGTCTATCAGACGGATCAAACCGTTGTTCCAGCCTCGCAATTTATTATTGAAGATCGCTATTCAAGGGATAGATTCCAAGGTATCATGATCGACACAGGTGCAGCAACATTTTCCACAGCAGGATACTCTCAGTACATCGCCCTACAACGAGAAGACCCTTCTGTAGCTCTCGACAGCTCCACATCCGGCCAGGCCTCCATCAAATTCGGCAACAGCGACGCCATCCACTCCTCGGCACAGTCGCCCTTAACACACCCTCGGAAGGATCACGTTCCACGTCCTTCAAACCCCAACTCCCTTTTGCTCTGCCTTGCTGATATGGACCGGCTTGGTATCTATTTCAACAACATCACAGATACCATCAATTGTACTAATCATTGTACTAATCGCCCTACAAGCATTCCAGTCGTACGCAAATGGGGACATCCCTGGTTCTTCCTTACGAAAGATGAAGAGTCCATCTCGTTTCTTACGGAAACAGAGATTCGTACACTTCACCGACGCTTTGGACACCCAGCAGTCCCTAGGCTCCATCACCTCTTGAAGCAAGCCGGGCACAGTGACGTCTCGATAGACACATTAGAGACTATCTCTAAGTTCTGTCACCACTGTCAAATGCACTCACAAGCCCCACGCCGCTTCAAGTTCACCCTTAACGATGATCAAGAGTTCAACTACGAAATCATCGTTGATGTGATGCACCTAGGAACACCACAACGCCCTGTTCTACACGTTGTGGACTCAGCTACTGCTTTCCAAGGAGCCAGATTTTTACCGTCAATGTCAGCTAAAGATACATGGAGACCCTCCGGACCCTCTGGATCGACACGTATCTTGGACCTCCTGATACCCTCCGTCATGATGCAGGAACTAACTTTGCTTCTCTCGAATTCCGGAACGAAGCAAAGATTATGGGAATCAAATGCTCTCAAGTACCTGTTGAGACGCATTGGTCCATTGGAAAGATTGAACGCTATCACGCACCCTCCGACGCGCCTTTAACATCCTCCATGCTGAGATTGGCCACACCACTTCCGCCGAAACAGTCCTTCAAATGGCTGTTAAAGCAATCAATGATACGGCAGGACCTGACGGTCTTGTGCCTACGTTGCTTGTTTTCGGCGCATACCCTCGCGTATCTACAGACTCGCCCCTTCCGCTTCTACCCTCAAAAGATCGGAAGCTATGCAGAAAGCGATGAAAATGCTCCGCCAACTCTCGGCAGAAAGACGAGTTAAGGATGCCCTCCATGCACGCAACGGCCCGAGCACGACAGAAGTGCTATCCTCCCGCTGCAAAGTGAAGTTCGCGTTTGGAGAGAAAGACGGTTGGCAAGGACCCTTCAAGATTGCATCGATTGATAGCCATAACATCACCATTGACACAGTCAACGGCCCCAAGTCTTTCGATCGACCCTTGTACAACCGTATCTGCGTGATGATACCACTCTTTCCGACCCTACACACGACACAGACCCTCAGGCATTCGTTCAGATCTTAATGAACAACCGGCTCAAGACCCCGTTAAGACCCTAACGGACCTGCCTGCCCGACCCGAACCCCCGCCCCCGCAAGAGGACGCCCACCAGGATCAAAGAACAAGCCAAAGGATTTGATCATGATGGCCCGCCGTAGACCAGAGCTTCTTGACCCAAAAGGAGGAAGATGCACAAGCTCTTTCCTCAAGCTACGGTCTGATGGCATAATCACCTCTCCTGGTGACCCTTCGAAGAATCCGATAACAAAGAGATTACTGACCTCGTTGGCCGCGGTGTATTCCAATTTGAACGATACGATCAAATGACTCATGGAAACTATAGAATCTTTCGCTCTCGAATGGTTCGTGAAGTCAAAGGAATCAACACTAAGCCCTACGAAAAGTCTCGACTTGTTATTCAAGGACATAACGACTTTGAGAAGACCACCCTCCTGACGCAATCTCCGACAATTCAACGCGTTAGCCAGAGACTCATCCTCGCTATTGCCCCCGGACTTCTTCAAAACTACGGCATAACCCTCTCCCTCCGTGATATCACTCAGGCATACCCGCAATCCCAGACCAAGCTTTCCCGGACCATTCTTACGTATTTGCCCACGGAACTACAAGGCAAATACCCTAACGGAACAATTATTCGTGTTATTAAGCCCTGTACGGTATCGCAGAAGCCGGAGTCCATTGGTTCCGCACATATCAGCAGCATCACCTCGAAAAGCTGGATATGTCTACCTCCACCTATGACTCCTGCCTACTGATTTCGAATACTGGCCCTGACACGCTCGGTATTGTTGGAATGCAAACTGATGACACCCTCATCCTTGGAACGAACAACTTTTCTACCCGTGAAGAAGAAGAGCTACAAAGGCAGAATTTCGTTCCAAGCCCAAGACTGACATCACATACGGAACAACGGTTGACTTTAATGGTGCAAGACTGACGTTGCTGAATAATAACCCCTTAAGAAAGGATCCCTTTACTTCAACAGAAGGGACAAGCAGCAAAAATGACCACCATTGACCCTAAAGCAATTGATCGTCACCAGCGCTACGTTGAGGAACGAGCGCGAGCCTCATACATTGCTTCAATTGCTCAACCGGAAGCTTCTTTCGATGTTTCAGTCGCCGCCCAAGTACAGACCCTCAGGATAAAGATTACGCAATTTTGAACAAGCGACTGCAATGGCAAATGGATCACCAACTACGTGGCCTCACGTACAAACCAATTGATCTAGCTACTGCAAAGCTGATGGTTTTCACCGATGGTTCTTTCGCAAACAACAAGGACTTATCCTCCCAACTAGGATTCGTCATTACCCTCGTTAACGAGACAAACCACAAAGAAAAACAGTTCGAGATTAGTGGTAACATCGTACACTGGAGTTCAACAAAGTGCAAACGTGTTACCCGTAGCGTCCTAGCATCAGAGATCTACGGTATGGCCAACGGATTCGACATAGGCATCTCCTTGCGATGACTATGAAGATAATTACGGAACGACTCAACCTTCCTCCTATCCCTCTCATCGTCTGTACGGATTCGTACTCTCTACGAATGCCTAGTCAAGCTCGGTACGACGAAGGAAAAACGATTGATGATTGATATCATGGCCCTTCGCCAGTCATACGAGAAGAGAGAGATAACAGATATTCGTTGGATCAACGGCGCAGACAACCCAGCAGATGCAATGACGAAAGCATCACCAAACCGAGCCCTGGAACGCTTCATCGATACCAATAGTCTGACAATTCGAGTCGAAGGATACGTACAACGTTCCTAACCGCTCCTTATACCTATGATCAAATGATTGCTCCTATCAGGAAGACCCTTCACTTCTTCCCAGATATCTACAGCTAAGAACAAGACGTCGGACCCACTTTTGGCAATAATGACACACGCCCTCACGGCACATTCCTTCACGGCCTTAACGCTACTATCCTTTAGACCCGTTCAAGGTGTTGCTGTGCTTCTCACAGCAAAAGAAGAGTTGCCTGTGTAGGAATGTATCTATCTAGTGGTGTGACCAACCATGGTTGGCACGTGACCCGTACGGTCACGTGTGCGGCTGAGGGCAGCGTGCCCCCTTTCTCCACGCTGGCCTCTGCCTCCTTAGATAGAGAATCAAGACGAATACAACATCACAGGTTAACCCTAGTACCGTCTCATTGCAGCAGCTGCCGCAGGTGCCTACCCACAAATATACTACTAATAAATTCCGTTGAAAATCTCTTAAGGTATATAAGTAAAAGCGGAGTTTTAGGAAATTAAGGAATTATATAAGACTACGTAATAGAGGGGAAGAAGGAGTATAAGGTAGGAATTTTAATAGAATTTATTAGTAGCATATTAGTATATAAAAGAGGTATTAAAGTTAATAATCCTTACTCTATATACTAGTAGACATACTATCTTATATAGATAATTATAGCTAAATAGAAAATCCTTTTAGGACTAAATTTAGGCTACTATATAGCCTTAAGGCTAAGGAATTTAGTAATACCTCGAGTATATTAAGAAGTATTTTAGTTCTACTAATATTTATATTTAAAGGAGGTTAGTCGTACCGGTATTCTGAAGAGGTCTTAGCTAGTATTCTAAGCTAGCTCTATTTCTTCGATTCCCGATTATATAATAACCGGTAACTAGTTTAATGCATAATAATATATAGAATAACGAGCGATTCTTACTCTATAATATAGGATTTTATTTATAATTAATATACTACTTATTAGCTTATATAATTAGGAGAGTATATAAGGAACGGTATTCTTACTATAAATAAAGTAGTTATAATATACTCTTTTAATTATATAAACTAATAAGTAGTATATTAATTATAGATAAAATCTTATATTAAAGAGTAGGAATCGCTCGTTATTTTATATATTATTATATATTAAACTAGTTACCGGTTATTATATAATTAGGAATCGAAGAAATAGAGCTAGCTTAGAATACTAGCTAAGACCTCTTTAGAATACTAGCAGGACTAACCTCCTTTAAATATAAATATTAATAGAACTAAGATACTTCTTAATATACTTAAGGTATTACTAAATTCCTTAGTCTTAGGGCTATACGGCAGCCTAAATCTAGTCCTAAAAGGTTCTTCCGTTTAACTATAATTATCTATATAAGATAGTATATCCGCTAGTAGATAGAGATAAGATTATTATCTTTAACACCTCTTTTATATACTAATATACTACTAATAAATTCTATTAAAAATCCTACCTTATACTCCTTCTTTCCCTTTATTACGTAGTTTTATATAATTCCTTAATTTCCTAAAATTCCGCTATTACTTATATACCTTAAGAGGTTATAAGCCTAGCTTACTCCTTTTAAGCTAGGAAATTAACTACTTATACCTTTAAAATTCCTCGTCGAAATATTCAACTAAAATTCCTCTCGAAAATCCCCCTAACGACTTCTTCTACCTTCCTATACTCTTAAACTCCCGTCTAGACTTCTTAATCCCTACGAACGAAATAATATAAATTTATATAAAATAAGTAGATAAAAAGAATATAAATTCTCTAGACTTAAGGGGAATTTAAATTATACTCTTTAGACTACGAGGATAAGAGCTATCCTTACTAAGGAAAAGCTTATTACTACCTTAGAGTAAGAAAATTATATAAAGACTATAGAAGCTTTATCCTAGATTTTTCTTTAAGTTAAAGATAGCCCTTTAATATAAATTAAGCATTTAATAAATACTAAAGCTACTTAGGATAAGCTTATAAAGCTATATAATCCGTCGAATTTCTCGTTAAATTATTTACTTATAAAGCAGCTCTTTAATCTTAGTCCCTTAAGCTCTAATTTAGAGAAATACCTTTATAAGGTAGAGGAAATCTATAAGGATTTAAAATTCCGTAATATAGAAATTTTAGAAGTAATCCTTATAGTATAGATTCTTAATTGCCTTAATAAGGAATTTAGAAGCTATATTATAAATATTACGTAGAGCCTTAGGTATAATTCTACGGCGTTTACCCTTAAATCCCTTATAGCTAGTCTTTTAGACGAAGCTAGAAGAATAAAGGATATAGATAAATCTTCGGAGAAAGCCTTCTTAATATAAAGGAAGCCTTAGAAATCCTATAGAAATTCTATAGATACTCCGTATTATAAGGAATATAAAAAACCAGGGCATTTTATAGTAAATTACTATAAATTATACCTAAATAAGGCTCCCGCTTATTAGGTATTAAATAAAGGAAAAAAGGACGATAGGACTTAAATTTCTAAGAAAAGAAAATCTTCTTCTTCTTCTTCTTCTAGGAAGAAATCCCCTTTTAATAGTATTTCTACTACTAATAAAAGAAGGAAGGCTCGAATTACTAAGCTAGAGTCCGATTCGGAAGATAGTAATAAGGTCTTAAATATAGCTTTATAAGAAGAAAATATAGACCTAGATATCGACCTTATAGACCTCTTTAGGGCTCCGACCCCTATATATATATCTAAGGATTTAGAGGTAATTTTAACCTCTATAATTACCCCTATAGTAGAAGCTAATAAAGACTCTCCTTTAAGACCTCTAAAAGCCTCGATTCCTAAAATAAAGGAATTAGTCTTAAAGGTAAGAGAAAGAGGATTTCCTAGTTATAAGAATAAAAGGATCTTTAATTTTATATATAATACTAAAGCTACTAGGTATATAGTATCTAATAAGA
The DNA here is from genome assembly GCF_020360975.1 of Hirsutella rhossiliensis. NCBI lineage: Eukaryota > Fungi > Ascomycota > Sordariomycetes > Hypocreales > Ophiocordycipitaceae > Hirsutella > Hirsutella rhossiliensis. The sequence goes on along the minus strand of NW_025408677.1, from coordinate 976,015 downwards.
ATTTCCTTATTAACTATAAAGAAATTAAGTCTAAAGTTTACTAGGGAAAAGCTTCCTTTATATTAGTAAAAGGAAAGGGGGACTTAGTATTTAAGTTCCTATATAATAGAAAAGGTATATCCTTCGAGACTGCTTTTATATACCTAAATTAGGGGTAAATATACTATCCTAATCTTATTTTAATAATACCTATGCCTTAATAGGAGGAAATAAAGTCCTTTTATTAGATAATAAGGCTAAGGTCCTTACGAAAGGATTTCTTAGAAATAAATTATATTATATTCCTATAGAACCTTTATTAGAAAGCTAATCGATCCTTATTACGTCTTTAAAAGTAAACGATATAGATTTTTATACTTAGCACTTACGCTTAGGGTATATAAATAGTAGGGCTATTTAAGAAATATTAAAAAGATATAATAAGGATATAAAAATGCTTTTAGAAGAGGAAAGTAAAATAAGGCAGTGCGAAATATATATTAGAGCTAAAGTAACGAATAAGGTTAATAAATAACCCTTGTATAAGTCTTATTCCTATTTAGAAAAAATAGTATTAGATATTTAGGGGCTAATTAAAATGCCTACTTATAATAAATATTACTATTATTTTTCTTTCCTAGACGTAGGAACCTAATATCTAGAAATATACCTTCTTCGAAGAAAAGGGGAAGCTTTAGATAGGTTCCTAGAATTTAAAAATAAGGTAGAAAATAACCCTAAAAATACTAGGATTAGAGAAGTATTTTCTAATAATACTAAAGAATTTATATATAAAATAAAGCATTACTACGAAAAAGAAGGAATTACCTTTAATTCTAGTCCTCCTAGGACGCCTAAATCTAATAGTAGAATAAAAAGAATAAATCGTATAATATTAGAAAAAGTATATGCTCTTTTATTTACTACTAAGCTTCTTAAATACCTATAGGGAGAAGCTATTTTAATAGCTACCTATTTATATAATAGATTACTATATTCTACGATAGGATTTAAAAGTCTTATAGAAAAGAGGGATAATATAATACTACCCTTCGAGACCTTAAATAAAATTAAGACCTTTAGAAGCCTTATATATTATAAAAATAAAGACCCTAAAGATAAGCTAGATAATAGAGCTTTTAAGGGTATAATAGTAGGCTATTTAGAAAATATTTATAAAATCTAGGATCTTTCTAAGAGAAAGATTACTATCTTTAAAGATATTACTATACTAGAAAATAAATTTATAAAAAGTTTAGAAACCTCTAGTAGTAATAATACCTTTGATTTTAATTCTATTTTAAATAAAGATAAGCTAGAAAGCTATATCCTTATAAAGGAAGCTATTAAAGAACCTAGAGATAAAAGTCCCTCGCCCTTTATAAAAGAAGAGTCTTTAAATAACGATCCTATTCTTACTACTAGTAAAATAGTAGTAGAATTACCTAAGAAGCTAGAAGGGTTCGATTTTAACTATATCGAATACCCTAACGTTAATTTATTTCTAAACTACGATTTTATATAGTTAGTTTTAGCTAGTATAGAAAATTAGGATCTAAAAATTCTAAAGACCTATAAATAGGCAATAAATAGCCCTAAAATAGCTTTTTAGAAAGAAGCTATAATTAAGGAAATTATCTAGCTAATTAAATATAAAACCTAGGAATTTTCCTGCCTCCCTAGGGATAGGGAGGCTATAGGAGGTCGCTAGGTCTATACTATTAAGAAGGATAGTTAAAATAATATAATAAAATATAAAGCCCGTTTCGTAATATAGGGATTTAAGTAGATCTATAGCTTAGATTTCCTAGATACCTTCTTAACTATAGCTAGACCTAAATCTATTAGAATTCTACTTATTTTAGCTATTATCTATAAATTCGAAGCTTTATAAATAGATATAGTAAATGCCTTCGTATATACCGATATAGATACCGAAGTATATATTGATCTTCCTATAAGCTACGAAGAATACGCTCTTAAAGAATATTATTTAAAATATAGATTAGCTTATAGAGCTAAAGGAATTAAATTAACTAAATTCCTAGACCTATATAAAACCGGTTAAATTAAAGCAAAGCTAAAGAAAGCATTATATAGCCTAAAATAAAGTCCTAAGCTTTAGTATAATTATTTAAAAATATACTAAATAAACTCGGATTTCTTCCTCTTTTAATAGACGAAGGAGTATTTATAAATAAGGACTATAGTATAGCCTTAGCAATTTACGTCGACGACTTTCTTATAGTAGGGCCCTCTAAATCTATAATAAAAGAAAGATTATTTAAAGAATTATCTAAATTCCTAGATTTTACTATCTTAGGAGATATAAAAGACTTCTTAGGTCTAAATATTATATTAAACCGAGAAAGTAAAGAGCTATATATATCCTGAGAAAATTATACCTTAAATAAATTAAAGGAATTTAATAAAGAAGGTTTAGGAACTTTAAATTTACCCGCTATAGTAGGCTTTAAGCTTATAAAAGTAAAGGAATTACCTTCTAAGGAAGATATATTGCAATTTTAGAAAGAAATAGGATCTCTATTATACTTAGCCTTATTTACTAGGCTAGATATCTTATATTCTATAATTTCCTACGCTAGATTCGCGGCTAAGCCCGATTAAACGTATTTTAAGGCTTTAAATATAATTTAGAAATATTTAAATAAATTTCCTAGCCTAAAGATTAAATATAATTATAATATCCCTTTTACCTATCTATATATAAAGGGTTTTACCGACTCTAGCTAAGCGTCGGATTTAACGGACGGAAAATCCTTTTCCGGTTACTGTTTTTATATATATAATAATATAATAAGCTAGGCTTACTCTAAGTAGAAAGCCGTTGCCCTTTCTACCTACGAAGCAAAGTATATTAGCCTTAGGGAGGCAAATAAAAAAGCTATTTATTTAAATATGCTTTTTAAATATATTACTAGGGATCTATCTATTAAGATTCCTAATACTATACCTTATATTTTAACGGATAATACTACTACTATTAAATTAGTAGAAAATCTAGAATTTTATAAAAGGTCTAAATATATAAGATTAGCCTATTACTATACTAAAACTAGTATAAGAGAAGGGAAAATTAGAGTTTTTTATATCAAATTAAAAGATAATATAGCTAATATTTTTATAAAGGAATTAAGACCTATATTACTCTATAAATTTAGAGACGGTCTATCCTTAGTATAAGTTCCTAAGCAATTAAAAAGGGTTTTTAGATATTTCTTATACTTTCTATATCTTTCCCTTACTAGGTTTTTCCTTTTTAGGTTTCCTAGAGAAATATTTACTAGGTTTTTATCTATTAAGATTTTCCTAGTAATAATAGGGTTTACCTTATATAAGGTTATCCTATAAATAATTATTATAACTATAGATATTTCCTACTATATATTTTTCTATTAGTATATACCTAAGGATTTTATTTTCCTAAGAAAGAATAGGTTCTTATATATCCTATTAAGGTATAAGAATAGTTTTCTTAAATAAGGTTTTTACCCTATATATATACTACTATAAATAAATTAGTAAAGAGTATATAAATCTACTCTATAAGGGAGGCTATAAGGAACGGTATTCCTACTATAAATAAAGTAGCTATAATATACTCTCCCGATTATATAAGCTAATAAGTAGTATATTAGTTATAGATAAAATCCTATATTATAGAGAAAGAATCGCTCGTTATTTTATATATTATTATATATTAAACGGGTTGCCGGTTATTGTATAATCGGGAATCGAAGAAATAGAGCTAGCTTAGAATACTAAGTAAGACCTCTTAAGAATACTAGTACGACCAACCTCCTTTAAACACGGATATTAGTAGAACTAAGACACTTCCTAATATATTTAAGGTATTACTAAATCCGTTAGTCTTAGGGCTATACGGCAGCCTAAATCTAATCCCGAAAGGTTCTTCCGTTTAGCTATAATTATCTATATAAGATAGTATATCCGCTAGTAAATAGATAAAAAAAATCAACTTTAATACCTCTTCTATATACTAATATACTACTAATAAATTCTATTAAACATCCTACCTTATACTCCTTCTTCCTCTCTATTACGTAGTCTTACGTAATTCCTTAATTTCCTAAAATTCCGCTTTTACTTATATACCTTAAGATAAAGTAAGCGCTACTAATTAAAATAAAAGAAATAATAGAAAAAGTAGCTAAATAGCTAAATTTAGTTTATACTATATAGTACTAGCCGCTAAGTACTCCTATACTCTTAATAATACCCCTTCCTTATAATACCTATTCCTTATAGTACCTCTTCCTTATAGTACCTCTTCTTTAAAGTACCCCTTTTTTATAATACTCCTTCTTTACTATACCCCCTTTTCTATAGCCCTACTTCCCTATAGTACCTCTTCTTTATAGTACCTCTTCCTTATAGCTACCCCTTTATAGCTACTTTATTAAACTAACCTTTAAGTATCTATAAGTAGACCTAGTACTATAGTTTAGCTTTATAGTTAATTAAGGTTTAGTCTAAGGATAAATATTATACCTTTTTACCGTTAGTAGAGATTAAGTACTATCGTTTAATTATACTTTATTTTTCCTATATACTTAATCCTTAGATTATTTAGTATAAGCGTAATATAGGATACTAAATAAGTTTATCTAAGAATATTAGCTTAGGTAAAACTTTAATATTAATAACCTTTAAAATATACCTAGTCCCTAAGAACTAAAACTTAAAATAGATAATAGTACTTTAAGATATAAAACTATAAACCTACTATTTATATAGAGGGCCTTTTTAAAGGATTTAACTAGGTATAGTTATTTAGAGGGGGCTTATAAGGAAACCTATATCTAGCGCGCCCTATAATAGCTCTTAAATACTAATTTATATATATAGAGCTATAGTATTAGGCTATAATAAGGTATAGGCTTATAGGGAAACTTATTAGGTTATAACTTTTAAATTACTCCTTAATAAAGGGTTAGATTTATTATTAAAGATATCGTATAATAAGATTAATAAACTAGCTATAGCTCTAGCCGAACTAGCGTTATTTAATAGTAATATTAAAACTATAAGTAAGTATTTAACTTAAATTATATAACTATAAGTTAGCGCACTATTAGCTAATCGACTAATATATACCGCCTTATATATAACCTATAACGATATATTTAACTTTATAACCTTACTTATACTTAATAGATGTAAATATACTATAAGATATAACTAAGAGGGTAATATTATAATATATAATTATCTACTAAGTATATCTAGCGCGCCTTATAATAGCTCTTAAATACTAATTTATATATATAGAGCTATAGTATTAGGCTATAATAAGGTATTAATATCTATAAACTTATTAAGTCTATTACTATAGAAAGTATAAATAAGGACCTTATAAGATATAAGTAAGAACAAAAATACTATTATTATAAAAAGGGCTAAAAGAAAGAAAATATTAAGCTAAGTACTTATTTTCTATTATAAATTTATTAAGGACGACTTAATTTAATTCTTTTTTTAAACTTAGGAGCTAATACTCGATATATAGATATCCTTCCTTTATATAATAATAATTCCGCCTAAGGTCTCTATTATAAACCTTAATATAAATAAAGTAATTATAGCTCTTAACTATATAATTATAGGTAAAGATATAGTTTTACTATCTTAGTTTAGTCTTATATAGCTATTAAGTTTCCTTAATACTCTAGAGTATTAAATAAAGTAAGGCCGAGTTAGTAAACTAGTTACCGCGAATTCTAGCTAAAGTAATAATACTAGAGCTATTAATATATATAGATATAGTACTAATAGGTCTTTAAGGACTAAAACGTTAAGATAGTAGATATTAAAACTTAAGTAATTTAGATATTAATAGGAAAATCTTATAGGCTTATAAGAACTCTTACTTATAGTTTATTTTATTAAAGTAGAATTATTTATATAAGTTCCTACTATTATCCTTAATTATTTAAACCTAACGCTTCTTTAAAAAGGATATTAATAAAGTAAATAACCTTACTTTCGAAAAGCTTACTATAAAGGCTCGTAATAGGGCCCTATATAAGCTAATAAAGGTATATTTTGCTTTTTCTAAATAAGTAAAGGATATAATAGAATCTAGGAAGCTATATAATTAAGCTATAGAGGATAATATATAGAACTAGGTCTTAGGAATAATATAAAGAGATTAAAGAGAATTTAAAAAAAGCACGCGTATTTACGTAAGAGTACTTATTAAGACTATTACCCTAGGATCTTTAAGCGATTATATAATTCTAGGGATAGCTTAGATCCTTAGATATACTTAGTCCGTTAACTTTAAAAGGGAATAGCTAGTTTCTTATAACCTACGCTCCTATAACTACTATCTCTTATATAGCTTCTTTAACTATCTATTTCTCCGCTACTTATATAAAGCTAAAAACCCCCTAAAAACGTAAGTAATACGCTAAGCGATCGTATATTAGCCTTCTTAAATATCCTAATACCTTAAGGCTATATCTAGCCTCCTTATTTAAACTATACCTAACTAAGAGTAATAAAGAGGAGGATAAGGCCGCGTAAGCTATATAGTATAATAATATCGTTATCTTTAATAAAGCTACTTATAAGTCGATGCCTAGCCGCTAGTTCTCTATACCTACGTAGATCTATATTATAGGGCTAGAAGCTACGCTTACTTTAATATATCTCTTTACGCTATATTATTATTAGATTACTATTATTATTAAGAACCTAGATTTAGTTTTATATATCTTATATTCCTATACCGCGCCGTCTTATACTATAAATAACTCGCTATAGCTATATTTCTCCTCTATACTTAGTAGTAGTTCTACGATATATAATAGCGCGCTGCTTAACTATTAGCTCCTTTAACTTAACTTTAGTTTTATTACCGCTTATAACTTCTAAAGTAATATAGCGATAGCCCTCCTCTTAATCGATAAACGTATCTAGGCCGATCGAACTATTACTTATAGTAGCGTATTTAATAAGAGCTCGCTTAAACTTATATAGCTCGCTATAGATTTTAAATAAACCTAAGCTATATAGCCTAAACTAATTAAAGACCTTAAACTCTATCTTAAAAGAAAAGAGGGTAAGAAATTAGATTTATACTTATAGTAACCTAGAGAATTACTAGTAAAGAATAAGATTAGAAATAACTACCTACTAAGCTAGATCCTAGAAGTATAGAGCGTAAGGTAGAGAGACTTAGCGTAAGGAGTAGAGAAGGTATAAGGCGGAGAGAGTATATATTATAGTAAGTATAACGCGGCGAGAGTATAACGCGGAGAGGGAGTATAAGATAAAGATAAAGCGTAAGATATAAAGGGAACGTAAGGTAGAGAGGGAGTATAAAGTAAAGGGACGTACTAGTACCTTAAGGTAAGCTTATATAATAGTAATAAAAGGCGTCTACCTTAACCTTATAAGTATATAAGGGTTTTATATTAAGATTAAGCTAAGTAATATTCTCTAAGGTAAGGTTTTATTAAAAAATTAAAATACATTGGTTTTAAATATAAGATATAGCGTTAAGAAGTAAGAGAAAAATATAATATAGCTTTATTACGCGAAAGATAAAAATAGCGATATTATATAATAATATATATAATACCCTTAGCGCTTAGGTCTATAATTTTAGCCTTACTCTTAGTTAGGCTTTATTTTAAGGGGGATTTTAAAGCGGATAAACCTTTATTAATATTCGCGAGATTATAAAACCCCTACCCGCGATTTTCTACTAAGAATAAGGCTATAAGATATCTTTATCTATTTATAATATTATATAACCTATTAACGCTTAGGTAGTAGTATATATATTTCGTTAACGGTAAGCTTAAGTTTTTTAATTTAGGATATCGTTTTTTAACTAATACTACTTTTAAGAGCCTTATAACTTTTACCCCGCGACCTTTAACCTTATAATTATACTTATAGCTATAGGTTTTTATCGCCGCTTATAGAACGCTAGGTTATTGCCTTTATATCTTTTAAATACTTTACTAAAGGCGTATCTAAGTATACCTTTTAAGTAAGTACCGTCTTATAATATCGACCTTAAAAAAGATAAGGAGGGGGGAAAGACTTAGCTAGGAATAACCTCTATAAAGGGCCTATAAGTAATATAAGCTAAAAAAAAAAGATCTTATAATAACGCTACGCTTAAAATTATAGTAAAGTAAAAGGTAAATTAAGTTTAATTCCTATTTATAATTCTCTACTAATTATAATATAGCTAGGCTATAAAGTAAAGCTTAACTAAGAGTCAATAGTATATAAAGATTTAAATAAAGTAAACCCCTTAATATATATAATTCTTATAAGATAAGACTATAAATAAAAGGCTATTAAAGTTAATATTAATCCTATTTTTAACGTTATAACTAAATAAAGGAATAAGTCTTATATTATCTATATTAAACTAGGTTAAAGCTATTGCTTTTATTAAAGGCTATTAATATAGTTCTTTAACCGCCTTTAATATATAGATATACTTAATTAGTACCTTACTTCCCTTAAGAGAAAATTAAACTAGTACTTACTTTCTAATATTAGTATCTAGGCCTAGGTTAATAAAAGGAATAGGTTACTTAAATAAAGGATAAATTATTTATAGATTACTAGATTTAGTATATTATTAAAGGAATCTAAAGAGTTATATATATATTAGGTTTATAATAGTTAGATATACCTAGCTTAAGGGATTAAAAATTTAAGAATTATTAACTATAAATATATATTAATATACTACTTTATAATAAATAAGAGTACTATTAAGAAATATAAACTATTACTTTATATAGACTCTATTAGAATATCCTTAAGCTAAATAAAGCTACTACCTTACTTAAAGGTAGTATTTATTTCTACTTTATATTAATATAGACTACTCCTTAATATAGTATTTAACTAACGCTTATTTAAACTAAAAAAGAAACTTTATAAAGTAAGATACTTTAACTTTGCCTTTATTAGTCTTAAGGGTAGTTACTACCTATAGGTGCGTTTTATTTTAATAATAGCTATTTTTCTAAGCTTAGTAATATATAAAGCGGTCCCTTTTAGCTTATAGACTATTTAAGCGTAGCTTAAAAATAAGGCTCTTAATAGTATAAGTAATATATATAAATACCTTAAACGGCCCCTTTAATATATATAACGCTACTAGACTAAACTATTAGTATACTTAGCCTAGGCGCACTAAACTAGTAGTACTAGCTTATATAGTTAAACTAAAATATTAGTTTAAATTAAATAGCTAAACTAAACTATTTATTTATTTATTAGTAATAAACTATACTATATTATAAACTATAGTTTATACTATTAGTGCGATATATAAAATATAGGCTTAGTATATATAATTAAAGTTAAGATATTATTTCCGCTTTAAGCTATCTATATACCTATAAATCCCTTATTACTTTAATATATTATATTTTACTAAGCCGATATTAACTTTTATCCTTAAGACTTAAACCTTAGGCTTTAAAGCTAATACGTTTAATAGTATTATAATTACTATCTATATATTAATACTTAAAATATACTTATAAGAAGCTAGTCTCTATTTTATTAGTTAGGAACTTACTTCTATTAAAAATATTAGTAAGCTATTATCCTAAGACCTAAGGGATTTTAGAAGATTAAGTATTTTAATATTAATAAAACCTTACTAATTAGTTACTAATAACTTAGCTTTAAAGAAGAGTTACTTTATTTTTACTAATATCGGCGTAATTAATAGAATATTTATAGCTATTAAAGATAGGCTAGGAAATCGTCGCCGCTATACTAGATCTAGCTATTATTTAAGCGGATCTAATACTATAATTATAGGTTCGCGATAGTATATATTATACTTATTATTATCTTTACTAAAAATTATAGCTTTCTAATTTTTTATCTATATTTTATATCTATTTAGCCGTTTTATATCTAGCCTTTATTTAGGAATTAGTCTAGTAATATAGTACTATAAGGCCGGTTTATATTTATCTCTTTATAACTACTTAATATAAGCCTTTACTCTTTTAATCTACTCTTACTTATCTTCTTAGGTCTTTTTTATATATATTTACTTAAAAGAAAGATTTAAAACTATCGCGGCTAAATAAATAAGTAAATCTTCTTTAAGCTTATAATAGTTAGCTAACTTTCCTTATACTATCTCTATTATTATAGCTAGGTAAGGTATATTAGTCGTAATTTTAGCGGCTTTAATATAGTATAAATCTCGTAAAGAGAGATATAAAAAGTATATATAAAATATATAAAGGTAAAATTAAAAGTAAAGGGTTAGATAGGTAGGGCAGAGAGATTTAATTCTTATAGGGGTAGTAATAAGGGTAGGAGAGTAATTATTATATTGCCTTAATTATCCTTCTTTCCTCTATTTAACGCCCCTCTTTATACCTATTTACTATCTTAATTAATAAAGAAGATCCTACTTAAAGAAGCTACTAATATCCTTTTAACTACTAAGCTTTTTACCGGTTTTCCCTTCTTTTCTAGCTATTACTAGTATATCTATCTTATCTCTCGCTACCTCTATAAGATGCTATCGCTACTTTTACTTCCCCTCTTACCCTTACCCTCCTCTTTATACCTCCTTTTAGCTCCTTCCTTAAAACCTATTTTATAGCTTCCTTAGTCCCTTTTACTAAGGGATATCTCTAAGAACTATAAAATTAAGCTACGATTCGCGATATACTCCCTTAGCTATAGCCTACCCTTATAGTAAGGGCATAGCTAATATAGCTTTAAGCTAGTAAGCGTATAGAGGAGGTTCTTAGCTTTATACTTATCCCTTTACTTAAGGAAAGTAAGGGCCCTTTTAGGTCCCTAGGCTCTTTTAGACCTACGTTAAGAATAAGGGCCTAAAGAGGGGAAAGTCCTATAAGAAAGGGGGCCTTCTTTAAAGGGAGAAACCTAATTAAAATAGGGGGCCCTTTAAAGTAAAAACCTCTTCCTTCTTCTTTAGCTATAAACGTTACCTTTTTATATAGGCTATTAGCTCCTCTTATAAACTCTTAAGGTAGGCCTCTAAGGATAGCTTCTCTTAAACGTCTTCTAGCCTAATTTACTATAAAAAGACAGCTAGCTTTTACTTTAGTAAAGGCTTTATAAGACTATTAGCTTTTATTAATACTATAGGAACCTAATAAATAGAAATAAGTCCCCTTTAAACCTCTTAGCGTAACTAATACTAATAGATATCGATATATTATAGCTAAGTTAATAGCTTACTATTTTCTATAAGAATTTATATAGTCTATATATTATTATATTTTATAGCTAATAAGGTTAAAATTTATAGTTATAAAGATATTAATAGCTAGCTAAGGAAAATCGCTTCTTTTAATGCTTTTAAAAGAGCTAGTAGCTTTACCTTTATACTAAAAGTCGTAACGGTAGCTTACTTTAAAGCTCTCTAAGTAATAGTTCCTTTAAAAATAAATATAATATACCCCTATAAGCTCTTTCTATTTAAAAGACTATCTATAAAGGACGAATCGCTTAAATAAAGGAAGATTTTAATAGCTAATTTCTTTCTTTCCTACCCTCTTAAGTATAGACTATATAATCTCGTTAAATAAAGATAAAGTATAGCTTAGTCTATTACTTCTTAGTACCTAGGGCTAGGATTCTAGTTATACCTAGCTAGCTAAGAGATTATAAAAGAGATATCTAGTTTAGTAGAAATAGCTAAAAAAAGTAAGGAGCCTACCTTTTATTAATATTAGTATTTCTCTTACTCCTTAGCTTAAAAGGACGGATTAAGTAAAAGCTCTTTATTTAATATATATATATAGAGGGAAGCTTCTTATCGAGCGAATTAAGGAGGAATTTATAAGCGACCTTATCGATATAGGCGTCTTAAGTAAGCTAGATAGTTTATTAAAACCTATTTTAAAGGATTTATATCCCTAGGAACTACTTTAGCTCCCTTAGTATAATTATCCTATACCTTTATTATAGGCCTTATATAGCCTCCTTAGCTATTACTTCCTCTTTTAGGTAGGCTTAAATAATATCGTCGACGTAAAAAAAGACTATAATTTTACCCTTCTATATTATATATAGTTCCTAAGGGACTTTCTTAAAGCCTAGGGCTTTAAGGGAACCTATTAAATACTATCGCTAAAGAAAGGGTAATCTTTATAGTCTATATAGAGCTTTCTTAATCTATAAAACCTTCCCTAGCTATTAAAAGCTTAGTAAAAGGCGTATATAAATAACTTCTTTTACTTTAAGTAGGTAGTTAATAAAGGCGTTAACTATATCTATTTAATTAAGTTTAAGGTCGAATTCTACTACTATAGCTATAAGGGTCTAAAGAGACATCCTTACTAAGGTAGTAACCTTAGTAGGTAGATCCCCCTTTTCCTATTAATTCCTATAAATAACTAGCTAGGCCTTATACTTTTAAAGAAAGCTATATTTATTAGTCTTATAGATAAAGACCTACTTATAGCTAAGGACCTATTTTCCACTTACTTTATCTTTAAGGACCTCTTTAAAAGACCCTATCTCTTTATATAAGGCTAGGTAGTCTTTTTAAGCCTAGAAAAACTAGTCTTTAAAGGGGTGTTTTTCTAGCTACTTCTAGTCTACTAATAGGTCCGGGAGGTCTCTTTTCTATACCTTCCTTACTAATAAAGGCTTAAAAGGCCGGCCTACTATAAATGCTCTATAGGAACTGTCTTTTATAAGCGTTAGATAGAAGTTAGAAAAACGATCGAAATAAGGGAGTAGTTAGTTTTCTTTAGTAACTATATTAAGCCCTATACCTTCCTTTACTTCTTAAATTAAGGATAAAAAGGCAGCTAGGTAATCCTTTAAGAGAGGTGCCTTTCTTACTACTTTAGGGGTTAAGATAGAAAGACTAACTAAAAAAGCTATTTTTAGATCTTCTTTTTATTTTATAAGAGGAGGTATAGAGAGGTAGGTATATTTTAGCTCTACTACTTTCCTATAGTCTCCTTCTTTATTTAGTTTATTTAATCTAGTAGCTTCCTCTTTTTCTTTTTCTTTAAAGTTAGCGTTATCTTTAACTACTTTAACGTTAGTTTCTTCTTTTATTTCCTTATCTAAGACCTCTTTTTAAGACTATTAAAAAGGGGGGACTTAGATCTTTTAAATTAGCTAACGTTATAAGAGTAAGAGGAGTTATTAATCCCTCTTTCTATTAAAGAAGCTAGATTTATCGAAAATTATATCCTTAGTCGAAATAACCTTTTATAAAAGAAGAATCTAGATCTAAAAGATATTTATAGAATTATAATTAATACGGTAACTAATAAAGGCTTTAAGATTAAGCTTTCTTTTCTTCTTCCTTTTTAGCTATATATTAATAGTTTTAGCGTATACCTTATAGCTATAGGCATAATAGTAAGCTAGCGAGGCCCTCCTCTTTATATAGAGCTTAATAAGGGATTTTTAGTCTATTCCTTAGTTTAGTTCCCTAAGGTCCTTAGGGTCCTTAAGGGTCCGGTTCTAAAGGTAATAGGCGGTCTTAACGACTTCCTTTTAAAGGTTATAAGGAAGCTTTATAGTAAGTCTTATTATATAGGCCCTTTTTATTATAGCACCCCCTAATCTTTCTACCCCTCCGTTTTAGGCCGAGGTATTTAGAGCTAATAGGAAGGGTAAAATACCCCTTTTATAAAGCTAATTTAAGATATCCTTTATAAATAGCTCTCTATTAAACTATATCTTCTTTACCTTATAGCTAAAGTAGGATTTTATCTAGTTAATAAAGTCCTAGAGGGTAGACTAATTATACTTACTTAGGTAGGTCTATAAGAAATAAAGGAAAACTATCCTTAAAAAAGCGTTTATAAAAAACATTACTTTAACGAAGCTTTCTTAGTCCCTAGAAACGTTAGTTTAATCGACTTAAATTTCCTTATATAGCTAGTCTAGCTATAAAGGGGTCCGTCTAGAAATTTATCTCTTAAGCTTTCCTTAGCTATAATATTTATATTTAACGGTCTATAGGCCCCTTATTTATACGCCCTATTATTAGCCTAGCTTATATAAAGCTAAGGGGCCTAGGTAACTAAGTTATATATACTAAAGAAGACCGTCTCCTTAGGCTACTAAAAGAGGGTCCTTTAGAGTAGACCTATTCTTCTTAGTAAGGAAACCTAACTTCTTAAGTAGTTCTTTCCTAAGGATAGGTTAGAATTTAAGAATAAATTAACTAAATTTTTCCTCGATAAGCTTAATAGTCTAATTCTTTTAGACTAGCCTTATAGGCTTAGACGTTATATCCTAAAAGATTCCTTCCTCTTAAAAAAGGTAAAAGGAAATTAAGCTCGTTAAAAATTAAGGGTAACGTTAGCTACCTAGCTTATAGTATACCCCCCTTTTAGTACCCTTTTCCTACTAAAAGTTAGGTTTTTTATAAATCTATAACTAATTTATTAAAATATATAGAAAGACTAAAACTTTATAGCTAAAGAGCTAAGTTATAATAGATTTATAAAGTACTATAAGCTTTTCTTTTTTTTCTAAAAATAAATAAGTTATATTACTTTTTAGTTTTCCTATAGTAAAAATAAAATACCAAATAAATAGTTTAAAAAAATTTATATAGTACTATTTATCTTTATATAGCTTTTAGTACTTAAAAGTACTTTCTATTTACTATTTAATCTATTTAATAAAAAGATAATAGGATATTCTTAAAATACCTCTTTTTTTAATAAGGAGAAAAGTTTATTACTTAATAACTTAAAAGAAAAAGCTAGTTATAAGTCTTTAACTACTTTATTAATAGTATATACTATAAAAAAGCTTATTTACTACTTAGCTTACTTTATTAGAAATTTCTTTAATATTAATTTAATACTATTTAAAGTATTAAGGCTTACTAAGTAAAGTAATAGAAAGTACTAATAAAATACTTAAGTTAGCTTTAAGCTTTTATATAAGTATAATTAAATATAATATATATAAATAGTAAATTTTAATACTAACTTAAGCTATTTTACTAATAGTATTTTAAGAGCTACTAAGTATAACTATTTTTCTTATATTTATTATTTAGTATTTTAAAGCTTGCGTTTTAGTAAGAAAGGGTACTAAAAGGGGGGTATACTATAAGCTAGGTAGCTAACGTTAAAAAGCTACCCTTTCTCGTCGAAGAATTTATATAAAACTATTAAGTAATTTTATCGGAAAATTTACCCTTTTATATCCCTTTATCTATCCGGTTAATTCCCTAGTAATAAGATATTCCCTTTATACCTTCTTAAAGGACTAGAATTATAAGAGTATATTATAGATATTAAGGGAAGTACTAAAGTTAAGGATAGCTAATTTTCGTAGGGGATAATTAAAGGGTCCTAATAGTTAGTCTTAGCCTTATTAATCTATAAGGAAGATAAAGGCCGGATTTACTATACTAACGATTTTTCCTTAAATTTATAGCCTAAATAAAGGGAGCGGCGTTAGTTACTATTTCTTAGTAACCTAGATCTTATCTATCTTCTTCTATAATAAGGGGTCCTCCTTAAGAGACTATTATACTATTTCTTATAGCCTCTTTAAAGGGTTAATTCCTTTAAGTTAGTTTTCCTCGAAGACCTACTAGTAGTCTTCTAGCTAATAAGGCCTTTTATATACTTAGTAGGTAGGTCGATTCCTCCTTATTTATTATCTCTTTAAGGAGTCCTCGTCCCTTTTTAGAAGGTCTACTTAAAATCTCCCCTTTTTACCCCTTATTACTAATTTTAATAAAGAGGTTCGATTTCGATTAGTTCCTTAATTCTTCGACTAATAGACTAAAAGATCTATTAAGGGACTAGTCGGGCTAGTCTAACTAACGGGACCGGGCCTAGAGTAGAAGGCGGAGCTAGGGCCGGGACTAAAGCAGCCGTTAAAGATAGTATTAATACTCTTAAGGGAGGAGGAGCTAAAGGAGCAATAGCTATAGTAGTAATAGCGGGGGCCGTAGTAATAAGGGCTATAGTAGCTATAGGGGCAGTAGGTTAAAGCGTCTAGGTTAAGTACTAGCTATAAAGGAATAAGACTACTTACTATTATACTTTAGTAGCCTCTTTATTTAGTTCTTAGCTAGCTTCTTAAAAGATAGTCGAGTAACCCTTACTAATAGGCTTTATAAATAGAGATATATCCTATAGCTACTAGCTAGAAAGAGCTTTTATTAGGAAGTATTAATTAGCTTCCTTAAGGATTTCTTCTTACTTAACTAGCTATAAAGAAGCTAGTAGGTTCCTAGTAAAAAAGGCTCCTAGGTAGGCTATATAGGTCTTCTTAATACGGTTAGTTATATAGCCCCTTAAGGGAGCTATTAAGGTCTTAAGCTTTAAAAGCTACTACCTAAGAGTTTCTTCTTCTTAAAGAGAAATTAGCTTTATAGTACTAACGGATTCCGTTATTACTATATAAGTAGTAGTTAGTAGCTTTATTTTATAGAGGTATTCCTTTTAGTAACTCTTATAGTTACCTAAGGTAGTAGAAAAAGCTCTTTATTATATAGAGGTTAGCTTAAAAAAGAGGGAAGCTCGTTCTATAAATTCTATTATCTTAGGATAAAGAAGGGGCTTAAGAAGGTCCTATATATTAAAAAAGATTAAATTATAGATAGTTCTATCTATATATACCTATAGCTCCTTTACCTACTTATCTTAATCTTAGGGCTTTATAAGAATTATCTTATAGACTATAGGTGTAGGAATGTATCTATCTAGTGGTGTGACCAACCATGGTTGGCACGTGACCCGTACGGTCACGTGTGCGGCTGAGGGCAGCGTGCCCCCTTTCTCCACGCTGGCCTCTGCCTCCTTAGATAGAGAACAAGACGAATACAACATCACAGGTTAACCCTAGTACCGTCTCATTGCAGCAGCTGCCGCAGGTGCCTACCCACACTGATCAGTGACCGGCCCACGCCCGTCACAGACAGCTAAGTAGAAGAGACAAATTCCTCAACCTTCGAAGGTGCTATAGTCCGCGTCACTTTACTGTGGCCCTGAGTAGCGCTCAGAAGAAGGTTATTTGTGCTAAGAACAAGGAATCTCCCGCTGGTTTGCCCAGCCGCGCGAGAGTCCTTCCAACTGTTGATTACGATCGCCCGCTAGTTTGCCTAGCCGTGAGCACCGGAATCGACAGGCGACCACATCGCAAACAACTAGTAAGAACGTTCGACCCTTGACGTTAAGTAGCAAGATCCCCGTCAGTTCAGTCTGGCCGCGAACGACCTACTTAGTACGCGACGCTCGACCTCCTATTAGCGACAACTCGTATACGAAGAGACCAATACGAACCCCACATCGTCTCATTCATTTGATCACGATCGCCCGACCGCCCGAGCTATGTCCCCAGAAGCCCAGCTCGAAGAAATATGCGACCAGATGCAGGCACTAGACATCCAAGCATCCGCATTCCGACAAATTAATATCGACCTTTGGGACAACGATATCACACACGACGAAAAGGACAAGATCGCAGTAACGACATATGTGGCAAAGTTCATATTCATCGTTCAATCTGGCAGTGATCAAGGATACGACCTCCTTGGTTACTTCCAACAGCATTTTGAAGAATGGACCGAAGACACATGGGACCGCGCCCCGAATGAATACAAGAGAGCCCTCAGGAAACTACTAAGGAAAAGAGGTATCTACACAGGTTCACAAAGGGGAAATTCGCAACACAATTTCTCATATTACAAACTATCGAGAACCCACAAACCTGGCCAGAGCAGGAGTTTACGGAGATGGTGTTTGATGAGAGGACTGCTGCCTTCAGGAGGCAGACAGCATTACTAGGATCAAATGCTTCCACTAATCCCCATCCGTCTCAACCTCCTTCACCATCAGTTACGCCCTTAGCAGCACCTCATCAAGGTCTTAACGAACCACAACCTATTAAGACCCTAACGAGCCCTCCTAACGCACCTACTCCTGCTCCGACTATCCAAGATAAACCTGCTCCGACCTCTCTTACTATTCATCCGACTTCCTACCGCTTCCAGAACCCCGATCTCGTCCAACCCGTCACCAACTCCATCCCCGAACACTTATCCGGCCCTGCAACCTTTGGAGAATACATGAAACTCCCCCCGGATAACATCCCGAACGCTATCGTCGATAGCGACATCCAGCAGAAGTTTATGAAGACCTGGAACAAAGATCGGAACTACACAGGAGAGCCGTACGATCTCCTTGATGATAAGCTCCGCCTCTTCTTAAGCAACTGCTCTCATATCCCAGTGAAACCATCACAATTTCACGCACTCTTTCCCGGATCCTTGATGGAAGAGCCCAAAGATTCTATCTTGATAAGATCACATGGGCTACGACGTTCCGACAAGCGTATGATATCTTCAAACAACACTTTGACACGGAAGTCAACCATGTCCACTACCATACTGACTGGACAACAATAACCTTCAACTCCATCCGTGCCCAAGATGCTTCGAAGACCCCCCACGAAGTGCTTCAAATCCTCTTTGATAAGCTTCAGCTCTGCCAACGAGCCCTTGGCAGGGAGTACGCAGGAGACCTCCAACTGCGTACAACGCTTATGAAAGCATGCCGTGGAGTACCCGAACTCCAATACGCTCTTTCAAACCCGCCGATAACGTCGAGCACCTTCTTGCAGATCTTCGTGCATCCGTTGAAACCCATCTTGCCCTCATAACAACTTCTCAATTTCCCTTGACTTTGCTGGATCATTTGATCATAACGATCCACACCATCAGTACTACCTCGACCGTCGATACAATAACAACCGCTCGAGGTAGATACGGATATTCAGGTCAACGACCCAGCCGCGGATACAGACAAAGCTACAACCGTGGAAACTACCGGCCTCAAAGCCGTAGTAACTACAATCATAGCTACAGTAACCGAAACTGGACGAAGAAGTGTTTTGTTTGTGGACAAGAAGGCTGTTGGTCAACTAAACACTCTACGGATGAACGGCAAAGGCCAAGGACCAACATATCACTCAATGTCACTTCATAGGTGTACAACTCACGGACATCGGAGGCTATATTCTAGACTACGAAGGTCATGAGATGAGCAGCTTTGATGACACTGAAGATACATGGGAAGAACATGACAATAGCACCAACGATCACCCGGAACAATGGCAAGCAAGCCAAATGCTCTGTCAACAGGCATTCAATCATTTGATCACAGGAGAAGACGTCTATCAGACGGATCAAACCGTTGTTCCAGCCTCGCAATTTATTATTGAAGATCGCTATTCAAGGGATAGATTCCAAGGTATCATGATCGACACAGGTGCAGCAACATTTTCCACAGCAGGATACTCTCAGTACATCGCCCTACAACGAGAAGACCCTTCTGTAGCTCTCGACAGCTCCACATCCGGCCAGGCCTCCATCAAATTCGGCAACAGCGACGCCATCCACTCCTCGGCACAGTCGCCCTTAACACACCCCTCGGAAGGATCACGTTCCACGTCCTTCAAACCCCAACTCCCTTTTTGCTCTGCCTTGCTGATATGGACCGGCTTGGTATCTATTTCAACAACATCACAGATACCATCAATTGTACTAATCATTGTACTAATCGCCCTACAAGCATTCCAGTCGTACGCAAATGGGGACATCCCTGGTTCTTCCTTACGAAAGATGAAGAGTCCATCTCGTTTCTTACGGAAACAGAGATTCGTACACTTCACCGACGCTTTGGACACCCAGCAGTCCCTAGGCTCCATCACCTCTTGAAGCAAGCCGGGCACAGTGACGTCTCGATAGACACATTAGAGACTATCTCTAAGTTCTGTCACCACTGTCAAATGCACTCACAAGCCCCACGCCGCTTCAAGTTCACCCTTAACGATGATCAAGAGTTCAACTACGAAATCATCGTTGATGTGATGCACCTAGGAACACCACAACGCCCTGTTCTACACGTTGTGGACTCAGCTACTGCTTTCCAAGGAGCCAGATTTTTACCGTCAATGTCAGCTAAAGATACATGGGAGACCCTCCGGACCCTCTGGATCGACACGTATCTTGGACCTCCTGATACCCTCCGTCATGATGCAGGAACTAACTTTGCTTCTCTCGAATTCCGGAACGAAGCAAAGATTATGGGAATCAAATGCTCTCAAGTACCTGTTGAGACGCATTGGTCCATTGGAAAGATTGAACGCTATCACGCACCCTCCGACGCGCCTTTAACATCCTCCATGCTGAGATTGGCCACACCACTTCCGCCGAAACAGTCCTTCAAATGGCTGTTAAAGCAATCAATGATACGGCAGGACCTGACGGTCTTGTGCCTACGTTGCTTGTTTTCGGCGCATACCCTCGCGTATCTACAGACTCGCCCCTTCCGCTTCTACCCTCAAAAGATCGGAAGCTATGCAGAAAGCGATGAAAATGCTCCGCCAACTCTCGGCAGAAAGACGAGTTAAGGATGCCCTCCATGCACGCAACGGCCCGAGCACGACAGAAGTGCTATCCTCCCGCTGCAAAGTGAAGTTCGCGTTTGGAGAGAGAAAGACGGTTGGCAAGGACCCTTCAAGATTGCATCGATTGATAGCCATAACATCACCATTGACACAGTCAACGGCCCCCAAGTCTTTCGATCGACCCTTGTACAACCGTATCTGCGTGATGATACCACTCTTTCCGACCCTACACACGACACAGACCCCTCAGGCATTCGTTCAGATCTTAATGAACAACCGGCTCAAGACCCCGTTAAGACCCTAACGGACCTGCCTGCCCGACCCGAACCCCGCCCCGCAAGAGGACGCCCACCAGGATCAAAGAACAAGCCAAAGGATTTGATCATGATGGCCTGCCGTAGACCAGAGCTTGACCCAAAAGGAGGAAGATGCACAAGCTCTTTCCCTCAAGCTACGGTCTGATGGCATAATCACCTCTCCTGGTGACCCCTTCGAAGAATCCGATAACAAAGAGATTACTGACCTCGTTGGCCGCGGTGTATTCCAATTTGAACGATACGATCAAATGACTCATGGAAACTATAGAATCTTTCGCTCTCGAATGGTTCGTGAAGTCAAAGGAATCAACACTAAGCCCTACGAAAAGTCTCGACTTGTTATTCAAGGACATAACGACTTTGAGAAGACCACCCTCCTGACGCAATCTCCGACAATTCAACGCGTTAGCCAGAGACTCATCCTCGCTATTGCCCCGGACTTCTTCAAAACTACGGCATAACCCTCTCCTCCGTGATATCACTCAGGCATACCCGCAATCCCAGACCAAGCTTTCCGGACCATTCTTACGTATTTGCCCACGGAACTACAAGGCAAATACCCTAACGGAACAATTATTCGTGTTATTAAGCCCCTGTACGGTATCGCAGAAGCCGGAGTCCATTGGTTCCGCACATATCAGCAGCATCACCTCGAAAAGCTGGATATGTCTACCTCCACCTATGACTCCTGCCTACTGATTTCGAATACTGGCCCTGACACGCTCGGTATTGTTGGAATGCAAACTGATGACACCCTCATCCTTGGAACGAACAACTTTTCTACCCGTGAAGAAGAAGAGCTACAAAAGGCAGAATTTCGTTCCAAGCCCAAGACTGACATCACATACGGAACAACGGTTGACTTTAATGGTGCAAGACTGACGTTGCTGAATAATAACCCCCTTAAGAAAGGATCCCTTTTACTTCAACAGAAGGGACAAGCAGCAAAATGACCACCATTGACCCTAAAGCAATTGATCGTCACCAGCGCTACGTTGAGGAACGAGCGCGAGCCTCATACATTGCTTCAATTGCTCAACCGGAAGCTTCTTTCGATGTTTCAGTCGCCGCCCAAGTACAGACCCTGAGGATAAAGATTACGCAATTTTGAACAAGCGACTGCAATGGCAAATGGATCACCAACTACGTGGCCTCACGTACAAACCAATTGATCTAGCTACTGCAAAGCTGATGGTTTTCACCGATGGTTCTTTCGCAAACAACAAGGACTTATCCTCCCAACTAGGATTCGTCATTGCCCTCGTTAACGAGACAAACCACAAAGAAAAACAGTTCGAGATTAGTGGTAACATCGTACACTGGAGTTCAACAAAGTGCAAACGTGTTACCCGTAGCGTCCTAGCATCAGAGATCTACGGTATGGCCAACGGATTCGACATAGGCATCTCCTTGCGATGACTATGAAGATAATTACGGAACGACTCAACCTTCCTCCTATCCTCTCATCGTCTGTACGGATTCGTACTCTCTACGAATGCCTAGTCAAGCTCGGTACGACGAAGGAAAAACGATTGATGATTGATATCATGGCCCTTCGCCAGTCATACGAGAAGAGAGAGATAACAGATATTCGTTGGATCAACGGCGCAGACAACCCAGCAGATGCAATGACGAAAGCATCACCAAACCGAGCCCTGGAACGCTTCATCGATACCAATAGTCTGACAATTCGAGTCGAAGGATACGTACAACGTTCCTAACCGCTCCTTATCCCTATGATCAAATGATTGCTCCTATCAGGAAGACCCTTCACTTCTTCCCCGATATCTACAGCTAAGAACAAGACGTCGGACCCACTTTTTCGCAATAATGACACACGCCCTCACGGCACATTCCTTCACGGCCTTAACGCTACTATCCTTTAGACCTGTTCAAGGTGTTGCTGTGCTTCTCACAGCAAAAGAAGAGTTGCCTGTGTAGGAATGTATCTATCTAGTGGTGTGACCAACCATGGTTGGCACGTGACCCGTACGGTCACGTGTGCGGCTGAGCAGCGTGCCCCCTTTCTCCACGCTGGCCTCTGCCTCCTTAGATAGAGAACAAGACGAATACAACATCACAGGTTAACCCTAGTACCGTCTCATTGCAGCAGCTGCCGCAGGTGCCTACCCACAATAGGGGTATTAAAGGAGTTATTTTTCAATATTATTATAAAAGAGGGGGTAGAAAAGTTAGTTAAAAATCGGCTTTACTAGTAAGAGAGGTAAAAGGATACTATAAGGGATATAAGAAAGGTGCCTTTTATAGTAGCTAGAAGGTATAAGAATTTTATTCCTCTTAAGCTTATAACTCTTATAAAGAGAGATATATAAAGTATATATAAAATATATAAAGGTAAAATTAAAAGTAAGGGGTCGGATAGGTAGGGTAGAGAGATTTAATTCTTATAAGGGTAGTAATAAAAGTAAGGGAGTAATTATTATATTGCCTTAATTATCCTTCTTTCCTCTATCTAACGCCCCTCTTTATACCTATCTAGTATCTTAATTAATAAAGAAGATCCTACTTAAAGAATCTATTAATATCCTTTTAACTACTAAGCTTTTTATTAGTTTTTCCTTCTTTTTTAGCTATTACTAGTATATCTATCTTATCTCTTACTACCTCTATAGGAAGCTATTACTACTTTTACTTCCCCTCTTACCCTTACCTTTATTTTTATACTTCTTTTTAGCTCCTTTCTTAAAACCTATTTTATAGCTTCCTTAGTCCCTTTTATTAAGGGATATCTCTAAGAACTATAAAATTAAGCTATACTTCGCGATAATAAAAGGTAGTCTATAGTAAGTAGGATATAGGAAATAACCTTTTTCTAGCTTTTATTAGTAATAGTAATATTATAAAAGGGCTTAAGAAATTTATAGATCTTAGCTAAAATAATTTAATCGTATAAGTATAAGGTATCTTTTTATAGTATAGGCTCCTTAAAGTAGAATATAGTAATAGCTTAATAAACTTTTAGTTTAAGAACTTATTTAACTATATTATACTATAAGTTCTAATAAGTATTATTATCCTACTAAAGCTATAGACTATTACTAAGACCTATAAACCTTTAGAGCTATTAAGGGGTCTATATAATAAAGATAATAATATTATATACTTTTCCTATTACCCTTTATATTCGCTATTATTTAATCTTATCTTTAAATAGGCTATAATAAGACTTAATTATATATAAACGCTACTTATAAGGAATTCTATTACTATTAGATTAATAATATAGCCGAAATAGTAAAGTTAATACTAAAGGGGGTTATAGAAAATATTAAATATACGTTTTAAGTTATTACTAACTTTATTAATTATTATATTAATATTAAATATATTATTTATTATAAAATAACTAACCTTAAAAGCTATTTTATACTCTTATATAAACTTTATAATAGCTTCTACTATATTCCTATTACTATACTATCTTTAAAGTTCTTTAATCTTAACTACTAAGGATAATAAACTATAATCCTTAGTAATAAACTAAACTATTAATCCTATTACGCTTAAATAATTCGGCGATATTTAGTTATCTAAGATAATATATATTAATAAGAGAGCATTTTATAGTAAACGTTTAATAAATTTCTATTTACTATTATAGCCTCTTTATAAATCGCTTTTAATAGTATCCTTAGATATTAAAAGAAGATTATTTATAGCTATATAAATATACTATATTAAGTCGCGAAAGGCTAGCTACTTAATATAAGTAAATAATAAACTATAAGCTATAATATAGCGATAGTAAAGCTCGCGAAATATAAGCTAGTTAAGGATATTTTTAGCTATTATCGCCTTATATTTCTTAGAAACCTAGGCCTTATTAACTAAGAATATAGTAATATTACTAAGTTAAGTTTATATTACTTCTTACTTATTTTCCTATCTTTTAAGAAGTATAATTTAGTGCTCCTTATATAAGTAGTTAATAATAGTAAATAAACTACTAAAATAATTATACTTTTTAACTCTTTTCTTATTTTAATAGGGTTAGTAGTACTATTATTTCGTTTTATTTACGTTAGTCTAAGCTACTATATAATTTTTCGCTTTCTTTCTTTAGTAAAATTACTAAATAAGTAAAGTATACTAGCGGTAACTATTTAATAGGGATAAAGTAAATAGTATTAGCGATAATAAAGCAGTAGTATTACTTATATAGTTAGCTATATCCGCTTAAGTAAAGTTATTTATAGCGTCGCGAACTTAGAGGCGATTAGATATTAAAGAAACGTCTTAGGCGTATTAAAGTTAGTAATCTTAGTATAAGAATAACTATAATAATAAAATAAAGCATTATTACTATAGAAATTAAGATACTATAAAGCGTAATAAGGACTTAATAAAATAGTCTAGTATATTATAGCGCGATTTATATATATATAAGCGTAAATTTAGTTTAGTAAAGTACTTAAGAGACTATAGCTCTTTATTTTAGCTTACTATTAGTTAAGTTAGTTAGATTATAGCTAAAATTAAGCGTCTTAAAATAAGCTTAACGCTTAATTATATCCCTTAAGGTTAGAAAATTAAAAGCTAGTAGCTTACTTTATTAAGTCTAGTTAAGCGGTAAAGTTTTATAATTATAAAGCGGTCTAGTAATTAAAAAGTATAATAAATATTATATATTTAATTTACTTTTACCTTATCGCGTTTATTTTATATTTATTAGTAGGAGGTAATATTATAGCTATAGTTAGCGGGCTATAGGAGAGCCGGCTATATTTATATAATAAGGCGGCTCGGAATAATAGTTAGGATAAGAAGTTACTTAGGCTTAGCTTACCTAGAATATATATAAGCTAAGTAAGCTTTATATAGATAGATTACTACTTAGGAGTATAGCTTATAAGTAAGCTATAGTAAGCTACGAAGGGGATTATAGCTAGGACCGTAATCTAAGGATAGTCTCTATAGGTATATATAGCTACCTACTTTTACTCCTTTAGATAGATAGCTCCCTAGCTTTTAATATAAATCTTTATTACGATTCTATCTTTAATTTTAATTACTTAGTTATAGTCTATAATCTATAACCTTTAACTTATTACTAACGTAATATACTTATTATTACTAAACTACGCCCTATTATATCTATTAATATAAACCCCTCGATAGGTTTATCCCTTAGGAATAATACTAATCGTTATATATTAAAAGCTCTTATTTAGTATAATACCGCGTTACTTTAAGTAATATTATAACTATTAATATACTTATATAGTAAACTAGATTAACTAACTTTAGAGCTATTATATTGCCTTAGGATATAATACGCGAGATTATTACCCTTTAATAAAAGGTATAGTTACTTAGGAATAGAGGAGGCAATAGATAAGTTAGGGACCTTAGAGAAGTAGTTAAACTAAAGCAGCTAGGACTATTTAATAGTACTTATAGTACTCTTTAAGACTTTCTTACTTAACTTAAGGCCTACTACTAGTTTTACCTAACGAAACTTTCGAACTTAGTTAAAAAGGTACTTTATATAGGAAATTATTTATTTAAAATAGCACTCGCTTAGTTTAGACCTATTATAAGGGACTATCTCGATAACTAACTAGTATAATAAAATAGCGAAATAGATAAAGTCTTTACTAGTTTCTAAGGATTTAAAGAAGCTATTACTAAGGTATTTAAAATAACTAATAAAGAACGAGAAGCTAAATAGAAATTTTAAGAACTTAGATAAAAGACCTTAGTATTAGACTATACTACTAAATTCCGTTAAGTTACCTTAAAACTTAAATAAGATAACGAACCTATTATATCGCGATTCTACGATAGACTTAGGGAAGAAGTTAAGGACGAACTCTATAAGAAAGATCGACCTAACGGCCTCTTAAACTATATCGCTATAGTAGTATAAATCGACGATAGATAGTATACGCGACGCTAAGAAAAGATATAAGGAAGAGGAAACTAGAACCCTTCTTATAAGAGTAACTTTAACTAACGCGCTAACTATAAAAAGAAGCGCGAAACTCTTATTACCTATGCCTATATAACTAACCTAGGTAAGATAGATCTAGATATAATATAAAAAAGTAAAGGAAAGTATTTTAACTATAGGAAACTTAGATATTACTCTAGAGAATATAAATAACCTTATAAGGAGAAGAAGACCTACTAGGCACTAGCCCTAGAAGGTAAGAAACACCTAAACGCTACTAATAAATAGGAACTAAAGTATAAACTCCTTAGTTAGACTATATACTATAACGATAAATATATAGTATACTTAAGCGATAAGAATAGTACTAGATAGTTCTTAAAGCTATTAAAGAAGACCCTTATAATAATATAATAAAGGGATCCTAAAATATAGAAATAAGTTAAATTTATAGAACTAAAACACCCTTATCTTAAAAGAGTCTCTTAAGACTAGATTAAGAAGAATAGTAAACGATTCTAAGAAGATATACGAAATAAAAATTAATAATAATAATAGGCAGTCTATAAATAATATAATAAAGAAGATATAAATATAGCCCTTATACTTACGAAACTTAGATAGTAACCTAAAGAGGAATAATAAAGTATCGACGATATAAGCTCTAAAGAATAAGAAATACCTAGAGAAATAAAAGATAAGAACGAACTTATACTACTACCCTTACTACTAAGGGAAAATATTACGATTAGAAAACACGCTCTATACTTTAAAGAATTTAAAGAAATACTTAAAATTAGAACTTAATAAACACCTTAAATTCTTATAGAAAACTAATAAGCTATATTAACTTAATATTAACCGGTACTACACGGAAGAGACTATACTATAGCTATTACTATAGTCGATACCTTTATAGCTCTATAATAAGAATAGTAACTATAAGGAGAATTTAAAGACGATCTATAAATACTACTTACTTATAAGTAATATAAGTATATTTTATAGATATTATATATCTACCTAGACTATATAATATACTTTTAGATAAAGGTATAATATAACGCTTTCTTAGTTAGGTTTAAAGGATAAGTACTTTTAAAACCCTACCTAAGTATAGAATTAAACTACTAGAAAATCGATTAACGCTACCTAAACGACTAAGTTATATTATTAGAACCTAATTATAGTACGCTACTTAAATACCGCGATAATTACGGTTTATTAATAAGATATCTTTTAGAGATATATAAAATCTATAAATATACTAAAATAAAGGAATAGTATAACGCTTCTCGCTTTAAGGTATCCGAACTATTAATCTTTTAAAGACTTATATAATAAATTAAATATAATAAAGAAGATTATAATAAATATATATACCTAAACTATAGAGTTTATAAATATAAAAAGGTATAAGTATAGTATAAATAATATAACGGTATACTAAAAGATTATTAGTAATATATATAAAGGCTATAAGCTATATTCGACTAAGGAAAAATTAATATAAAAATACTACGTAAAAAATAAAAAGATATAGAACGAAAACTTAACCTTTAGTATAAAATTAAATAGAATTATAAAGTATAGTACGTAATTAACTATAAAGTAGTATAATATAAACGATATAGCGTCGAGAAATAAGAAATCTTCGATTAGCTATAAGAAATTAGTCTCTTAAGCCCTAATATAATACTATACGACGAAAATATAAAGAAATAATATTAATAATAAATCGAAGAAGAATACCTAAATAAAATAAATAAGGACTAAGTAAAAAATAAGGTACGCTATCTATAAAAGGGCTATAGACTAGCACGATATAATAAGATCTAAGGACCCTATATATAGTAATAGTAAGCTATAGTAACTAAATAGTATTAGATATTTAAATCGCGGGATATAATATATATATACTTTTAAACTATAGCGTAATAGGCAATTACGTTTTACCTAGAGTTATTAATTATTACCGACTTATATAGAGATATAAGAAAGATCTATATAAACTTATAAATATTAAAGGAGAGGCCTTTAACTATAATAATAGAATTATTAATATAAAGATTAATTACCTCGATATTAATATCTAGGGTTATAATAAATAAGTTAACTTTAATATTATAAATATTAAAAAATATAACCTTATATTAAGGCTTCTATAGCTATAGGAGAGCAACCTACTAATTAACTAGAAAACTAGCTAGCTATATTAGAACGAAGATATAAGTTTCTAGGACTAGTAGATTTAAGAGAAAGTAAAACTTTACGATAATTTAGCTATTAAATAGGATAAAAGGGATAACTATTTAAGTAAATTATTATAGGCTTTAGCAATATAAACGAAAATAGTAACCGAACTAGCGGATATAATAAAATCGACTAATAAGACCTACGTACTAATTAATACGGCTATATAACCTAGTATTTAATATAAATAGAATAAAGGATATAATATAAAGATCTAAAGAGTTATTACTACTCTAAGGAAAGACCTTAAATAAATTAATAAAGAGCTTAAGTTAAGAGAAACTAGCTGTTAAGAGAAAGAATAAAGCCTATAAGATAAAATAAAGAATATCCCTTAGGAATACTAAAAATATAATAAACTCTTTAAGGAAGAACTTAAGATAGGGTTACCTAAATATAGCTAATAGGACTATAAAATTTATCTTAAGGATAGAATAACGCCGACGTTTTATAAGATCTATAACTTAAACGAAAGGTAACTATAAACGCTATACGACTACCTTACTAAGAATCTACAAAAGGGATATATATAAACGTTAATATCTAAAGTAGGCTATTAAGTTATATTTATTCTAAAGAAAAACGGTAAGCTATAACTAGTTATCGACTATAGATAATTAAATAATATTATAATAAAGGACTAAATACTATTACCGCTTATATTAAAACTATAAGATTAACTATATAGTAAAAAATAGTTTATAGCCCTTAATCTTAAAGGCGCCTATAACTTAATATATATAAAAAAGGGATATAAATAGATAATAGCCTTTAAAACGAAATTCGGACTATTTAAATATCTAGTAATACTATTTAGACTTATAAATATACTAGCTACCTTTTAATAGATAATTAATAATATCCTACGCGAATACTTAGATATCTTTATAATAGTATACCTAGATAATATCCTAATCTTCTTAGATACCTTAAAAGAATATAAGGAATATATCTAAAAGGTACTCCGCGTACTTTAGAATATAAAGTTACTAGTTAAACTAAAGAAAAGTAAGTTCTATATATAAAAAGTAGACTTCCTTAAATATATAATCTTACTAAGAGAGATATAAATATAATAAGATAAAATTAACTTAGTTAAAGAATAGCTAATACTAAAGAACGTTAAGAACGTATAAAGTTTCCTAGGATTTATAAATTACTACTAAAGATTTATTAGAGATTTCGGAAAGATTATAGTACTACTATATAACTTAATAAAGAAGGAAAAAGAATTTATATAGGACGATAAAGCTAACGAAGCTTTCGAATATATTAAGACTATAATTATATAAGAACTAGTCTTAACTACCTTTAATCTAGAACGATAAATCGAACTTAAAACCGATATATTAAACTTTACTCTAAGAGTATAAATCGGATAGAAGGACGATAAAGGAAGACTATAACTAATTATATTCTACTTAAAAAAGCTATATAGCGTAGAACTTAATTACCTTATCTACGATAAAGAATTCCTTATAATTATTTAAGCTTTTAAGGAATTTCGATACTACCTTCTTAAAAGTAAGTATAAAGTTAAGGTCTATATAGATTATAAGAATATCTTATACTTTATAATAATATAATAGTTAAACGGACGATAGATTTAATAAGCTGAATATTTATTAGAATTCGACTATAAAATAATCTATAGAAAAGGAATAGAAAACGGTCGAGCTAATACCCTTAGTCGACGAAGTAACTATAACGTAGGAGCACCTATAGCGAAAGAATAGCTCCTAGAAATTAACGAAAACGGAAACTACTAGTAATAATAGCTAAATATAATATTTAAAGTATAACCTAACGACTCGATATACTAAAAGATCCTAAAATAAATAAAAGAATATAAAGCACTAAACGGATATAATATAGAATATTTAGAAGTTTTAATATATAAAAATAGAATCTAGATACTACTAGAATTATAAGATAAAGTTATATAAGATATATATAAATATCTAATATAAAGATACTAAGGAATCTAAAGAATAATAAAACGGATTAAATAATAATATAACTTCTTATAGCTTAAAGAAGTAGTATAATAAGTTATTAAAGAATATAAACTTTATATATAAAGTAAAGCTAAACGATATAAACTATATAAAGAATTATAACCGCTACTAGTACTAAAGAAACTATAGGATTTAATAGCTTTCGACTATATTATAAAGCTACTACTATTAAAAGTATCGCGAAGCGTGGCCTGATTTCGCAGTTCTCGGAGATATCCCTTAGTAAGAGGGACCTAGGAAGCTAAAAAACAGGTTTTAAAGAAGGAGCTAAAAAGAGATGCAGAGAGGAGGGTAGGGGCATAAGGGGAAGCAGAAGTAGCGATAGCTTCCTATAGAGGTAGCGAGAGATAAGACGGATATGCCGGCAACGGCTAGATAGGAGGGGAAAAACCGGCAAAAAGCTCGGTAGTTAAAAGGATATTAGTAGCTTCTTTAAGCAGGATCTTCTTTGTTAATTAAGATGCTAGACGGGTATAAAGAGGGGCGTTAGATAAAGGAAAGAAGGACAATAAAGGCAATATAACATTTACTCCCCTACCTTTATTACTGCCCCCGCAAGAATCATATCTCTCTGCCCTGCCTATCCGACCCCTTACTTCTAATTTCACCTTCGTGCATTTTTATATACTTCTTATATCTCTCTTCGCGAGAAAAAGAACCTATAACTAATGTTAAGTATAATAGTATATTTATTATTACCGATAGATTAATAAATTATAAATACTTTTTACTATATAAAGAAGTAAGTAATATAGAAGAGCTAGTATATATATTCCTATAAATAATTATTAGTAATTATAGACTATTAAATAAGATTATCTCTAATATAGGAAGTATATTTATAGCTAAATCTTAATAAGCTCTTATAGTATAATTAAGGATAAAATATAAGCTTAGTATAGCTTATTACCTATAAATTAATAGATAAACGGAACGACTTAACTAAATACTTAAATAATATTTACGATACTATATTAGCTATAAATAAAACGATTAAGTTAAATAGCTATTAATAGCGTAACTAGCTTATAATAGCTTAGTTATAGAAATAACTAAGCTCTTACTAGTATATACTAATTACGGATATAACCTAGAAGTATTTAAGGTTACTCGATAAGGACTATAAGTAAAACGAGCGATACTATAAGTAGATTTATCGCGAAGCGTGGCCTGATTTCGTAGTTCTCGGAGATATCCCTTAGCACGAGGGACCTAGGAAGCTGAAAAACAGGTTTTAAGGAAGGAGCTAAAAGGAGGTACAGAGAGGAGGGTAGGGGCAAGAGGGGAAGCAGAAGTAGCGATGGCTTCCTATAGAGGTAGCGAGAGATAAGACGGATATGCCGGCAACGGCTAGAAAGGAGGGGAAAAACCGGCAAAAAGCTCGGTAGTCGAGAGGACATTAGTGGCTTCTTTAAGCAGGATCTTCTTTGTTAATTGAGATACTAGACGGGTATAAAGAAGGGCGTTAGATAGAGGAAAGAAGGAGAATTAAGGCAATATAACAATCACTCCCCTGCCGCAATTGCTGCTCCCGTAAGAATTAAATCTCTCTGCCCTGCCTATCCGACCCCTTACTTCTAATTTTACCTTCGTGCATTTTTATGCACTTCTTGCATCTCTCTTCGCGAGAGTTATAAGCCCGGGAGGAATAGAATTCCTATACCTTCCGGCTACTATAAAAGGCACCTTTCTTATATCCCTCGTAGCTTCCTTTTACCCCTCTTATTAGAAAAGCCGATTTATACCCGACTTTTCTACCCCCCCTCTTCCGCAACGATAACGAAAACCGACTCCTCTGCCGTCCCTACGGTCCGTAGGACGATTCTAG
Organism: Hirsutella rhossiliensis; assembly: GCF_020360975.1. Classification (NCBI taxonomy): domain Eukaryota; kingdom Fungi; phylum Ascomycota; class Sordariomycetes; order Hypocreales; family Ophiocordycipitaceae; genus Hirsutella; species Hirsutella rhossiliensis. Next base: position 943,264 of record NW_025408677.1, on the reverse strand, counting down.
CAGAGCCCTAAGATTAGGATAAGTGGGTAAAGGAGCTACGGGCTCGTGTAGATAGAACTATCTATAATTTGGTCTTCTCTAATAAGCAGGACCCTCTCGAGCCCCTCTTCGTCCTAGGGCAACGGACTTTATAGAGGGAGCTACCCTCTTCTCCGAGCTAACCTCTGCATAATAGAGAGCCTTTTCTGCTGCCTTAGGCGACTACGAGAGTCACCGAAAGGAATACCTCTACGAAACGAAGCTACTAACTACTGCACGTATAGCGATAACGGAATCCGTTAGTGCCGCAAAGCTAATCACTCTTCGAGAGGAAGAGACTCCTAAGCAGTGGCTTTTAAAGCTCGAGACCTCGATAGCTCCCTCGAGGGGCTATATAACTAACCGTATTAAGAAGACCTATACGGCACACCTAGGAGCCTTTTCTGCTAGGAACCTGCTAGCTTCTTCGTGGCTAGCTAAGTAGGAAGAGATCCTCGAGGAAGCTAACTAATACTTCCTTATAGAAGCTCTTTCCGGCTAGTGGCTACGGGATATATTACTACTAATAAAGCCTATTAGTAACGGTTACTCGACTATCTTTCGAGAAGCTAGCCGGGAACTAGACGAAGAGGCTGCTAGAGTATAATAGCAAGCAGTCTTATTCCTTCGTGGCTAGCTCTCGACCTAGACGGCTCGACCTGCTGCCCCTGCAGCTGCTGTAGCCCCTATTGCTGCGGTTCCCGCTGCTGCTGCTGCGGCTGTTGCCCCTCCGGCTCCTCCTCCCTCGAGAGCCTTAACGCCGTCGTTAACTGCAGCTGCGGCCCTAGGCCCGGCCCCGGCTCCGCATCTTACTCCGGGCCCGGCCCCGGTCCCGTTAGTCAGACCGGCCCGACTAGTCCCCTAATAGACCTTTTAGTCCGTTAGTCGAAAAATCAGGGAACTAGTCGAAATCGAACCTCTTCGTTAAAATCAGTAACAAGGGGTAAAAAGGGGGGGTTTTTAAGCAGACCTTCCGGAAAGGGACGAGGATTCCTCGAAGAGACAACGTACGAGGAGGAATCGACCTACCTACTAAGCATGCAAAAAGCCCTATTAGCTAGAAGACTACTAGCAGGTCTTCGAGGAAAACCGACCTAAAGGAGTTAACCCTTTAAAGAGGCTATAAGAAACAGTATAACAGTCTCTTAAGGAGGACCCCTCGTTGTAGAAGAAGATAGACGAGATTCGGGTTGCTAAGAAATAGCAACTAATACCGCTGCCCCTATTCGAGCCGCAAATTCGAGGAAAAATCGTTAGTATAGTAAATCCGGCATTCGTCTTCCCTACGGATTAGCAAAACCAACTATTAGCGCCCTTTAATTATCCCCTATAAAAATCAGCTATCCTTGACTCTAGTGCTTCCCTCGACATCTGCAATACACTCTTACGTTTCCGGTCCTTTAAGAAGGCACGAAGGGAATATCTTATTGCCGGGGAATCGACTATATAGATAGAGGGATACGGAAGGGTAAATTTCACGATAAAATTACCTAACGGGTCTTTACGAATTCTTCGACGGAAAAGGGTAGCTTTTTGCCCTCGATTTTCAACGAGCCTGATTTCCTTCTGCCTTCTTCGAGAGGAAGGAATCTTCTAGGATACGACGTCTAAGCCTACGAGGCTAGTCTAGAAGAATCAGACTATTAGGCTCATCGAGGAAAAATTCGGTTAATTTATTCTCGAATTCCGACCTATCCTTAGGAAGGAACCACTCGAGAAGTCAGCTTTCCCTACTAAGAGGAATAGGTCTACTACAAAGGACCCTCTTCCGGCAGCCTAAGGAGACGGCATTCTTTAGCACGCACGACTTAGTCACCCGGGCCCCTTAGCTTTACATAAGCTAGGACAATAACAGGGCGTACGAATAAGGGGCCTAAAGACCGTCGAATGCGAACACTACGGCCAAGGAAAGACCAGGAGACGAATTTCTAGACGAACGCCTTTACGGCCGGACTAGCCGTGTAAGGAAATTTAGGTCGACTAGACCGACGTCTCTAGGGATTAGGAAAGCTTCGTTAGGGTAATGTTTTTCATAGACGCTTTTTTAGGGATGGTTTTCCCCTATTTCTTACGGACCTACCTAAGTAAGTATAACTAGTCTGCCCTTAGGGACTTCGTTAACTAGATAAAATCCTACTTTAGCTACGAGGTAAAGAAGATACGGTCTAACGGAGAGCTATTTACGAAGGATATCTTAAATTAGCTTCGAAAAAGGGGCATTTTACCCCTACCGTTAGCACCGAATACCTAGGCCTAGAACGGAGGGGCAGAAAGATCAGGGGGTGCTATAACAGAAAGGGCCCGTACGATAAGACTTGCTGCTAGGCTTCCCTACGACCTTTAGAGGGAAGTCGTTGAGACCGCCTATTACCTTCGGAACCGGACCCTAAGGACCTAAGGAACAGACTAGAAATCCCCCCTTAAGCTCTTTACGAAGAAGAGGGCCTCGCTAGCCCACCTTCGTGCCTATGGCTATAAGGCATACGCTATGACTGCCGATGCATAGCTAAAAAGGAAGAAGAAAAGAAAGCTTAATCCTAGAGCCTTTATTAGTTACCTCGTTGGTTATAATTCTACGAATATCTTCCGGATCTAGATTCCTCTTTTACGGAAGGTTATTTCGACTAGGGATGTGATTTTCGACGAATCTAGCTTCTTCGACGGAAAGAGGGATCAACAGCCCCTCTTACTCTCTCAACGTTAGCTAATTTAGAAGATTTAAATCCCCCCTTCCTAATAGTCTTAAGAAGAGGTCCTAGACGAGGAAACGGAAGAAGAAACCGACGTCGAAGCAGTCGAGGATAACGCCGACTTCGAAGAAGAGGAAGCTGCTAGATTAGATGATCTAGACGAAGAAGGAGACTATAGAAAAGCGGTAGAGCTAGAATACGCCTACCTCCCTACGCCTCCTCTTATAGAATAAGAAGAAGATCTAGAAGCAGCTTTTTCAGTTAGTCTTCCCGTCTCGAACCCTAAGGGGGTGGGAAAGGCACCTCTCTCGAAGGATTACCCGGCTGCCTTTTTATCCCTGCTTCGAGAAGCAAAGGAAGGTATAGGGCCCGATACGAAAGAAGACTAGTTTCTCCCCTATTTCGATCGTTTTTCCGACTTCTACCTAACGCTAATAGAAGACGGTTCCTACGGAGCGTTTATAGCAGGCCGGCTTTTCAAGCCAGTATCAGCAAGGAAGGTACATAAAAGAGACCTCCCGGACCCACCAGCAAACCAGAAGCAGCTAGAAAGACACCCCTTTAGAGACCAGTTTTTCTAGGCCTAGAAAGACCACCTAGCCTAACACGAAGAGATAGGGTCTTTCGAAGAGGTCCTTAAGGAAAAGGCAAGAGGAAAACAGGTCCTTAGCTATAAGTAGGTCTTTATCTATAAGACTAATAAACACGGCTTCCTTTAAAAGTGCAAAGCCCGGCTAGTTGTCTATAGGAATTAATAGGAAAAAGGGGATCTTCCTACTAGGGCAACTACCCTAGCAGGGATGTCTTTTCGGACCCTTATAGCTATAGCAGCAGAATTCGACCTCGAGCTCGAACAGATAGATGCAGTCAACGCCTTTGTTAACTGTCTACTCGAGGAAGAAGAAGAAGTTGTCTATATGCGCCTTCTACTAGGCTTCTAATAGCAAGGAAAGGTTCTACGGCTTAGGAAAGCTCTATACGGACTAAGAAGATCACCCCTTCTATAGCAATAGCATTTAATAGGTTCCCTCGAAGCCCTAGGCTTTAAGAAAGTCCCTTAGGAACCGTGTATAATATAGAAGGGTAAAATCACGGTCTTCTTCTACGTCGACGACATTATCTAGGCCTACCTAAAAGAGGAAGAAGCAACTGCTAGGGAGGCTATAAAAGGCCTATAATAAAGGTATAAGATAACTAGGCTAGGGGAGCTAAAGTGGTTCCTAGGGATACGAATCCTTAGGAATAGGTCCTAACGGACTATCTAGCTTACCTAGGACGCCTATATTAATAAGGTCGCTTATAAATTCCTCCCTAATTCCCTCGATAAGAAGCTTCCCTCTACGCCTATATTAGACGAAGAGCTTTTGCCTGATCTGTCCTTTTAAGCTAGGGAGCAAGAGAAACACTAATACTAATAAAAGGTAGGCTCCCTGCTTTTTTTAGCTATTTCTACTAGACCGGATATCTCTTTTACGGTCTCCCGGCTAGCTAGGCATAACTAGAATCCTAGCCCTAGGCATTAAGAAGCAGCAGATAGAGCTATCCTTTATCTCTATTTAACGAGATTATATGGTCTACGCCTAGGAGGGCAGGGAAGGAAATCAGCTACCGAAATCTTCCTCTATTCGAGCGATTCGTCCTTTACGGACAATTTATTAAATAGAAAGAGCTCATAGGGGTATATTATATCCCTTTTTAGAGGAACTATTGCTTAGAGAGCTTCGAAGCAAGCTACCGTCACTATATTAAGCACGGAGGCAGAGCTACTAGCTCTTTTAGAAGCGTTAAAAGAAGCGATTTTCCTTAGCCGGCTACTAATATCGTTACGACTGCAAATTCCGTCCCCGTTAGCTATAGAATGCGATAACACGCAGACAATACGAATTCTTACGGAGGAAAATAGCAAGCTATCGACCCGGCTACGGCATATCGATATCTACCAGCATTAGTTACGCTAAGAGGTCTAAAGGGGACTAATTTCCGTCCGTTGGGTTCTAACGGCATCAATAAAAGCCGACGGTCTTACGAAGCCCCTGCCAAAGTAGAAGCTGGCTGTCTTTTTACAGCAAATAGGGCTAGAAGACGTTCGAGAGAAGCTGTCCTTAGAGGCCCGCCTTAAGAGTCTACGAGAGGAGCTAATAGCCCGTACGAGAAGGTAACGTCTGCAGCCGAAGAAAAGGAAGAGATTTTCCCTTTAGAGGGCCCCCTATTTTGATTGGGTTTTTCCTTCTAAGAAGGCCCCCTTTCTTATAGGACTTTCCCTCTTTAGGCCCTTTTCCTTAAGTAGGTCTAAAGAGCCCAGGGACCTAAAGGGCCCCTGCCTCGAGTAAAGGGAGAAGTGCAGAGCTAAGAACCTCCTCTATACGCTTACTAGCCCGAAGCCGTATTAGCTATGCCCTTAAGGGGCAGGCTATAGCTAAGGGGGTGTGTCGCGAAGCGTGGCCTGATTTCGCAGTTCTCGGAGATATCCCTTGGCACGAGGGACCTAGGAAGCTGAAAAACAGGTTTTAAGGAAGGAGCTAAAAGGAGGTGTAGAGAGGAGGGTGGGGGCAAGAGGGGAAGCAGAAGTGGCGATGGCTTCCTATAGAGGTGGCGAGAGATAAGACGGATGTGCCGGCAACGGCTAGAAATAAGGGGAAAAACCGGCAAAAAGCTCGGTAGTCGAGAGGACATTAGTAGCTTCTTTAAGCAGGATCTTCTTTGTTAATTGAGATACTAGACGGGTATAAAGAAGGGCGTTGGATAGAGGAAAGAAGGAGAATCAAGGCAATACAACAATCACTCCCCTGCCGCAATTGCTGCTCCCGCAAGAATCAAATCTCTCTGCCCTACCTATCCGACCCCTTACTTCCAATTTCGCCTTCGTGCATTTTTATGTACTTCTCGTATCTCTCTTCGCGAGAAGATTAGCTATAAAAATTATATAAAGAAATATAATAAGAACTTTAATTTATTAAAGAATAAATATCTACTTACTATAATCGGAAAAGATTATAAGGACTAATCTTTTAAGAGGGAGATATAGTCTACCTTATATAATAAAATATTAAAATAAAACGACTAAGTAATAAATTAGATTTTAAGAAACTTAGACCGTTTAAAGTTAAGAAAACTATTTTAAAAGTTAACTACGAACTTTTACTACTAACGATAATATAGATATACCTAATATTTTATATCTTATTGTTATAACTAGTACTACGAAACGCTAAACTATAAGAAAATATTAAAGTCGACGACGATTAAGAATATAAAGTAGAATAAATACTAGATATAAGAAAATAAGGTTAGTAATAAGAATACCTTATTAAGTAAAAGGGATACGGACTAAAAGAAAATACCTAGGAACTACTTAAGTACTTAACCTACTATAGTTCTTTACTTTAATAGTTCTACTAGTAAAATCTACCCTAGGTATTATAAAATCGCTTAACGAACTAATAGTATTCTAATTAATTATATTAAATCTACTTATAGACTAAATATCGACCACCGCTTTAGATTCTTAGTGCTTAGCCTTATTAAGGTTATCTAAGGAACGAAGGCCCTAATAGACTATCTTAGTACCCTTTATTTTTAGCTAGCGCTTTTAATAGCGAAGCCGCGCTAAACGAACTAAGGCTTTATTTAGGTTAGCTTAAGCTTTTAATATTCGCTCCTTAGTAATTTCTTCTTCTTTATTTAATCGATCGGACTCTAGATTTATTTAGGATACTAGGAAATATATTAGCTATAAATAATAAGTAAGATAACGAAGCTACCTATAAGAGCTAATCGCTATGCTTAACGCGTTATAGGAACGACCCCGCTATATATATTTAATATACTTAGAAGATTTCTCTAGTATTTTATAGCGGAAGCCGCGCGATAAATAAAAAGAATATAGTATAACGTCGAAACTAAGACGATTAATAGACTTAGCTAAACGAATACGCTTAAGGGTCTTATAAGAATAATCCTTTAATACGTAACTAAATATACTATTAGTAGTATATCCTAAGGGATAGAAAGGATAAAATAAGGAATATATATACGCGCGATAAGGGTATATTTATATACGGCGGCTAAGGTAGTAGTAGGTCTTAGGGATAAGACTAAAAGGAGGGGAGATATTATATTATAACTATAGTTAGTAGGCTATAGGAGAGCTAGCTACGTTTATATAATAAGGCGGCTTAAAATAATAGTTAGGACGAGAAGTTACTTAAGCTTAGCTTACCTAGAATATATATAAGCTAAGTAAGCCTTATATAGATAGATTACTACTTAGGAGCATAGCTTATAAGTAAGCTATAGTAAGCTATAAAGGGGATTATAGCTAGGACCGTAATCTAAGAATAGTCTTTATAAGTATATATAGCTACCTACTTTTACTCCTTTAGATAGATAGCTCTCTTGCTTTTAATATAGATCTTTATTACGATTCTATCTTTAATTTTAATTACCTAGTTATAGTCTATAGTTTATAACCTTTAACTTATTATTAATATAATATACTTATTATTAATTAGACTACGCCCTATTATATCTACTAATATAAACCCCTCGATAGGTTTATCCCTTAAGAATAATACCGGTCGTTATAGGTAAAGGTAAACTAAGGAAATACTTTAATATTAAGTTCTACTTAATAAAGTATAAGAAGTATAACTAAATATTACCTTATAAATATAAGATAAAAGCTATATAAAGGCTCGTTTTACCTTAGTAATACTTAGATATCTTATAAGAGTTAGATAGTTTATAAAATTAAGTAAGAATATATCTTACTATTTTAATTAGCGATTAACTTATTATAAGTAGGCTAAGAATTATATTTATAGTTAAACGTTTAAGTTTAGCTTTATTATACTTATTATACTTATTATACTAATAGCGATATTAATAGTACGCGGCGCTTATACTAAACTATAGGGTAGTTTAATAAGAGCTATACTAAACTAATAGTTTAAAAGGAAAGGCTTTATTAAATAAATAGTATATTACTAAATAGTTATATTATATTAATAGTATACTAACTAAGTAGTATAAACTATAGTATATATTAATAGTATACTAAACGGTCTATATTATTAAGAGCGCTGCTAAAAAACCGTTAATAGAGATTATTATAAGTAGCTAATAGGATTAATACTAATAGTTTAAGTAGCTATAAGATTTCTTTAACGTAACGTTTATAATACTATTTTAACTTATTATAGTTAATTCTATAATAGAAATCATAGAGTTAGTAAAGTACTTAGTTAAGGGATACTATATATATATTAAGATAGATAGTATAGAATAATATAAAAAGAATATAAAATATATATAAAAATTAAAATAACCTAAAATAGGTTAGCGGAGGTAAGGAAGTAAATAAGAAGCTAGCTTAAGCTTAATATTAGCTAAGCTTTTACTAAGGTAGACCTATCTATAGTTCTTTTATATATCTTTTATATATATACTATATATAATTTATATAAATATTATATTAATTTTCTTACTAAAGTAGCCCTACTAATAGATCTTTTATATCTCTTTTATATATATATTATATATTACTTAAGTTTAGTTTTTTCCTTAAGTAAACCCTACTTATATTAGCGCGGCTTTCTTAGATTAAACGCATACTATATACTAGCGGCTAGGTAAAGTAGTAAGATTATAAGTTATAAAATAGCTTCTTAGTAAAATTTAGCTTACCTTCTTAATATAAGTATAGAGATTACTAGCTAGAAAGTTAAATATATAATATATAAGGTTATCTAAGATATATATATAGATATAATAAAGCTATTTCCGTTTTTAATTTATATTTCTATAAGTTATAGATCTAGTAACTTATTTATACTAGTTATAATAGTCTCTTTAACCTTTCTAAGTTTTTCTTCCTTATAATATTTAGATTATAATTACTATTAGGTACCTATTATTTAGCCTTACTTATATATAAATATAATACTATAAAGGTACTATAGACGATTAAAAGGCTAGAGTCTAGCTTTATTACTTACCCTTCCCTTCCCCTTTATATTATAGTATTTCTCTACTATAGCTATATATTATATATAATCGGTCTTAAACTAAGCTTATACCTTATATATAATAGTATTACGGAGTAAGTAGAGGTATAGGCTTAGGTATAGTCCGTTAAAAGAAGGTTAGTAATCTATAAATGGGAAAAGGAAGAAAAGTATAAGCTTAGCCTATATAGGCGCGGAGGCCGCTTATATATAGACTTAGCCTAGACCTTAGTCTAGGCCTATATAGGGCAAAAGCCCTTATATTATACCCCTACCTAGCTTTTAAAGAGGCGCCCTTTAAATAATACTTAATACCGCGCCTAAGGGGATAGAACCCTTATATAGACTATATACGCCTAGTTATAGAAAAAACGTTAGTAAATAATATATAATACCTTCCTAAGCGAGCTTCTTAGATAGACTATATTATTAGTAAGGGCCGCGCCTTAAGAGTTAGGCTTTAGAACTTATAGCTAAGGAGTAAAGGTATATAGAATAGCGTATAGCTAGCTTTAGTAAGCTTATAGTATCCCGCCCCCCTTATATTAGCGTACGGTAGTAGCTCTTAGTACTATAATATTAGGGACGGTACTTTAATATATAAGGCTCCGCTCCCTCTTATATAGGGCTATATAAGCACTCCCTTTCGCTATAGTTATATTATATTAGCGGCCTTCTTATATCTTAGCCGCCCTTTTAGTCGCTATAGGTATATATCCTATTTATATAGCAGCTACTACTATATATAAGGGAACGCCGACGAAGCCTATAGAGGCGTTACTAAGATTACTCGTTGCTAGAGTCGCTATTATCGAACCTAACCTCCTTTCCGTCTTAGTATATACGCCCCTCTACTACTTAAAGTACGTTTACCTACGCCTCTTAGCGTAGGTACTTTAAAAACTAATAGGATTTACTACTATAGCCTATATAGCGACCCTTATATTACTACCTCTTTCTATCCTCGGTCCTTAAGGTAGAGATAGAGATATCTATAATATTACTAGTATTATCCTCTTTTTATATTATAGAAGAAGATAAAAAAAGAAACTTATTACTACTAAGCTCGCGAAGAAGGTAAACGAGATCGGTATATATATCTAGTAGTATAGACCTTTTACTTAAATAGGTACGCTAATTTATATTTAAGCTTATAATAAGGTAATTATACTTTACCGCGTTAGGCTAGCTATATACGTTTACTTAATAAAGTACCTCTTTAAACTATATAAGGTAGGCTAGAATAGCTTTACTTTACTTTTAATAGAGCATTATAAGCTCCTAGCCTACCGACTTAGCTATATTAGGTTTACTATAATTAGTATAGAGCTTTATAAGGAGGTGGGCTAGTCTATTTATACTAGTATACGTAAACGGTAAGAGATACCTTTATAGGCATAAGGATAGGCTTATATAAAGATAGTTAAATTAAGCGCGGATATCCCTTATTACGGCGCTATTAATATAGAGCTTCGCTTTTATATAAAGTAGCTATAGCTTAAGCTTTATAGAGGAGCCGTCGAACTTACTAAGGTATAGTAGTACCGCTCTTAGTCGTATAAAGCCCTACTATTATAAGAGGCTCTTAATTGCCTAGGCGAACTAAGTATTATATTCGCTTTAATTTTATAACTATAGGAGTATAGATATTTCGCGTATATATATACTAGCGCGGGCGGTTTAACTAAACTAGGTAATTAAACGTTAGCTTTAAAGGCAGCTAAAAAAAATAGCTATTCTATATATAGGGATATAAAGAGGGTAAAATAAAGGGTAGATAATACTATTACGAAGTAAGTAAAAGTATAGGCTTAAGTATAGTCTATTAAAAGAAGGTTAGTAATTTATAAGGGGGAAAAGGAAGAGAAGTATAGGCTAAGCTTATATAAGCGCGGAGGCTACTTATATATAGACTTAGCCTAGACCTTAGTCTAGGCCTATATAAGGCAAAAGCCTTTATAAATAGTATACTATAAGTAATATAGATATAAATATAGTATTATAATAAGACTTTAAGACCTATAATAGCTTCTTATTAATATATTAGCTCTTCCTTATAATATAGATATAGAAAGAGTATTAATAGTTATAAAGCTAGATTCTTAGTATATAAAGCCTTAAGCGGCGTATAAATAGATATAGCTATTACTATTTTAAGTAGTCTATAAGTTAAACGAGCTACTTAAAGCGAAAATATAGAATTATATATTATTATATAAGGCTTAATTAAGTATAGTTACTATAATAAGGTTAATTAAAAGAAATATACCTATAATTAGCTATACTAACTTAGAGTCTAGCCCTTTTAAATTATTACTAATATTTATAAGATATATATATAGGATAATAGACTCTATAATAATTTCTATAACCTTAAAGATAAATTATCTTTACTTTACTACTAGTACTATTAAAGGCTTAGTAAGGATAGAAACTTTTAAGAGCCTTTTAAATTAAGTATAAGAGTAGGTATCTTTATTTCTAAGAGTATTAGCGCTAAGATAGAAAGAACTATATATAGAATATAATAGGAAGACTTTAAAAATTTATTAAATTAGTAAGTTATAGCGTAAGCGCAGTTTTTATTAAAGGTTAAGGATAGTATTTAGCTTATAAGTTAGATAGCGATAAGAGTAATATACTTTTAAAAAGGGCGATAGAGATTATTCTTAAGGAAGTAAATAAGCTAAGAGGAATTACTAAGTAATTAATATCTTTTTCTTCTTAGTAAGCTATCCTATATTCCTACCTTACCTTAATACCTATTACTAATAACTTTAATAAAGCTAAGACTAAGGACGACTAAGTAAAAGCTAGGTTCTTAGATCTATAAGCTAGTATAAAGCCTACCTTATAAAATTATTATAGTTAAAAGTTATACTTCTTATAGCTACTCTATTATCTTATAAACCTTAATATAAAATAAAGTAATAGTACCCTTACTTATATCTTTAGCCTTCCTTATTTTATTTATCTTTAATAGAGAGCTTATAATATTATTATATTTACGTTTATCTAGCTATAGACCTAGCTAAGCCGCCCTTTATATAGGCCTATAGCGTTCCGACCTCCTTAGTTAAAGCGAACTTAAACGTATATAAGCTAAAGTATATAGACTTAGTTTTATATACTACTACTAATACTAAGATACTAGATAGCCTTATAACTAAGGGCTAACTATATTAACTAGTTAAAGATATACTATTATACTTACTTTACTTTAACTAAGGCCGTTTTAATATAAAGGAAGCTTACCCGCCTTATATATATAAATTATTATATTAACTATAGCCCCTTCTTAACGTAATAATAGTATAACTATACTATATATAAAGCACCTATTACTACCTTACTCTAGGTATTTCTACCCGTTTATAAAATAACTAAATAATATCCTATAGCTCTCTTAATTTAAGCTTTACCTTCTAAGTACTAATATCGCTACTATACTTAATATTATATAAAGCACGTCTTATTCTAGGTAAGCCTAGTACTTATATTCTTATTACTTTAAGTTTAAATTCCGCTTACTTTATCGTTTAAGGTTACCGTAATTCGATATATATAACGAGATTAGTATAAAAGAGGTTACTAAGGCTAGCGTTATATTCGCTATAACTATAATCTTTCTAGCCCCTTACCTAGACTAGATAATTAAAGTTAAGCTATAAGAAGCTTTATATAAGCGAGCTTAAGCGTTAATTTTCACGGCCTATTTCCTCTTAGGTATTAAACTAATATTCGCCGCTTTATTTAGTAGTATAAGAAATATACTCTTACTAAACGTCCTTACCTACCCTTTCTTTATAGCCTAGAAAGGGGTTATTATATTATACGTTAATATTATCGAAGTACTTCCTATTTAAGTTTATCTAACTACCTCCCCGATATACTTATAATTTATAGCTTATTTAAGTTATCGATCCCTTAATTTATACCTTTTTTCCTTACGCTATTAAGCTTAATGCCTTTATTAAGGCGAGAGGTATTATTTTTAGACTAGTATTAGTCTTTTACCTTCCCTTTATTAAGGTAACTATCTAGTAACTTAGGCGATCTAGTATTAAATACTAGTAGGCTACTTTAATAGTATCTTACTTAACTATAGTATAAAATATAAAAATTATACTATATAGTTTATACCTCTAGCCCTATAAATTATACTAAGCTTCTTACGTATATAATCCTATAATAAGGTAGGGGGCTATATCTCTTACTATTAGCCTATATACGCTTAGAGGTACTTATACCGGTTTCCTCCTTATAGGCTAAGTTATAGACGCGTACTACGTATATCTAGGTATATCTATATCGCTAGTTAGACTCCTACTACTATTACTTTCGACTCTTATAAGGTAGTTCCTATAATATTATAAACTAAGTATTATACTATTCCTATCTTATCTATAGCTAATACTAAATAAAAACTAAAAGTATATATTAATATTAAACTATATATATAACTTAATTACGATAACCTTACTATAGTTCTCGCGAAGAGAGATGCGAGAAGTGCATAAAAATGCACGAAGGTGAAATTAGAAGTAAGGGGTCGGATAGGCAGGGCAGAGAGATTTGATTCTTACGGGAGCAGCAATTGCGGCAGGGGAGTAATTGTTATATTGCCTTAATTGTCCTTCTTTCCTCTATCTAACGCCCCTCTTTATACCTATCTAGCATCTCAATTGATAAAGAAGATCCTGCTTAAAGAAGCCACTAATGTCCTTTCGACTACCGAGCTTTTTGCCGGTTTTTCCCCTCTTTTCCAGCCGTTGCCGGCTCATCCGTCTTATCTCTCGCCACCTCTATAGGAAGCCATCGCTACTTCTACTTCCCCTCTTGCCCCTACCCTCCTCTCTGCACCTCCTTTCAGCTCCTTCCTCAAAACCTGTTTTTTAGCTTCCTAGGTCCCTCGTGCTAAGGGATATCTCCGAGAACTGCGAAATCAGGCCACGCTTCGCGATATAACCCCTTAGCTATAGCCTGCCCTTATAGAAAGGGTAAAGCTAAATACCTAGGCCGGTAAGCGTATAGAGGAGGTCTTAGTCTACACTTATCCCTACTGAGAAATCCGGGTTTTAGCCCGGGCTCTTTTAGACCTACTTTAGAAAAGGGGCCTTAAGGAGGAAATCAAGTCCTATAAGAAAGGGGGCTTCTAAGGATAAGTCCCAAAAAGGGGCCTTAAGAAGAACAAGTCCTAATTAAGCTAGCCCTCCTCAGGATAAGTCCTAATTCCTCTCTTCGGCTATAGACGTCTCCTTCCTCCTACGTGCTATTAGCTCCTCTCGTAGACTCTTAAGGCGGGCTTCTAAGGACAGCTTCTCTTAAACGTCTTCTAGCCTAATTTGCTGTAAAAAGACAGCTAGCTTCTACTTCGGTAGGGGCTTCGTAAGACCGTCGGCTTTTATCGATGCCGTTAGAACCTAACGGACGGAAATAAGTCCCCTTTAGACCTCTTAGCGTAACTAATGCTAGTGGATATCGATATGCCGTAGCCGGGTCGATAACTTGCTGTTTTCCGTAAGAATTCGTATAGTTTACGTGTTATCGCATTCTATAGCTAATAGGGACGGAATTTGCAGTCGTAACGATATTAGCAGCCGGCTAAGGAAAATCGCTTCTTTTAACGCTTCTAAAAGAGCTAGTAGCTCTGCCTCCGTGCTTAATATAGTGACGGTAGCTTATTTCGAAGCTCTCTAAGCAATAGTTCCTCTAAAAAGGGATATAATATACCCCTATAAGCTCTTTCTATCTAAGGAATTGTCCGCAAAGGACGAATCGCTCGAATAAAGGAAGATTTCGGCAGCTTGTTTCCTTCCCTGCCCTCCTAGGCGCAGACCATGTGATCTCGTTAAATAGAGATAAAGGATAGCTCTGTCTGCTGCTTCTTAATGCCTAGGGCTAGGATTCTAGTTATGCCTAGCTAGCCGGGAGACCGTAAAAGAGATATCCGGTCTACTAGAAATAGCTAAAAAAAGCAGGGAGCCTACCTTCTATTGATATTAGTGTTTCTCTTGCTCCCTGGCTTAAAAGGACGGATTAGGCAAAAGCTCTTCGTCTAATATAGGCATAGAGGGAAGCTTCTTATCGAGGGAATTAGGGAGGAATTTATAAGCGACCTTATCGATATAGGCGTCTTAGGTAAGCTAGATTGTCCGTTAGGACCTATTCCTAAGGATTCGTATCCCTAGGAACTACTTTGGCTCCCCTAGCCTAGTTATCTTATACCTTTGTTATAGGCCTCGTATAGCCTCCCTAGCAGCAGCTTCTTCCTCTTTCGGGTAGGCCTAGATAATATCGTCGACGTAGAAGAAGACCGTGATTTTACCCTTCTGCATTATACACGGTTCCTAAGGGACTTTCGTAAAGCCTAGGGCTTCGAGGGAACCTATTAAATGCTATTGCTAAAGAAGGGGTAATCTTCGTAGTCCGTATAGAGCTTTCCTAAGCCGTAGAACCTTTCCTAGCTATTAGAAACTAAGAGGAAGTCGTATATAGACAACTTCTTCTTCCTCGAGTAGGCAGTTAACAAAGGCGTTGACTGCATCCATCTAATCGAGCTCGAGGTCGAATTCTGCTACTATAGCTATAAGGGTCCGAAAAGACATCCTAGCTAGGGTGGTTGCCCTAGTAGGTAAATCCCCTTTTTCCTATTAATTCCTATAGATAACTAGCCGGGCTTTGCACTTTTAAAGGAAGCCGTGTTTATTAGTCTTATAGATAAAGACCTACTTACAGCTAAGGACCTGTTTTCCTCTTGCCTTTTCCTTAAGGACCTCTTCGAAAGACCCTATTTCTTCGTATAAGGCTAGGTGGTCTTTCTAGGCCTGGAAAAACTGGTCTCTTAAGGGGTGTTTTTCTAGCTGCTTCTAGTTTGCTGGTGGGTCCGGGAGGTCTCTTTTATATACCTTCCTTGCTGATAGTAGCTTGAAAAGCCGGCCTGCTATAAACGCTCCGTAGGAACCGTCTTCTATTAGCGTTAGGTAGAAGTCGGAAAAACGATCGAAATAAGGGAGAGATTGGTCTTCTTTAGTATCCGTATCGGGCCCTATACCTTCCTTTGCTTCTCGAAGCAGGGATAAAAAGGCAGCCAGGTAATCCTTCGAGAGAGGTGCCTTTCCTACCCCCTTAGGGGCCGAGACGGGAAGACTGACTAAAAAAGCTGCTTCTAGATCTTCTTCTTGCGTAGGAGGAGGCGTAGGTAGGTAGGCGTATTCTAGCTCTACCGCTTTTCTATAGTCTCCTTCTTCGTCTAGATCATCTGATCTAGCAGCTTCCTCTTCTTCGAAGTCGGCGTTATCCTCGACTGCTTCGACGTCGGTTTCTTCTTCCGTTTCCTCGTCTAGGACCTCTTCTTAAGACTATTAGGAAGGGGGGATTTAAATCTTCTAAATTAGCTAACGTTAAGAGAGTAAGAGGGGCTATTAATCCCTCTTTCCGTCGAAGAAGCTAGATTCGTTAAAAATCACATCCCTAGTCGAAATAACCTTCCGTAGAAGAGGAATCTAGATCCGGAAGATATTCGTAGAATTATAACTAACGAGGTAACTAATAAAGGCTCTCGGATTAAGCTTTCTTTTCTTCTTCCTTTTTAGCTATGCATCGGCAGTCATTGCGTATGCCTTGCAGCCGTAGGCACGAAGGTGGGCTAGCGAGGCCCTCTTCTTCGTAAAGAGCTCGAGGGGGGATTTCTAGTCTATTCCTTAGGTAGTCCCTCTAGGGGTCCGGTTCCGAAGGTAATAGGCGGTCTTAACGACTTCCCTCTAAAGGTCGTGTAGAAGCCTTGCAGCAAGTCTTATCGTACGGGCCCTTTCTATTATAGCACCCCCTAATCTTTCTGCCCCTCCGTTCTAGGCCTAGGTATTTAGTGCTAACGGGAGGGGTAAAATGCCCCTTTTTCGAAGCTAATTTAAGATATCCTTCGTAAATAGCTCTCCGTTAGACCGTATCTTCTTTACCTTATAGCCAAAGTAGGATTTTATCTAGTTAACGAAGTCCCGGAGGGCAGACTAGTTATGCTTGCTTAGGTAGGTCCGTAAGAAATAGGGGAAAACTATCCCTAAAAAAGCGTCTGTGAAAAACATCACCCTAACGAAGCTTTCCTGATCCCTAGAGACGTCGGTCTAATCGACCCAAATTTCCTCACACGGCTGGTCCGGCCGTAAAGGCGTTCGTCTAGAAATTCGTCTCCTGGTCTTTCCTTGGCCGCAGTGTTCGCATTCGACGGTCTTTGGTCCCCTTATTCGTACACCCTATTGTTGTCCTAGCTTATGTAAAGCTAAGGGGCCCGGGTGACTAAGTCGTGCGTGCTAAAGAATACCGTCTCCTTAGGCTGCTAGAAGAGGGTCCTTGGATCCTACCCTCCTAGCAGGGAAAGCTGACTTCTCGAGAGATTCCTTCCTAAGGATAGGTCGGAATTCGAGAACAAATTAACCGAATTTTTCCTCGATGAGCCTAATGGTCTGATTCTTCTAGACTAGCCTCGTAGGCTTAGACGTCGTATCCTAGAAGATTCCTTCCTCTCGAAGAAGACGGAAGGAAATTAGGCTCGTTGAAAATCGAGGGCAAAAAGCTACCCTTTTTCTTCGAAGAACTCGTATAGATCCGTTAGGTAATTTCATCGTGAAATTCACCCTTCCGTATCCCTCTATCCGTACGGTTGATTCCCCGGCAATAAGATATTCTCTTTATGCCTTCTTAAAGGACCGGAATCGTAAGAGTGTATTGTAGATATCTAGGGAAGCACTAGAGTCAAGGATAGCTGATTTTCGTAGGGGATAGTCGGAGGGTCCTAACGGTTGGTCTTGCTAATCCGTGGGGAAGACGAATGCCGGATTTGCTATACTAACGATTTTTCCTCGAATTTGCGGCTCGAATAAGGGCAGCGGCGTTAGTTGCTATTTCTTAGCAACCCGAATCTCGTCTATCTTCTTCTACAACGAGGGGTCCTCCTTAAGAGACTATTATATCGTTTCTTATAGCCTCTTTAAAGGGTTAAATCCTTTGGGTCGGTTTTCCTCGAAGACCTACTAGCATTATAATAATCGATGACCTAGGGATTTGTATGCTAGGCAGCCGTTTCGTCGTCTAGTCTTCTGTTTCTTCGAGGAATCCTCGTCCCGATCCGGAAGGTCTGCTTAAAAACCTCCCCTTTTTACCCCTTATTGCTGATTTTAACGAGGTTCGATTTCGACTAGTTCCCTGATTTTTCGACTAACGGACTAAAAGGTCTATTAGGGGACTAGTCGGGCCGGTCTGACTGATGGGACCGGGGCCGGGCCCGGAGCAAGAGGCGGAGCCGGGGCCGGGCCTAGGGCCGCAGCTATAGTTGACGACGACGTTAAGGCTCTCGAGGGAGGAGGAGCCGGAGGGGCAACAGCCGCAGCAATAGGGGCTGCAGCAGCTGCAAGGGCAGCAGGTCGAGCCGTCTAGGTCGAGAGCTAGCCACGAAGGAATAAGACTGCTTGCTATTATACTCTAGCAGCCTCTTCGTCTAGTTCCCGGCTAGCTTCTCGAAAGATAGTCGAGTAACCGTCACTAATAGGCTTTATTAGCAGTAATATATCCTATAGCTACTAGCCGGAAAGAGCTTCTATAAGGAAGTATTAGTTAGCTTCCTCGAGGATCTCTTCCTACTTAGCTAGCCACGAAGAAGCTAGCAGGTTCCTAGCAGAAAAGGCTCCTAGGTATGCCGTATAGGTCTTCCTAATACGGTTAGTTATATAGCCCCTCGAGGGAGCTATCGAGGTCTCGAGCTTTAAAAGCCACTGCCTAGGAGTCTCTTCCTCTCGAAGAGTGATTAGCTTTGCGGCACTAACGGATTCCGTTATCGCCGTACGTGCAGTAGTTAGTAGCTTCGTTTCGTAGAGGTATTCCTTTCGGTGACTCTCGTAGTCGCCTAAGGCAGCAGAAAAGGCTCTCTATTATGCAGAGGTTAGCTCGGAGAAGAGGGTAGCTCCCTCTGCAAAGTCCGTTGCCCTAGGACGAAGAGGGGGCTCGAGAGGGTCCTGCTTATTAGAGAAGACTAAATTATAGATAGTTCTATCTATACGAGCCCGTAGCTCCTTTACCCACTTATCCCAATCTTAGGGCTCTGCTAGAATCGTCCTACGGACCGTAGGGACGGTAGAGGAGTCGGTTTTCGTTATCGTTGCGGAAGAGGGGGGGCAGAAAAGTCGGGTATAAATCGGCTTTTCTAATAAGAGGGGTAAAAGGAAGCCACGAGGGATATAAGAAAGGTGCCTTTTGCAGCAGCCGGAAGGTATAGGAATTCTATTCCTCCCGGGCTTATAACTCTCGCGAAGAGAGATACGAGAAGTGTATAAAAATGCACGAAGGTGAAATTAGAAGTAAGGGGTCGGATAGGCAGGGCAGAGAGATTTGATTCTTGCGGGAGCAGCAATTGCGGTAGGGGAGTGATTATTATATTGCCTTAATTGTCCTTCTTTCCTCTATCTAACGCCCCTCTTTATACCTATCTAGCATCTTAATTAATAAAGAAGATCCTGCTTAAAGAAGCTACTAATATCCTTTCGACTACCGAGCTTTTTGCCGGTTTTTCCCCTCTTTTCTAGCCGTTGCCGGCTTATCCGTCTTATCTCTCGCTACCTCTATAGGAAGCTATCGCTACTTCTGCTTCCCCTCTTGCCCCTACCCTCCTCTCTATACCTCCTTTTAGCTCCTTCCTTAAAACCTGTTTTTTAGCTTCCTAGGTCCCTCGTGCTAAGGGATATCTCCGAGAACTGCGAAATCAGGCCACGCTTCGCGACAATAGTACTAATAATAATATACGACTACCGCTTAGCGACCGAGCTAATACAGTAGTAGTTTAATCCGGTAGTATAATAATTAGGGATTTAGCTATAGTATTAATAAAGTACCTTAGTATAGCTTTATAGCTATTATTTACTAGATGCCTTAAAAGACGTTATATTCGCTCGTATAAATAGTTTATATATCTCTACTATAGTAGCTATTATCTTAGTTATAGTTTTATTTATAGTCTTTTATATTTCTACTAAGTTTATTATTATAACCTTTAGCTACTATAGATACTACTTACTTATATCTAATAAGCCTAGCTATCCTTCTAAGCTATTACTCTAGCTATATTACTTTTATAGTTCTCCTTTTATAGTAGCTATTTATTTTACTTAAAGGTCCTTAAGGGCTCTCCGGTATACTAAGTCCTTCTTAACTTTAGTAGGATCCTTAAAGGAGCTTATATATCTAGCTTACTAAGGCGGAAGTATACTATCTCTCTTATATATATTACCGATTTAAGCGTTTATACTAGCGGTTCTAAGAACTCTCCTTAAGCTTATCGCGGTTAAGATATTAATACCCCTCTTATAAAACCTAATATAATAGTCTATAGCTAGATCCTTCTTACCTACTACTTAGTTTTTCTATTATATTTATAACTTTATTACTTATAATAGCTCCTTAAAGTTACTCCTATCTTTATTAGACTATATTAACTAGCTATTACTTTAGATTTTATAGCTAGCTATAGCCTTATACTTTTCTATATCTAGAAGCCTAACCTTTAACGTAGCTTTAAGTTAATAGATAACTTACCTACCTTCCTTAACCCTCTCGATATATACCTATGTCTCCTATAGGCTATAATATCGTATATTAATAATTAGACCTCTATCTACTACTCTTATAGTTAGCTAAGGGTACTCGATATATAGACCCTCTACCTTAAGAAGTTCCGCCGTTACGGCGTCTATAATAGCCGCTCTAGAGTACCTCTATTTTAAGTAGTTATCTACTAATATAATAGTTTACTCGGCTAGAAAATAGTGCTTCTTAATAAGTATATTAATTAGTTCCTTTTCTATAAAGATCTAGGCCTTAATAGCCTAATTCTTTAAATAGTTATATAAGATATAATATCCTTTTAATATTACTTTATAATAAGGCCTAAAGAATCTAGCTAGAATTAACTATTAACTATTAAAAACATATTCGCTCTTATTCTTTATTTTAGTATTTTAAGATTTATTTCCTTCTTTAATCCGGCCGTTAATCTCTTCTATCTTCTTTAGTATAGCCTTATCTTTAGGGTTTTCTCCTAGCTTATATAGCAACGGTATCGCTTTATAATAAGCGTCTTTAATATATATAAAAGGGATAGGTATTTCGTCTTCCTTTATCTTAACCTTACTATCCGTTTCGTTTATAGAATTATTATTTACTTATAAGTCGGTCTTACTATCCTAAAAGTATACCTTATTAATAAACGGCTAGTCTACGCCGATTTTACTTACGGCGTCTTATAGCTCTATCTTATATATTAGTCGATAAGTATAATTAGTACTTAATCTATATATACTCTTAAACGCGTTCTTTACGTTCTTCTGCTAATAATAATATAGATATATTATATAGCCTAAGCGTTGTTACGGAGTAGGTAGAGGCGTATACGTAGGTGCCGTCCGTAGGATAATATTAATAAGCTATATAGAGCTCTTCTATACGCGGCTAGCCCGTATATATACGTATAGGATCCGGCCCTCCGCACGTAACTATACGGCTTAAGCTATAGCCTAAGCCTATAACCTATAATAGTTAAAGACTCTTATATAATGCCCTCCCTTAAGCGCGGCGCGGCGCTGCCCTATTAACGGCTTCCGTACTATTAGGCCCGTGCCGCTAGCTCTACCTTACCCTTTCCTATTAATCGTGCTAGCCCTACTAGCCCTATTATCCCCGCACCTATTAGCCTAGGCAGCCGGAACCCGGCTCTATACTTATTGGCCGGCTAGCCGTTTAAATAGGGGCGTAACCTATTATATACGCCCCTAGGTAGCCGGCGGCCGGCCCGGACCTACGTAAGCCTTAGGTTGCCCGTCCCCTTAGCCTTAGGCAGCCTCCTCTACTAAGGGGTATATAAGGCGGCATTCCCCTCTTCCTCCTTCCCTTCCTTCTCTTCCTTCTTTAACCGTAGTAGTAGTAGCAATAAGTAAGTTCCGCTCTACCTAGGGCGTTAGTTCGTTCCTAGCTATATAGGCCGCTCTATTAATATATACTCGTAGTAATAGCTATAGTAGCAATAATAGCCCTAATAATAGCAATAATAATAATAACTTTAACTAGTAAGTTCCCCGCCTTATAGAGCGGGAGGCCGTAATCCGTAATACTAACTTCCGCGATAGATATATCTGCCTCCCCCTCCCCCGCCTCCTCCTTCTCGGAGCGTACGGAGTCGTTCGTCGACGCCGTGCTAGGCACGGCCGACGACGACTCCGCTGCTGCCGCTGCTCCTGCCCGCGCCCTTGCTACCGCGCCCACCGCCGCCGCTACTGCCTCCGCTACGCTAGCCACCCTTACGTCGCCCTTTAGGGTAACGACGCCGTCCCCGCCGCTACCTATAACGCCCGGCCCCTCGGCCCCCGCCTCTATTTCCGCTTCCCCTATAAGTCCGTAGTTAAGCGAGCGTAATAGACGTCTTCCGCTAACTCCTTAAAGTATAAGCGCTAGGTCTAGGCTAGAGCCGCTCGCGCGGCCCCCTATATACGGTATACGTCGTAGGAGCTCCCTTACGCCGACTAGGTCGGGCGCCGCCGCGGCGGTAGTTATTACTAGTATACGCGTGCCGGCCGCGCTTATAAGGCGGCGCCTCCCGTCTTACTCGCTGCGGCGTTAGCTTAGAAGGCCGGCGTATACGGGTAGGCCCGGGGGGCTACTAAGAAGCGCCTTACCGCCGCTATAGCCGCCTACTATAACCTCCGCGCCCTAGAGCGCTAGGGGCTTATCCCTAAGTAGGTTCTTCCCCCTCCGCTCTCCTACCTCCGCTACTAACTCTCCCGGCACTAAGGACACCGCCTCCGTCGCCTTATCGGCGATCCCTATAGCTATGCCCGCCGCCGCCGCTACTACTACCCCTACCGCCGCCGCCGGAGCTAGCCGCCGCCCCTCCGCCCCTAGAGCCGCCGCCGCCGCCGACTAGCTTATAGGCCTAGAGGGCCGACTTAGCGCGCTAGAGAGCGCCGCCGCCGCCGCTAAGGAGGAGGAGGAGGCCGACGAGGACAACGATAATAATAATAGCGAGGGCGAGGGTAATAACGAGGAATAAGCTCGGAAAGTCTAGGGGCTCCGCCCTAAAATAAATGCTATTTTTATCTCCGCCCGTACTATTACGCCCGTATCGCTATAACTGCCTACTCTACTTCGCCTATTTCGTAGTCTTAGTCTAGGCTACTACCGGTGGTCTACTAGTCTATCGTTCTCGTCTACTAGTCTATATAGGGTCTCGAACTTATCGAGGGCTATAGCTCCCGTAAACTTATATACGGGTTCCTATATAGGGTCGAGGTACCCGCGCTACTTAACGAGAACCTCCTAGCGTATCCCCTAGCCTACCTTCCTTTAGCGTATAGCCCGTATCTCCTCGACCTCGAATTCGTCGTCCCTCTCTACCTTAATTACGGGCGGTTAGGCGTCCGCTATTTCTTATCTAGGTAGCGGGTTAGAGGAGGCTCGGCGAAGGAGGTTAACGTTAATCCTATTATAGACCCCTATTAAAAGACTATTAAGCTTAACTACCTATAGGCTAACGACCCTCTATACTATAAACTTTATATATAGCTAGTTTAGTTTCTTCTTTAGTCGTGCTAACCTATAGTTATAGAGGTCGAGCTATACCTTATCCCCTATTATAAACCTATCCGCTAGCGCCCTAGTCTTATTAGCGTGCCGCTCTTAATCCTACGCCGCCGCGGCTATCGCGGATTAGTAGTATTCCGTAGTTTCTTATAGCTTCCGTATAAACACGGAAGCGCGGCTCTTTAGTAACGTACCGCTATACTACTCCGCTACTACGTTAGCGGTAAACGGGATCAGGGAGGGCGGCTCGAAGCTATACGTTACGAAGAAGGGGGCTATCTAAATAGAGGATTACGGTCTACTATTTAGCGCGAGCTAGGCAGCGGGGAGCTAGCGGTCCTAGTCCGCTTAGTTACGGGCTACTACTGCCTATAGGTACGCCTACGCTTCCTAGTTAACCCTCTTAGGTCCCCTATTAGTCTATAGGTAATAGGCCGTACTAAGTAGCTATATAATCTAAAGCAGCTAGTATAGGTGCTACTAAAAGCGGCTGGTCTAGTTTAACCCTCTATTACTTATAATAGAGGCCGGCTAGCTATACGAGCGGGCCTAGTACTAAAGGAAGCGCTCCGCGTAAGCTTCTATATCTATAGATAGTATTAGCTCTAGTACTACTAATTTACTAAGTTAGTCCTTAATTACCTATATATAGTAGTTGCCGCCCTTTATAAGTAGGAGGTCTATTATAAAGTCTATCTATATATACGTATAAAACCGGTCTAGTACTAAAAGCTACTTAAGTAGCCCCTTAAGCTACGCCTTTTAGATCTTCGTACGGCTATAAATATCGTAGTTATAGAGGAAGCGGCGAACGTAGTACTATAGGAGGGGCTAGTAAAAGTCCCTCGCGAGGCCTACCGCTATGCCCTACTTACCCGGGTAACCTACGACGCTAGAGTTATAGATAAGCTAGACTAGCCTCCCTCGGAGCTCGTTCCGTTTATTTAGCTCCGGCGGTCTATCCTTCTCCTTAGCTTCTATAGTATACGGTGCGCCCTATACTTATAGTCTCCCCCGCTAGCGTAGATGCCCCTATAGGTCGATATAGTAGTCGGCTACCTATACCTTTAGCTTTAGCTTTAGATCTAGGCATCGAGCGCCGGACTCTATAGCGCGGCGCACGCTCTCGTAGGTATAGTCTAGAGCCGCCATCCTATCCTATAAGCGTTAAAGAGCTATATCTTAGAATACTCTCGCCGCGCGTGCCCTTAGGCCGGTCTATCCCTCCTTACTAGACCGGGGTAAAGGCGCTAGGGGAAGCTCGTTCGGTAGTAAAGGTATAGGGGGAAGCTTATCTGCTAGCACCGCGCCTTCCTTTACTAGGGAAGCTCTTATATAAGTCTATAGCGCTTCCTATAGGATAAGCTATAGATCCCGGGCCTCGATGTCCGCTCCCGTCGGCCGGTCTTAATCCTTCTAGGAAAGCGCGTCTAGGACTATAGAGTCCCGCCTAGGGCGGTACTTAATCGAGAAGTTAAAGCGTAAGAGATACTCCGCTTAGCGGGCTTACTACTTCGAGAGGTGCTAGCGGGTTATAAAGTACTCGAGGTTCCTATAGTCTATAAGAACCTTAAAGCTCTTATAGCTCTAGAGCTCCGCTTACTATCGCTTAAGGCAGCTAATAATCGCTAGTATCTCTTTATTATAAATAGCGTAATTCCGCTTTACTAGGGTTAGCTTACGGGAGTAGAACGCTACTAGTTACTTCCGCCTATCTACCTCTTAAGAGAGCGTTCCTCTAAGTGCCTAGCCGCTATAGTCCGCTTCGACTAACGTAGACCGGTCGAAGTCCTACTAGAGCAGCACCGGGGCTTACGAGAAAAGGTCCTTAAGCGTGCGGAACGCTCCTTCCTATATAGGCCCCTAACGAAAGGCGGTCCGCTTCCCGGTAATCTCGTTTAAGGGCATTATAATACGGGAGAAGCCCTTAATAAACATCCTATAATAGTTCGCGAACCTAAGAAAGCTCTATACGCCCGTTTACGTAGTTAGGGCCGCTTAGTCCTAGATCGCCTAGATCTTTATAGGATCCGCCTATATACCTATGCCTATATAGATAATAAAGCCTAGGTACTTAACCCTCTTAACCCCGAATTCGCACTTATCTAGGTCGAGGTAGAGCCTATAAAGTTAGAGGCGCTCTAGGACCCTCTATACTTTCCGTATATAGTCCTTATAGGAGCCGCTCGTATAGATAAGGATATTATCTACGTATATAGAGGCGAACTTATCGAGGAAGTCGCGAAGTATATTATTAATATAACGCTAGAAGGTAGCGGGCGCTCCTAATAGGCCGAAAGGCGTTATAAGCTACTTAAATAAGCCGTAGCGTATATAGAACGCTGTCTTTTACTTATTACCCTCCGAGATCCGTACCTTATAGAACGCTTATTTTATATCTAGCTTCGTAAACTACTTTACCTTTAAGAGGTTATAGAGTATATCCGAGATTAAGGGTAAGGGGTAGCGGTCTAGCCTCGTAATTACGTTTAGAGCCCTATAGTCGTAATAGAACTATATCCCGCCCCTTAGTTTACGCACGAATAGGACTAGCGCTCCTACTTTAAAGCTACTTACTTAAATAAAACCCTTATTTAGGAGGTCCCTTAGCGTCTTCTTTAGTACTAGCAGCTCCGCGTATAATATACTATATAGCGGTCCGAACGGTATAGGTAGTTCCTACCCCTTCTTATTAGTATAGAGTACGATCCTATAATCTACCCCTAGCTTATACGGGTTAAGCTTATCCGCTTCCTAGGACTTAAATAGCGGTAGGAGGTCGTAAAAGCACTCTAGTATCTACTACCGTAGCTTAGCGGGCGACTTTAGCTTCTTTATCCGGAGGGCCTTATCGATATCCGCTAGGCTAACTACGTAGACCGCTGCGTTAGCCGCTGCCCGGCCTTCCTCCCGCTCTACCTATCGCACGGTTCCTATAAAGATAGAGGCAAGGACTTCTTAGGCCGAGTATAAAGCTTATACGCCTAGTCCTACGCCTATAGAACCGTCGTCGTAGCGGACCTACTATTGCGTAGGCCTAAACTATAGCTTCTTCTAGTACGGAACTAAGTATAACTCTATATATAATAACTAGGGTTTCCTAAGGATTAAAGGAAACTCTAGTTAAGGGATTATATAGGCCACGATAAGCTTATAATAGCCGTCGACCTCTATAGCTAGCTATATAATGCCCCTAATTACTATACCCTCTATCGCGCCTAAGGCGCCCTTTACTCGCCTTAGGGCGATCTTTTCTACTAGCACTTATATCTCTCGCATAAGCGCCTCGTTAACTATAGCGTAGTACTAGCAGCCCTCGTCTATAAGGGCGGCGACGGGTAAGGAGTTATTAATTATAACCTATATTAAAGTAGGCTCCTTTTCTATACGGGCGGATAATTCCTCCTTCTCCTTTGCTAGTACTAGTAATTAGGGCTCTAGAGCCTATCTTCGCTCCGGAGCTACTCTTTTTCCTCCGGGCCTAGGGGCGCGGAGTCCTCTTCGTCGTCTAAGGTAAGGAGCGGTTCTATCTTTACTACTCGAACTACTATAGGCCGCTTAGCTAAAAGGAAGGGGCATTTTAATATAAAGTATATAAACGCGCTATAACGTAGGCAGCGGCCGTTAGCCTTCCTTTTCCTAATTTCCTCGCTCGTTACCTACTTCGCCTACTACTTAGAGTGCGGAATAGTATAGGGAATATTCGATAACGACTTCCTACCGCGTTTAGCTTAGTCTATACGGGTAGCCGATATTAAGGTATCCCTATCTATATCGATAGCCGGCTATTCCTTTTATAGAGGGGCGGTAATCCTATTACCGCTATACGGCGTGTACTTACGAAGCTTCTAGAAACGCGGCGTCTACTTATAGCCCTATACTACCTTTATTAACCGGCTTACGTACTTACCGTAGTTAGTAGGTATAATTACGGGGATAAGCAGCTCCTATAGGGCTAGCGTAATCGAGTTCTATAACTATATAAGCTTCGCGCTATCTTCCTATACCGTGGTTCCCGCCGCCTATAAGAGCGTCTCTTCGAAGTTAGGGAGGAATTCGCTAAAGGACTGCCCGTCCCTCTACCTAAGGGTCTATAGCCTATCCTACGCCTTCTCCCGCTCCTATACGTTGCCGAACGTATATATAAGGTGTTAGAAGAAGTCCTATAGGTCGCGTCTACCCCTAGGGCCGCCCTTATCTTAGAATCTAGAGATCCTCTATATCTAGGGCTCTAGTAGTATATAGAGGAGCGAATACTACGCTATATTACGATAGCCGTTTAGGCCCTATTTCTCGTCTATTATAAACTTCGTCTATAGCCGGCTAAGGAAGAAGTAGAAGGACTTAGGCTTGCCGTCCTAAGTCGGCCACGGAAGCGGCTTCCGTATTAGTAGTGCTACCGCCGTAACCGGTGTTATAGAGGTCGTAGGGGTTAACGCTAGTCTCGTAGACGGCTCCCTTAGTGCAGCGAGAACCTCGTTCTTCTCGCTAGCCGTCGCGCTTCTAATCGCTTCTAGGATAGCTACGATACTTCCTATCCGCCTAGGGGGTAGCGGGGTGCTCCCTTAGGGAAGCGGCGCCCTTTCCGGGGAGATATCTATTAGTTCTATTAGTTAATAGCTTATACTATCACGGAGTAGGCAGAGGCGTATACGTAGGTGCCGTCTATAGGATAATATTAATAAGCTATATAGAGCTCTTCTATACGCGGCTAGCCCGTATATATACGTATGGGATCCGGCCCTCCGTACGTAACTATACGGCTTAGGCCGCAGCCTAAGCCTATAACCTATAATAGTTAAAGACTCTTATAAGCGTCTTTATATAATTAATTTATCGGTATTAGATAAGTTAGGATCGATCGATAAGGTCTTAGTATAAGTATCCTTTAGATATTTTATAATTCGCTTAATCTCTTTATCTATAGCTTTAGCGGCGTCTTAGGGCGACTAGGGAGGCGACTTTACCGGCGTAGATAGAGATTAGTCTTAGGCAGCTTCTATAGCCCTTCGGGCGATATTTACTATAATTCTACTATCTTTAATACCCGGAGTAGGCTTAGGGGTTAGGAGTCGACCGGCGGGTTCTTTCTCCTTACTATTAACGTGCTATATAGGTATCGAAGACTTTAAAGCATCGGCTATATTACTATAGTAGTAGCGAGCTTACTCCTACTATCTAACTATTAGAATGTTCGCCGAAGCGTTGCTCTTAAGTAGGTCGGCATAGCTCGAGGAAAGCTAGCAGTAATTAATATTCAGCCTATAAAGGTGCCTATAAGTATTTAGGCTATCTCCGTCGTTATTAACGCTATTATAGGTCGAAAAAGCTAGTTAACTTCTACCCGTTGATCTTGGTGTGGGGCCACAGCAGCCCAACTAAGTGTCTTCGCCACTTAGTTGGCCCAAAAAATCCGGCACAGCCCAAAAAATCCGGCACAGCAGCCCACCTCCAAAACGTCAACCCTATGCATCTCAACCGCGTTTTCTCGCGCAACTTGACTTTATTTACGTATCTTTTTGCCGGAATACATTATGACAGATAACATGGCTACCCTGGAGGCAGCAAAGCCGTTCTGGCGTCTCGTCGCGACCCCAGAGCCGATGTTCGTCGCTCAACAACACCAAAAAGAACGCCTCTTTCCGTGCGAGATGCGGCCATCCGTTACAATGTGAAGAGCTCATCCGTACAGAGAGCCATTAATTTCATAAGAAACCCCTTTCCCGTGCTCCAGGGCGTCCATTGGCGCTGACGGAGGACGAAGACGACGCCCTGGTTGCGTATGTACAGTGGATGGAACGCACCGGCATGCCCGCCACGAGAGAGCAACTTGAAGCTGTTGCAAATGCAATAAGAATGCGTCGAGATCCCAATGCCCGCCCGGTCTCGTCAAGTTGGCTTGACAATTGGCGTGGAAGTCATCCTGCGATCGCGAAGACGTATCTCAAAGCAGTTGAACGAGCCGGAAGTCCTTTGAAGCCCACGGGGTAGAAGAAGTCGAATTTTTCTACTCAAAGCTTCGAGAAATCATCACCAGCTACCGTATTGGCAGTTCAGAGATCTGGAATGAAGACGAGGCCGGAATACGCATTGGGTGCCTGCGAGAACGCATCCAAGTTCTCATCACGCGCACCACTAGAGTCAAGAGCACCCGGCCCCGAGTTTTAGACCCAGCAAACCGAGAATCCTGCACGGTAATTGCCTCAGTTAACGCAGTGGGGGACTCTCTTCCACCCTGGCTTGTTTTCCAACATTACCCTACCACCAACTGGGCCGGCATCGACATCATGACAGGCGTACGGTTTGCCCAGTCGCCAACTGGCTTTTCCAACGCAGAGATACACCTTGAGTGGGCAAGGCATTTCAACTGCTGGTCTTGGGCATCGTCAGCGCAAGCAAAACAGTCAGGAAATTCGCTGGAAGAGTGGTTCGGCTGTGACGAGCATCTTCGGCGCCCCAACATGGGGATGAGTCGCGTGGAGGCGCCGCCAAACCAACGGCCTGACGACGAGAAGATCTACCGATTGCTTGTTGTGGATGGCTTTACAGGGCATACCACCCTTGACTTTGCTGAGTATTGTATCAAGTTTGATATCATCATTGCTATTTTCCTCCACATTCCACCCACCTCATGCAGCCGCTTGATGTTGGGGTATTCCAGCCACTAAAGTCAGCACATCAGAAAGCGCTTCGAAGTCGCTCGCAGAAGGCAACATATCATTTTCGCGGGTCAACTTCCTCACAGCTTTTCAGGACGTATATGAGGCTGGCTTCACGCGGCATAACATTATGGCGGCATTTGAAAAACAGGCCTCTTTCCTGTCGACCCAGCGCCGGTGATCACCAAGATCCTCCACGAGCAGCTACGACAACAGCAGCCGATCAATCCTGCATACGCCTCGCTCCTACCCTCGGAGACGCGTTTCCAAGTCGCCGCGGATGCCCTCAATGATATCCGGCAACGGTATGGGCCCTCATGAGCTCGCCATCACGAGAAAACTTGCGGGTTCTTGCGAAAGTGAACACCGAGTCTATCGCGATGGCGTCACATTCCCAGGGCATAGTCAGCGATAAGAATAGCCGAACCCAGGCGTATGCGAATCGAATGAAGAGGCAAGATTGTCAGGCCGCGCGGAGAGTTTATCACGAGCTCCAGCATGGCCGACATCACCCGGGAGTATGAGGAGCTCCAGGCAAAGCAAACCCGGCTTCAAACGCGCCAGGAGATAAGGATGCATCTTAAACGAGTTCGTGGAGAGATGCAGAAGATCCGAGAAGACTATAAAGTCGGGAAGAAGCAGTTAGTCAATGGCAGAGTCAAGACATTGAACTTTAAGCCCTGGCTAGAGTTTACGGGACGAGACGTTGAGTTCTACACTCTGGAGCAAAGTTGCGATACCCTCATGCGGGAGCTCAAAGAGCCATCCAAGGAATCCTTTTCTATGATACCACGAAGAGAAATAACTCCGCCAGAGATGTCAGGCGCGCGCAGCGACCCGACCTCGCCCACTTACAGATATGTCGTCGTTGCCCGGCAGTGACGATACCGTCTATTTCACAGGCCTCGATCTTGACAAACATAGTGAGGATGGCGCCGACGATGAAGACGAGGACAATTTACTCGACACGCAAGAGAATATACCCTCATCGCCGCCGTTAGCAGCGGTTGAAGCGGTAGTCGATACACCATGCCCTCGACCGCGCACCCGATCGTCCAACAAGATACAGCAGACGCTCCAGGAACACAGGTATGGATAAAATAGCTCTCAGAGACGCACAACAGGCGAAATTACTACATAATACGTCTATTTGGACTCACAAACGCGGTCTTCCTATCTCTTGACTGGAAGGCGGCAGCTCTAAATAGGCCCAAAGACGTGATTTTTTCACTTTTCGTTGTTACTTGCGTCTTTAGGTGATCCGCAGCTATTGATCACATGTATATTTTAGCTATTTGAAGTCGCATTGACGGCACCATGAAGCGAAGCGTAGAATTTCCTTGATTTTGCACCCCAAATTGAGGACCCTGCTGTGCCGGATTTTTTGGGCTGTGCCGGATTTTTTGGGCCAACTAAGTGGCGAAGACACTTAGTTGGGCTGCTGTGGCCCCACACCAAGATCAACGGGTAGTCGAGGTTATACTTCTTTTACGCTATCCTTAGCGTAAGGGTGCGAGCGAGCGCAGCGGTATAATATATTAAGTAAGACCTTAAATTTAATCCGACCTAAACAGCCCTCGCGGATAATTAGACTACTCTCTATTATTAATATATCGTATAGGTTAGCTACTATACCTAGGAACAACGAAATCTACTCGTATTAAATAAGCAGTATCACGCCCTTTCTACGTAGTATAGCTATATATAAACCTTAGATACGTTCCTTAATTATAGTAGCATAGTTATCTATATATTAGTAATTGGCCCTCTATTACCGAGGGTGACGCTATAGGGTATTAAGTTCTCCGCTTGCTTAATGCGTGCCCACCCTACTTAGGTCACATGCCCGGTCCTTTCCTACTACACCCTACTACTCCTTATTAGCGATAAATTCATCTTAGTTACCGAACCATCCGCGCCCGTAGTAGAGCTAAGCTAATTTAAGTTCGCCACGCTAGAGAGAGCATGCTAGGAACGCTAGGAACAATAGGTATCTAGATCCTATCGATGCCACTACTATAGCCTATCTATAGGCTAGGCCGAAGCTTTAGATGTTAGCGTATAGCGTATTCTTAGTCGCTCTTTTCGGGCTCTCTTAGATAGTCGAGTCTTTATTACCTGGTTCGCTCTCTATATAATCATAGTGACCACGCGCTCTATACGTAGTAGCCTATATAACCTATAGCTAGAATATCGATGTGCTATTATCGTAGACGCACTTTAGGATTGCATTAGAGAGTGGTTATTCTTCGTACGTCGCAATAGCTATATATAAGCGATCTATAATAGCGGCAGCGCCGACGTTGTCCTCCTTACTTCTATTCTCTCCGCGTGCGCACGATAGTCCGCGTCCCTTAGGCACTTTAGAGTCACGCTTTGCCTCTCGCCGTCGGGAGGCAAGGATGGGGGCCTTGCGACGTTTGCTAGCCAAAATATAGCCGTCTTCTTCGCTATGCGTGCATTCCCCGAAAAAAAGCTTCTTCGAGGGATGCGGTTAAAGGTTATACTTGGTCCTCGTGCCACGTTGCTCCTGCGACCCGCGTTGCTGGTCTTGATAGAATTTATCAGACCGCTATGGCCCTTGCCGTCGACGAGTATAGACGAGCATTCGTTTCAGGTCGTCGCTCAAATCTGCTCCATGTCAGCGTGGCACACCTAATTATACGCTAGTAGCGAAGCGGCCCACGCCAAATACGGCCTAAAACCTTTTGGCGTACGCCAAAACTACGCGTAAGCCAGAAAGCCGAAGCTCCTCTTGGCTTAACCCTGTTAGCTAGCGTCGGGTCAGGCTCGTGCATGCTTGCCAGCGCCCAAGACAGAATAGGCTGGCGTGCGTACGTCTTGAACGGCTCAACCCTTTAAGGGATTTCCCGGTGAGCAGCCGGATCGGATGATTCGCCGGATTTTGCTTCCCGTGCATTCCGGTAAAGATTTAAGTGAAACTCCACGAAAATAATATAAAACAATCTCAAATTAAAGCAGAAGCAAGAAAGATGCCTAGCAATGCCATTCAATCTACTTCGCAGTCATCAAGCCACCGTGGTCGTCTCCTATAGCGTCCCGATCGCGCAAGTCCCCGAATTGCGACTACTATCTCCCGATCGCTCTCGACAGCTAATAATGGCTTTTTAGGACGTGAGGAAATAGCCAAGACCGGCTTTGGATCTTTACGTAACTTAATGCTTAGCGACTTTGAGTATTCCGGAGCTGTCGTCGGTTCTAGTAGAGCCGGAATAGCGACGACAATCTCGTCTCGAACACCCGGACTCTTCTCGCGAGTTTGTGGAGCTACAAAGGGTCCGGATCCCATTTCTAATACTACTTCCCGGTTTTTACGCTTAAGCTCTTTTCGTATTTGCCTGTTTTTCTCCCGCTCTTATTATCTAGCTTCCTTTACCTAACGTCTTTGCTTAGTTTCTGCCTCTCGCTGCCTTCTCTTCTCTAGAGCAAGGGCTTTAACGTTTGCCGCCTTTTGCTATCGCTTAAACTTTTATCGTTCTTTCTCTAAGGCCTCTTCTTACTTCTAAGTCTCTATAGCTGCTTTCTTTAAGCGCGCTTAGGCTACTTTTATAGGGCTAAATACCTACGCCGAGTTAGGATCTATATAATCGAAAAGGTAATCCTTTAGAGCTTTACCGCGTATTCTATGCTACTTTTTATAAAAGATAGTCTTATAAAGTCCCTAATTCTTATATCGAAGTAATTCGTTTTAAGATTAAAGACTTTCGAGAGTACTTTAAAGCTTCTAACTATCTCGGCTAGTATTTTTCGAGGATCTATCGACTACCTTATTAATAAGTCGGCGTAAATCCCGAGTAGTAGGCTACTAAAGGGCGAGCGAGTTAACGGAGCCGTCGCTAGACTTAGACTTATCTTTTATTTTCTCTATAATCTACGATAATACGACTTTAGGGTTAAATAGGAGGAGTCTAGTCCGTTTCTACCTACTTACGATATTCTCCGCTAAGAATAATAACCCGAATACGTTCTAAAATAACGACTAGAACTCGCGTTTCGATAGCCTAATAAGTCCTTATGTCTTTATAGTCTACTAAATAAGCTAGTTAGTATATATAGTCGAAAGAGGGCTAAAAAGGGATATATTAAGGGGCTATAGCCTATATATAGATTACGGCGGAAATATAGCAACGATTATCCGATGCTAGTTATAAGAGTCTTTAACTATTATAGGTAATAGGCTTAGGCCGCGGCCTAAGCCGTATAGTTATATATAGAGGGCCGGATCCCGTAAGTATAGGGGCGGGCCAGCCGCGCATAGAAGAGCTCTATATAGCTTATTAATATTATCCTATAGACGGCACCTACGCGCACGCCTCTGCCTACTCCGTAATAGTATAAGCTATTAATTAATAGATCTAATAGATATCTCTCTAGAGAGGGCGCCTCCCCCTCGAGGAAGCACTCTACCCCTCCCCGGATAGATAGGAAGTATCGCAGCTATCCTAGAAGCGATTAAAAGCGCGACGGCTAGCGAGAAGGACGAGGTTCTCGCTGTACTAGGGGAGCCGTCTACGAGACCGGCTTTAACCCCTACGGCCTCCGCAACGCCGGTTACGGCGGCGACACCACCGACGAGGAAGCCGCTCCCTTAGCCGACTTAGGACGGTAAGCCGGAGTCCTTTTACTTCTTCCTTAGCCGGCTATAGACGAAGTTTATAACCGACGAGAAATAGGGCCTAAATAGCTATCGCGATATAGCGTAGTATTTACTCCTCTATACGCTGCCGGAGCCCTAGATACGGCGGATCTCCGGATTCTAGGATAAGGGCGGCCCTAGTAGTAGACGCGACCTATAAGACTTCTTCTAATACCTTATATATACGTTCGGCAACGTATAGGAGCGGGAGAAGGCGTAAGATAGGCTACGGACCCTTAAGTAGAGAGACGGATAAACCTTTAGCGAATTCCTTCCCGATTTCGAAGAGACGCTCTCACGGGCAGCAGGGACTACGGTATAGGTAGATAGCGCGAAGCTTATATAGCTACGGAATTCGATTACGCCGGCCCTACGGGAGCTATTTATCCCCGTAATTATACCTACTAACTACGGCGAGTACGTAAGCCGGTTAATAAAGGTGGCTTAGGGCTACGAGTAGACGCCGCGTTTCTAAAAGCTCCGTAAGCGCACGCCGTATAGCGGCGACGGGATCACCGCCCCTCCGTAAGATAAATAACCGGCTATCGATACGGACGGGGACACCCTAATATCGGCTACCCGCACGGACCGGGCT
Source organism: Hirsutella rhossiliensis (assembly GCF_020360975.1). Lineage (NCBI taxonomy): Eukaryota > Fungi > Ascomycota > Sordariomycetes > Hypocreales > Ophiocordycipitaceae > Hirsutella > Hirsutella rhossiliensis. Next base: position 908,024 of record NW_025408677.1, on the reverse strand, counting down.
AGACGCGGTAAGAAGACGCCGTCGACTACCCCTTACACCGCCCCGTACTCTAAGTAGCGGGCGAAGTAGGTAACGAGCGAGGAAATCGGGAAGAGGAAGGCTAACGGCCGCTGCTTACGTTGCGGAGTATCTACGTACTTTATATTAAAATGCCCCTTCCTTTTAGCTAAGCGGCCTATAGCGGTTCGAGTAGCGAAGATAGAACCGCTCCTCGCCTTAGACGATAAGGAGGACTCCGCCCCCCTAGGCCTAGAGGAAAAAGAGTAGCTCTAGAGCAAAGATAGGCTCTAGAGCCCTAATTACTAATACTAGTAAAGGAGAAGGAAGAATTATCCGCCCGTATAAAAGAGGAGCCTACTTTAATATAAGTTATAATTAATAACTCCTTACCCGTTGCCGCCCTTATAGACGAGGGCTGCTAGTGCTATGCCGTAGTTAACGAGGCGCTTACGCGAGAGATATAAGTGCTAGTAGAAAAGATCGCCCTAAGGCGAGTAAAGGGCGCCTTAGGCGCGATAGAGGGTACGGTAATTAGGGGCATTATATAGCTAGCTATAGAGGTCAACGGTTACTATAAGCTTATCGTAGCCTATATAATCCCCTAACTAAAGTTTCTCCTAATCCTTAGGAAACCCTAGTTATTATATATAGAATTATACTCGGTTCCGTACTAGAGGAAGCTATAGTTTAGGCCTATATAACGGTAGGTCCGCTACGACGATGGTTCCGTAGGCGTAGGACTAGGCGTGCGAGCTTTATACTCGGTATAAGAAGTCCTTGCCTCTATCTTCGTAGGAACCGTGCGACGGGTAGAGTAGGGGCAAGGCCGGGCAGCGGCTAACGTAGCGGTCTACGTAGTTAGCCTAGCGGATATCGATAAGGCCCTTTAGATAAAGAAGCCGAAGTCGCCCTCTAAGCTATAGTAATAGATACTAGAGCGCTTTTACGACCTCCTACCGCTATTTAAGTCCTAGGAAGCGGATAAGCTTAACCTATATAAGCTAGGGGTAGACTATAGGATCGTACTCCGCACCGATAAGAAGGGGCAGGAACTACCCGCACCGTTTAGACCGCTATATAGTATATTATATACGGAGCTACTAGTGCTAAAGAAGACGCTAAGGGACCTCCTAGATAAGGGTTTTATTTAAGTAAGTAGCTCTAAAGTAAGAGCGCCGGTCCTATTCGTGCGTAAACTAAGGGGCGGGATATAGTTCTATTGCGACTATAGGGCCTAAAACGTAATTACGAGGCCGGACCGCTACCCCTTGCCCCTAATCTCGGATACGCTCTATAACCTTTCGAAGGCAAAGTAGTTTATAAAGCTAGATATAAAACAGGCGTTCTATAAGGTATAGATCTCGGAGGGTAACGAGTAGAAGATAGCGTTCTATATACGCTACGGCTTATTCGAGTAGCTTATAACGCCCTTCGGCCTCTTAGGAGCGCCCGCTACCTTCTAGCGTTATATTAATAATATACTTCGGGACTTCCTCGACGAGTTCGCCTCTATATATATAGATAATATCCTTATCTATACGAGCGGCTCCTACGAGGACTATATATAGAAAGTATAGAGGGTCCTAGAGCGCCTCTAACTTTATAGGCTCTACCTCGACCTAGATAAGTGCGAATTCGGGGTTAAGAGGGTTAAGTACCTAGGCTTTATTATCTACGTAGGCGTAGGCATATAGGCGGACCCCGTAAAGATCTAGGCGATTCGGGACTAGGCTGCCCTAACTACGTAGATAGGCGTGTAGAGCTTACTTAGGTTCGCGAACTATTATAGGATGTTTATTAGGGGCTTCTCCTATATTATAATGCCCCTAAACGAGATTACCGGGAAGCGGACCGCCTTTCGCTAGGGGCCTATATAGGAAGGAGCGTTCCGTACGCTTAAGGACCTATTCTCTTAAGCCCCGGTGCTGCTCTAGTAGGACTTCGACCGGTCTACGTTAGTTAAAGCGGACTATAGCGGCTAGGCACTTAGAGGAACGCTCTCTTAGGAGGTAAATAGGCGGAAGCAACCGGTAGCGTTCTACTCCCGTAAGCTAACCTTAGTAGAGCGGAATTACGCTATTTACGATAAGGAGATACTAGCGATTATTAGCTACCTCGAGCAATAGTAAGCGGAGCTCTAGAGCTATAAGAGCTTCGAGGTTCTTATAGACTATAGGAACCTCGAGTACTTTATAACTCGCTAGTACCTCTTAAAGCGGCAAGCCCGCTAAGCGGAGTATCTCTTACGCTTTAACTTCTCGATTAAGTACTACCTTAGGCGGGACTCCGCGGTCCTAGACGCGCTTTCCTAGAAGGATTAGGACCGGCCGACGGGAGCAGACATCGAGGCCCGGGATCTATAGCTTATCCTATAGGAAGTACTACGGACTTATATAAGAGCTTCCCTAGTAAAGGAAGACGCGGTGCTAGCGAATAAGCTTCCCCCCGCGCCCTTACCTTAGTCCGGCGAGGAGGGATAGACCGGCCTAAGGGCGCGCGCGGCGAGAGTGTTCTAAGATAAGGCCCTATAACGCTTATAGGATAGGATAGCGGCTCTAGACCGCACCTACGAGGGCGTACGCCGCGCCGTTAAGTCCGGCGCTCGACGCCTAGATCCGAAGCTAAAGCTAAAGGTATAGGTGGCCGACTACTATATCGACCTATAGGGGCATCTACGTTAGCGGGGGAGACTATAGGTACCGGGCGCACCGTATACTATAGAAGCTAAGGAGAAGGAGGGACCGCCGGAGCTAGACGAACGGAACGAGCTCTAAGGGAGGCTAGTCTAACTTATCTATAACTCTAGCGTCGTAGGTTACTTAGGTAGATAGGGCATAGTAGTAGGCCTTACGAGGGACTTTTACTAGCCCCTCCTATAGCACTACGTTCGTTGCTTCCTCCGTAACTACGATATCTACGGCCGTATAAAGATCTAGAGGGCGTAGCTTAAGGGGCTGCTTAAGTAGCTTCCGGTGCCCGACCGGTTCTATACGTATATATAGATAGACTTTATAACGGACCTCCTACTTATAGAGGGCGGCAACCGCTATATATAGGTAATTAAGGACCGACTTAGTAAGTCTATAGTATTAGAGCCGATACCGTTTATAGATACGGAGTCCTACGTAGAGCGCTTCCTATAGTGCTAGGCCCGCTCGTATAGCTAGCTAGCCTCTATTATAAGCGATAGGGGATCGAATTAGACCAGCCGCTTTTAGCAGCACCTATACTAGCTACTTTAGATTACGTAGCTACTTAGTATAGTATATTACCTATAGACCGATAGAGGGCCCGAGAGGGTTAACTAGGAGGCATAGGCTTACCTACGGGCTATCGTAGCCCGCAACTAAGTAGACTAGGACCGGTGGCTCCCCGCGGCCTAACTTATATTAAATAGTAGACTATATACCTCTATTAGGATAGCCCCTTTCTTTATAACGTATAGCTTCGAACTACCCTTACTAGTTCCCTTTACTATAGACGTGGTAGCGGAGCAGCATAGTAATACGTTACTAGAGGGCCGCGCCTCCGCGTTCGTATAAAAGCTATAGGAGACTACGAATTATTACTAATCCGCGATAGCCGCCGCGGCGTAAGATTAAGAGCGGCACGCTAATAAGACTAGGGCCCTAGTAGATAGGTTCGCGGTAAGAGATAAGGTATAGCTAGACCTCCGTAACTATAGGTCGGCACGACTAAAGAAGAAGCTTAACTAGCTATACGCGAAGTTTATAGTACGGAGGGTTATTAGCCCGTAGGTTATAGAGCTTAATAGTCTCCTAACGGGGGTCTATAATAAGATTAACGTAGACCTCCTTCGTAGAGCCTCCTCTAACCCGCTGCCTAGATAAAAAGTAGCGGACGCCTAACCGCCCGTAATCGAGGTAGAGGGAGAGGACGAGTTCGAGGTTAAAGAGATATAGGCCGCGCGCTAGAAAAAGGTTAGTAGGGGGAAACGCCAGGAGGTCCTCGTTAAGTAGCGCGGGTATCTCGACCCTACGTAGGAACCCGTATATAAGTTTACGGGAACTATAGCCCTCGATAAGTTTAAAGCCTTATTCGGAACGGTAGACGAGAACGACGGACTAGTAGACTACTAATAGTAGCCCGGGCTAGGACCACGAAGTAGGCATAGTAGAGGGGGTAGTTACGGCAATATAGGCAATATAAGCGTAATAGTATAGGCAGAGATAAAAATAGCGTTTATTATAGGGCGGAGCCCCTAGACTACCTAGGCCTATTCCTTATCGTTATTATTATTATTATCTTCGTTATCGTCGTCCTCGTCGGCCTCCTCCTTCTTATTAGCGGCGGCGGCGGTCTCTAGGGCGCTAAGGCGGCCCTCTAAGCCCGTAAGCTAGTCGGCGGCGGCGGCGGCTCCGGGGTAGAGGGCGGCGGCTAGCGGCGGCGGTAGGGGCAGCGGCGGTAGCGGAGGCGGGCACGGCTAAGGGGACCGCCGATAGGGCGACGGAGGCAGTATCCCTAGCGCCGGGTGCGTTAGAGGCGGAAATAGGGGAGCGGAGGAGTAGGACTTACTTAGGCATAAGGCCCTATCGCTCGAGGGCGCGGAGGTTGCGGTAGGCGGCGGCGGCGGCGGTAAGGCGCTTCTTAGTAGCCCCCCGCGCCTGCCCGTGCGAGCCGGCCTTCTAAGCCGACGCCGTAGCGAGTAGGACGGGAGGCGCCGCCTTATAGGCGCGGCCGGCTCGCGCGCACTAGTAGCAGCTGCCGCCGCGGCGGCGCCCGGCCTAGTCGGAGTAGTCAAGCTCCTACGACGCATAACGTATATAGGGGGCTAAGCGGGCGGCGCCGGCCTATACTTAGCGCTTATACTATAGGAGGTTAGCGGACAACGTCTATTACGCTTACCTAACTACGGACTTACGGGGGTGGCGGAGATAGAGGCGGGGGCCGAGGGGCCGGGCGTCACGGGTAGCGGCGGGGACGGCGTCGTTACCCTAAGGGGCGACGTAAGAGCGAATAGCGTAGTAGAGGCGGCGGCGGCGGCGGTAGGAGCGGTGGCAGCGGCGCGGGCAGGAGCGGCGGCAGCGGCGGAGTCGTCGTCGGCCGCGGCTAGCATAGCGTCGACGAACGACTCCGTACGCTCCGAGAAGGAGGAGGTAGGAGAGGGAGAGGCGGATATATCTATCGCGGAAGTTAGCACGACGGAATACGGCCTCCCGCTCTATAAGGCGCGGAACTTACTAGTTAGAGTTATTATTATTATTAGGGCTATTATTACTACTACCGCTGCTACTACGAGTATACGTTAATAGAGCGGCCCGTATAGCTAGGAACGGACTAACGCCCTAGGTAGAGCGGAACTTACCTATTAATACTGCTGCTACGGTTAAAGAAGGGAGAGAAGGAAGGGAAGGGGGAAGGGGGGGATGCCGCCTTATATACCCCTTAGTAGAGGATGCTGCCTAAGGTAGAGGGGACGGGCAACCTAAGGCTTACGTAGGTCCGGACTAGCCGCCGGCTACCTAGGGGCGTATATAATAGGTTACGCCCCTATTTAAACGGCTAGCCGGCCGACGAGTATAGAGCCGGGTCCCGGCTGCCCGGGCTAACGGGCGCGGGGATAATAGGGCTAGTAGGGCCGGCCCTATTAACGGGAAAGGGCAGGGAAGAGCCCGCGGCACGGGCCTAATTATACGGGAGCCGTTAATAGGGCAGCACTACGCCGCGCTTAAGGGAGGGCATTGTATAAGAGTCTTTAACTATTATAGGTAATAGGCTTAGGCCGCGGCCTAAGCCGTGTAGTTACGTGCGGAGGGCCGGATCCCGTAAGTATAGGGGCGGGCTAGCCGCGTATAGAAGAGCTCTGCATAGCTTATTAACATTATCCTACGGACGGCACCTACGCGCACGCCTCTGCCTACTCCGTGACACTAGTTATACTACTCTAGGAAGTCTATATTAATATAACTAGAGTATTTATCGGTAATTAGGAGGCGGTAATCCCGGCCGTTTCGCGCCTTTTTTTTCGTAAACCGGTCGAAAACACTAATAAGCTATTCCTTTCTAAGTTTATAGTTCGTCTAACCCGTTTCTAAGGTTATAAAAAACGCCGCTTAGTGCTCCGGATTAAACTCTATAAGCTAGGAGTCCTAAGCTTACCCTAGCTTACCTTAGTAGATAAGAAATAGGGGTAGCGCGGTTAGGTCTTAATAGATATATACTAGGAACATAATCTATAATCTATTGCTATCCTAGGTAGCACCGATTAATTTTCCTTACTTCTTAGCATAAATAGAGAATACTCTCTTAGTACGATTAATAACGCCGAAGAGAAAACCCTTTTTATCTATATTATACGTATTATAAGGCAGGATATTCTATTTCTCGATTTTCTTACTAATCTTATACGATTAGCAATAAAGGGGTAGACTTAGGCACCTACTTACGAGCTTATAGTAGGCTCTATACCTAGAAGCATTGTCTGCTCTCTTTCTTATAATATCGAAACCGTCGAACTAAGTGTAACCGAGCTTATCGCTATTGCGTCGGACGAAGCTATACGGCCAGTCCTTTCCGACCTTAATTTTAGCGATATCCTGGGCGAAACTTTTGATCATTGGCAGCGTAGGTGGAATCCCACGTGATGAAAGCTTGCGAATATACGTAATAAGGTCCCTTTCCTGCTGTTTCGAGAGACGTGACTTATATAAACTGTCGGCATCCTCTCTTAACCTCTGTTTGCCTTGGTGTCGCCGTCGCAGGGTAGTCTCGTCGCAATTGAACTGACGCGCAGTCTTGGCATAGTTAACAGTGCCACACGACTTCAGAAAGTCAAGCGCTTTATCAATTGGGGCATATCTCGATATATCGCTTTCCGACAACCTGACCTATACTGGTCTAGCACATGGCCTCGGGCGATATACGCGGATCCTTCCCCTAACGGCATTGCTTATAGACTCGCAAGCGGAAAGCTGGGCGATGTGCATCGATAAGACCGGCACCGAGCCTAAAGCCAAACTGCAAGCCCGTTACGTCTACTCCTTAGTAAAAGATAGCGAGCGGGTTTAGAATGCCTTTACCGCCGCCGCCTTCTTAACCAACGATACGCGAATAATATCCCGTAACGTCCTGCCCTCGTTATATCTATTATATAATTTAGGCGCAGACACGCAAGTCCTAGTTATAGCGTAGGCTAGCATGATTACCGTTTCGGTACTACTAGCCCTCGACTTAGCATATCTTATAGCGCTAGCATTTTATAGCGCGCGGACGCCGCGTTAGACTAAGCTACTTAATTCGTTTGCTATAATACGCATTGGTGCCTCTATTATAGATAGGCTGCCTCTACTTATAGCGCCTAGTGCCGGTAGTGTGTTATTCTTAATAAAATACCTAGTTAGATCGGTAACGCTTATAGCATAGAAAAGGGGCTTGGCGAGGTAGGGGAGCTTAGGCTTAGTGCCTAGATACCGCTTAAAAGAGATATAAGGCATTATAGTTATAATGTTATTACTTAGCAAAACATTAATTATAATCTAAAAAGCTTAAAGAGTTAAAAATGCTCTTAAAGATAGGCTTTATAGGAGCTTTAGTGTTAATATAGATAATTATTATAATTAATAAGTATAAATAGTAGGGGTTACTAAATACACGAAGGCATAGCAGTTAAGGCGAACGAGGCCGAGCAGTCTATTAGGAACTACGTTATAGAATCCTAGGCGGTAAGATCACGCCTCGCGGCCATAGACGTTAACATTGAGCGGGATTGTTTTAAAGCGCACGTCCGACTACGAGTTCTAGCTGTTCCTAGAGCAGGCAGAGACGATGCTGCGGCGCCACAACTACGCCCAGCCCGAGACTCTGCTAGATGCCGTCTTCGAGGAGGCCGAGATGCGCTTCGGTCAGGCCGTCCGGGCCTAGATGGCAGAGGGGATCGAGGCGGCCGAAGTGGTCCAGGCGGCCTAGGGGCTTCTAAGCAGACGATAATGCAGAGCCATAAACTGGGAATAGAAGCCTTATGCAGTCGGCGGTGTTCCGGAAGAGCTTATATAGCCGGTTAGTTAGCTATATACGAGGCCCGCCGCGAGCATCCAAGCATGTAAGTCTATTAGAGGCAGAGGACGGTAGCTAGGCCTACATGTATAATGGTACATACCGTCTACACCTTACGCTCACACCCTTCCGCCGGCGACGAGCTGAAGGACCTACACGCAGCGCCGGCCGACCTTTAGGTCGTGCCGTGTCCGGGCCTCAGGCCCCCAAAGCCGCTAACGTGCTCCACGCGTAACAATTTACAACTTTTACAGATAGAGGTGCACGGCAGATAGAGACTTCTAAAGGACACATAAGAAGACGACGACCCATTAAAGGGATAGATAGATTTACACCCAGTATGTACTGTGTGTAGACGGGCCGGCGAAAAAAAAAACCCCAGAAAAATCGCAAACAATTCGCGTAAGCTTAGCTACCGAGCAAGAATGTCGTTAAAGGTAAAGATGAAAAAATAAGTGTACGAGGCTTTAAGAGTTGTCGGATTAAACATGAGATTAGGCTATCTAGCTACATTTCTTTTGGAAATAAATCTAATAGGCTGGTTTTATAGTTAATAAGGTTGTCAACTATAAAACTAACCAATCCATGCTACTTACCTCCGGCGGCAGCTCTATACAATCCTTTCTCTCGCAAATATTCCTAATTAAAAAAAAGCCAATATTAACATGGCGCCGCCTTGTTTTCTTATCATCGTCCCTCTCCAATCCCCGCAAAACAAACCCCCAGATAGTCTCATCGACAAACGGCACCTCCGTCTTAAAGTGAGCATGTACCGCTACAGGAACGAGCCGATGCGAAGCCACTACCAAGTGGACCTCGAACGTCCTGGACGCCACCCATAAATGCATGTCCTCTATTTGAGCGTTGGACGTAGGATCTGAGTTGTCGTTGGAGTCGTCACTGGGCTGACTCTCCTCGTCTGCTCTTTCCATGGCGCTCGGGACAAACCCCATGAATTTGACGGACTGGACCTTGGAGTCGTCTAGGACGACCGGTGACTTATTCGACGACAAGATGCACGCCGTCGTGATGTGCACCCTACCAGACTTCTCGATATGCCACTTTTCGAGTGATTTATGGGCCTGGACTGCCCCGGGGAAATTATCCTTTCGCAAGTTGGTGTATTCATGTTGCCTGCGGCTGAATGGGAGAAGCGAGCCGCCAGCCCCGATGTCGTCACTGATATTATAGTCTTGAAAAATGTCATCTCCAAGCACATGACGCAAATCGTAAAGGGTAATCAGGATCTTGCCATCTACTCCGTTTAGTATCAAATCAAGTGCTTCTTGGCCACTTCTAGTAAGGCACTCGGTTGGCGCCTTGATATAAGACGTCATGAACTCGTTGGGGATGAGTTGCCGGACCTCTTCAATGAACCTGGCCGGGTACTTATCCATAATCAGGTCTGACTCGGGATTATAAATCTTCTGACGGACGTGGTCGAACCACCTGGTGGCGCCAAGAGCCGACATGATGGCCTCGGCTCGTCTGCCGGTGCAGTGGCGGCTATCGGCAAGCATGAGAATATCCACCTGCTCGAGGAAGAGGAGTGCTTCTACGCCGGTGGTTAAAAACCATTGCCTTATTTCCGAAAGCAACGGGAAGAAGTCTTTGAAAGGTTCGCACGTGGCTGGGATATCTTCCCAGATAACGATGAGGCCGTTAAGAGGGATCCGGGTCCCGTCATCCCGTGACATGATTTTCCCATCGCAGGTCGCAAGATTCATATCTGGCCTTAGGCAGATCTCCTGAAGTGTCCACAATGATGTAAAATAGGAGCTTGCTTGTCGATTGTTCGCGGATCCATCCTCGGATTCAACCAGATTGACGTTTCCATCCCGTGGATTTGGCTGACTGGTATTTGAATCTGGTCGCAAGCCGGGTTGTCTTTCATCTTTGCTCCCCGAAAATCTTACTTGACACATCCAGACTTTGCGTTTAGCATGCACAGCTTCGCCTTCTGTTTCGGGCGCTAGAAGGCCGGTGTTTTTGCCTGCTATGCGCTGTCGCTGCTTCTCTTCCAGTCGACGCAATCGAGAGATGGCCTCGTCACCGATTGTTTCGTCGGAAGTCAAACGTAGGTAGATACCTAACTCAAATAGGGCTTCTAGGCACGAAAGATCTTTCACTTCGTGCATCCACGCAACGGCCGTGCTAGCGTTGTGGAATATAGAGCCTTGGCGAGCAATTTCACCTTGCCTTGTTTCCATATCCTGCTGACTCAAAATTTCGTCGTCGCCTTGCGGTATGCAGAGCAAATCCAGCCAAACGTAGTCTGCGGAGAAGTTGTTGATCCTCTGAAAGTCGCATAAATACCGTGGCATCTCTTCAACCTCGAAGGTCTTATTTCTCGGAATGGGATACTCGAAACCATTGGGCATTTTATACCCAGCTTCATCGTCCTTGGTCCATCGCCCCCAGGTGTGACTGATGGCGATATACTCGGGGCGGCCGATATCAGCATCTTGATGGAGTCGAAATCTTTTCCGCCGTTCTGGATCACTTCCGAGATAAACAAGCTGTTTTTCTTGAACGTGCCAAAGGTATTCGGGCCACCCCTGCAGAGCTTCCGATTTCTCCGCATTGTGATCTAGCCATGGGCAAGGCCGGATGAGCGGGCCGCGCTGGATGAATTCCACGTCGTCAGTCATCACAGCTCCCGGCTCCGACTTCTCTTGGCAAGTGTCATGATCTGCTGGCTGAAGACGGATACTTTCTAGGCAGCGCCACGTCACTCGCTGACGATAGGCCGACAAGGCCGCTTTTCGCCGGATTCGCGACCTAATGTGGCCGCAATGGTAAGGTTCTGAGCCGGCGTACATTTCAATTGAATACATCGTCATCATCAGATCGCAATAATCTTGCCCGACATGATCGTTTTCTGGCATATACCCCTGCTCACGAAGCTCGCGAAAACGAGTCTCGACTTCGGACTTCAAGGCGTTCACCGCCGACAAAAATGAGTGGTCAGGGTGCGCGCGGCAATAGTGCACGCACCCAATGCTCTCGAACATGTCCATGAAGATGTGCCCTGTCACGGCATAGGAGGAAGCGACAAAATCTCTGAGGATCCAGAAGGCGTTTCTTTCCTCTTCGTTAAAACTGCTCATGCCTTCCGATTGGATGAGGTGACAAAGCTGAATCCAGTGGCGCAAGGCCCGGACTCTGAAGGCGTGAAATGGAGAATCCTCCATCACGCGATCTGTAATCCCGTGATTAGACTGCGAACAAGAAGCATGTGTGGACATGCCTCTTGGCACAAGATCCACGGAACGTCCAAATGCATAGTCGTCGACGAGTCTTTCAAGCGGCGGGACATTGTCGAAGTGTGACATGACGAGTTGAAAGTGCCGATAAGTATTGGCGCCGTGGTAAGAGACTTGGAGTAGAGGACCGCTGACTGACCAAAGCAGTTGGCACGCGTGAGATGGATGGTCAAAGACGGAACAGTAATGATGGAGACTAGGGGGTGGAAGAAAATATGTCAACAGAGCACTGTCGACTACTAGTGTTCATCTGAGTACGTAACTGTCTGGAAGATGAGATTGAACATCTGGCACAACGACTTCCGATGGGGAAAACCTGGGAAACTGTGTGGACTTTAAGGGAAAGCGGTTGCTAGGCGGAGCATCAGATTGCTGCGACACCGAGTATCGAGTCCGAGGGCCAAGCACATGCCCGATGCAGATATACATCTATTTTAGTGCATAGCAGGCAGCTGAAAGTTACCGACCGGAGGGAACGTCGCTACGGCTGCGGAGAGAGGGCATCGCGAGAAGAGTAGATGCCTAGAGCTGAAGAGGCGATGCTCATGATGTATTCGTGATGTATTCGTGTGTTTCTACAGTATGCCAGCTTGCCTTATTCGGGGAATACTCGCCAGTGCGCGGCTTCAGAGGGCCGCAGGCTGACAAGTCAGAGCCGCACGTTCTCTGGGCGACAGGAAGGCGATGATGAAACCATTTATTCCCAAGACATCAGGCAGCGAATTGTCGGCCTGCCTCATGCAGTCATCATCCGCCAGCGAGTCAAGACTGGCCACGTCGTCACGCTTATATGCATGCATTGATCAGCCGATTGCGATGGTCCAGGGTCGGCCTTCTCCAACCGGGCAGCGTCACCTTTAAATCAAGTTCGTCAACACTGCCCCGGGATTAGGCTTCCGTTGGATGAATGGACTGAGGCGCACGAGCAGTGCCTCTATGCAGGCCTGAGGTGAAGGTGACCTAAACGCGTACATGTTTCCTTCAAAAGGAGCCCTGGCCGTTCATCCAACTCCGCCCTAACCCTCCCATCCCTTGTCGGAGCCCCAGATACAGCCCCAGCCATGTCTGACCAAAACTGCCCGCCCGCCAACCCGTCGCCTACAGTCGTCTTCGTGGCGCTCGGCGCCATCCTCGGCTACATTGGTGCCGAATCAGGGACAGTAGCCTGCTTCGAGCGCCAGCTATGGCCGCAACGAAGCTTCTCCAGCTTTACCGCCTCGTCGGCCTTGGGCGTCGCGCTCTTCACGCCCATGGGCGGCCCGTTGTTCAAGACGGCCTGTCACACTCTCGACGGCGTCTTTAGGAATGGCCTCTTCTTCGGCTCCCATGAGGGCCATATGCTGGGCACGGCCTTCTTCCCTCAACGACACTGGGTCTACAACTTATACGAAGGCGCCTCTGGCGGACTACTGGAGAGCAGATGCGAGCCTGCGCGGAATTGTCTCTGGGCGGAGGCCCTCTCCCGTATGCCCGTGCCGCCCATCAGCTCTTTATTTCCGCCCCAGTCGAGCAAGGATGTCGAGGGCGGTCAGCAAGAGAGGCCCAAGATTCGATCCAAGATCGCTCTTCACCACCTGAAGATAACACTGGCGACGCCTGAGGACAAGGCTTCAAACCTTCTCTTTGTTGCAGAAGACTCGAACACAATAAGCCCGAGAGCCTTGGTTGCGATAGTGGCTTCGGAGATCTCAAGCTTACTGACAGCCGTCTTCGTGCTGGTGTACTTCGACTCCTACTGGGCCTTTCTTTGGCTCGTGCCCCTGGCTCTCCGCCTGTTCAGCGCGGCTTTCGCTCTCTACAGAGACCCGCTCATGGATCCTCGTCAACACCCAGAGGCCAATAATGCCGAGGCATGCTTTCAAGTCGACACCCACCAGCCCCACGGCCCCAACGGCCACTTTATGCTATTCACAGGACCGCGTCTGCTCGTCAAGCAGTTCTTCGAACATTACGGGCATCCGAAGCGGCACCGCTTGCGGGAGATTGTGCAGTTCACGACGCTAATCCTCTTTTACGTTTCGTTTCCGCTCCAGCTTCTATCCTCGTTAGTGTGGATGCCGGTTCAGGTGCAATACGTGTGGCTCTGCTACCAGATGTATGCCGTGGTAGCTACGCATATCACTCGATATAGCCGCGTTGGCTTGGCAGACACTGCGCATGGCATTGCGCAGGCTTTTGCGAGTCCACATTATCAGCAAGATTCTCCTGACTCACATAGGTCGTGCACGATTCTCTTTGGACATGATCGCCAGGCGCCGTCGACACTTGCCGTTACTCTGACCACTACATATCACAATCGTTACATGGAGGGCAAACGGTCAATGGAGAGTTTGTTAGAAGACTTGTCAACGCGTCCTAGACGCAAGACGGAGCAAAGCTTGTACGATGGCAAGGGATAGGAATGTATGTACATGGGAAGAGTCATCGCTACGCACTCCCTCAAGATACGAGTCCGTCCTTTAATGCTCGGGAGCATGTCCGAATCGCGAAGCCCGTCCTTTAATGCTCGGGAGCATGTCCGAATCGCGAAGCCAGTTGACCGACTTGTCTTTGTTCTCAGGGTCTCCGCGGTCCTTCCACGTCCATGTGTCTCGCGAATTCGCATCAAGCCTGTGGATGGCAATGATGTCGATGCCCCGTACTTGCCTCGTTCCTATCGAGCTCGACTTGTTCCAGTTGGACACCCCGCTGTGTTGTTGACATAGCGTCCGAGATGCGGCTACGGTGGATTAGAAAACTAACTTGGACATGTAGACTAAAAATGCCGTTGGATAGCCTGAATACACTTGACGAATTGGGCCTGCAACTCGTCCATCTTAGCCTCGCCGTTGAGTGAGAAGAAAAGCTGTTGCCCATCTCGCATATAGTCTATCACCGGGTTAGGTCTTGTGGCAAAAGCCTCGATTCTCTTGCTAATTTTACCAAGGTCATCGTCCGCCCGTCCCGAAGACTCGGCTCTCCCACTTAAGCGCTCTAGCAACGTCTCGCTGCTCGCGTGTACGAAGATGGATCCGTACTTGGTGGATACCTATGCTTGTTAGGCGGCTTCACGTCAGCTCGAAGTGCGCCGCACCTGTTTCTCAAAAAACCTAAGCTGCTCTCTTGTCAAAGGAAAGCCGTCAAGGATAATGATGGCGCATGACGTATGCTGAATGGCTTTTTGCAGTAGGTCGACAATCAATATCAGAGGCACTGGGATAGACATGTCAAAGCTCTGGGTGATGAAGTCTCGAAAGCGCGAGCGTGGTCGTGCTTGTTCGCGCCGCAACAGCTCGCCCACAGACACGTGGGCAGCTCCAAGGCCAGCCGCCGCCATGCTACATTGTGTGCTCTTTCCAACGCCCGGACCGCCTATTTCGAGTCAGCAGCGCTCATCCGAGGATCTTCTCGACGGAGAGGGGTGTCGACCCATGACGAAGACAAATAGTTGCTGTTTCTGCTCCCAATATGTCCATTTCTCCAAGACGTGCTGGGCGGCCAGCTACATTCTAGGGTCATCGATACGTTCCAAGTCACGCTTAAAGTCGGACAGGTCGAGCGTAGGATAACGACGTGCGTATTGGAACGCCCGGTCTAGGCGCTGCAGTTTGTCGGCGTCGTGAACGAGTCTGGCGCACTCGGACCGATTCTCGTCGTACTCCCGCCAATACTCGGCCAGTCTAGGGCCGGCCACGGGATCAACAGACCAGGTTCTAGGGTCGAATATAGGTTTTAAGCATCGTGAAACTTATCCTAGTTATCTGTCACATATAGCACACGGCTCCCATAATTTCGTGAGGTGAAATTCTCACATGGGACGAATCTGAAGCAGCTACATGACTCTCCTACGCCCCCTTGGAGGCCTCTCTCTTCTATACACGCAGCTATAAGAGTAGCAGGTTGCTTCCACTAGAATAGAGAATACAAGAACGTCCAGTCCTCTGAGTCTCCACCTACATTTGCATCCGTTGTGTGATATTATCTATATCCTTATAATTAGATAGTTCGTTATATACCTAGATAGTAGATACGTCTTCTTAGCTTAAAGAAGCTAAAGAGAATACTAAAGTAGGGTTATTAGCTAAAGGTTTAGACTTAATAGTATAAGTAGGAATTTTCTTATAATCTAATTCGTCCTTAATATAGGCTAAAAGCTATACTTCTAAGCGCTATAAGGTAGGCTTAGGTAGATTAACTCTATTATAGAAGATACTTTTATTAAAGGTTATATCTTAGACTATAAAGGAGTAAATACGCTCCTTTATTTTTATAACTATTTTAAGCTGTATTTTTATACTATAAATAGGTACTATAAAATATATTAAAATATATATTAAATCCGCTATATAATTTTATATAATATATATATACGTATGCCTTAATATATATATAAACGCGGATACGGTAGTTATATAGAAAATAGGTATATATAGAGCTTACTAGTTAGACACGGCTCGGGCATATAGCTTAGGCACGGCTTAGTAACTAAGATCTATATATAGCTAAAGCGCTACCTACTATTCCCTATAGAATTAACTACCGCGCTTACTAAGATATTCTAACCTATGTTTTAAGCTATTAGCTTACTATTAAAATAGCGCTATATAAGACCTACTTTTCTTAACTTACTATATTACTCTATAACGGAGGAATTATATATAAGAGGGACTATTAGTTCCGCTCTCTAACTAGTTAGATTATTACTATTAAATTCACTCTTTTACCTTTATCTTACTTATTCCTTTACTTTTTTATATACTTCTTATATCTTCGTAATCCTCTTACTTCCGGCTTTCTACTAATTATATAGCTGCCTGCTCTTAGTTATTAAGTGGTTATAAGCGCGGCTTCTAAATAAGCTAGAATCACCCGCTATTTTCCCGCTATTTTCCTAGCAATCACGTGATTATAAAATTCCGATATAAATTTTCCCCGATTTTTTACCGCTAGCGCTTTATTAGTAGACTTTCCCTAGAATTTTCCCGAGAACTTAAGAAAATACTATTAGATAAGTCCCTTATTTTCTCTTCTATATACTTACTTTCTAGACGCTTTTTCTAACTTCTTAATAAGCCTAAACAAATCTAATAAGATTTATATCCTATATAATATTAACGGCGCTTTTAGTAAGACTTTTTTCGGATTTCTTCTACTCTCTTTTCACTCCCCTAAGTATATTAAACTTAACTTAGTCTATCTTTTTCTCTCTTCTTTCTATATCTATTTTTATACCTAAATACCTCTTAGAAAAATCCATAAAAACATATCTAGTAAGACCAACTACTACTTTACTAAACTTAAGGGTAGCTCGAATTTTTCCTTATAGTTACTTTATATAGACTCTATTTTTATCCGAGAGAAAATATATAGCGCCGTTATATAAGAAAATCACTTAAAGTCGGCAAAAGCTCTTACTTTAATCCGACTTATAATTAAGGATGGTCCCCTCTCTTAGATAAAATACTATACTACTATAAAAAGCGCTTAGAATATATTAAAAAGCCTATATAACCTAGTAAATTTTACTTCTAACTTCCTTCTTATAAAAGAGCTCTTTAATACTATACTCGAGAGTTAACTATCTATTAAGGCATATCTTAATAAAATTAAAGAGCTCTTTAACGAGCTTAATACTCGATATATCCGTATTTTAAAGGTAGATATTATCGCCTAGATTTTTTAATGCTTTAATAACTTATATTTAAGTTATATAAGAAATATCTCTTAAGCTCTTAGAGATAATGCTTAGGCCTATACCCTTAAGTCTCTTTCCTTATCGTTAATCGATAAATTTAAGAGAATTAAGGCTCTAGAAGGTCCCTCTTTTAAATAGCTCTTTTACTTATATAGTAAAAAACCTAGTCCCTATTATAGGAACTATAAAAAACTAAGCTATACTATAAAGGACTATTTCTAGCTTAAAGTAAATAAAAAAAAGGTAAGAAAAGCTAGATTTCTACCTTAGAACTCTAGAGGTTCCTCTTTAAATAGATCTTAAAATCCTAGAGGTCGTTCGAATAGAAATAATAGGCGTTAAACGCCTATACCTTTCTCTAGATAGTCGTCTTAAGAAAGGGTCCTCGTAACTAGTAAAATAGTTATCTAAGGACGAAAAAGAAGAAAAGCTCTTTTTAGAGTTTTCTCTAAAGAGTTAACGCCCTCTTAAGAGATTCTTTATATATTTAATTCTTCTTAAAGTTAAGTAAATACCCTTCCTTCCCCTTATAGATTCCTTATAGCCTCTATACCCTTTATATAACTTGTAATCTTTATACTATAACTTATAACCTCTATACTATAACTCCGCTCTATAATATAACTAATATTATATTCCTCTATAACCTTTATATAACCTATAACCCTCCTCTCTATAATATAACTATAACCTATAACCTCTATATAACCTATATCCTATTTTTATTTAACCTCTTCCTCTATACTATAACTTATAACCTACCTTTCTATAACCCCTATATAACTAATATAACCCTCTCCCTTTATAATATAACCTATATTACTCTTATATACCTTTCTAAAAGAAAAGAAAAAGCTAATACTAAGTACCTTATAAGACCTCTAAAGCTTCTTCTTTCTTCTCTTCGTTAGATTCTTTTTAGAGTAGATAAGAATGCTATAAAATTATAAAGAGAAAATATATATAATTTTATATTTAATATAGGGTCTTTTAGATATATAATATCTAATAAAAAATTTCTTTTATCTTATAAAAATATTTATATAATTATAACTTAGGGAAAAGTATCTTCCTTATATCGCGAAGCGTGGCCTGATTTCGTAGTTCTCGGAGATATCCCTTAGCACGAGGGACCTAGGAAGCTAAAAAATAGGTTTTAAGGAAGGAGCTAAAAAGAGGTGCAGAGAGGAGGGTAGGGGCAAGAGGGGAAGCAGAAGTAGCGATAGCTTCCTATAGAGGTAGCGAGAGATAAGACGGATATGCCGGCAACGGTTAGAAAGGAAGGGAAAAACCGGTAAAAAGCTCGGTAGTTAAAGGGACATTAGTAGCTTCTTTAAGCAGGATCTTCTTTATTAATTAAGATGCTAGACGGGTATAAAGAGGGGCGTTAGAGAGAGGAAAGAAGAATAATTAAGGCAATGCAACAATTACTCCCCTACCTTTATTACTGCCCCCGCAAGAATTAAATCTCTCTGCCCTGCCTATCCGACCCCTTACTTCTAATTTTACCTTTATATATTTTTATATACTTCTCGTATCTCTCTTTACGAGACCTTAGTAGTAAAAGAAGCTAGAAATCTATACTTTAGATTTTTTTAATAATAATAAGATATATACTCTTTAAAACTATCTTTTTATACTAGAAATAAGCATTAATATTATAAGTTAATCGTCTTTATAATATATACTTACTTTAACTAGTAAAGACTCTATAACCCTTTTAGATATAGAAAGAAATATAATAATATAAAGCTTTATAAATAAAGGTCTATATTATATCCCTCTATATATAAGTATAACGTACTTTTAAATAGATAACTAAATATATAATATTAAGGAGTTTAATAAATAAAATAAATAAAAAGGCTCTATTATAGCCTATAAAAAACCTATAGATATTATACTATAATATAAAAGACTAGGCTATATAAACTATATAATACTATATAAATACCTTTAAAATAATATACTAATATTACTTTAAATAAAGATAATATAATAAAAGTAAAATAATATAATACTTATATAAAAGTAAAATAAATAGAAAATAGAAAGAAAACTCCTTTTAAAAGGAAATACTACTTTTTAGATAAATTTATATAGATATCTAGGGCCCTATTAAGACTTTTATATATAATAAATATATCTACTTTATATTCTTCTTAAATGCCGTAACTAAATACCTTAGAATATATCTTATAAAGTATAAAAGAGAATACTTATTAAAATCTCTAAAATATAAATAGGAACTAGAAAATAATAGAAATAAAATAATAATAAAAAAGGTTCTTTTAAATAATACTTAAGAGTTTATATATAATATGAAACTATACTACCTAAAATATAGCCTAAAATATAATATAAGCCCTACTTATATACTATACTTAAATAGTAAAATAGAACGGATAAATAGAACTATACTAAATAAAGTAAGAGCTATACTTTATATTATAAAACTCTTTAAATACTTATAAAGAGAAGCTATCTTAGTAGCTATATATATATATAATAGATTACTATACTCTACTATAGGCTTTATATTACTTTTAGAAACGAAAAATAATATAACTTTAAGTTTAAAAGATTTAGAAAATATAAAAGTATTTAATAGTACTATATACTATAAAAATAAAAACCCTAAAAATAAACTAAAGCCTAGAGCTTATATAGGGGTAATAATAGGCTATAAAGATATAGCCTATAGAATATATAACTTTACTAAATAAAAGGTTATAGTCTCTAAAAATATAACTATAATAAAGGATAAATTTCTTAATAAAAAGAAAGATATATATTCTAACTTTAATAGTATACCCTCTCTTAAAAAACTACCTAAAGAATATTAAAGTAGATAGAGACCTCCTTTAGATATAAATAAAGATACTATAAATAATAATAACTAAAATAGGGACTTAGAAATAAATATAGATAATAATATAGAAGATATAGTCTTAGAAGATATTAATATCTAGTAAAATAAGGATCTTAGTATTTAAGTAGAAATCCCTAAGAAGCCCGCCGAATACTATAATAACTATATAAAATACCCTATTAATAAAATACTATATAATAATTTAGAATATATTTTTCTATCTTAAAAGAAAATATAAAAGATCCTATAAAGCCTACTACTTATAAATAGGCTATAAATAGTTCGTAAGTAAAAGACTAAGATATAGCTATATAGGCTAAAATAAATAAACTTATAAATTTAAATACTTAGGATATACTAGAACTTTCTAAGGATAAGGAGGCTCTAAAAGGCTAATAAGTCTATAGAATAAAGAAGGATAATAATAATAATATACTAAAATATAAAGCCTATTTTATAGTATAAAAGTATAAGTAAATATATAGCTTAGATTACCTAGAAACCTTCTCTATAATAGTAAGACCTAAGTCTACTAAACTACTATTAATACTAGCTATTATTAATAACTAGGAGATACTATAATATAATATAAAAAACGTATTTATATATATTAATTTAGATATTAAAATATATATAAATATATTATTAGGTTATAATAACTATATTTTAAGGCCCTAACTAAAGAGTATATATATATAAATAAGGAGTATATAAAATAAGTAAGGTAGTATAGCTTATTAAGGTATAGCGCTAAAACTATATAATTAAGTATATATATTCCTTACGCTTATATAATAGACTCTTTAATATATATATTACTCTTTAATATATATATTACTCTTTAATATATATATTACTCTTTAATATATATATTACTCTTTAATATATATATTACTCTTTAATATATATATTACTCTTTAATATATATATTACTCTTTAATATATATATTACTCTTTAATATATATATTACTCTTTAATATATATATTACTCTTTAATATATATATTACTCTTTAATATATATATTATAAAAAGACTTCTTATAAAATCGATATACGCCCGCGGCGGGTATATATCGCGACTAAAATACTAATTAATACTAGGAATTAATTTAGTAGTATTAATTACCCTTAGTAACGATACTACGCCGAGGCTAAGGGGTAGGTAGATATAGTAGCGGCTATCGACGTACTAAGCTTAATTAAAGCGCGTAGCGCGAAGAGACGCTACCTAAATTTATATACTTCGATAGGGCGAGTTAATAAACCTAAAGTAGCGATATAATACCGGCTTAGGCGCCGAGCGACCTTATAGAAAAAGCGGTATATAGTAAACTCGCGGGCTTCGTCCTAAGCGTATAGTTCGGTAGGGTATAAGTAGTAGTCGAACGGCTCTTTAAGGCAAAGAGCCGCGCTAGTAGCGCGTTATCGGCGGTACTTTACGCGGACGAGAGCTTTAAAATAATAATCTAAGAAGTAATTAAGGAGGTAGTTAAAGAAGAACTCCGCCTAAGTATCGCTTTAGGCCTAGGGGGCCCTAAGCGAACCTAGGCTATAGTCGTAGCTAAGACTAAAGGACCGACCTAATATAAAGCTATAGTAAAATAGGTCCTACCGCGCTACGAACGCGAGATTATCGTAGTCCCTATTAAGGCGCCGCCTAAAATCCTAAGCCGCGAACTAAAGGATATAGTAAAGGCGGTAAATATAGCCTTAAAAGCTATAAGCGCTATAGCGGCGAGGCGCCTTTAAAGCGGAGATATCGCGGTTATATTTAATACTATAGCGAGAGCTTATTAAAGGGACTAAGGCTAGGTTAAGGCCATGTTTAGACTAAAGGCTATAATTACCTACCGCGTATATATAGTAGTCGCTAAGAATATCCCCTTAAGGGTAGCGATAGTAAATAGGGAGCGATTACTCTATAAGATTATAAAGGTAAATAAAGTTAAGGTCCTTTAGGCCTAGGCGCTATACCCCTAATCTAAGATATTAACGGTAACGACTATACTTATTAGGGTTAGTAGCTTAGAGGAGGCTAATAAGCTCTACTACCTAAGCCTAGTCCTTAAAGTATAAATCTTTTAATATAAACCCTATAATAAGTCGGTCTAACTATAGAGGTACTATAATTACTATAGGTATAGCTATATTACTAAATAGTATATATTAATATAACTTTATAGCTAATATAAGTATATAGTATATAATAAAGGCGAGGATAAATATAGAGCTAAGAAGGGTAAAATCCCTTATAACTACGTCTTATATTAAGGGGACTACCTATTATAGACCTAGACTTACCCTATAGCAAATAAAGCCTAGGAAAAAGTAAGGGAAAACTACTTATAATAACCTTAATAGTTCGCGAATACCTAAACGTATACTAAGTAATAGGTGCTCCTTACTATTAAAACCTAGGGCGTTCTTAAATTAACTATAGTCTAAAAGTAAGGACTAGGTAGACCGCGTTAAGATAGGAGGTTAAGCTTAAAATACCTACCGGCTAGTAGGGCTAGGGAGGCCGAACTAATTATAAACGATATTTATAGGTATAGTAGATAAAGAAGCGCTAAGAGATAAAGCGCCTCCCTTTTTATATAGATAACCCCTTTTACCTTAACCCTACCTATATATAACTAAAAGTACTATTTTAAAATATATAAAAGAGATATAAGTTAGCTTAGTTAGCGCTTTACTACTAAGCTAGCTTTAACCTAATAGTATTATAGGAAGTAGAAGCTATACTAAGAGGCGCCCCCCCCCCCCCCTAGAGCGGCGCCCTATAGCCTAGTCTATAGGGAAGGGAGGTGCGCGCTATATATATATAAAAGGCTTAGGCTAGGGACTTAGTCGCCCTAGTCTAGACTAGACTAAAGCGAGGTAATTTTCGGGGATAGTACTAAACTATAAGCGATTTACTTACTACTAAGGGCCGCGAGGGCTAGAGCGTTACGTAACCTAAGCGTAATCGAACTAAAGCACCCTATAATAATAATAAGGGACTATAATATCTATTACCCGCTCTAGGATAAATATAATAGAACCTTAGATAGCGCGATATAACTTATATAGGAAGCGATAAGATTATAACTTAAACTTACTACCTTAAGAAAAGAGTATATAAGATTTTTCTATAGCTAAAGGGATAGTACTATAGACCTAGCTTAAGTAATACTAAAGACTAAGATATAGTATACCGGGCCTAACCTAGACCTAACTAAGTTAGACTATATCCCTTAGACTATTATATTATAGGTCGATACCTAGGCCTAGGTACTTAAACCGGCCCTAAGGTAGAAAGAAGCGGAAGTAAAGCTAGTTAAAGCCAAGACTACGTCTTAGCTAGGACTATACTAGCTAACGCTTTAGACGCCTAAGGATATCGACTAGGACCTAAACTATATCTTCGCTACTCTAGTATAGATCGCGATAGCTATAGTTCTACGCTAAGGGTAAGTATTACTTAGAGGCAATATATAGTTTACCCCAGAGGTAAGGAGGGCGATAAGGGAGGCTAAGAGGGTAAGGAGGAAGTATAGGCGGGAAAGGGGCAAGGTAAACTAAGTAGACCTATATAAGGCGTCTATAGCTTAAAAGTAGACCGTCTACGAGGTAAGGAGGGCCTACTAGCGTAAGTTCTTAAAGGAATTTAGCGCCGATAATACTAAGCTTTAGAATATAAAAAGGTAGGCTAGACTCTATAGTAGGCTACTATTAAAACTAACTTATATCCCGCCGCTAGTTAAAGAAGGTAAGGACCGACTAACGGAAACCTTTAAAGGGAAGGCCTAGATATTAGCCGCTAAGTTCTTCCTATTAAAGGTAGGCATAACTTAATGGCTACCCTAGCCTATAGCTAAGGCGACCCTTATAATTAACTAATAGATCTAGCTAGCTAACGTTATAGCGGCGCTAAGTAAGATAGTAAGCTAGAAAGTAGTAGGTCTAGATAGTATCCTTTTAAGGTTTATTAAGAAGTATAGACTAGCCTTAGTCCGGCGACTAGCTATAATCTTTAACGCCTATACCTAACTCTTATATTTCCTAGAATAGTTCTATAGCGCGAACGTAGTAGTAATTTAAAAGCTAGGTAAGAGGCTAGAAGCTTACTATATAGTAAGGGGATAGAGACTAATTTCCCTCTTACTTATAGTAGGGAAAGTACTTAAGTAGATACTAGCTTAAAGGATCGTAGGAGCTATAGAAGCGAACGGTATCTTACTAAACGGATAAATAAGGAATAAGAGGGAGCGCTTTATAGAAGCGGCGATCTTACTAGTAATAGAACTAATACGCGCGACCTAAGCTTAGAGGGGTATTATATCGTTCCTATAGCTAGATATTAAGGGCGTATTTAATATAGTTAACTATAATAAGCTTATAAGGGAACTAGGGCTTTAAGGATACCTTAAATAGCTTATAAGCTTAATATAGAGCTTTATAAGTAATAAAAGATCGACCCTTTACTTTAATAGGAGGACCTTAAAGCTAACTTAAGTACTAACGGGAGTCCCTTAAAGCTCCCCTTTATCCCTAATCTTAATTCTATACTATATAACCCCCTTATATAAAAGGCTTAGTATAATATACGGTATTTATACTATTAGCTTCGCTAATAATATAAATATAGTTAGTATTAGACCTAACGAGGCTATAATAGTAGTACGCTTAAAGGAGGCCTAAAAGGTATATATAGAGTAGGTAGCTAAGTTCGCGGTTACTTTCGAACCGTCGAAGAGTAAGTTAATATACTTTATATAAAGGAGATA
Source organism: Hirsutella rhossiliensis (assembly GCF_020360975.1). NCBI lineage: Eukaryota > Fungi > Ascomycota > Sordariomycetes > Hypocreales > Ophiocordycipitaceae > Hirsutella > Hirsutella rhossiliensis. The sequence continues at coordinate 883,429 of NW_025408677.1, read as the reverse complement.
AGCGATAACGACGCTAGTCTACCTTAGGACCGACGTAGTAATACCGGTCTAGGAGGCCCGCCTACTAAGGGTTTAGGTATACTAGAAACTACGCTAGAAGGCGTACTTAAAATAGCTCTAGGCAAAGATAAAGCGCTAGACTATAGCCCTAACTAGGCTCGCGTTATCTATATAGGGCTATACCTTACTATACGCTAAGGAAGTCTATAGTAAGGTAATCTAGTCCTTAATCTCTTACGCTATAGTTATATTTTATAAGATAACGCTTATAAGGGGGAAACTACGCGGGATTACGCGGGACCTAGTATAGGACTAGTTAGCCTACCTTTAGGTAGTAACGGGCGCCTACCGCGCAACCTTAGTTTACTAAGTAAAAGCAGAGGTATAGGTACCCTTAATCGACCTCTACTTAAACTAAAGAATAATAGATACCCTTTAAAGGTTAAAGGGTTTAGGGCTCTTAAGCTAAATTTAATATATATCTAATATAGTTATAGGTATACTTAAGAGGAGGCGATACTAAAGAGTAAGTAGGCCCTTAGCGGCGCTACTACTTAGTAGGCCCCCCCTTATAGAGGAGATAAGGGGGGTCTAGAGCTAGATAGGATCGGACGACCTCCTAGATAAAGCTAGGTCGCTTAAAAGGCTAAATAAGGAATAGGCCGCTTAATAAAACGCTAAGGAAGACGCGATCTAATAATACTAAACTACCCTCTACCCCGCTAACTTCCTACTATAGTTTAATAAAGCGATAACGCTAGACCGTTATAAGGGCCTCCCTAAGTATATTAGTATAGTAATTACTTAGATATATATAGGAAAGATCGGGCTTAATAACTTCTTTTTCGACTAATAGGTCCTTAGTATAGTCTTACTAATATATACCTATAGATAAAAATAAGATACTATTTACTATACGATAATCGACTATCTATTAACGGAGGAGGTAAGAGAGTCCCTCTTAATATAGGCCTAGGATATAAGTAACGTTATCGCGAAGACTATTACGCTACGTAAGTAAAAGTAGAACGCGCGCTCTTAAAGGCGCACTATAATTAATATATATATCTTTCTTTCTAATATACCCCCTTAAGGATGCCGGGCCGGGCCTAGGATGCCTAGATCTTTTTATATCGCTAATCGATAATAGGCTATCCTTAGGGAAATCGAACCTTAGGCCTTCTCGAGTATATCGCGCGCGTAGTCTAACTAGAAGTTATAGGGGGTAGTTTACTACCCCCTCCCGGGCTTATAACTCTCGCGAAGAGAGATACGAGAAGTATATATAAAATATATAAAGGTAAAATTAAAAGTAAGGGGTCGGATAGGTAGGGCAGAGAGATTTAATTCTTATAGGAGTAGCAATTATAGTAGGGGAGTAATTATTATATTGCCTTAATTATCCTTCTTTCCTCTATCTAACGCCCCTCTTTATACCCGTCTAGTATCTTAATTAATAAAGAAGATCCTACTTAAAGAAGCTACTAATATCCCTTTAACTACCGAGCTTTTTACCGGTTTTTCCCCTCCTTTCTAGCCGTTGCCGGCATATCTATCTTATCTCTCGCTACCTCTATAGGAAGCTATCGCTACTTCTGCCTCCCCTTATACCCCTACCCTCCTCTCTATACCTCTTTTTAGCTCCTTCTTTAAAACCTATTTTTTATACTAGGTGTTTTTAGCTTCCTTAGTCCCTCGTGCTAAGGGATATCTCCGAGAACTACGAAATTAGGCCACGCTTTACGATATACCCCCTTAGCTATAGCCTGCCCCTTAAGGGCATAGCTAATATAGCTTCGGGCTAGTAAGCGTATAGAGGAGGTTCTTAGCTCTATACTTCTCCCTTTACTCGAGGAAAGCAAGGGCCCTTTTAGGTCCCTAGGCTCTTTTAGACCTACTTAAGGAAAAGGGGCCTAAAGAGGGGAAAGTCCTATAATAAAGGGGGCCTTCTTTAAAGGGAAAAACCTAATTAAAATAGGGGGCCCTCTAAAGGGAAAAACCTCTTCCTTTTCTTTAGCTATAGACGTTTCCTTCTCGTACGTGCTATTAGCTCCTCTCGTAGACTCTTAAGGCGGGCCTCTAAGGATAGCTTCTCTTAAACGTCTTCTAGCCTAATTTACTATAAAATGACAGCTAGCTTCTACTTCGGTAGGGGCTTTATAAGACCATCGGCTTTTATTAATGCCGTTAGAACCTAATAGACGGAAATAAGTCCCCTTTAGACCTCTTAGCGTAACTAATACTAATAGATATTAATATACTATAGCCGGGTCGATAGCTTACTATTTTCCTCTATAAGAATTCGTATAGTCTATATATTATCGCATTCTATAGCTAACGGGGTCGGAATTTATAGTCGTAAAGAAATAAGTAGCCGGCTAAGGAAAATCGCTTCCTTTAACGCTTCTAAAAGAGCTAGTAGCTCTGCCTCTAGCTCTGCCTCTATACTTAAAGTTATAATAGTAGCTTACTTTAAAGCTCTCTAAGCAATAGTTCCTTTAAAAAGGGATATAATATACCCTTATAAGCTCTTTCTAGCTAATATATTATCTATAAAGGACGAATCGCTTAAATAGAGGAAGATTTCGGTAGCTTATTTCTTCCTTTCTAGCCCTCCTAGGCATAGACTATATAATCTCGTTAAATAAAGATAAAGGATAGCTCTATCTACTACTTCTTAATACCTAGGGCTAGGATTCTAGTTATACCTAGCTAGCTAGGAGACCGTAAAAGAGATATCCGGTCTAGTAGAAATAGCTAAAAAAAGCAAGGAGCCTACCTTCTATTAATATTAGTATTTCTCTTACTCCCTAGCTTAAAAGGATAGATTAAGTAAAAGCTCTTCGTTTAATATAGGCGTAGAGGGAAGCTTCTTATCGAGGGAATTAAGGAGGAATTTATAAGCGACCTTATCGATATCGGCGTCCTAGGTAAGCTAGATAGTCTATTAGGACCTATTCCTAAGGATTTATATCCCTAGGAACTACTTTAGCTCCCTTAGCTTAGTTATCTTATACCTTTATTATAGGCCTTATATAGCCTCCCTAGTAGTAGCTTCTTCCTCTTTTAGGTAGGCCTAGATAATATCGTCGACGTAAAAGAAGACTATAATTTTACCCTTCTATATTATACACGGTTCCTAAGGGACTTTCGTAAAGCCTAGGGCTTTAAGGGAACCTATTAAATGCTATTACTAAAGAAGGGGTAATCTTCGTAATCCGTATAGAGCTTTCCTAAGCTATAGAACCTTTCCTAGCTATTAGAAGCCTAGTAGAAGGCGTATATAGATAACTTCTTCTTCTTCCTTAAGTAGATAGTTAATAAAGGCGTTAACTATATCTATCTATTCGAGCTCGAGGTCGAATTCTGCTACTATAGCTATAAGGGTCCGAAAAGACATCCCTATTAGGGTGGTTGCCCTAGTAGGTAGATCCCCTTTTTCCTATTAATTCTTATAGATAACTAGCCGGGCTTTATACTTTTAAAGGAAGCTATATTTATTAGTCTTATAGATAAAGACCTACTTATAGCTAAGGACCTATTTTCCTCTTACCTTTTCCTTAAGGACCTCTTCGAAAGACCCTATCTCTTTATATAAGGCTAGGTAGTCTTTCTAGGCCTAGAAAAACTAGTCTTTAAAGGGGTGTCTTTCTAGCTGCTTTTAGTTTACTAGTAGGTCTAGGAGGTCTCTTTTATATACCTTCCTTGCTAATAGCTATAGCTTAAAGAGCCGGCCTACTATAAACGCTCTATAGGAACCGTCTTCTATTAGCGTTAGGTAGAAGTCGGAAAAACGATCGAAATAAGGGAGAGGTTAGTCTTCTTTTATATCGGGCCCTATACCTTCCTTTGCTTCTCGAAGTAGGGATAAAAAGGCAGCCGGGTAATCCTTCGAGAGATATACCTTTCCTACCCCCTTAGGGGTCGAGACGGGAAGACTAACTAAAAAAGCTGCTTCTAGATCTTCTTCTTATTCTATAAGAGGAGGCATAGGGAGGTAGGCGTATTCTAGCTCTACCGCTTTCCTATAGTCTCCTTCTTCGTCTAGATTATTTAATCTAGTAGCTTCCTCTTCTTCGAAGTCGGCGTTATCCTCGACTACTTCGACGTCGGTTTCTTCTTCCGTTTCCTTATCTAGGACCTCTTCTTAAGACTATTAAGAAGGGGGGATTTAGATCTTCTAAATTAGCTAACGTTAAGAGAGTAAGAGGGGCTATTAATCCTTCTTTCCGTCGAAGAAGCTAGATTCGTCGAAAATTATATCCCTAGTCGAAATAACCTTCCGTAAAAGAGGAATCTAGATCTAGAAGATATTCGTAGAATTATAGCCGACAAGGTAACTAATAAAGGCTCTAGGATTAAGCTTTCTTTTCTTCTTCCTTTTTAGCTATATATCGGTAGTTATTACGTATGCCTTATAGCTATAGGCACGAAGGTAGGCTAGCGAGGCCCTCTTCTTTATAAAAAGCTTAAGGGGGGATTTCTAATCTATTCTTTAGTTTAGTCCCTTAGGGTCCTTAGGGTCCCTTAGGGTCCGGTTCTAAAGGTAATAGGCGGTCTTAACGACTTCCCTTTAAAGGTCGTATAGAAGCCTTATAGTAAGTCTTATTATATAGGCCCTTTTTATTATAGCACCCCTTAATCTTTCTGCCCCTCCGTTCTAGGCCTAGGTATTCGGTGCTAATAAGAGGGGTAAAATGCCCCTTTTTTAAAGCTACTTTAAGATATCTTTCGTAAATAGCTCTCTATTAGACTATATCTTCTTTACCTCGTAGCTAAAGTAGGATTTTATTTTATTAACGAAGTCCTAGAGGGTAGACTAGTTATACTTACTTAGGTAGGTCTATAAGAAATAGGGGAAAACCATCCCTAAAAAAGCGTCTATAAAAAGCATTACCCTAACGAAGCTTTCTTAATCCCTAGAGACGTCGGTCTAATCGACCTAAATTTCCTTATACGGCTAGTCCGGCCGTATTAAGGTCCGTCTAGAAATTCGTCTCCTAGTCTTTCCTTAGCTATAGTATTTATATTCGACGGTCTTTAGGCCCCTTATTTATACGCCTTATTATTAACCTAGCTTATATAAAGCTAGGGGGCCTAGGTAACTAAGTCGTGCGTGCTAAAGAATGCTGTCTCCTTAGGCTGCTAGAAGAGGGTCCTTTATAGTAGACCTATTCCTCCTAGTAAGGAAAGCTAACTTCTTAAGAGGTTCCTTCCTAAGGATAGGTCGGAATTCGAGAATAAATTAACCGAATTTCTCCTCGATAAGCCTAATAGTCTAATTCTTCTAGACTAGCCTTATAGGCTTAGACGTCGTATCCTAGAAGATTCCTTCCTCTTAAAGAAGGTAGAAGGAAATTAAGCTCGTTAAAAATCGAGGTTAAAAAGCTACCCTTTTTCGTCGAAGAATTTATATAGATCTATTAGGTAATTTTATTATAAAATTCACCCTTCTATATCCCTCTATCTATATAGTTAATTCCCCGGCAATAAGATATTCCCTCTATACCTTTTTAAAGGACCGGAATCGTAAGAGTATATTATAGATATCGAGGGAAGTACTAGAGTTAAGGATAGTTAATTTTCGTAGGGGATAGTCGGAGGGTCCTAATAGTTAGTCTTACTAATCTATAGGGAAGACGAATGCCGGATTTACTATACTAACGATTTTTCCTCGAATTAACGGCTCGAATAAGGGCAGCGGCGTTATTAGTTGCTATTTATTAGCAACCTAAATCTCGTCTATCTTCTTCTATAACGAGGGGTCCTCCTTAAGAGACTATTATACTATTTCTTATAGTCTCTTTAAAGGGTTAACTCCTTCTAGTCGGTTTTCCTCGAAGACTTACTAGTAGTCTTCTAGCCGATAGGGCTTTTTATATACTTAGTAGGTAGGTCGATTCCTCCTCGTACGTTGTTTCTTCGAGGAATTCTTATCCCGGTTTAGAAGGTCTACTTAAAAACCCCCTCTTTTTGCCCCTTATTACTAATATTAATAAGGTTCGATTTCGACTAGTTCCTTGATTTTTCGACTAACGGACTAAAAGGTCTATTAGGGGACTAGTCGGGTCGGTCTAACTAACGGGACCGGGGCCGGGCCCGGAGCAAGAGGCGGAGCCGGGGCCGGGCCTAGGGCTATAGCTATAGTTAACGACGACGTTAAGGCTCTCGAGGGAGGAGGAGCTAAAGGAGCAATAGCCGTAGTAGCAGCAGCAGGAGCCGTAGTAATAAGGGCTATAGCAGCTATAGGTCGAGCCGTCTAGGTTAAGTGCTAGCTACGAAGGAATAAGACTACTTACTATTATACTCTAGCAGCCTCTTCGTTTAGTTCTCGGCTGGCTTCTTAAAAGATAGTTAAGTAACCGTTACTAATAGGCTTTATTAGCAGAGATATATCCCGTAGCTACTAGCTAGAAAGAGCTTTTATAAGGAAGTATTAGTTAGCTTCCTCGAGGATTTCTTCCTACTTAGCTAGCTATAAAGAAGCTAGTAGGTTCCTAGTAGAAAATACTCCTAGGTATACCGTATAAGTCTTCCTAATACGGTTAGTTATATAGCCCCTCGAAGGAGCTATTAAGGTCTCGAGCTTTAAAAGCTACTGCCTAGGAGTCTCTTTCTCTTAAAGAGTAATTAGCTTTACGGTACTAACGGATTCCGTTATCGCCGTATATATAGTAGTTAGTAGCTTCGTCTCGTAAAGGTATTCCTTATAGTAACTCTCGTAGTTACCTAAGGCAGCAGAAAAAGCTCTCTATTATATAGAGGTTAGCTCGGAGAAGAGGGAAGCTCCCTCTATAAATTCCGTTGCCCTAAGATAAAGAGGGGGCTCGAGAGGGTCCTACTTATTAAAGAAGACTAAATTATAGATAGTTCTATCTATATAAGCCTATAGCTCCTTTACCTACTTATCTTAATCTTAGGGCTCTATAAGAATCGTCTTATAGACTATAGGGATAGTAGAGGAGTCGGTTTTCGTTATCGTTGCTAGGAAGGGTAGAAAAGTCGGTTAAAAATCGGCTTTTCTAGTAAGAGGGGTAAAAGGAAGCTACGAGGGATATAAGAAAGGTGCCTTTTATAGCAGCCGGAAGGTATAGGAATACTATTCCTCCTAGGCTTATAACTATTGCGAAGACTATTACGCTACGTAGGCAAAAGTAGAACGCGCGCTCCTAAAGGCGTACTATAATTAATATATATATCTTTCTTTCTAATATAGCGTAATTAAGCGCGGTATTAGTATAGGGCCGGGGCTACGCTAAAGATAGGGCGGCCCTAACTAAGACTACCTTAGCTAACTACCCCCCTTATTAAGGCGACCTAGGAAAGGGAGAGGACTTATAATAATAGGTCTATAGTATTCTTAAGGTATATAAGCAAAAGCGGAATTTTAGGAAATCAAAGAATTACGTAAAACTACGTAATAGAGGGGAAGAAGGAGTATAAGGTAGGATTTTTAACAGAATTTATTAGTAGTATATTAGTATATAGAAGAGGTATTAAAGTTAATAATACTATCTCTATCTACTAGCGGACATGCTGTCTTATATAGATAATTGTAGCTAAACGGAAGAACCTTTTAGGACTAGATTTAGGCTGCCGTATAGCCCTAAGACTAAGGAATTTCGTGATACCTCGAGTGAATCTAGAAGTGTCTTAGTTCCACTGATATTTATGTTTAAAGGAGGTTGGTCGTGCTGGTGTTCTTAAGAGGTCTTAGCTAGTATTCTAAGCTAGCTCTGTTCCTTCGATTCCCGATTATACGATAACCGGCAAGTCGTTTAATATATAATAACATGCAAAATAACGAGCGATTCTTGCTCTATAATATAGGGATTTGTCTATAATTAATATACTACTTATTAGCTTATATAATCGGGAGAGTATATTATAGCTACTTTATTTATAGTAGGAACACCGTTCCTTATAAGTATTAACTAAATTAGACCTAAACTAAGTATAAACCTCGCCGCTTAAACTATAGACTAAATAGAACTAATATAACCTAACTAAGCTAGCTTTAATAGCTATAAAATAAGACTTATTACTAAAAGACTATAACTAAATAAGACTTAACCTAAAACTAAACTAAGATAAAGCCGATAACTAGCCCTAAACTATAACCCTAGCTTAGCTTATTAGTAGTAATATTTACCTCGTTATCGCAGTAAGAATAACGGGACCCCCTTAAGGTAGTACGCGGGGTATAGGAGGGAGTAACCTAAGACTTATAAGGAGTACGGGGACTACTACCGCTATAAGAAGCCTAACGATAACCGGCCGGGCCCGACCCTAAACCTAAACTAAAGCTAGTTTAGATAGCTAGCTTATAAGATAAAGTAATAACTAGGGTCTATACTAAGGTAGGACCTATACTAGCGGCGGCGTAGAGGCGTTTACTATAGCCTATACTATAATTATAGATCTAATCGAGGTTAAGACTAGTAATAATCTTAGTTAGGACTAAACCGCGATAGCTATAAAGACGCTACTAAATAAAGTTAAGAGTATTAATAGGGTTAATAAGCGATATAAGATAAGGGCGCTTTAAGGTAGGCTTAGCGCTAAGAGAACTACTAAGCTAAGACTTAGCGTTAGAGCTAATAAAGGGTAACGCGGTAGGCTCCCGCGTTAGCTTTAAGATAACTATAAGTATAATAATAATAGTAGACTCCTTAGCCTTAGCCTTAAAAAGACCCTTAGATATAATAGCCGCCTTATACTTACCTTTACCCTTACCCTTCCCTTTATTAAAAGGGGCTAAGGCTAGATCGGGCTTAGTAAGGTTAAAACTACTACCCTTACTATCGTAGTTATTACTAGCAATAAGATAAAAATAGTTAGCGAGATCGTTAACCGCCGTAAGAGTCTTTTAAGTAACTAAGAGCGACTTAGGCTTAACCTAAGCTAGGGTCTTAATAGTATCGCTAAACTTACTTAGGTGCTTTTCTAAGAACTTATATATATAGTAGGTATTATTTATAAAAGGGGTAAAAGCTAAGGTAAGAGTCTTAATATTTTTAGCGACTATAGCTAGACTAAAGGCAGACTCGCTTAACGCGCCCTTACCCTTAGCGGCGGGGGCCTTCTAACTAGTATATATATAAGTTTCTAAAATAGTATAGTAAAGGCGCTCTTATACTAAGCCCTTTATAAAGGAGGGGCTATTAACCTTAGACTATACTTAGTAAAGGGTATAAGCGGCCTCTTTGCCCTTAAAGGTAATTTAGAACTTAGATTAGCACTAAACTTAGACTATATTATAGTAAGGCGGGGTTACTTACTTAGTAATAAGACTAGTTAAAGTTAGCGTAGGTAATATACGCTTTAGCCTTTATAGCTAGTAAAGTTAGCGAAAAGTACTAAAGGTAGGACCGACCTAAGATAGGACCGGGACTAATACTTATAAGACTAGTTTTAATAGCCGGCGAAGGACTTATAGGTAAGCTCGCTAGTAAGGCGCCTAATATATATAAAATAAGGGATAAAGCGTTCTAATCCTACTATAGTAGCGACTTTTTTATAAGGAGGGGGCTTTAAAGAAAGTAAGCCGCTACTACCTAAGTCGGCTTTTTAGTTAGATATAGCGATATAACGGCGAACGAACTAAATATAGTACTAGGGAGAACTAAGGATATAGAAACGATATAGGTAAGGAGCTAGGGCCTACGAAAGAGATAACGAATAAAGAGGTAGGAGGAGATAGGAATAAAACTATAAGGGGAGGGTAGGTATATATATACGCGAGCTAGGCGCGCGTAATTAGTAACTATATAATAGACGGTAAATATAGGCCGCCGCGCCCTCGATTAGGAAGTCGTATAGCTAGACGGGAACCGATTTTTAATTAGTAGAGCCGGCCGACTAAATTTTAATTAGCTAGCCCTACCTAGGAGCGACCTATACTAGCGCCCGGCCCGGTAACTAGATATTACCTACCTTACTAACTAATAGACCGATAAGCCGACGCGGCCGCTACCGCGGCTACGCGGTAGTAACGTAGGAGCTATAGAGAATAGAGGCGCTTATAAGCCGGGCCCTTAAAGAGAGACTACTGCCTATAACCCTAGGCCTAGGCTAGCGAGCCCGGGCCGCGGCCGCTTAGGATAATAGCGGCTATAGCCTAAGAGGGCCTACGCTAAAAGGTAGATATATAGGAGAAGCCTATAGTAGCCGGCGTAAATTTCCTATATACTACTACTACGACCTCGTTTAAGGCGGACTTATATTAAAAGAGGGGAGGGTTTTTTCTTAAGTACTTTAGTTTTTCCCTCCTATTCAATATCGAAGTTCTAGATACCTCTAGCTAGGTCCCTAGCATAATCTTAATAATAATAATATATATATTATAAAGTAAAGCTATTTATATTATAATTTTATAGTAAAGGTAGGCCTAAGGGCGCCCTTAACCTTAAAAAAATAACCTATAGTATATAGCGCGAGCTATTAATATATAATATCGTAGAAAGCCTTAAATATACTAAAGCTATAATAGTACTGCTGCTATTAATAGCGCTACTAGTACTTAATATAGGCGCTATAGCCTTTACTTTTACTTAAGGCTTACGATACCTTTAACTATAAGAATATACCCTTATATTCCTATTTTACTATTATAAAGAAATAATAGGCATAGGGAGGCTCTATAGAATAAGCTAGTAAAAAGAGGCTCTATAATATAGTCTAAGGGAATAACCCTTAAAGATAAAGACCTCTACTAGATATCTATACCTTCCTTTAGGAAAAGTTGGTTAAGATAAGCCTATCCTAATAAATAAAAATATACATAAAATGCATAAATCAATTACGAGCAGAACGGATACCCTATTGCCTATTTTAGCCTAGCGGTTCCGAAGATATCCGCGATACGAGAATAGGTAGGGCATAGAACATTCTAGTTAAATCTACTACTTATACTAGAACCTATAGTCTTACGTTAACCATCACGCTATAATTAGACCACCTACTAAGTTAGGAAGATATACTATAAATAGACCTTTTTAAGCACTATAAAATATGCTAGAAAGCTAACTAATTAGTCTACTAGTAGGCGAGCAATAGTCTATAAAAGACATAGGATTTCCCTAGGAGTAGTAGATAGAATAAGTAAGTTTATAAGTATCTTTTGCAACGCTATTCTTTTAATATATTATTTAGCCCCTTATATACTCGTTATAAATTCCGGACGAAATCCTACCCTATACTCCTTCGACCGATCTTTCCGCTTACGTTATTAATTACCCGATCCTACGCTTATTGCTTATACCTTTTTATAGGTTATAAGCCCGGCTTCTCTATAAGTCGGGTAATAACTTCGAAAAATCTTCGAAATTCTAATACGACCTCGAATTCTCTAAAATAGGCTCTAGGGATAAGTTCGAATTTACTAAACTTAAGGGTAGTTCTAACTATACCTTCTAGGCTATTTAAATGCAGGCTCTTTTAGTTAGGGAGAAGCTCTCTACTACTATATAGTAAGAAAATTACTCGAAGATAAAAGAAGCACTTACTTTAATTTTTCTTCGTATTAAAGATAGTCCTTTAACCTAAATTAAGTATATAATAAATGCTAAAGAAGCGTGGGATAGGTTAAAAAACCTATATAACCTTATTTCCTTTACTTCGAATTACCTACTTATAAAGGAGCTTTTTAATACTTCGGTAGGGGATTTCGAATCCTTAGAAGGCTACCTAAATAAGGGAAAAGAGGTATTTAAGGAGCTAAAAGCACGGAATATTATAATTCCGGAAGTAGTTATTATAGCTTGGATTTTAAATAGCCTTTTAGGCTCGTTTTCTAGCTATATAACTAATATAACGTAAGCTCTTTATGTCGCGAAGCGTGGCCTGATTTCGCAGTTCTCGGAGATATCCCTTAGCACGAGGGACCTAGGAAGCTAAAAAACAGGTTTTAAGGAAGGAGCTGAAAGGAGGTGCAGAGAGGAGGGTGGGGGCAAGAGGGGAAGCAGAAGTGGCGATGGCTTCCTATGGAGGTGGCGAGAGATAAGACGGATATGCCGGCAACGGCTGGAAAGGAGGGGAAAAACCGGCAAAAAGCTCGGTAGTCGAAAGGACATTAGTGGCTTCTTTAAGCAGGATCTTCTTTGTTAATTGAGATGCTAGATAGGTATAAAGAGGGGCGTTGGATAGAGGAAAGAAGGACAATCAAGGCAATACAACAATCACTCCCCTGCCGCAATTACTGCTCCCGCAAGAATCAAATCTCTCTGCCCTGCCTGTCCGACCCCTTACTTCTAATTTTACCTTCGTGTATTTTCTATGCACTTCTCGCATCTCTCTTCGCGAGAGTTATGAGCCCGGGAGGGGGTGGCAAACCACCCCCTGCAACTTCCGGTTAGACTGCGCGCGCGACATACTCGAGAAGGCCCGAGGTTCGATTTCCCCGAGGATAGCCTATTGTCGATTGGCGATGTAAAAGATCCAGGCATCCCGGGCCCGGCCCGGCATCCCTGAGGGGGTGTGTTGGAAAGAAAGACATGTGTGTCAATTGCAGTGCGCCTTTCGGAGCGCGCGTTCCACTTTTGCCTGCGTGGCGCAATGGTCTTCGCGACAGTTATGAGCCCGGGAGGAATAGAATTCCTGTACCTTCCGGCTGCTGCAAAAGGCACCTTTCTTACATCCCTCGTGGCTTCCTTTTACCCCTCTTACTAGAAAAGCCGATTTTTAACCGACTTTTCTACCCTTCCCCGCAACGATGACGAAAACCGACTCCTCTGCCGTCCCTACGGTCCGTAGGACGATTCTTGCAGAACCCCAAGATTGGGATAAGTGGGTAAAGGAGCTACGGGCTCGTGTAGACAGAACCATCCACAATTTGGTCTTCTCTGACAAGCAGGACCCTCTCGAGCCCCCTCTTCGTCCTAGGGCAACGGAATTTGCAGAGGGAGCTTCTTTCTTCTCCGAGCTAACCTCTGCACAACAGAGAGCTTTTTCTGCTGCCTTAGGTGACTACGAGAGTCACCGTAAGGAATACCTTTACGAGACGAAGTTGCTAACTGCTGCACGTACGGCGATAACGGAATCCGTTAGTGCCGTAAAGCTAATTACTCTTCGAGAAGAAGAGACTCCTAGGCAGTGGCTTTTAAAGCTCGAGACCTCGACAGCTCCCTCGAGGGGCTATATAACTAACCGTATTAGGAAGACCTATACGGCACACCTAGGAGCCTTTTCTGCTAGGAACCTACTAGCTTCTTCGTGGCTAGCTAAGTAGGAAGAAATCCTCGAGGAAGCTAACTAATACTTCCTTATAGAAGCTCTTTCCGGCTAGTGGCTATAGGATATATCTCTGCTAATAAAGCCTATTAGTAACGGTTACTCGACTATCTTTCGAGAAGCTAGCCGGGAACTAGACGAAGAGGCTGCTAGAGTACAATAGCAAGCAGTCTTATTCCTTCGTGGCCAGCACTCGACCTAGACGGCTCGACCTGCTGCCCCTGCAGCTGCTGCAGCCCCTGTTGCTGCGGTTCCCGCTGCTGCTGCTGCGGCTGTTGCCCCTCCGGCTCCACCTCCCTCGAGAGCCTCAACACCGTCTTCAACGGCTGCCCCGGTCCCGGCCCCGGCTTCGCATCTTGCTCCGGGCCCGGCCCCGGTCCCGTCAGTCAGACAGGCCCGACTAGTCCCCCAATGGACCTTTCAGTCCGTTAGTCGAAAAATCAGGGAACTAGTCGAAATCGAACCTCGTCAAAATCAGCAACAAGGGGTAAAAAGGGGAGGTTTTCAAGCAGACCTTCCGGATCGGGACGAGGATTCCTCGAAGAAACAGAGGACCAGACGACGAAACGGCTGCCTAGCATGTAAATCCCTAGGTCATCGATTATCACAATGCTGGCAGGTCTTCGAGGAAAACCGACCCGAAGGATTCAACCCTTCAAAGAGGCTATAAGAAACGATACAACAGTCTCTTAAGGAGGACCCCTCGTTGTAGAAGAAGATAGACGAGATTCGGGTTGCTAAGAAATAGCAACTAACAACGCCGCTGCCCCTATTCGAGCCGTAAATTCGAGGAAAAATCGTTAGTATAGCAAATCCGGCCTTCGTCTTCCCTACGGATCAACAAGGCTAAGACCAACCGTTAGAGCCCTCCGATTATCCCCTACGAAAATCAGCTATCCTTGACTCTGGTGCTTCCCTCGACATCTGCAATACACTCTCACGATTCCGGTCCTTTAAGAAGGCACGGAGGGAATACCTTATTGCCGGGGAATCAACCGTACGGATAGAGGGGTACGGAAGGGTGAATTTCACGATGAAATTACCTAACGGGTCTATACGAATTCTTCGACGAAAAAGGGTAGCTTTTTGCCCTCGATTTTCAACGAGCCTGATTTCCTTCCGCCTTCTTCGAAAGGAAGGAATCTTCTGGGATACGACGTCTGAGCCTACGAGGCTAGTCTAGAAGAATTAGACTATTGGGCTTATCGAGGAGAAATTCGGTTAATTTATTCTCGAATTCCGACCTATCCTTAGGAAGGAATCTCTCGAGAAGTCAGCTTTCCCTGCTCGAAGGAGGGTAGGTTCAAAGGACCCTCTTCCGGCAGCCCAAGGAGACGGTCTTCTTTGGCACGCACGACTTGGTCACCCGGGCCCCCTAGCTTTGCATAAGCTAGGCCAACAACAAGGCGTACGAATAAGGGGCCCAAAGACCGTCGAATGCGAACACTGCGGCCAAGGGAAGACCAGGAGACGAATTTCTAGACGGACCCCATTACGGCCGGACCAGCCGTGTGAGGAAATTTAGGTCGACTAGACCGACGTCTCTAGGGATTAGGAAAGCTTCGTAAGGGTGATGTTTTTCATAGACGCCTTTTTAGGGATAGTTTTCCCCTATTTCTTACGGACCTACCTAAGCAAGCATAACTGGTCTGCCCTCCGGGACTTCGTTAACTGGATAAAATCCCACTTTGGCTACGAGGTAAAGAAGATACGGTCTAACGGAGAGCTATTTACGAAGGATATCTTAAATTGGCTTCGAAAAGGGGCATTTACCCTCCCGTCAGCACCGAATACCCAGGCCCAGAACGGAGGGCAGAAAGATCAGGGGTGCTGTGATAGAAAGGGCCCGTACGATGAGACTTGCTGCGAGGCTTCCCCACGACCTTTGGAGGGAAGTCGTTGAGACCGCCTATTACCTTCGGAACCGGACCCCTAGAGGGACTACCCAAGGAACAGACTGGAAATCCCCCCTCGAGCTCTTCACGAAGAAGAGGGCCTCGCTAGCCCACCTTCGTGCCTACGGCTGCAAGGCATACGCAATAACTGCCGATGCACAGCTAAAAGGAAGAAGAAAAGAAAGCTAGATCTGAGAGCCTTTGTTAGTTACCTCGTTGGTTATAATTCTACGAATATCTTCCGGATCTAGATTCCTCTTCTATGGAAGGTTATTTCGACTAGGGATGTGATTTTCAACGAATCTAGCTTCTTCGACGGAAAGAGGGATCAACAGCCCCTCTTACTCTCTCAACGTTAGCTAATTTAGAAGATTTAAATCCCCCCTTCCCAACAGTCTCAAGAAGAGGTCCTAGACGAGGAAACGGAAGAAGAAACCGACGTCGAAGCAGTCGAGGATAACGCCGACTTCGAAGAAGAGGAAGCTGCTAGATCAGATAATCTAGACGAAGAAGGAGACTATAGAAAAGCGGTAGAGCTAGAATACGCCTACCTACCTACGCCTCCTCCTACGTAAGAAGAAGATCTAGAAGCAGCTTTTTCAGTCAGTCTTCCCGTCTCGGCCCCATAGGGCCCGATACGAAAGAAGACCAGTTTCTCCCCTATTTCGATCGTTTTTCCGACTTCTACCCAACGCCAATAGAAGACGGTTCCCACGGAGCGTTCACAGCAGGCCGGCTCTTCAAGCCACAGCTATCAGCAAGGAAGGTATATAAAAGAGACCTCCCGGACCCACCAGCAAACCAGAAGCAGCTAGAAAAACACCCCTTTAGAGACCAGTTTTTCCAGGCCTAGAAAGACCACCTCGCCTCACACGAAGAGATGGGGTCTTTCGAAGAGGTCCTTAAGGAAAAGGCAAGAGGAAAACAGGTCCTTGGCTGCAAGTAGGTCTTTATCTATAAGACTAATAAACACGGCTTCCT
The DNA here is from genome assembly GCF_020360975.1 of Hirsutella rhossiliensis. Classification (NCBI taxonomy): domain Eukaryota; kingdom Fungi; phylum Ascomycota; class Sordariomycetes; order Hypocreales; family Ophiocordycipitaceae; genus Hirsutella; species Hirsutella rhossiliensis. The sequence continues at coordinate 867,323 of NW_025408677.1, read as the reverse complement.
TTAAAAGTGCAAAGTCCGGCTAGTTGTCTATAGGAATTAATAGGAAAAAGGGGATCTTCCTACTAGGGCAACTACCCTAGCAGGGATGTCTTTTCGGACCCTTATAGCTATAGCAGCAGAATTCGACCTCGAGCTCGAATAGATAGATGCAGTCAACGCCTTTATTAACTGTCCACTCGAGGAAGAAGAAGAAGTTATCTACATGCGCCTTCCACTAGGCTTCCAATAGCCAGGAAAGGTTCTACGGCTTAGGAAAGCTCTATACGGACTTCGAAGATCACCCCTTCTTTAGCAATAGCATTTAACAGGTTCCCTCGAAGCCCTAGGCTTTAAGAAAGTCCCTTAGGAACCGTGTATAATGTAGAAGGGTAAAATCACGGTCTTCTTCTACGTCGACGACATTATCTAGGCCTACCCGAAAGAGGAAGAAGCTGCTGCTAGGGAGGCTATACGAGGCCTGCAACAAAGGTATAAGATAACCAGGCTAGGGGAGCTAAAGTGGTTCCTAGGGATACGAATCCTTAGGAATAGGTCCCAACGGACAATCTAGCTTACCTAAGACGCCTATATCGATAAGGTCGCTTATAAATTCCTCCCTAATTCCCTCGATAAGAAGCTTCCCTCTACGCCTATGTTAGACGAAGAGCTTTTGCCTGATCCGTCCTTTTAAGCCAGGGAGCAAGAGAAACACTAATATCAATAGAAGGTGGGCTCCCTGCTTTTTTCAGCTATTTCTACTAGACCGGATATCTCTTTTACGGTCTCCCGGCTAGCTAGGCATAACTAGAATCCTAGCCCTAGGCATTAAGAAGCAGCAGACAGAGCTATCCTTTATCTCTATTTAACGAGATCACATGGTCTGCGCCTAGGAGGGCAGGGAAGGAAACAAGCTGCCGAAATCTTCCTTTGTTCGAGCGATTCGTCCTTTGCGGACAATTCCTTAGATAGAAAGAGCTTATAGGGGTATATTATATCCCTTTTTAGAGGAACTATTGCTTAGAGAGCTTCGAAACAAGCTACCGTCACTACATTAAGCACGGAGGCAGAGCTACTAGCTCTTTTAGAAGCGTCAAAAGAAGCGATTTTCCTTAGCCGGCTACTAATATCGTTACGACTATAAATTCCGTCCCCGTTAGCTATAGAATGCGATAACACGCAGACTATACGAATTCTTACGGAGGAAAACAGTAAGCTGTCGACCCGGCTACGGCATATCGATATCCACCAGCATTGGTTACGCTAAGAGGTCTAAAGGGGACTTATTTCCGTCCGTTGGGTTCTAACGGTATTAATGAAAGCCGACGGTCTTACGAAGCCCCTGCCGAAGCAGAAGCTAGCTGTCTTTTTACAGCAAATTGGGCTAGAAGACGTTCGAGAAAAGCTATCCTTAGAAGCCCGCCTTGAGAGTCTACGAGAGGAGCTAATGGCACGTAGGAGGAAGGAGACGTCTATAGCCGAAGAGAGGAATTAGGACTTGTCCTAGAGGAGGGCCCCTAGCTTAATTAGGACTTGTTCTTCTTAAAGGCCCCCTTTTTAGGGACTTGTCCTTAAAGAAGCCCCCCTTTCTTGCAGGACTTAATATCCTCCTTAAGGCCCCTTTTTCCTAAAGTAGGTCTAAAAGAGCCCGGGGCTAAAACCCGGATTTCTCGAGTAGGGGATAAGTGCAGACTAAGACCTCCTCTATACGCTCACCGGCCTAGGTATTTAGCTTTACCCTTTCTATAAGGGCAGGCTATAGCTAAGGGGGTGTGTCGCGAAGCGTGGCCTGATTTCGTAGTTCTCGGAGATATCCCTTGGCACGAGGGACCTAGGAAGCTGAAAAACAGGTTTTAAGGAAGGAGCTGAAAGGAGGTGTAGAGAGGAGGGTGGGGGCAAGAGGGGAAGCAGAAGTGGCGATGGCTTCCTATGGAGGTGGCGAGAGATAAGACGGATATGCCGGCAACGGCTGGAAAGGAGGAAAAACCGGCAAAAGCTCGGTAGTCGAAAGGACATTAGTAGCTTCTTTAAGCAGGATCTTCTTTGTTAATTGAGATGCTAGATAGGTATAAAGAGGGGCGTTGGATAGAGGAAAGAAGGACAATCAAGGCAATACAACAATCACTCCCCTGCCGCAATTACTGCTCCCGCAAGAATCAAATCTCTCTGCCCTGCCTGTCCGACCCCTTACTTCTAATTTTACCTTCGTGTATTTTCTATGCACTTCTCGCATCTCTCTTCGCGAGACTTTGAAATAACTTAGAGGCTTTTAATCTAGAGTCTCTCTCTAGTAGTCTTATAGACGAATTTAAGAGGACTAAGTCTCTAGAAAATCCCCCTAAGCAGGCTTTCTTTACTAAGAAGCCCTAGAAAAAGATAAAAATTACATTATAATGCACTTACTATAAGAAGAAAGGGCATCTAGTTAAAGATTGCTACTATCTTTACCCGGAAAAGGCCCTTAAAGGCTTTTTAAAAAATTTAAAAAATTAAAATAAAGGAATACCTTCTAAGAGGCCTAGAAAACCTTCTATAGAAGGAAATCCTATCGAATTAGACTCTTACGTTAATAAGAAGAAGAAAAAACCCTCTTCTCTATATATATTAGAAGCAGAAAAAATAGAAATCGATAATTAAACGGACAAAGAACCGGAAATCGATTTTTCTATTCCTCCTCCTACCCCTAGAGGTTATAAAAGCTTTAAAGAAGAAGCAGAGGTATATATCTCTTCGAATATCCTTAAAAAAGCCGTATTTATTAATAGGCAAATAGGACCTTTAAATTCCTCTCGAATTAAAGACCTTATATATAAGGTAAAAGAGAAGGAAATCCCTTATAAAACCTTAGAGAATGGAAATTTCTATAATTTTATATATAATACCGGTGCTACTAGGTATATAGTATTAGAAAAGAAATTCCTTATTAATTTTCGAACGATCTCTACTAAGGTTAATTAGGGAAAGGCATCCTATATAGTTGTTAAAGGCTACGGAGATCTTCTTTTTAGATTTCCGAATAATAAAAGGCTATTTATCTTAAGAAACTGCCTTTTTATATCCGAATTAAGGGTAAATATTATAAGCTAATCGTATTTTAAAAATACTTATGCCTTTATTAATAGTAAGGAAATTTTCCTGCTAGATAACTAGGCTAATATTATATCTAAAGGAAAATAGTAAGATAACCTTTATATCTTCTCTTTAGAAATTCCTTTCTTAAAGAAGAAGACATTCCTATATAATATTAATAATATAAGGAATAATATAAAGGACCTTAACTTTTATTTATAGCATTTAAGGCTAGGATATATAAGTCCTAGAGCCTTACTAGAAACCTTTAAAAGATATAATAAAGATATAACTATCCCTAAGAAGGATATTATAAAAATAAAAGAATACGAGGCTTATATTAAAGTAAAAGGCAACTAATAAGAGGAATAAATCCCTATCTAATAAGGTATATAATTACCTTAATAGAGTTGCTATTAATATTTAGGGACCTATAAAGACCCCTACTTATAATAAATAAACATCCTTTATATCCTTTTTAAATATAGGGATAAGATATTTAGAAATATCTTTAATAAAATCTAAGGCAGAAGCCCTAGATAAATTCTTAGAATATAAAGCCTTAGTTAAAAATAACCGGGATAATATTACTATAAAGGAAGTCTTTTTGGGAGAAGCTGTTCTAATAGCAGCCTATTTATATAATAGTACCCCTTACTTATAAATAAGCTTTTAAACTCCTATAGAGAAGAAGGAAAATAAATCTCTAGCCTTAGAAGACTTAGAGAAAATTAAGACCTTCGGAAGTACTATTTATTATAAAAATAAAGACCCCTTAGATAAGCTAGAAATAAGAGCTTATAAAGGTATTATTATAGGCTATACTAAAAATGCTTATAAAATATATAACTTTTCGAAAAGAAAGGTAATAATTTCTAGAGATATTATTATCCTAGAAAATAAATTTATAGAAATTTAAAAAGAAGAAGACCTTAAGGACTTTAACTTTAATACCTTACCTTCTATAAATAAGGTCCCGGATAATTATTTATAAAGGGAACCTATATATAAAGAAGGCAATAACTCTTCTTTAAAAGAAGAGAAAAATAACCCTCCTATAGAGAAGGAAGATAACCCTCTTATAGAGAAGGAAAATAACCCTTCTATAAAAAAGGGAAATAATCCTCTTTTAGAAAAGGGATTAAATAAGGATCTAAAAATCCGTATTAATATACCTAAGAAGCTAAACGGATTTTATAAAGATTATATCGCATACCCCGAAATAAACACTATATTAAATAGTAAAAGTAAAGAGATTATTCTATCTTTACTAGAAAATAAGGATCCTATAGAGCCTAAAACATTTAAATAGGCTATAAATAGCTTAGAAGCTATAGAATAGAAAAGAGCTATGTTTTTAGAAATAGAAGAGCTCTTAAACTAAAATACCTAGGAATTAAAGCCTCTTCCTAGCGATAGGGAGGCCCTAGGCGGCCGTTAGGTCTATAAAATAAAGCGGGATAATAATAATATTATTATTAAATATAAAGCCCGCTACGTAGTATAAGGATTTAATTAGGTCTATAGCCTAGATTATTTAGAAACCTTTTCTACGATAGTAAGACCTAAATCTATTAGAATACTACTTATAATAGCTATTTCTAATAACTATGCTCTACTATAATACGATATAAAAAATGCCTTTATATATACTAAAATAAATATAGATATTTATATAAAAATCCCTATAGGCTACGAAGAGCTAATACTTAAAGACTAGTTTAATAAAAACTAGTATAAGTATAATATTAGCTACTCGTAGTTTCTAGAGCTATATAAAAAGAAAAGGCTAGTAGTAAAATTAAAGAAAGCATTATACGGCCTTAAATAAAGCCTAAAGCTCTAGTATAACTATCTTAGCTCTATATTAGCTAAGATAGGATTTTCGGCCCTTCCTATAGATAAAGGGGTATTTATAAATACGTAATATAAAATTGCGATAGCAATCTACGTAGATAACCTCCTAATAATAGGGCCTAATAGAGGTATAATAAATAGTCTGCTTAAAAAAGTAGTAGATTATATAAAGGTTTAGCCTTTAAGCGAACTAAAAGACTTCTTAGGAATATATATAACTATAAACTAGAGCAGAAAGGAGATATTTATATCCTAGGAAAAATATACTCGTAATAAAGTATAAGAATATAATAAAGAAGACTTAGGGACTTCTAATACCCCTACTATAGTAGGAGTAAAGCTTAAAAAGGCTATTATAACGCCTTTGCAAAAAGAAATCCTTATTTACTAAAGGGAAATAGGGGCTCTATTATATCTAGCTATAATAAGCAGGCTAGACATTTTATATGCTATTATTTCCTACGCTAGATTTGCTTCTAAACTAAATAATACGCATTTTAAGGCGTTAAATACTATCTAGAAATATTTAAATAAATACCCTAACCTAGGGATAATTTATTACTGTAATATCCCTTATACTTATAATTTTATAAAAGGTTATTCCGACGCTAGCGGGGCGTCTAACCTTATAGATAGAAAATCCGTTTCTAGATACTATTTCTATATTTATAAAAATATTATAAGTTAGGCTAGCTAGAAGTAAAAATCTATAGCCCTATAAACCTACGAAGCTAAATTTATTGCTCTTAGGGAGGCTAATAAAGAAGCTTTATATCTAAATCGGCTATTTTATTTTATAAATAATAGCTTATCTATTAGAATTCCTAATACTATACCTCTTATCTTAACGGATAACGGGGCAGCTATTAAATTAGCTAAAAATCCGGAATTTTATAAAAAGACAAAATATATAGATATTGCTTACTTCTATACCTAAGAAAATATTAAGGAAAAGAAGATCCGGAATTTCTATATTAAATCCGAAGATAATATTGCCGATATATTTACTAAGGAACTAAGAAGAGAAAAATTCTTTAAGTTCTAAGAGCTTCTTTCTCTTAGGGAATTAAAAGAGCCTTAAAAAGAAAAAGCTTATATCCCCTTAATAAAGGTTTTTTAGCTATCTTTTACTTTCTTAGCTTTTCCTCTATATATAACTAATAGGTTTTTCCTTTAAAAAGGTTTCCTAATTAGTAAAAAATAACTTATAAAAATAGGGTTTTTCCTTATTAAAGGTTTCCTATAATAACTCTATAAGGCTTTTTCCTTATAAAAAGGTTTGCTTAAAAAGAAGAGAAAAATTATAATTATAACTAGGATTTTTCCTACTAAGGTTTTTCCTAGAAAAGGGTTTTAAAATTTCCCTTATATTACTATTATATACCTTATTCCTAATAAGGATAATTCTACTATAAAAGAAATAACTAGTAAAGAGCACTATTTACCTAGTACTCTTTAAGGGAGGCTATAAGAATATACCCTTATATTCCTATTTTACTATTATAAAGAAATAATAGGCATAGGGAGGCTCTATAAAATAAGCTAGTAAAAAGAGGCTCTATAATATAGTCTAAGGGAATAACCCTTAAAGACAAAGACCTCTACTAGACATCTATACCTTCCTTTAGGAAAAGTTAGTTAAGATAAGCCTATCCTAATAAATAAAAATATATATGAAATATATAAATTAATTACGAGCATAACGGATACCCTATTACCTATTTTAGCCTAGCGGTTCTAAAGATATCCGCGATACGAGAATAGGTAGGGCATAGAACATTCTAGTTAAATCTACTACTTATACTAGAACCTATAGTCTTACGTTAACTATTACGCTATAATTAGACTACCTACTAAGTTAGGAAGATATACTATAAATAGACCTTTTTAAGCACTATAAAATATACTAGAAAGCTAACTAATTAGTCTACTAGTAGGCGAGCAATAGTCTATAAAAGACGTAGGATTTCCCTAGGAGTAGTAGATAGAATAAGTAAGTTTATAAGTATCTTTTATAACGCTATTCTTTTAATATATTATTTAGCCCCTTATATGCTTGTTATAAATTCCGGACGAAATCCTACCCTATACTCCTTCGACCGATCTTTCCGCTTACGTTATCGATTACCCGATCCTACGCTTATTGCTTATACCTTTTTATATTAACGGTATAGCGATCTCTATAAGCCTAGTACGGCTATATTATAAGTATATTAACGAGCTATATATACGCCGTTTTCTAATAAGGAGCTTACTAGCAAGCTTATTAATAAGGCTATTAATAATACTACTAAGTTATAATACTAGCTAATCGATCCTATATAAAAGGAAATTATCGTCGCGATACCTTTATAATAAGTCTTATAAGAAGCCTTAAAAGAAGAGCTCTTATAAAATATAAAGTATAGGTTATTTAAGCTAGCTAAGTAAGAGCGTATAGTAAAGTAATAGGATAAGATAAAAGTAAACGTTTAAGAGGAAAAAGAAGTATAGCGTAATTTATATATAAATAAACTAGTATAGAGATATATACTTTATAGCGTAGCTTGACCGCTACTAGTAAGCCTATTAAGGCGGGTAAAGTAAGTAAAGCTTAATTTAACTAAATAATATATCTTTAAGTTTTAAGCTCTATATATAATATAACGTAAGTAGCTTACTTATATATAAATAGCTTTACTTTATAATATATACGTTAAAGAGTAATATATATATTAAAGAGTCTATTATATAAGCGCGGGGAATATATATACTTAATTATATAGTATTAGCGCTATACCTTAATAAGTTATACTACCTTACTTTTTTTTTATATTACTACTTATATATAGCCTTTAGGGCTATAGCGAGGCTAGTAAGGGCCTAGGCCCCTATTAGTAGTCCTAGCTAGCTATAGAGCCTAGGGGCTTATAACTAATTAAGGAAAGGGTAGCTATAAAGGTAATAATAAAGGAAAGGTTAGTTTAGTTCCTCTTATATAGTAATTTTCCTTCTTAAGGGCCCTAGGGCTCCTAGGTTACTCCTTTTCGAGCTACTTAGCTATCCTTATTTCTATTTTAGCTAAGAAGGTTAAAAGGGCTTCCCTTCCTTCCTTAGAGCTATAAAGAATAGGTAGGCTAAGGGCTCCCTTTTATCTCTTAAAGGTCTAGTAAAGGACCTCTCTTTCCCTCCTATAGTTCGGGTACCTTAAGATAAGGTGCTTAGCTATATATCTTCCTTAGCTATAGTAGTAGTCGTCTCGGTCTACCTTATTAATCCTTTTTAAGAAGGAAAATAAAAAGCTAGCCTTAAAAAGAAGCTAGTAAAAGGCTAAGAGGGTCGGCCTAGGCCTCCCTATAAAGTCCTTTTCTAGGCTTAGGGCTAAGTAAGGGGTCTTTTAAATAAACGTATAGTACTTACTTAAGCTCTTAGCCCTAGGGCCTTTAGCCGCCTTAGTAGCCTAAAGTCCTTTTTAATAGTCCTTAGTAGCTTACTAAACCTTTCTTTATAAGTAGCTAATAAAGACTAAAGGGGTCTCTTAAGTAAGGGCCCTTAAGCTTCTTTTAGCTAGCTAGTTAGCTAGCTTATTACTAAAGATCCTTAGGTAGCTAGGGTACTAGTATAGCTATATATTATAAAAGGCTTCTAAGCTAAATAAGAGCCTTTTAATATATATAGCTAGGTCTAAGAAACCTATAACCTTTTTTATAGCGGCTTAGCTATCTATAAAGATATAGGTATTTATAAGGGGGTTAAGAGGGCTAAGCTTTAAGGGCTAAAGCCTCTTAGCTAAGTCCTTTAAGACCCTTAATATTGCAAATAGCTTTATATTAGCTACTTTAATTAAGGGCCCTAGGTTCTTATAGTACGCCTTAATAGGCCTATTTTCTAGGCTTATTTTATAAAAAGAGTAAGCGTTAGTCTTTATAAGGGACCCCTTAAAGTACCCTTTAAAGCTATTAGTATAAAAGGCTAAGGGCCGTAACTTAAAGTCTTTTAGGCTAGCTAGGCTAGCTAAGAGGCGTTAATATTACTTCTTAGCTAAGGGCTTAAGGGCCTTTATTATTATAATAAAGGCCTTAGGCTCTAAGGCTTATAAGGGCTCCTAGCTAGCTTTCCTTTTTTCTAAGTTATAATTAAGACTTATAAGGGCTACTAGGCCTTTAATAAGGCGGAAGAGCTATATATTTAGCCTAATATAGCTTAAGGCCCTTAAGTTAAAGCTTAAGTTAGCGAGGTTATCTTATATAGCTAGGTTATAAGCTTACTTTATAGGGTAACTAGGTAAGAAGTATAAGGTCTAAAGGGTATAAGAGAGGTATACCCTTTTAAACTATACCTTTAGTAGCGGTAGGGCTGCTTTAGCTTTTAAACCCTTAATAAGAGATCCTTTAAAGGCTCTTAAGACCTTTAAAAGAGCTTAGTTTTATAGCCTTTAAAAAGGCTTTATAAAGCTCTTAAGGGTCTTAGGCCCCCTATATTATAGTTAAGCCCTATAGCTTATTATAGAGGTTATATAGGCTTAGTAAAGCTATTTAAAGGCTTTAAATAATAAGCCTTTTTACGTAAAGGTTAAGCGGGATAGTCCTTTAAAAGCAGCTTATATTAAAGCTACCTTTTTCTTAATATATTATTTAAATAAGAGCTTAAAATTAAAGAAGACCCTTAGCTACCGTACTAAGGGCTTTACCTTAAAAAATAAGCCTCTTACTATTATACCCTTTAAAATAAGCTGCTATTACCTACTAAAGTAAATAAGTTCTATCTTTAAGGGGTTAAAGTAAACCCCTTAGTCTTTAGCTTATTTAAATAAGTTAGTAGCTATTACTTTTAGCTACTAAACGTTCTTCTTAGCTAAGGTCGACGTTATAAAAATACTAAAGTTATCTATATAAGATAGCTAGTATCCCTTAGCCGCTAATATCCCCCTTATATATAAAAGGAATAAAATAAGGCTAATAAGGGACCCTTAAAGCACTCTTATTACTAAGTCTATAAAGGGCTAGACTTACCCCTCGAAGGCTAGCTAGATCTTCCTTTTAGTAAGGAAGTAGTCTACCTAGCTTATAAGGGCCTTAAGGAGGTTTAATTCCCTTAGGACCCTTATAAGCTATTCCTTTAATATAAAATCGAAGGCGCCCTTTATATTTAATAAAAGGGTACTAGTAATAGCCTTCTTATTAAACTCCCGCTTCTTTTAGATATAGTATAGAAAGAGGAAGGCTATATTTATAGCTAACTACTATTTTTATTCCCTTAGCTATATAGGGTTTAAAAGCCTAGCTATATTAGCTAAATAGCTTAGCTAGGTAGTATATAGCTTTTTAAGGATCTTTCCTAAGTAGTTAAGTAAACTTATAACCTTATAAGCCCTAAGGATAGTATAGTTTAGCTTATTTTACTTAGGAAGTATAATTCTTATAGCTTCCTTTTATTATAGAGTAGGTAGAGGTATAGGCTTAGGTACGGTCTATTAAAAAATATCGGAAGACGCGGTTGCTAGATATATATTATTTATAGCGCACCTATCGGAGCGCGTTCTACTTTTGCCTGCGTAGCGCAATGGTCTTCGCGATAGTTATAAGCCCGGGAGGGGATGGCACACCACCCCTATAACTTCCGGTAACTGCGCGCGGTGCGGGGTTTAATCCCCCGTAGGCAACTACCTCTCTTAGATTTCCTTGGGTTATTGGCGCGGCGCTTAGTGTTCGACTCCCGCGTCTTAGGCTACGGACCAGGGCTCCCGGCGGAGCCGCGATCCCTAAGGGGGTGTGTCGGAAGACGCGGTTGCTAGATATATATTATTTGCAGCGCACCTATCGGAGCGCGTTCTACTTTTGCCTACGTAGCGCAATAGTCTTCGCGATAAAAAAAGGTTAATAATCTATAAAGGGGAAAAGGAAGAAAAGTATAGGCCTAGCCTATATAAGCGCGGAGGCCGCTTAAATATAGACTTAGCCTAGGCCTTAGTCTAGGCCTATATAAGGCAAAAGCCCTTATATTATACCCCTACCTAGCTTTTAAAGAAGCGCCCTTTAAATAATACTTAATACCGCGCTTAAAGGGATAAAACCCTTACGCAGACTATATACGCCTAGTCGCGGAAAAAACGTTAGTAAATAATATATAATACCCTCCTAAGCGAGCTTCTTAGATAGACTATATTATTAGTAGGGGCTATGCCCTAGGAGTTAGGCTTTAGTACTTATAGCTAGGGAGTAAAGGCACGTAAAATAGCGTATAGCTAGCTTTAGTAAGCTTATAGTATCCCGCCCCCCTTATATCGGCGCACGGTAATAGCTCTTAGTACTATAACGTAAGGGACGGTACTTTAGTATATAAGGCTCCGCTCCCTCTTATATAGGGCTATATAGGTACTCCCTTTCGCTATAGTTATATTATATTAGCGGCCTTCTTATATCTTAGCCGCCCTTTCGGTCGCTATAAGTATACGTCCTATCTATATAGCAGCTACTACCGTATATAAGGGAACGCTAATAAAGCCCGTAGAGGCGTTACTAAGATTACTTATTACTAGAGTCGCTATCGTCGAACCTAACCTCCTTTCTATCCTAGCGCGTACGCCCCTCTACTACTTAGAGTGCGTTTACCTACGCCTCCTAGCGCAGGCACTTTAAAAACTAGTAGGATTTACTACCGTAGCCTATATAGCGACCCTCTTATTACTACCTCTTTCTATCCTTAGTCCTTAAGGCGGAGATAGAGATATCTATAGTATTACTAGCGTTATCCTCTTCTTATACTATAGAAGAAGATAAAAAAAGAAACTTATTATTACTAAGCTCGCGAAGAAAGTAAACGAGATCGGTATATATATCTAGTAGTATAGACCTTTCGCTTAAACGGGTACGCTAATCTATATTTAAGCTTATAATAAGGTAATTATACTTTACTACGTCGGGCTAGCTATATACGTTTACTCGATAAAGTACCTCTTTAAACTATATAAGGTAGGCCGGAATAGCTTTACTCTGCTTTTAACGGAGCGTTATAAGCTCTTAGCCTACTAACTTAGCTACGTTAGGTTCGCCGTAATTAGTATAAAGCTTTACGAGGAGGTCGGCTAGTCTATTTATACTAGTACGCGTAAACGGTAAGAGATACCTTTATAGGTATAAGGATAAGCTCGCGTAAAGATAATTAAATTAAGCGCGGATATCCCTTATTACGGCGCTATCGGTATAAAGCTTTGCTTCTATATAAAGTAGCTATAGCTTAAGCTCTATAGAAAAGCCGTCGAACTTACTAAGGTATAGTAGTACTACTCTTAGTCGTACGGAGCCCTATTATTATAAGAGGCTCTTAATTACCTAGGCGAACTAAGTATTATATTTACTTTAATTTTACGACTATAGGAGTATAGATATTTCGCGTATATATATACTAGCGTAGGCGGTTTAACTAAACTAAGTAATTAAACGTTAGCTTTAAAGGCAGCTAAAAAAAAATAGCTATTCTATATATAGGGATATAAAGAGGGTAAAATAAAGGGTAGATTATACTATTATAGAGTAGGTAGAGGTATAGGCTTAGGTATAGTCTATTAAAAAAAGGTTAATAATCTATAAGAGGGAAAAGGAAGAGAAGTATAGGCCTAGCTTATATAAGCGTAGAGGCTACTTAAATATAGACTTAGCCTAGACCTTAGTCTAGGCCTATATAGGGTAAAAGCCCTTATACCTTTTATACCTTAAGGTAGTATCCTTAGTTAAATAAAGCTTTATAGGCCCTATTAAAGACTATAGGGATAGCCTTATATATATATTAAATAAGGAGGAAGCTAAGGAAGTCTAGGCTAAGGGCTTTCTTATTAAAAGAGCTAAAAATAGCCCTCTTAATCTTAGGGTCCTTTAGCTTTAGCTAGTCGTACTTAACTATACCTTACTACTTATATAGCCTAAGGGCTCTTTTTTTTCTAGGCTTTAAGGGGGGCTAAAAGGAGGGCTAGAGCTAGGGTCTAAGGTTAAAAAAAGGGTTATTAAGAAAGCCTTATATTTTTCTATAAAGGTATTAGCTTTTACCTCTATCCCTTGTTTTATATATAAGATACTAAGAAGGGTAAGGTTAGCTCTAGCCTTAGTATAAGAAAAGGCTATAAAGATATCCTTTCTTATTACTTTTATTAAGAAGCTCTCTTAGTATTACTTTTTAGTAGCCTTAATAGTATACTTAAAGCTATTTTAGGCCTCTATAAAGCTTTTCTAGCTCTCTTTATCCTAGGCTAGCCTATAAGCCTATTAAGCTAAGCTTAGGGCTTTCTAAAGGTAGGTTAGCTCGTCGGTCTACTAAAGCTTAGATCCCTTATAAGGCCTCTTTTTTAGTATTACTATGTTCGAGGCCTCTATAAAGGTTCTTATTAAAAGGGAAGCTATCCCTTTTAAGTTATCTTTTTTATAGCCCTCTCTATAGTTATAAGAAGGTCCTATTCTTTCTTAGCTAAGTATTTTAAAAATACCTTTTAATTTACTTTCCTATAATTATAAGTAGTAGGCCTAGCTAGTAGTAGCTTATTAAGGCCCCTTAAGCTAGCTTTAAAGGCTATAAGCTTATAATCTAAGCCTATAGCCTCTAAGAAGCGAAAGTTAGCTTAGGTTAACTATTTAAAAGGGCTATAAAAAGTAAGGTTTATAACTAAGGCCCCCTTTAAGCCTTTCCTTTAATAGGTGCCTTTTATAGCTACCTTAAGGTTTATTAGTAAGGAAGCCTTATAGCGGTCGAGCTAGCTAATAAGGGCTTTTACTTTATAAGCCTTAAAGGGTTCTATAAAAGGGTTTTAATAAAGGTAGTATAGGTTAAAGTTCCTTATTAATAAGAAGGGCTATTATAAGAGCTAAGCTATTAGTAGTAGCCTTTTTATTATAAGGGGCCCTTACTAGCTTTAGCTAGCTAGGGCCCCTTTAACCTATTTTTTATTATATAGGTTAATAAAGGTAAACGGCTTAGCGCCTTCTACCTTTATAGCTTATATATTAAGATCGTAAAAGAGGTCGAAGCTAAGGCTAGCTTTTATCTAAGCTTCCTTCCTCTTATAAGCTATAACCCTAGGCCTTTTAATAAGCTTAGGAAAGTTAATAAAAAGGATAAAGGTTATAACGTTATAGGCTAGATATTATATAAATATATAGCTATTATTAATCTTATAAAGGTAAGCCTCTTATAATAAGATAAAGTCCGCTTTTATTTCTAAGGCCTACTTTAAGATTAATAGGTTAGCTATTTTCTACCTATTAGTATTATACTATATAATACTAATAGGGTTATAGTTAGGCTTAAAGGGCTTAAGGGGCTTTAAGAGCCTTATAAGTATAAGGGGGCTAAGGCTATTAAGTATTAGTTATTCCCTTATAGACTCTATATTATACTTTATTAGTTATAAGGTACTCTCTCTTATAGTTATAGTATTAGACCTTAAAGTAAGAGCAGCCTTAGCTAGCCTTATAGCTAAGGTAGTTATAGTCCTTAGTTAAGTACTTTTCTAAGTAAAAGGTATACCTAATAGGCTATTAGTAGGTTTAAGGGTTATAGCTAAAGGAAAGGTACTAATAGTACTATATATATATAGTATATTCCTTATAGGCCTTAACTTAAATCTATAGACCGATTATATAAAGGCCTTTTTTTAGTATTTAGCCTTTATTTTTATAAAGAAAGAGACGAAAAGTATATAAAAATATATAAAGGTAAAATTAAAAGTAAGAGGTCGGATAGGTAAGGTAAAGAGATTTAATTCTTATAGGTATAGCAATAAAGGTAAGGGAGTAATTATTATATTACCTTAATTATCCTTCTTTCCTTTATTTAACGCCCCTTTTTATACCCGTTTAGTATCTTAATTAATAAGGAAGATCCTACTTAAAGAAGCTATTAATATCCTTTTAACTACTAAGCTTTTTACTAGGTTTTCCCCTCCTTTCTAGCTATTACTAGTATATCTATCTTATCTCTCGCTACCTCTATAGGAAGCTAATACTACTTTTACTTCCCCTCTTACCCCTACCCTCCTCTCTATACCTCTTTTTAGCTCCTTCCTTAAAACCTATTTTTTAGCTTCCTAGGTCCCTCGTACTAAGGGATATCTCTAAGAACTACGAAATTAAGCTACGCTTCGTGATACCTATAGCTTTTAAAGGAACTATAAAGACGACCGATATTACGACTATAGTCTAGTAAACCGCGGGGACTAGTATATATTACGAGGATATATAACGTTAGGAGCAAGGAATATTAAACGGACTAATAGACTAATTAAGTTTAAAGTAATAAGTTACCTTAGCACTTTAACGCTTTATAGCTAGGATCGTAGGATCGCTTTAGCGCTTTAGCGCTCTTAGGCTATAGGATTACCTAGTACTCTTAGCGATCTAAGGAAGCTCTTAAGATATATAAGGAAGGAATAAAATACTCCTTTAAATAGATAGATTAATAGCTTTTAATATTATAATTATTACGATCTTTATTACGATCTTATCTTTAATTCTAATTACTTAATTACTTAGTTATAGTCTATAGTTTACAACCTCTAACTTATTACTAATATAATATACTTATTATTACTTAGACTACGCCTTATTATATCTATTAATATAAACCCCTTAATAGGTTTATCCCTTAGGAATAATACTAATCGTTATATATTAAAAGCTCTTATTTAATATAATACTATATTACTCTAAGTAATATTATAACTATTAATATACTTATATAGTAAGCTAGATTAACTAACTTTAAAGCTATTATATCGCCTTAGGATATAATACGCGAGATTATTACCCTTCGATATAAGGTATAGTTACTTAGGAATAAAGGAGGTAATAGATAAGTTAGGGACCTTAGAGAAGTAGTTAAACTAAAATAGCTAGGACTATTTAATAGTACTTATAGTATACTTCGAGACTTTCTTACTTAACTTAAGGCCTACTACTAGTTTTACCTTACTAAACTCTTAGACCTAGTTAAAAAGGTACTTTATATAAGAAATTATTTATCTAGAACGGTACTCGCTTAGTTTAAACTTATTATAAGGGATTTTCTCGATAACTAACTAGCGTAATAAGATAATAAGATAGATAAAGTCTTTACTAGTTTCTAAGGATTTAAAGAAGCTATTATAAAGGTATTTAGAATAACTAATAAGGAATAAAAAGCTAAATAGAAACTTTAATAACTTTAATAAAGGATCTTAGTATTAGATTATACTATAAAGTTTTATTAAGTTACCTTAAAACTTAATTAGGATAATAAACCTCTTATATTACGATTTTATAATAGGCTTAAAGAAAATATTAAGGACGAACTCTATAAGGAAAATCGACCTAATAACCTCTCGAACTATATTACTATAGTAGTATAAATTAACAATAGATAGTATATATAACGCTAAGAAAAGAAATAAGGAAGAGGAAACTAAAACCCTTTTTATAGGAATAACTTTAACTAACGCGCTAACTATAAAAAGAAGCGCGAAACTCTTATTACCTATACTTATATACCTAACTTAGGTAAGATAGATCTAAGTATAATATAAAAAAGTAAAGGAAAGTATTTTAACTATAGGAAACTTAAATATTACTTTAAAGAATATAGATAACCTTATAAGGAGAGGAAAACCTATTAAGTACTAGCCTTAAAAGGTAAGAAATACTTAAACGCTATTAATAAATAGGAACTAAAGTATAAACTCCTTAGTTAAACTATATACTATAACGATAAATATATAATATACTTAAGTAATAAGAATAGTACTAAATAGTTCCTAAAGCTATTAAAGAAGACCCTTATAATAATATAATAAAGAGATCCTAAAATATAAAAATAAGCTAAATTTATAGAACTAAAATACCTTTATCTTAAAAGAGTTTCCTAAGATTAAATTAAGAAGAATAGTAAATAATTCTAGGAAGATATATAAAATAAAAATCGATAATAACGATAGGTAGTCTATAAATAATATAATAAAGAAGATATAAATATAGCCCTTATATTTATAAAACTTAGATAATAACCTAAGGAAAAATAATAAAGTATCGACGATATAAGCTTTAAAGAATAAGAAATACTTAAAGAAATAGAAGATAAGAACGAACTTATACTACTACCCTTACTATTAAAGGAAAATACTATAATTAAAGAATACGCTTTATACTTTAAAGAATTTAAAGAAATACTTAAAATTAAAACCTAATAAATACCTTAAATTCTTATAGAAAACTAATAAGCTATATTAATTTAATATTAACCGGTACTATATAAAAAAGACTACGCTATAGCTATTATAATAGTTAATGCCTTTATAGCTTTATAATAAGAATAGTAACTATAAGAAGAATTTAAAGACAATCTATAAATACTACTTACTTATAAGTACTATAAGTATACTTTATAAATATTATATATCTACCTAGATTATATAATATACTTTTTAATAAAGGTATAATATAATACTTTCTTAGTTAGGTTTAAGAGATAAGTACTTTCGAAACCCTACTTAAGTATAAAGCAAAACTATTAAAAAATCAATTAATACTACCTAAACAACTAAGTTATATTATTAAAACCTAATTACGGTATACTACTTAAATACTATAATAATTATAGTTAATTAATAAGATATCTTTTAAAGATATATAAAATCTATAAATATACTAAAATAAAGGAATAGTATAATACTACTTACTTTAAGGTATCTAAACTATTAATCTTTTAAAGGCTTATATAATAAGTTAAGTATAAAAAAAGATTATAATAAATATATATACCTAAACTATAAAGTTTATAAATATAAAAAGGTATAAGTATAATATAAACGATATAATAATATACTAAAATATTATTAGTAATATATATAAAGGCTATAAGCTATATTTAACTAAGGAAAAATTAATATAAAAATACTACGCGAAAAATAAAAAGACGCTAAATAAAAACTTAACTTTTAATATAAAAATAAATAAAATTATAAAGTATAGTATATAATTAACTATAAAGTAGTATAATATAAATAATATAGCGTTAAGAAATAAGAAATCTTTAATTAGTTATAAGAAATTAGTCTCTTAAGCCCCGATATAATACTATATAATAAAAATATAAAGAAACGATATTAATAATAAATTAAAGAAGAATACCTAAATAAAATAAATAAGGACTAAGTAAAAAAAAAGGTTCGCTATCTATAAAAGGGCTATAGACTAGTATAATATAATAAGATCTAAGGACTTTATATATAGTAATAGTAAGCTATAGTAACTAAATAGTATTAAATATCTAAATTATAGGATATTATACGTATATACTTTTAGACTATAGCGCGATAGGCAATTATATTTTACTTAAAGTCGTTAATCGTTACCGACTTATATAGAGATATAAGAAAGATCTATATAAACTTATAAATATTAAAGGAGAGGCCTTTAACTATAATAACGGAATTATTAATATAGAGATTAATTACCTTAATATTAATATCTAGGGCTATAATAAATAAGTTAACTTTAATATTATAGATATTAAAGAATATAACCTTATATTAAGACTTTTATAGCTATAGGAAAGCAACCTACTAATTAACTAGAAAACTAGCTAGCTATATTAAAATAAAGATATAACTTTCTAAGACTAATAGATTTAAAAGAAAGTAAAATTTTATAATAATTTAGCTATTAAATAGGAAAAAAGGGATAACTATTTAAGTAAATTATTATAGGCTTTAGCGATATAAATAAGAATAGTAACCGAACTAGTAAATATAATAAAATCGAATAATAAGACCTATATACTAACTAATACGGCTATATAACCTAGTATTTAATATAAATAGAATAAAGGATATAATATAAAGATCTAAAGAGTTATTGCTACTTTAAGGAAAGACCTTAAATAAATTAATAAAGAGCTTAGGTTAAGAGAAACTAGCTCTTAAAAGAAAGAATAAAGACTATAAATTAAAATAAAGAATATCCCCTAAGAATACCGGAAATATAATAAACTCTTTAAGGAAGAACTTAAGATAGGGTTACCTAAATATAGCTAATAGGACTATAAAATTTATCTTAAGGATAAAATAACGCTAATATTCTATAAGATCTATAACCTAAATAAAAAGTAACTATAAACGTTATATAACTACCTTAACGAGAATCTATAAAAGGGATATATATAAATATTAATATTTAAAGGAGGCTACCTAGTTATATTCGTTTTAAAGAAAAATAGTAAGCTATAACTAGTTATTAACTATAGACGATTAAACGATATTATAATAAAGGACTAAATACTATTACCGCTTATATTAAAACTATAAGATTAACTATATAGTAAAAAATAGTTTATAGCCCTTAACCTTAAAGGCACCTATAACTTAATATATATAAAAAAGGGATATAAATAAATAATAGCCTTTAAAATAAGATTTAGACTATTTAAATATCTAGTAATACTATTTAGACTTATAAATATACTAGCTACCTTTTAATAGATAATTAATAATATCCTATATAAATACTTAGATATCTTTATAGTAGTATACTTAGATAATATCCTAATCTTCTTAGATACCTTAAAAGAATATAAGGAATATATTTATAAGGTACTTAGTATACTTTAGAATATAAAGTCACTAGTTAAACTAAAGAAAAGTAAGTTTTATATATAGGAAGTAGACTTCCTTAGATATATAATCTTATTAAGAGAGATATAAATATAATAAGATAAGATTAACTTAGTTAAAGAATAGCTAACGCTAAAGAATATTAAGGACGTATAAAGTTTCCTAGGATTTATAAATTACTACTAACGATTTATTAAAAGTTTTAGAAAAATTATAGTACTATTATATAACTTAATAAAGAAGGAAAAAGAATTTAAGTATTACTATTTATATAATAGTATATTGCTATTTATATACTCGACCTATTTTTAAGATACGTACTAAAGCTAGCCCGCCCTGCCTATTTATACCGCGCGCGCCTAGTAAGTACCTATACCGCCTAAATGCCCGCACCCGCGCCTACGCCCGCCTATATATATATATAACCCGTATATATAACCTATATATATATAACCTATATATATATACTAAATTTAAAGCTATTACTAGCGCTGCGATAGACCCCCTTCTCTCCCTCCTTAATATATTAGATAATGCCTACGATACCCGCGATGCCTACTAAGAACGCGAAGACACGATCCCGCCCCTACTACCTTCCCTAGGCTTCGAAACCTACGACGAGGCATATAACTTTATCTAAGGCTTCCTTCGCGAGAACGGCGCCGCGGTTATTAAGCGGTTAAATATATATAAGCGAGATATTAATAGGGTCTCTATTATAATACGACTCCTCTTTATATACGATCGTGGCCCGCGGCGAGCTTCTTTAAGTACTAGGCTACGTAAATCTTCTACCTAAAAGCTTAACTGCCCCTTCCGCCTCGTTATAATAGCGTTACGCAACGAGGAAGCTTAGAAGTAGGATTTTCGTATTACTAAGGATCGCTATAACCACGGGCCTTCCCTTAATCCCTCTATATATAATATTTATCGCCGGCGGACCGATATATAGTAAGCTCTCGAGCGGAACCTCTCTTAATATAAAGCACTACTAGCTCGAGAGATATTAACTATCTTACGTAAAGCTAAACCTTTAATAACGTTCTTTCGTATTAAAGATATCTATAATAACCGCTAAAAGATCCGTTTTAAAGCTCTTAGCGGTATAACGGTAATATAAGCGTTTTTACGGTATCTTAAAGTAAGCGATCTTCCCTATTATATTAAATTCGACCTATACGATAAAAATAAGATTTAAGGCGTATTATAGACCTATCTATAGTATTAAAAGATATAGATACGTTTCCCTAAGGTTCTTAGCCTCGACAATATATATAAAACTAACTGCTTTAGTCTCTTCCTTTTCTAGGTTACTAGAGTTACTAACTAAAAGTCCCTAGCTAACTTCGCCTTTAGCCTTATTAACTTAGAGAAAGAAGAGGGATACTAGTAGCTATATAAGTCCCTTAACGCTCTTCGTATATAGGTTAGGGCATAAGAGCCCTCTATAGTTATTATAGATAAAGAAGCTGCCCTTAAAAAAGGCTACTGAATAAGGAGCCGCTAACGCCGCTACCGCTACTACGTTTAGTCTAGACGATAGGGAAGTCGAATTTAGACGTAAAGGAATATTCCTAGCTTAGAAGCGCGTTATTTACTTAAAAACCGAAGCGGATTTCTATAAGGCGTAGCGGCAGCTCGATAAGACCTTTAGTTAATACTAAGGGCATATCGTAATATATATCTCGAACGAATATATACCGTGGCGTAAGTAGTAGGCAGGCTGCTTTATTAGCTAATATCGCAACTTCGGGCAGCGGGTAAACAGCCTAGTTAAGACCGCCTATAAGGATATAAAGTCTTATTTAGTTATAGGCACCTCTAACCTCTTATATCTTTACGATGCCCTTATATAGATAATTAAGAATAAAGAGATAATATATATATAAACGGCTACCTAGTAAGAGATACGATAAAGGCGTTAGTTCCTTAGGCAGACTTAGCTCGGGGATCTTAGTATGAAAATCACCTACGAAGCAGTTAACCTACTTACTATATAATATAGGCTTGCCCTCGCCGCGATGCCTTTACTAACGCGGGAGCTATAGCCATTGCGGCCTTATAGCGGGCGATTTATATACTAACTTAGGCTGCCTTATGCACACACGATCCTTTAACGCCTTTAAGCTAGGTTAACGCTTAAAAAGCGTGATGTTCTCTTGCGATGGTGGCTTAAAAAGCCGTTGGTAAGACCCCCCCCCTTTTTAGGTAAATTTAATACTAATTACTACTATTAGGACCTCGAGGAGCTATTACTACGAATCCGCGACCCCGACGTTGTTACTATTATACGCGGCCGGCCCCGTAATAATAAGCTACCTATACTAAGCTCTCTTATAGCGAGGGTATCATAGACAGCATCATAGACGGCATTATAGTGATAGCCGGCTATAAGGGCATCCTAGCTACCTAATTCGAGTCAGGCTAGCTTAAGGCGGCTTAACGTAAGCGTTCGAAGGCGCCGGGGGCGCGACGAGATTAATGAACTTAGCTATAGCCCGCGGTCTCTCGCAGCGTCACAATAAGGATCATTAGCTCGAGGAAATACAAGGGGAAGGGGATCAAGAGGAGGACGCGGCAGGAGGGGCGCGCCGCCGGCTTCGTTAGGGCAGCCGGCTTCGTCAGGGCAGCCGGCTTCGTCAGGGCAGCCGGCTTCGTCAGGGCAGCCGGCTTCGTCAGGGCAGCCGGCTTCGTCAGGCGTTGGAGGGATCGTTAAGTGGGATGCAATTGAGGCGGCGACGCCGCCGCCGCCTACACAGCCGTAAGGGCCAAGGAGGAGCCGGGTTAATTAACGGGCCGATTATTGCAACTTCGAGCTTAAGGCCCGGAAATGCGTTATTTAAGCGAATTAAGAGGCATGCGTTATATGGCCTTTATTGCCTCTTATATATGTGCGGGTTGTGTGTGTGTGCGGGCGGGCGTAGGCGCGGGTACGGGCATTTAGGCGGTATAGGTACTTGCTAGGCGCGCGCGGTATAAATAGGCGGGGCGGGCTGGCTTTAGTATATATCTTAAAAATAGGTCGAGTATATAAATAGCAATATACTATTATATAAATAGCAATACTTAAGAATTTATATAAGACGATAAAGCTAACTAAGCTTTTAAGTATATTAAAACTATAATTATATAAGAACTAGTCTTAACTACCTTTAATCTAAAATAATAAATTAAGCTTAAAACCGATATATTAAACTTTACTTTAAGAGTATAAATTAAATAGAAAGATAATAAAGGA
The DNA here is from genome assembly GCF_020360975.1 of Hirsutella rhossiliensis. Taxonomy (NCBI): domain Eukaryota; kingdom Fungi; phylum Ascomycota; class Sordariomycetes; order Hypocreales; family Ophiocordycipitaceae; genus Hirsutella; species Hirsutella rhossiliensis. The sequence goes on along the minus strand of NW_025408677.1, from coordinate 844,578 downwards.
AGACTATAACTAATTATATTTTACTTAAAAAAGCTATATAGTATAGAGCTTAATTACCCTATCTTTAATAAAGAATTCCTTATAATTATTTAAGCTTTTAAGGAATTTTAATACTACCTTCTTAAAAGTAATCTCTACTACGCTGCTTCTGCCTCTAGAAATAGCCCCTCCTTAATCGGGTATCGCGCCCCCGCCGCCCTAACCCCGCCCGTGCCCCGTGATCCTAGTTATAACGCTCGATATAGTAGGAATATAAATATCTTAACACCTGCCCTCGCTCGTCGATATATACTCTTAACTTATCTCTCCTTCTATAACACGCTCGGCCCTTACTGCCGCACCCTGTCCTCCGCCTCCGCCCGCCTTCCTTATACGCGCCGTCTTTATCTCGCCTACACCGCTAGTCTACCGCCGACCTCTATATAGACCTCTTCGCTTCGCCCTCTACCGCTAAACGCGTCTGCGCCCCTTTTTTCTAGAAATGCCGCCGCCGCTACTACTACTACTAAGCGTACGTGTCTTTATCGTTATATAATACGCTTTCTTTAACTTAAATAAAGCTATTATGTCTAGGTATTATTATCCGTCTAGCTATACGTTCTATCCCTAACCTAACCTCGGACTGTCTTATCTCTTACCGTTACGGCTGCCCTTCCGGACGCTAGCCCCTATTTAAGAGGTAAAGGAAGCCTATAAGCCCCTTAGTCGGTTACGAAAATGCGCGGATGCTAATAGCGCTAACGCGTGATATAAGGGGTAGGTCTATTAACTAACACGGCTAGACCGGCGCTACCCTTAACGAGCTAAATTACCCCTTTCGCGCTACGGACTAGTATAATATAAGGAGGAAAGGCTAGCGTATAGTCTATTAATATAAGGGACACGGCCTAGCGTTCCCTTAGCCGGACTCTTTCCGATATACTATATAAGGTATAACTAAGCCCCCTTTTATTAATTTTAGCTATTAATAGAGGGTCGCGTAGAGGCGACGCGGTATATATTGCTACGCTAAACGTACGCTAAGAAAAGGCGCTCTAAGGACGCCTATAACTAGGTGCCGAGCCTTATCCTTTAATCTAGGCCATAGAATATAATAACGGGACGGGAGCACTAATACTAACTAAAGACTAACGTGCGGAGCCTAAGGCTAACTTAGAGCTGCCGAGTATAACGGGCCGCTAATAGCGTAAGCCGGTCTATAGTAGGGTTACGAGGAGGATTCTATAGCATCCTTCTAGCCGCGTCCGGTATAGTCCGATAGCTATATAATTAGTAGAGAGTAACGGTAGAAATAAGAGGCTAGCTTACGCGGGTCTAGCCCTATATATTGTTTCGGACGGACGGCCGGACGGAATAATACGAAAGGCTAAGAGCACCTAGAGCCTAGGGAGTATATTTAAGCCGAGGTAAGGGGAGCGTCGGCTAGAGTAGTAAGCGCGGCTCGCTCGTATATTTAAGGCATCTAGCACTTATACTCCTAATAATACTTCTTAGTAAAGTTCTCTAACTATTCGTAAGCGAATAGCGTTACTTACTCCTATAAAAGATTCGCCTACCTTAATAATAACTTCTACTATTACTCTCGATAGCTAAGCCTTTTAGGTTCCTCCCTTAAGGGGCGGTAGGTAGACGAAGCAGCTATAGCTAAGGCTACCGCGGCTATTAACCTAGTAGTAGTATCTATTTACTTCTATAACCTCGCGATAAGCTTTATCCCCTAAGGTAGAGGCAGGCTTAAACTATATACCTACCGTTTATAAGCAATATTTAGATAGGCCGATAACGATTCTATTTAATATAGAATCTAAGGCTAATAATATAGATAACTAAGTTACGGGTAAGGGCGATAGTCGTAATAGTTAAGATATAGATAACTCGCGGTCTCTTAATATACTTTCGTCGGCTAACGCCGTCGTTATATCTATAGCTAAAGCATAGACTAGTAGCCCTAATAGTATAGGTAAGTTCTTATATACCTTATTACCTATAAGTCGGGGGGTTAACGAACGGGCTAGAATGCCTTAGCACGGTATCTAACGGAGCCGGTAAGGCCGAGGAATCCCGCCGGCTAGGTTTATTAACGGTTAATTAAGCTAGTAGAAAGGCTACGATAGGTACTAGACTATTAATATTAATATCGGTCCTAAGTAGCCCTATAGCGCCTTCGCCTATACTAGCCTCGATGCCGCCTATATATAGCTTGCCCTAAGCGGATAAAGCGTCGTAGAGCCCTACTAAGAGTATTTTAAATTAACTAGACTATCTACCTACGAGTAGTATTCTTATATAACTCGGTAACGTTTCCGAAATATATAAGGATTACGCCTTAAAATAGTAATCCCTAGGGATTTTAGTAAGATAAGACCTTAAAGCTAGCGCCTATAAGGATTATAGTACGGAAACCGAGTCCTAGTATTTAATTAACCTACTACTAAAGGCTTAGGGATTATACTCCCCTAAGAGCGCGAATTAAAGTAATAGTAACTTAGCCTAAGGTAATTATAAGATTAGTAGTAAGGCCTAGCGATATTAGATAGATGCTTCCGATAATTACGACGACTATTTTAGCGGCGTATATATCGATATAGAGTATTATCCCGCCGCGGCGAATAGCGGCGAAGGGGGCGGCTAGGAGGACGGCGTAGCCTATAACGCTAACGACCCTACTAAGTAATCTCCGCGTAAACGTCGGAAGGTTAGGCATAATTCTACTATTACGAAGCCCTAGCGCTATAGTAGTAATATATCCCGTTTCCTACCGATATAAAAGGTTAAATATACGTTAGTACGTAGTCCGCTAGCGTCGTATAACTTATCTAAAGACGGAAACGTCGGGATATCCGCCGTAATATTTAAGGAGTAGCCTCTATAAAACGTTATATTTAAGCGGGTTATCGTAGACGGCGTAGGCATATTCTAGCTATAATTTAAATAGCTATTTTATATATCGTATAGCTAAGGAAGTATTCCTATAGGTAATACGCGCCGTACTATAACTACTAGAGCGACTAGCGGTTAGGTAGGGCGGACTTCCGGTATAAGAGCTAGGTTTACGCGCGAAGAAGATAACCTACTTACTAAGCTAAGGAAGGAATAGGGCAACCTCTCGTAGGCGGAGATCTATAAGCGTTTTAATAATACGTTTCTAGGGCGGTCTTATAGATACCTATAGATGCACTATTATACTAAGCTAAAGCATAGCGAATAACGTTTATTACTTAACGATACTACGGACCTTTATATTCTTTTTTAGAGCTATAGATTATAAAATAATATTAGTATAGCGCTTATTAGGTTAGATTTACGTACGTACTATAGAAGTAAAATAATTATAGTAACTATCGTCTAACTAGTTATCGTACGATACCTCTTACGGCTACGTATAAGTGCACTTAGCTATAAGATAAGACGCGGTATCTCCTTCTAGTCTTTCCGTTTTAACCTAATCACGAAATACTAGCCTCTCCTTTATCTTAATTATCGGCTGCTATATAGTATTATATAAGATATAATAGGGACTCTATATCTAAAGCGGCGCTAAGGCAATACCTATATAAGTCTAGCCGCTATTTATATTACTTTAGATACTAAAGGTCCTTTAGTTCCTCCTCCGCTCTTCTATAGTACGTATATAACTTACCTTAACTCCCCCTCTAAGATAACCCTAGAATAAGAAGTCTCCGTATACTAGTAGGTATAAAGATATAATACTATCTGCCTTAAAGACTAATCTATAAATTTACGAAAATAATTATTTAATATAGTTATAAAAGTCTTAATCGCTATATAGGGATATCGTTAGGTTCCTTAGCGCAATAATATTAGCCTCGTTTAAAGTAAGCCGCTTATAATAGGCTCTATATATAGTTTCTTTATTTTAAGTACCGGTATTAACCTACTTTTATACCCGCTCCCTTTCTATACTAAAAGGAGGGGCTAAAAGGATTAATATCGTTTATAATAGCTTAGACCGGACTAAATTATAAGTATTAAACGTAGTAAAATAAGCAATAAGTTTATATTTTAACTTAATATAGCACTTTACGAGGAAAGTAAGTATCTTTAGTTATCTAGGTAGTAATCTAACTTTACTACCTTCGCGTCTACTACCGTATACCTAGCCCCGTTTACTAGCTTTAGCCCTTAGTGCGTATTCTAGTTTATAACGACTAGTATACTAGGCACGAAGACGAGGACGGCCGGTACTAGGGTCGCGCTATTATCGTCGTAGCCTAGTACTAGCACCGCCTCCTCCCTTATCGGCGCGCCCTCCTTCTACTTATTCTTAGAGAGGAAGTCGCGCGCCGCCTCTAGGTAAAGTTTCTAGCGGTTCCTATTAGCGGCGTTACTGCCGTTAGGCCTATCTCCTACGAAATCCGCCTACCCTCCCTATAGCACCTTAAGTTTAGTAGGTTTAGGTCTAATAGGTCCTACCCCCCCGGCGGATCCGCCGAGCAGCCGCCGTAGCTCTAGGTCGCCGGCGGCCCGTATCTGCTTATCTAGTATAATAACCGTCGTAAACCTCCTCTATAGCGCGTGCGCCTTATCGTGCTACCGCCGCTGCTCGGCCGCGAACGCCCTATCTTCGCCCTACGGCATAGCTACGCTTAGTAGCACGATCGACCGCACTTATACCGGCCGGAACTAGTAGAAGTCGCCGTAGAGGATCGCTGCCGGGACCCTACTAAAGTCTTAAGGCGACCCCTATAGCCGGTAGAGCCGCTTATTAGCCGCGTATAGCGTTCGCGCCTCGTATATACTAACCTCGTTAATTACTAATACCTCCTTCTCCTATTAGTGTATCTGTCTATCTATAACCGGCCGTCGACGAAGCGCTCGCCCTAGCTAGGCAGCCGTATCCCGTCTACTTCCCTTCTCGCTCCTCCCGCCTAGCCGCCTAGGCCGACCGCGAGGCCGTAGGCCGATCGGTGACTAAGGTAAAGAGCGGCTGCTTTTCTCTAGAAATCTTACCTATATACCTTCCTTATACTCCCTTCCTCTTTTATTACCCGTAGCCTAATACCGCTTTAGCTACGTTCTTGCTTTTTTAATAGCTATTAGAGGAGACTAGCTTTAGAGGAGACTAGCTGTCTCTTTTAATAATAGCCCCTTTCTTTACTTATATTCTTATATGCTTTAGTTTCTAACGCTACTGCCTACCGTTCGGTTTTTTATTTTAACCTCTATCTTCGTTCCTTAGGGCTCTTTACGTAACTATAAGGGGTTAACTTACCTATAAGCCTCCTACTATAGTCACCGCCTACTTTAATAGGTCACCGCCTACTATATTAGTTACGGCCTACTATATTAGTTATAGCCTACTATATTAGTTACGGCCTACTATATTAGTCACCGCCTACTATATTAGTTACCGCTTACTATATTAGTTACTAGCTACTACGATAGGCCACCGCCTACTATATTAGTCACCGCTTACTATAAGCCTATAGGTATAGGTAAGGTAACCCCTTATAGATTGCGCGAAGCGCCTTAAAGAACGAAGACCGAAGATTTAAGAGATAAATAAGATAAAGATAGAGGCGAGAGAAAAAGACGTAAGTAGGCGGTAGCGCTAGGAACTAAAGTATATATAAAGGTAAGCAAAGAAAATCGGCTATTCGGGCACCATCCTATAGCCGGGAAGAAGCAGAAAAAGTAAGAAGGTAAGTAAAGCGATAATAACGGTTACGGGGTAAGCGAGAAGCGTATAATTACGACGAAATAAAGAGTAAAGAACGGGGGCTAGTAATATAATTATTAATCTCTAAAGAGCCTATTTAACGCTTAAGAAGTAGGATCCTTTTAATATAATAGCATCCTCCTATTTCTAACGCTTACCTCCGAAATATCTTAGAGGTCTACCTTAGCTAGCACGTAATATAAACCTAGATTTATAGTCGATATTAAGATATAGGATTATATAATAAGGCGATCTACCTATATTATCGACGCCGAATAAGATATAAATCTTATTCTCTTAATATCGCACCGGGCAATAATAGCTTAGATAGACCCTAGTACGCTAGTTAAAGTTAGTGCGGGCTATAGCTAACCCTACTAACTATAGGGCGGCTAGAGCGGGTGCTAGGTAATATTTCGGCTATAGGTAGTAGAGGCGAAAATTTTAGTATAGAATATATAGCTATATTATTCTATCTTAAGTAATCGATAGTTATAAAGAGCGTTTTATTATTACGACTAAAGGAGGATTTAAGGTTAAATATATAAAGAAATAAGGTTATAAACGGCGTTAGACTATAATACTATTAAACGCGGGGTCTAGCTATAAGCTAGTACCTATATATAGTACCTTTAACCCTAAAAAGCAAAAAAATAGTTATACGTAGCCGCTACTAGCGCCTATAAAACAGTCTCCTAATTACCTATATAGCTTACTGCTCGGCACCTACGCTTATACTCTTCTCTTTCCTCCTTTCCCTTTAAAAAGACACCTAAAAGGGTATCTATAATAGCCTATAACCCTAAGGCTATTATATAACCTACCTAGAGCTTTATCGCTACCTACCGCGTATATATTAAGTAGGTATTAGGCGTATAAGATAAGTGTTTATATTAGGCTTATTCCTTTATTTTATAAGCTAGCCGCCTTCTTATACTCTTAAGCTTATTCCGAAAAGGCATTAGCGGGCCCTATAAGGGACCGGTCTCTTATAAGGCTTTATTACGTAAAAGATAAAAGTACTAATATTATATAATAGCGCGCGTAATACCCTTAGCGCTTAGGTTTACCTTAGTAGCGCTTAGGCTATTTATAAGAGGAGACTAGCTATTTTTAAAAAAGGTTACGTTACCTAGACTACTCCTTTAATAAAAGGCCTAAGGATTCTATTAAACGCTTATACTACTTTACGGAAATTTTATATATACTTTATATATATCTCTATAGGTTTACTAAAATTATAATCTATTAATAACTATATTAAACTAAATTATATATATCCTAAACTTTAATTAATTATATATTAAAGTATACTCTATCTAAGTATATAAGCCGTTTTATATCCCTATAGTTATATCTTATAGAAAAAGCTAATTTATAGTAAGCTAGATCGCGTTAAAATAGTTATCTAGCTATCCTTACTAGGTTTACTATCGAATAAACTAAGAAAACACGCGTTAGATACTATATAACCCTATTCTAGGTCTAAATTTACGCTACTATCTTATTATTAAGCGCGTTTTACGTTATACTATATAAAGTAAGGCGAGCTTTTAAAGGTTATAACGAGAGATAGCGGATATCGTAAGAGATCTCGTTTACGATACTAATAGTACTACTAGTATAATAGCTATATAACTACTAGTCGAAAGGATAAGAGACGCGTTAGAGGAGGTATAAAAGGGTATTATCTAGGCAGGCCTAGAACGCTATCTCTATTTATTCGAGCCCTATTAGAAGTAGGTAGATACTATATAGTATTTAGTATTTAAAAGAGAGGACCTTTTACTAGTAGCTAAGATATCTTTTAGTAAGAGTATTATATTCTAAGTAGTGCCGTTGTTTTATTATAGTAAGATAGGCCTTATTATCGTCCCTTTAGATCGAATTAAATAGGAGTAATATATTAAAATCTAAGGGCTCCTTAGCGCGAGATATATATTTATTAACGGTAGGACTAATAAGACCGATGCGCTAGCTTAGGAGATTAAGACGGGTATATATACTTATCTTATTATAGGCCTAGAGATCGTAGCTAGGTGGTTCCGATCGATAGTAAGTAGCCTAAGTTTTAAGAAATAGGTCTATATCGTCGCTATAGATAAGCTCTATTTAGTAGCCCTCTAAGGGAGTAATATCCGTCTATAGTACGTATAACTCTCTTTCCTTTAGCGTAGGCTAGGAGGCGGTGTCCCTTAGTTTAGCTATTCTACTACCCTAGACCGGACGATATTAAAGACCGCGAGGAAATTAATAGGCTTCTAAGCCGGCTATAAGTTCTTTTAATCGTCCGTCGATAGGCTAGAGATTAAGTTAATTATTAAGACGATCCCGCTATAAATAATAAAGAGATTTATAAGCCTCTTCTTTATTTTATAGGACGCTACTATAAACGACTTACTAACGCTAGAGCGTATTTTAAAGACTATAATCTTTATAGACTCCTAGCGCGATATCTAATAATATATAGAATATCTACGTAAGTAGCTATAGAAACTATTAGCTAGGTCTTTAAGAGCCCGTAACTATAAATAGATTATCTAGGTCTATTACGCGTATACTACCCTTAATAATAAGAATACTATATATAAGGAGTTTTCTAAGCTAGATTCTAAGATCCGAATTATAGTAGCTATAGAATCCCTAAGGACTAGAGTAGATCTCTTAGATATTATATAAGTTATTTAGTACGGCTTCCCTTTAAAACGACTCTTATACGTCCTTATCTAACGCTTCGGCTATATAGCTAGGATAATAGGCATTAAAGGAGAGGCTGTCTTCTTAGTAGAAAGCTAGGCTATAGGCGATAGGTTCCTACTAAAAAGACTAGCGTTATTATATAATACTCGGACGTTATCGTCTTCGAGACGGCGTTTTAATATAAGTCGGTTAGCTTAGTCGTACTTTATAGATCTAGGAGTAGATAGTAATATCCTAGATAATAAATTAGACGTTACTATAAACGCTATTAAAAATAATACGCCCGGAGATAAATATAAACGTAAAACGGAGAGGGAACGCCGAGTAGACCTATATAACGATAACCTAGCACTATTTAATCTTATTAATCGATCTATATATCTCCGCTAAATCCTAATAGATTAGCTATAGGAGAGCCTATTAGACCTAGCGTTAAGGTTACTAGCTCCTAGCTTATAGGAGTGCTATAACGTCTATAACCCTAATTTACCGCGAATAGTGCCTTTTCTATAAGATACCGCCGCTAGTCTTTAGAAGCCCTAGGCTAGAACGGTATTATATATATTTTATAACCGCCTTATCCTTTAAGGAGATAGTATTATTAATTTAGTATATTAGATAATAAGGCCGAAACTCTCTATATAGATATTTACCTAGAAGGGGGAGTAGATATTAATATTAGTAGAGTATACGAATATCTATTTAGCCGAAGATTTATAGAAGTTTACGAAATCGACTTAGACGAAGGACTATTCCGATAAGCTATTTAAAGAGTTTAACGAAATTAAGTTATATATAGTAACGAACTAGCTTAGAGGCTATAAGCTAGGAACTATAGCTATAGCTTAAGTTCTAATATAAAGAGCGTTATTAAAAAGATAAGCTCGTCTTACTATTAAACGGCGAGCGACGTAATAAATAAGTATAAAGAGGAGGGTATCTATTATAGTAGAGACTCTAATAACTCTTAATTAGGAATAAAGAGTATTATTCGCATAGGAGCGAGAAGAGTATACTTCCTCGCTAAAGCGAGTTATTGCCTAGGTAAGAGATATATTAGCTTCGTGATCTTCCTATCTATAAACCCTAGTAATACCTATCGCGTTAGCGAACTCGTCGTTCGTATCTATAGGTACGTCGACGATACTAATAGACGGGGATTATTCCTCTGCTAATTTAGGTATTCTCGAAGATATTAAGAATAAGATAACCGTTATAATTAATAGTAACCGGGCCCCGAAACGTCCTTTATCGAGTCGAGGGAAGGGGTTAATAGCGAAATAGGTTACGCTTAGGGTTCTCGACCTTAATATAAGGCGAAGTCCGCGTAGTAAGAAGGGGAATAATAGCCGCTACGACTAGAGTTAGTAGGTATTATAGGATATTTACTCTAATTCGATATCCGAAGGTAAACCCTATTTACGGGCTATATCTCGATCTTCTATAGGCTAGCGACGTCTATTAGTATAAGACTAAAAACTCTATAAGTATACGTATACTAATATCGTTATTATATCGCTATTAGGATCTAGATTAGTTATAGCTCCTCTCCTCTTAGATAGTAGTATAACTATTCTACCTTTATCTCTAATAACTTTTATATTAAACGGGTGTAATTTTTAGGCTGCTACTCTTTTAAGTCCGATCGTATATATATCTAGCGCTCGATATCTTACCTTCCTACTATCGCTATAAAATTTAATAGAGTTATATACTAGCTTAAATACTAGCGTATAAATATTATTTATTAAGGAGGGCATAGAATATACTAAGTTATCCTTATAAGTAAATGTCTTTTTTATCGCCTTACGTAGATAAACTATATATTCCGCTATTAAGGAGGTAGTCTTAAATAGAGTATTTAATTCGAAAGTCGACGTTCGGCGGGCCTAAAGTTCTCTTTTTAGCTCTAGGTTTAGATATTTAAGACTATAATCGACTTCTTACTAAGTGTCCCGACGGCTATATAGATTAATAAGGCTATTTAAGAGTATTACGCGCCGTAGCTTTATATTATAAGCTTTATTACTAGTAAGCCGCTTTAGATAGAGTATCTTAAATACGTAGTTTAACTATCTAGTTCCCTTAAAGTAAAAGTAATAGGTACTAATAACTCGATCGATAAGTCCTATATCGCTATTCTTAATACCGTACTTTAAGGTCTTATAGATAATTATCTACTAAAGATATCGAGTATAACTAAGGAACTCCTTATTAACTATATTATTAGCGTACTTCTCCTTAGATAGCCGCTAGGCATCCGGCCTAAAGGCCGATTTACGAATATATTTTACTAACTCTATAAACCCTAAGGCATTTATATCTTAGATTGCCTTATTAACTTCGTTTTAATTTAAGGTATCGATGCCGCTTTACTTAAGGCGGGAATAAAAAAGTCTAATAACTTATATATCGAAACTATAAAGTACTAGTTCTTCTAAAACTTAAAAAGCTACTCGGTCTACTAGGATATTCTTACGTCCCTAGAAGTTAATATTATAATAAAGTGTTAAAGCGTCTTACTACTCTATATTTCTATAATATATCCTTTATATAAGCTAGAGGAAATTTATATATAGGTAAAAGAGAGCAGCGACTTTTATTAGCTAGTCCTTTCTATTATATACTATAGATACGTCTACTTATTCGGCTTATATAGACCGGATAAGTAACGAAGTTTTCTAATCGCTAAAGGCTAAGAATAAGCGGTTATCGAATTCTTTATTATCTAGTTAGAACTAGTGCTTATAGATACTCTCTATAACCTTATAGGAACTATTTAAAGTACTTTTATTAAAGAGAATTAGACTAAGCGTCTTACTATCTATCTTTTAAAGGTCGAGTAACTTAACGATTAGTATAGCGGGATAAGGGATAGCGGACCTAGAGAAGATATCTTTAACCGATTTTAGATATACTAATCGAATTGCCTCTACTATAAAGTAGGTATTAATCTTAGTAGTAGTCTCGTCGTATATAGCTATACTAAGAGAGTAGAGTAGGTCCTCTATTATAAGGGGGACCTTATAGCGTAGTATTAACCGCTTTAACCTACTAGGTAAGATATTAGCGCCTCTAAATACCTTTCCCGTTATTATAAAACGTATTTCTATATAGTTTAAAATAAGCTAGTGCTTAATACCTTCTTAATAATCGAAATTATTATAAATAACGTAAGCATTTAGTTACTAACCGTATCGATAGACCGTTCCCTACTTACGATTAGTCTACGTTAATACTAAGAGCCGGCGAGGTTACCTTTACTAATTCTACTATAGTTTTAAGATACCTATAGACCCCCTTATAGCCTTCGTAAAGCCTTAACTAGTAAACAAGATCGAGGATACGCCGTTTTACGCTATTTAAGTATAGGAAGGTACTAAATACCTAGGGGAACTTATTACTACCTTCGGACGCCTTAGAATAGTAAAATATTAACGTAATTATCGTAATCCTATAGTTAAACTTTATAGGATCTCTTAGTAGTCGATCTTTCCTCTCCGTCTTAGGCGCTATAAGACTATTAAGCAATCTATAGAGAAGAGGAGTATAAGTACCGACTTACTTATATATCTTCTCGAATTATATATCGCTAAGTATACGCTTATAGTCCTCGACCTTCTAACCTTTTAACCGGTTCTTTTTCCCTATATTAGTAGGTAGACTCTTTTCTTAGCTACCGTTAACTTAATAAGTACTAAATATCTCTCTAGCTTCTTTTAGTGCTTTTATTTCCTTCCTTAGCGCCTTAATAGTAGTAATACCTATTATATAAGGTACGGTATATTATCGTAGCGCGTTTAAGACCTCTAGCTAGCCGTAGATAGCCTTTATAAGCTATTTAGTATAAGTAGTAGGGCGCTCCCTATAACTACCGGACCCTTAAGTTATAGCATAAACGTAGATAAACTCTTATAATATAATATCTTTTTTCCTTATAAATCGATATATATCGTTTACTCTTTACGCCTTACTATATCTTTAAGGCCCTCTCGCTTTTTCGCGAGGCGCTTTAGATATATTTAAAGACGCGATCTACTTAGGCACTAGTGCTAGGGAGATAGTAGGCGGGTTTAATCGCGTACTCTAACGACGCTAAATTTAGGCCGACATCCCTTATACTTTAATTAATTATAGAATAGTAGTAAAGGAATCGAGTAGCTATACCTTAAGGAATAAAAGGTTCTTCCTTCCGCGTCCTTCGCTATGCCTCTATATCCTCTACCCCCTACGTATAGACCGTATACCGCTCTATGCTTACTAGCTACTCTTTACCGCTACCTATTCTTTTTCCTTACTAACCTTCTTATTCCTACTACCCGTTCCCGTCCTACTCTAGCCCTAGTCCTACTCTCCGGGGCTAACTCTTCTTTCTTATACCGATTATTTATAGCTATTACCGTGCACTATACTACGAGAATACCCTATTATAGTCTCGCCTAAGGAGGTTCGCCGTACTTTAGGTAATCTTAAATCGTAGAGATCTTAGTAGCGCCGTTCCTATTAACGACCTTTACCGCTTATTAAGGTTCCCTACGACGAGATCCTCCGCGTCTTATACGATATAGACCGCTAGCGCGCCGAAGAACGATCCCGCCGCTATAAAGCTTAATTTTAATATACTATATATACGCAATAGCTAAATAACCTATCCTTAAGACGACCTTAAAAAGAGTAAGCGCCCTTTACTCTACCTCTAACGTAGCTAAAATACTCCCCTAGAAGATAAATATAGCTGCTAGCGACTATATTACCGAGACGACCTAGAGAGGGGCTATTACCCTTTACTTTACCTCCTACGCGGCTAAGGCGCTCCTCTAAAAGATATATATAGCCGCCGGCCGCTCTATCGCCGAAACGATATAGAGAAGAGGAGACACCTCTTACTCTACCCCCTATATAGCTAACGCGCTCCTTTAAAAGATATATATAAACGCCGGCCTCTCTATTACTAAGTCGATCTAGGGCGGAATAACCGCTTTGCCCTTTATCGCTTATATAGATAGGGCGCTTCCTTACGAGGCCCGGGCCTATATAAGAAACCGTCTAATTCTAGTAAGACTCTATTAAGTCTACGCTATATTACTATAACGCCCGTTTCCGCTTTAAAGAGTAAGCATCGTTAATAAGATCCTAGTATAACGAAGTTCTATATACCCTTTAGGTAGTAGCTCCTAGATCGTTCTACTAGGCGTTTATAGATAAGAGGACGTTACCTATTTCTTACTATATCTTTTACTATAGAAAGACCCTACCTTATATGCTCTTAACTATATAGTAAAGGGGTTAATTATCGCCCTCCTTACTATAAGCGACCCGGACTATTTAGAAGTATAGCGCTTACCTTCCGCTATATAAGTGCGCGGGAGTTAATATATACTATAAGTATCGCGCTAGCTTTAATAGTAGACGGCTGCCTAAAGCCTACTTAGTTAATAATATAGCTATTAGTTACGAATATCGGTACCTTAGCGAGCTTAATAACCTCTCTCCTATTAAGGAGAGACTTATTACCTTCTATACGCCCTTTAGTTATATTACTAAGTTTATAGTTAATAATAAGACCTATTTTAGAATTAGCTACTATAAGTATATAAAAGGATATATCGTTATCTTTCCGAATAAGGTAGATAATCTTATTACTACTATTCTTTCCTATCCCTTACTATAGACTATTAAGAATATCTATATCTCTTAGAGCGGTTCGGCTAAGCCTAGCTCTATAAACGTTAGACACCTACTTTAAGTACGTAAATCTTAAGTAGCGGCCGCCCTAGCATAGCTATAAAGGAATAACCTACTTTACGAGAATATCGCAATTAACTAAGTAGAGATAGATAGCTAGCGGTATACCGATAGCTTTACTATTCCGACTAGTTTTATAGACTATATATAAAGAGAGGAACCGTCGACCATTAAAAGGACTTAAACTAACTATATAGTCCTAGATATTAATCGAGGCTTAAAGGAAAATAGTTTTAAAAGTATCGATAAACTTATAAGCTCGATCGATAGTACCTTCGTCGACGAGTCTCGCGACTTAGACTATACTCTATTGACTAAGTAAACTCGACCCTTTCTTAGTAAGCTAGCGACTCTTATCCCTAACTTAGCTACTATTAGCTAGGAAGTTAAAACTATATATAAGATATCTATATCCGCTATATTCCCTCTTAATAGACCGGCTGCTTTTACGGATACTAATAAGCTATCGTTTATAGCGGGCATAGCTAACGCTAATCTAGATCTACGTAGCCGCTTTATACTATACGTTATATAAGTCTAAACTATAGGAGATTAGCTATTTATCTAAGTAAAGCGTAGTACGGACTTTATAGATAACCTATATAAAGATTTCTTCCCTTAAATATTTCCTAAGCGTTTTCTATAAGGAAGAGGCGGCCTAAAATTAAAGGGCGACTTAAGTCGTAGCCGATAAAGCGACGCTGCCGACCGTCGTCCGAATTACTTACTTAGCTACTAGGCTAGATATATATTATAACGGTATAGAGGCCGATTCGCTACCTATCCTATCTTTTATTTCTTAGTATTTAATACCCTCCTTTACTCCTTTAACCGCCGTATTAGTATAGTCCGTATCGCTAAAGATTCCTTTTATAGGCTTAAGTAAGCGTATACGAACTTAAACGAGGACCGACTAAAGAGAGCTAAGGCGGAGATATAGGAGATAAGGACTACGTTAGACCTTAATATATTAGTCTTACTTCGCGAGCTATTAAATTTTAGCTACGTATAGCCGCTCTTAAACGAATCCCGTTTACTTATATAAAGGAAGATATAAGCTATTAATATTTAGGCTAGTATACCTATAGTTTAGATTACTATTAGTCCTAATAATATTAATAATCCGATAAAGATAAAGCTTACTATTTATAGGCTATATAATTATAACTTTATAATAGAGCTTTTAGCCGATCTCTATAAAAAGTATAATAGAATCGCCCTTAGTACTATAGATCCGGTTAGCTCGGCCCTTTTCTTCTACTAAGAAATATCCCTATTCTTTAATAAATATATAAATATAGGCTAGGAATCGATCTTTAAGAAGATTAGCTACTACTACGCGATAGTAGAGATAAATAAGTAAGGCAGCCTTTACTTATATAGACTCCTTTAGCTAGAGGGCAATATATAGTTACTAAACTTAATAGACGATATAGCTAATCCCGCGGAAGAAGTATACTATACCTAGGTAATCCGGTATATAGACTTTATCTTTTATAAGTATTTAAACGAAGATACTAGAAAAGCTATATAATAATAAAGGAAGCTTATCGATCCTATAAAAGAGGTTATAACTAGTACCTTAGCTCTTACTACGGCCTTTAAAGATAAATTTAACTTTATCGCGTACTATTACTAAGTATACTCCTATACGTATACCTACCTTAAGTATTCTTTAAAGGGTATTATTAAATAGGGGGCGGATTAATAGAGATAGATAGCTTACCGCTTTAAGGTACTATAGAAGATCGTTAAGGAGATAGGGTTTATAGAAGATAGTCTACTTTAGATCTAGCGTAATTACCCGCTTATTAACTAGTATAATAAGTTATTAGCGGTCGGCCTTCGCTATAATTATAACGTCTCGATAATCTTAACTAAAACTAAGGGCCTAGCTATAGTATATAATATTACGAACTACGCTACTAAACTAGATACGCCGATATAGAAGTATATTGCTCTTACTACTAAGGTTGCCCGCTAACTCCGTAAAGCTAGTCGTCCGACGTCTCGCGTACTAGATCCCGCCCTACCCGATAATAGGTAGTAGGTAGTATTAAACGAGAGCCGTTAATTCCTAATAAGAACGGTAAATCGGATCTTCTTTAAGTAATAACTCTCGGCTATAGAGGTTTATTACTACCTCCTTAGATATAATACTAACTTTACTAACGTGCTATATTAGTCTTTCCTAAACCTAACGGCCCTCTATTAAGTAATCTTTCGCCTATAGTTATATCTCTACTATTAGGCCGGCGAGCTAACGGACGCTAAATAGCCTATAGAGATAATCCGTTTAAGGTAAGGAGGGCGAACCCTTCTATACTTAGACGCGTATATATACTAGGGCTATATTCTATAAGACTTATACCTATATAACTATATATTAATAATTTATTTAGTACGTTAAAATAGTTAGAGTAAAGATAACTCTTATATTTTTCTTAATAGCTAGGATTCCGACTATAACGACTAGATCTAAAAGCTTCGACGGCCCGACTAGTATACTATCCCGATCTTTTAAGGATATATTAGCAACGACTATAAGGACGATTACCTAGTATATATTAAGCGGTACGCTTTAAACCCCCTAGCACCGTTTTAGCTTTATTTAATAGCCCGTATAGAAATTCGGTCCTATACTTAGCGCTATTCGTCCCTTAGGAGAAGTTTATTTCTAAGAGCTAAGGTAATATAACTAATATATAGACGACGTATCGGGCAGGTCTTTATTCCTGCCTCCGTTTCTATATCTCTAATATTTATCTTTTAAGGAAGTCTACTAAAAACGCGCGTAAGGACGTAAAGCTCTAAGCTAGTCGATCGGAGGGCAACGATATAATTAACGTTAAGCACCTACTTAATAATAACCGCTATAAAGAAGAGCCTCTAGCGCTAGCTTATTATTAGGCCTATAGAGCTCTACTCTAGATTTTGCGAAATACTATATAGGATACGGACGCTATAAAGGACTCGCCTATCCTTAGAGGTTTAATATATAATCTATACGAAGAGAACCTAACTAAAGAAGAGTAACCTTTCGTCTAACGTTAGGAGGATTTATACCGGAATATACCTTATAATTAAGGTAACGCTTTATACTAATTTCTAATATCCTAAGACGATATCTAAGTAGCGGCTAAGGCCTAATAGCTAATATATCTTTAAATACTTAACGATATTAAGAGTAGTTCTTAGGGGACTATACTTTCTACGGATAGCGCCGATATCGACGATACGCTAAGCTTTATACTAAACTATCTATAGACTATAGCCCTTTAACTTATTTACTTATTTCTAAATAAGTATACTACTAATTTAGACTTAGCGGGTTAGTATCTTTAATATACTAATAGGCCGGGTAGTATAGGAAAGTTAAGGATTATCGATGCCCTTAAGGACGTATTCGCGGTAAGGAACTAGCTATATCTTTTATAGATAACTAGCACGTTAAGTAGTTCGGCGGCCTAGATTAGTAGCACGACTATTTACTTAGCCTATAGGTTAGATTCCTATCGCGATCTAAATAAACCGCCTCCTCTTTTCTCGGAGGTAAAGAAGTAGATCTAGAAATAAAAGCTAGTACTTATAATTAATAAGGTTAGTATATTAAGAGGAGCTACTCTATATAACGTTAGTTATTACCTATAGGCACTCTATAACTATTTAGACGAACCGTTTAGCGGGATGCCCGTCGTTCTACTAATAGGAGACTTCTACTAGTTCGCCCCTATATAATAAATAAGCCTACTAATTATTAGACCGCTAGACTAAATAAAGACCCCCCTATAATAAGCTATTATCTCTTACTATAGCGGCTATAGATTATAGTATCTATTTAAAACTATAGTACTCCTTAAAGACTAAGTCTATATATATAACGATCCCTAACTCTATATACTCTTAGATTAAGTTTATAATAGGCGCTAGACCTATAAAGATCTAAGCTTACTTAATACTAATATTATAAGACGCTTATAAATTACCTTCTACGATAGTTTACGCGCTATAACGCCGCTAAACTATACCTAGTAGGCCCTTAATATAAAAGCTATTATAGGCTAGGCGCGCTTTAACTAGCGGTATATCTATATCTTTATCTTAACTTATACCTAGTATAGCGGCGCGCTTTCTTTAGATATCGTAGCGCGAACTATCGGATAAGGCGATAACTCTACCTATAAAGTCCCCGGCGTCTTCTTCTACGCCTAGGGCATACCTATAGTTATTAATAAGAACGTCTATACTAGCTTAAAGGTTATAAATAGGGCTAACTTTACTACTATAGATATAGTACTTAATCTTAATTACCTAGGATACTACTTAGCTAATAATATAACTATTTACTTTAGGCTACTACTCGGTATTCTTTTATAGTCTAAGAAGATAAAGGCCTTAGTAATACCGTCCCTCCTTATAGGGACGGTACTTATCCGCTTAATATTATATATACTTAACTCGACTAACTCTTACTTTAAGTTCTTATCTATAAGATATACGCGACGTAGACTACCTATTATACTAGCGTTCGTTCTCGCTAATTATAAAGCCTAGGGTAAAACGTTCGTTAAAGTACTATTAAAGCTACGTAGAAATCGTATAATTAATAGTAAACCCTCTAAGTACGATTTTATAAGCCTCTACGTTTAACTATCTAGGTATACCTCGCTTTAGGGCATTAAGCTTCTTAGTCCTATAAGGTACTATAATTTTATTAGTAATAAGCTAGATTAGGCTATACTTAATAGAATATAGAGACTTAAGAACTTAGCTATAGAAACGAGATAGTTATATAAGGACTATAGTTTCGAAAAATAGCTATCCCTTTACCGCCGACTAAGTATAGCTACTAATATATCTATTATATACGACTTTATCCCCTTTACTTTACCTTACTCTATCGCGGCTATTATTTACCTTATCCCTATCCTACTTATCCCGCCTAAAGCTCGACTATATATAGACTTAGTAAATATCTAAAGCTATATCGGGAATTAGGAATCCCTATAATGCTCGATAAAATCGCTCTTTTCTACCGCGCTTCGTAGGTCGTGCTATTATAATAGGGTTATACTAAGTATCTCGCACTCTTTCTTTTTCTTTATATCCTACTACGGCAGTAGTAATATAGGATAATACTTAACGCGCTTTAGGAAGCGCTTAAAGCTATATAGCCTATTAGCGGCACTACTATATATACTATCCGCGTTTGCTTTGCCTTTAATATTATATATATCCTTAATATATAGTCGGTAAGCGTCGATTAATAACCTATAGATATCTCTTTCCGATCGATTATAGAGCTAAGTACGATTTTTAAGACGCGTAAAGGGGCGGGCGATACTATATTTTAACCCCTTTAAAGGCAATAACTTTACCGTTATAGGCCTATCTTGAAATAATATCGTAGCGTTAGCTTATTTACTATAAACCTTCTTATAGACCTTTTAGTCTACCTTCTAGTAATCCTTAGAGTAGTACGGCGTTATAGAATATTTCGCGTACCTCTTAAGGGCGACTTTAGGCGGCGACTTCTTATAGCTATTATACTTAAGGGCTATAATAACCTAATTCTAATAACTAAATCGTTAAAGAATTACTTTCTAAAAAAGACCGTATATTTAAAGCTTATTTTATACCGTAGGGAGGGCTAGCTTAGGCTTAAACGGGTAAGGTGCTATAGCTATACTACTACTAGACTTATTATGCCTTTCTAAAAACTAACCTAAATGCTCGCGCTTAACTACGCTTAACTCTCGTCCCGTTCCTTAAAGTATTAGCGGACCCTAAAAGGGGCCGGTCTCCTATCCCTATTTGCCTTAAGGAACGAGGAACGATATAACAACGTAACGAAAGGATCTTTTCTTCCGCCTCTTTCCCCTATAAACCTTCTACCCCCTTACGCATAGACCGTATACCGCTCTATGCCTACTAGCTACTTTTACCGCTACTTACGGCCCGCTCTAGGCCTACCTTCTTCCTACTACCCGCTCTAGTCTATATCTTCCTCGCCGGATTCTTACTCCCGGCCGGCCGCCGGTAACTACTCTTTTTTTTTATCCCCGTATATAATACCGCGAGAATAGCTAGTTACGGTTTCGCTTAAAGAGGTTTAGCGTACCTTAAGGGATCTTAAATCGTATAGGTCCCGTTAGCGCCGTTTACCGCTTATTAGAGTTCCCTATAACGAGATCCTCCGCGTCTTATAAGATATCGACCGCTAGCGCGCTAAAGACTAAACCCGCTACCGTAAAGCTTAATATAAATATACCGCTTAAGCGCAACCGCTAACTAATCTATCCCCGAGACGACTTAGAGAAGAGCAAGCACCTTCTACTCTACCCTAAACGTAGCTAAGGCGCCCCCCTAAAAGATATACGTAGCCGCCGCCTACTCTATTACCGAAACGACCTAAATAAGAGCAAGCACCTCCTACTCCGCCTCCGACGTAGCTAAGGCGGTCCCTCGAAAGGCACCTATAGTAACTAGCCTCCCCGTCGCCGAGTAGACCTAGAGCGGAGTAAACGGTTCGTTCTCCGCCGCCTACGCGGCCTAGGCGCTCCCCTATAAGGCCCCGACCTACGCGAGAATCCGTTTAAGATTAACGAGACTCTATTAAGTCTACTCTATATTACTATAACGCCGCTTTCCGCGCTAAAGAGCAAGCGTTATTAATAAGATCCTAGTACGATAAAGTTCTACTTATCTTTTAGGTAGCGGCTACTAAATCGTTCTACTAAGCGTTTACGGATAAGAGGACGTTACCGATTTCCTACTACGTCTTTTGCTATAAGAAGACCCCGCCTTACGAGCTCTCGATTATACTATAGAGGGGTCGATTATCGCCCTCCTTACTATAGGCGACTAGGACTATCTAAATATATAACGCTTGCCTTTTACCGTATAAGCGTATAGGAGTTAACGTTTACCGCGAGTATTACGTTAGCTTCGACTATAGACGCCTGCCTAAGGCCTACTCGGTTAATAATATAGCTATCGGTTATAAGTATCGGTACCCCGACGAGCTTAATAACCTCTCTCCTATCGAAGAGAGACTAATTACCCTATATATACCTTTTAGCTATATTACTAAGTTTACGGTCGATAATAAGACCCGTTCGGGAATTAGTTACTAAAAGTATATAAAGGGATATATCGTCGTCTTTCTAAATAAGGTTAACGATCTAGTAGCTACGGTTCTACCTTATCCCTTACTCTAGGCTATTAAGAATATCCACGTCTCTTAGAGCGGTTCGGGTAAGCCTAGCTCCGTAGACGTTAGACACCTACTTTAGGTATATAAATCTTAAGTAGTAGCTGCCTTAGTATAGCTATAAAGGAATAACCCGCTCTATAAGGATACCGTAATTAACTAAGTAGAGATAGACGGCTAGTAGTATACCGATAGCTTTACTATTCCGACTATTATTATAGACTATATATAAAGGGAGGAACTATCGACTATTAAGAAAATATAAACGGACTATATAGTCCTAGATACTAATTAAGGCTTAAAGGAAAATAACTTTAAAAGTATCGATAAACTAGTAAACTTAATTAATCTTACTCTTACGGCTAAATCTTATAATTTAGACTATACTCTATCTACTAAGTAGACTTAACTATCCCTTAGTAAGCCGGCGACTCTTATCCCTAACTCGGCTATTATCGGCCTAGAAGTTAATACCGTCTATAAGACGTCTACGTTTAGTATATTTCCCCTCGACGGACTAGCTACCTTCGCGGATACTAATAAGCTATCGTTTCTAGCTAATATCGTTAACGTTAATCCGGTTCGATATAGTAACTCTATACTATACGTTATATAGGTCTAAACTACGGGAGATTAGCTATTTATCCGAGTAGAGCGTAGTATAGATTTCGTAGATAACCTATATAAAGATTTCTTCCCTTAAATATTTCCGAAGCTTTTTCTATAGGAAAAGGGCGGCCTAAAATCGAAGTACGACTTAAGTTATAGCTAATAAAGCGATGCTATCGACCGTTACCTAAATTACTCTCTTAATTACTAGGCTAGATACGTATTATAACGGTATAGAGGCCGATTCGCTACCTATCCTATCTTTTATTTCTTAGTATTTAATACCCTCCTTCGCTCCTTTAACCGCCGTATTAGTATAGCCTATATCGCTAAAGATTCCTTCTATAGACTTAAGTAAGCCTATACGAACTTAACTAAGGACTAACTAAAGAGAGCTAAGGCGGAGATATAGGAGATAAGGACTACGTCGGACCCTAATATATCGGTCTTACTTCGCGAGCTATCGATTTTTAGCTATATATAGCCGCTCTTAAACGAATCCCGTTTACTTATATAGAGGAAGATATAAGCTCTAGACATCCGCGCCGGTATACCTATAATTTAGATTACTATTAATCCTAACGATATTAATAATTTAGTAAAGCTAAAGCTTACTATTTATAAGCTTTACGATTATAAGTCTATAAAGGAACTTTTAGCCGATCTCTATAAAAGGTATAATAGAATCGCCCTTAGTATTATAGATCCGGTTAGCTCGGCTATTTTCTTTTACTAAGAAATATCCTTATTCTTTAAAAAGTATATAAATATAGGCTAGGAATCTATCTTTAAGAAGGTTAGCTACTACTACGCGATAGTAGAAACTAATAAGCGAGGCAGCCTCTACTTATATAGACTTCTTTAGCTAGACGGTAATATATAATTACTAAACCTAATAAATAATATAGCTAACCCCGCGGAAGGAGTATACTATACCTAAGTAATCTAATATATAGACTTTATCTTTTATAAGTATTTAGATAAAGATACCGGAAAAGCTATGCGATAGGAGAGGAAACCTATCTACCCTATAGAGGAGGTTATAGCTAGCACCTTAGCTCTTACCGCGGCCTTCGAAAACGAATCTAACTTTATCGCGTACTATTACTAAGTATACTCCTATACGTATACCTACCTTAAGTATTCCTTAAAAGGGATCGCTAAATAGGGTATAAATCTATAGAGACGGACGGCCTACTACTTTAAAGTACTATAGAAGATTATCGATAAGATAAGGTTTATAGAAGACGGCTTACTTTAGATCTAGCATAACTATCTACTCGTTAAGAGGTATAATAAGTTATTAGCGGTCGGCCTTCGCTATAATTATAATATCTCGATAATCTTAACTAAAACTAAGGGCCTAGCTATAGTATACTATATTATAAACTACGCTACTAAACTAGATACGCCGATATAGAAACGTATTACTCTTACCGCTAAGGTTACCCGCTAACTTTATAAAGCCGGTCGTCTAACGTCTCGCGTACTAGATCCTACCCTGCCCGATAATAGGTAGTAGGTAGTATTAAATAAAAGCCGTTAATTCCTAATAAAAATAGTAAATTAGATCTTCTTTAAGCGATAACTCTCGGCTATAAAGGTCTATTACTATCTCCTTAGATATAACACCGACTTTACTAATATACTATATTAGTCTTTCTTAAACCTAACGGCGCTCTACTAGATAATCTTTTAGCTATAGGCGTATCTCCGCTATTAAGCCGGCGAGCTTACGGACGCTAAATAGCCTCCGGAGACTATCCCTCTAAGGTAAGGAGGGCGAACCCTTCTATGCCTAGATATATACGCCTACCGCGGCTATATTCTATAAGACTTATACCTATATAACTATATATTAATAATTTATTTAATGCGTCGAAGAGGTCGGAGTAAAGATGAATCTTATATTTTTCTCGATAGGCTAGATTCTAACTATAACGGCTAGATATAAAAGCTTCGACGGCCCGACTAATACGCTATCCCGATCTTCTAAGGATATATTAGCGACGACTATAAGGACGATTACCTAGTCTATATTAAGCGGTACGCTCTAACCCCCTAGCACCGTTTTAGCTTCGTCTAATACCTTATATAGAAATTCGGTCCTATATTTAGCGTTATTCGTTCCTTAGGAAATCTTTATTTTTAAGAGCTAAGGCGATATAACTAGTATATAAATAAGGCATCGAGCGAGGCTTTATCCCCGCCTCCGTTTCTATATCTCTAATATTTATCTTTTAAGAAAGTCTACTAAGGATACGCGTAAAGACGTAAAGCTCTAGGCTAGTCGATCGGAGGGCGATAATATAATTAACGTCGAGTACCTACTTAACGATAGCCGCTATAAAGAGGAGCCTCTAGCGATAGCTTATCGTTAGGCCTATAAAGCTCTACTCTATATTTTACGAAATACCGTATAGGATACGGACGCTACGAAAGACTTACCTATCCTTAGAGGTTTAATACGTAATCTATATAAAGAGAACCCGGCTAAAAAGGAGTAGCCTTTTATATAACGTTAGGAGGATTTATACTAGAGTATACCCTATAATTAAGGTAACGCCTTATACTAATTCCTAATATCTCGAGATAATATCTAAGTAGCGGCTAAGGCCTAATAACTATTATATCTTTAGATACTAGACGATATTAAAAGTAGTTCTTAAGGGACTATACTTTCTATAGATAGCGCCGATATCGACAATATACTAGCTCGCTACGGCGATATAGAGCCTACTATTACGTACCTAGGAAGTAACTATAATTAATAAGGGCCTCGAATACTTATCGACGTTAGTCTAGTAACTAGCTTCGCGGAGATAGGATATACCGCTATAGCTACCTTTACGCTAAACTATCTATAAACTATAGCCCTTTAATTTATTTACGTATTTCTAGATAGGTATACTACTAATTAGGACTTAGTAGGTTAATATCTTTAATATACCGGCGGGCTAGGTAGTATAAGAAAGTTAAGGATTATCGATGCCTTAAAGGACGTATTTATAGTAAGGAACTAGCTATATCTTCTATAGATAACCGGTATATTAGGTAGTTTAGCGGCCTAGATTAGCGGCACGACTATCTACTTAGCCTATAAGTTAGATTCCTATCGCGATATAAATAAACCGCCTCCCCCCTTTTCGGAGGCGAAGAATTAAATATAGAAATAGAAGCTAGTACTCGTAATTAACGAGGTTAGTATACTAAGAGGAGCTACTCTATATAACGTTAGTCGTTACCTATAGGCACTCTATAACTATCTAAAAGAGCCGTTTAGCGGGATGCCTATCGTTCTACTAATAGGAGACTTCTACTAGTTCGCCCCCGTATAGGAAATAAGCCTCCTAATTAATAGACCGCCGGACTAAATATAGACCCCCCTATAATAAGCGACTATCTCTTACTATAGCGGCTATAGATTATAGTATCTATTTAAAACCGTTATACTCCTCGAAGACTAAGTCCGCGTATATAACGATCCCTAACTTCGCGCACTCCTAGATCGAGTTTATAACGGGCGCTAGACATAGTAAGACCTCGACTTACTTAACGAAAATATCGTAGGACGCTCCTAAATTACCTTCTACGATAGTTTACGTGCTATAACGCCGCTAAACTATACCCGCTAGGCCCTTAATATAGAAGCTATCGTAGGCTAGGCGCGCTTTAGTAAGCGGTATATCTATATCTTTATCTCGACTTATACCTAGCGCAACGGCACGCTTTCTCTAAATATTATAGCGCGAACTATAGGATAAGGTAATAACTCCGCCTATAAGGTCCCCGGCGTCTTCTTCTACGCCTAGGGCATGCCTATCGTTATAAATAAGAATATCTATACTAGCTTAAAAGTTATAAATAGGGCCGACTTTACTACCGTAGACGTAATACTCGATCCTAATTACCTAGGATACTACTTAGCGGATAACGTAACTATCTACTTTAGGCTACCGCTAGGTATTCTTTTATAGTCCGAGGAGATAAAAAGCTTAGCGATACCGTCCCTCCTAGTAGGGATAGTGCTTATTCGACCTATATTATATACGCTTAATTCGACTAACTCTTACTTTAAATTCTTATCGGTAAGATATACGCGATATAGACTACTTATTATACTAGTATTTATTCTTATTAATTATAAAGCCTAGGGTAAAACGTTTATCGAAGTACTATTAAAGCTACGTAGAAATCGTATAGCTAATAGTAAACCCTCTAGGTGCGGTTTTACGAGCCTCTATATATAACTATCTAGGTATACTACGCTTTAGGGCATTAAGCTTCTTAGTCCCGTAAGATAGTATAATTTTATTAGCAATAGGCTAGATTAGGCTATAATTAATAGAATATAGAGACTTAAGAACTTAGGCGTAGAAACGAGACGGTTATATAAATCCTAATAGTTTAACGTTTCGTACGTCGTAATATAGTAGGTAGAAGTCTTATACTTTATAAGGTAACCGGACCGTACCTTAGTCGTCTAGATCTCGCTCCCCTCCCTTCCTAGAGCGTAAGTGCTTTTAGCTTTTATAATAATTTACCTACTATTTCTTAAACGCGTAGCGGCTATAGAGCTATCCTAGCGGCCCGTCTCCTTCCCTAAATAGATCTAGGATATAGTGCAAAACATCTATATACCTTTAAGATACTACGGATAAAATAGCTTCCTATCCTTACGCGTAACTATAACGGTGCTAACTTATAACTAGCATTCTAGAGGTATAAACCGGAGTTAGCTTTAATACTAAGATATATAGCAATCTAGTTATCGAGGTTCGGCCCTATTAACCTAGGATGATTTATAGATAGAGAAACAATCTTCTTAAAGCATACTACGATCGGCTAGCTTCTACTCGATCTACGGTGCTATCGACTAACTAAGCCTATCCCTTTACCGCTAACTAAGCATAGCCGCTAACCTATCTATATACGACTCTATCCCCTCTACTTTACCTTGCTCTATCGTAACTATTATTTGCCTTATCGCCGTCCTACTTATCCCGCCTAGAGCTCGACTATACACAGACTTAGTAAACATCCGAAGCTATATCGGGAATCGGGAATCCCTATATTGCTCGATAATATCGCTCTTTTCTACCGCGTATCGTAGGTCGTACTACTATAATAAGGTTATGCCGAGTATCTTATACTCTTTCTTCTTCTTTATATCCTACTACGGCGGTAGTAAACTAGGATAACGCTCGACGCGCCCTAGGAAGCGCTTAAAGCTACGTAGCCTATTAGCGGCACTACTATATATACTATCCGTGTCTACTTCGCCTTTAATATTATATATATCTTTAACGCGTAGCCGGTAAGCGTCGATTAGTAACCCGTAGATATCTCTTTCCGATCGATTATAGAGCTAAGTGCGATTTTTAAGACGCGTAAAGGGGTAGGCGACGCCGTGTTCTAACCCCTTCGGAGGCGACAAATTTATCGTCGTAGACCTATCTTAAAACGACGTCGTAGCGTCGGCCTATTTACTATAAACCTTCTTATAGGCCTTCTAGTCTACCTTCTAGTAATCCCTAGATCAGTACGGCGTTATAGAATATATCGCGTACCTCTTAAGGGCGACTTTAGGCGGCGACTTCTTATAGCTATTGCACTTAAGGGCTATAATAACCTAATTCCGATAAGTAAATCGTTAAAAGTTACTTATATAAAGAAGCTAAATTAATTTAAAGCTTAACGTACCCTACTACGTTATGCAACGCACTAGGCCATATAATAATTTTTAATACCTAACGCGTCTTCTTTAAATTAACGCGATATAGACTATAATACTTATATTATAGAGGCAATTATAGAACTATAATCCTAAGATCGCCCTAAATATATAGAGACCGCGAGGAAATATAATATCGATAAATCCACGCTATAGCGCCGCTTTAAAGGCAAAACAGCCTTAAATCACGACGCGAACTCTTACTCGCGATAGAAACTTACTAGCGCGTAGGAGGAGATTCTTATTAAGTATATTAATAAGCTAACCGACCGTAGTATCCCGCCTACCCCTTAGATATTAAAGAATATCGCCGAGGAAATCGTAGGGATAAAGCTTAGTATTAACTAGGTAAGCCGCTTCTATAAGCGATACTATAACCGTCTTTCGAGCTTATATTTACGTACTATAGATTATTAGCGGAAGGCTGCTAATAATTCTAGGCATTTCTAAAACTTCTTTAATTTAGTAAGACTGCTTTTTATTATTATTTTAAGGGGTATACTACCGATAATACTTAGTTAAATACCGTAAAGTCGCTATTTCTAACTAAATCTAACTAGCTCCGCGAAAAGATCGAAAAGTATAATATTAGTCCCTTAAATGTTTATAATTTTAACGAGAAGGGATTCTAAATTAGTCTCTCTCGCTCCGCTAAGCGAGTTGCCCCCTAAGAAGCCCTTAGGCGCGGAAAACTAGTCGGGGTAAGCTAAGACGGGAACCGGGAGTTTATTACGCTAATCGCTGCTATATATATAGATTATTCGTTCCTACTACCGGCCCTTATTTATAAAGGGGAGTTAAAAGACTTCTAAGATACTTAGCTTAAGGATTTTAACTATTTTAGCGAAGTAGCCTTCTTTAGTAGTATAGAAAACAGCTAGAGTTATAACGTACTAGGTTTATACTAGCTTTAGCGTATATTTAACTGCTATACGAAGTAAAAGGCTGGTCGTGCCTACCGTCTCTTAATTTTAGACGGTTATAATAGTTATATTAACCTAAAATTTATTAACTATGCCGATCGGAATCGAATTCTTATTACTATATTACTATCGCACTTAACTTATCGGCTTTAACTACTTAATATTAGCCTATTTTCCGCACTCTCTACCTATTATACTTAAGGTTCCGACTAGCTAATATCTATTAGATAGGGGTTAATTCGCCTTAATAAACGGAACTTTTAGCTACTCTTTCGTAATACGTAGAACTAGGTATTTATAGCTAAAAATATCGAGGCTAGTTAGCGGGCTATAGGAATCTATCTACTCGACCCCGGCAAAGTATTATCTAAGATTAGTTATAGTAGTAATATAATACCCCTATAAACTATATCTAAGGAAAGGGCGATAAAGACTCTAGGCTCTCTTCGGGCTATTTAGCGTATTACCCGCCGTCTCTATAAGGAAGGGCTAATAGACTCCCGAGTTATAGCGCTCTCCCGAGTATTAAAGAAACTAGCGATATAATATAAGCTCGTATAATATAAAAATCGAGATCTATAGGAAGCGCTTAAACTTATATATAAAAAAGGGAAACGTAGAAAGGCCTTAGGCCTTTTTAATCTAAAAGAAAGTAGTAGCTAGCCGGTCTTTTTTAGTCTAGCTAAGGTAGAACTAGCGCGGCGACGTTAGACGGATAAGGCATAGGCCGACGAGCAGCGCAAGCAAGCTATTAAAGATCGTCGACTCTAGGTAGCTATATTACGTAAAGAAAAGGCTCGAGAATCTACCGAGAAGAAAAAATAGCGGGCTATAATACGTTAGGCCTTGCGAGAGCAGCGTTCTTAAGAGAAGATAGAGCGTGCTATAGAGCGCGAGGCAAAGCGAGCTAAGAAACGGGAGGCCGTAGCAAAATTAAAAGCAGAGAGGTCTACACGCGAGGCTAAACGCCAGGCTATTCGGGAAGTTAAGTTTAAGGTAGCTACTACGTCAAAGCCTAGTATAAGAGGGCATAAAAGACTTAGTAGCGGTAAGAAAAACGAGGGGCGTTAGAAGCGGGTTTACGCGACGGGCATTTAACCACGCAATAACTCGGAGGAAGAAAGGGCAAAGATTAGTTCTAAAGCTTTAGTAGCTCGAGACCATAGTCCCGGAGCTTTAGGGGTAAAAGACATACCTCCCGTTCGACGGAAGCGTAGGGAAGTATAGAGGCCGGTTTCTTAGTCTCTTAGGTCTAGGCGGACTATAAGACCGCCTGCTTATATTTCCTAAGAAAACTAATATATAGATAGACTCTATATAAAGTGTTTTATATAATTGTAATATTTAATAGTATTTTAAATAGTTATATCGGTTATAGGATTAATTTTCGCTCTAGCTTGCCGGTTAGGCAATTTATTGTATAACGTAGTGCGTTGCATAACTTAGTAAGGTACGTTATTTATGCCGCAGGGTAGAGATAAGGGGTAGGCTTAAACGGGTAAGGTGCTATAGCGGGTCTAAGCAGCCGCACTACCACCTTTCTTCTCTAATAGACTTGTCTATTATCTATGTCTAAAAACCAACCCGAATGCTCGCGCTCGGCTATGCCAACTCTCGTCCCGTTCCTTAAGGCATTGGCGGGCCCCTAAAGGGGCCGGTCTCCTATTAATTAGCCGCTATCCCTATCCTTATCCTCAGCCATAGGGATGCCGGCGTGGCGTGTGCCACACCATTATAAACGGCCACCCCAGGCGCTCCCAATATACCTAGTAGGATTAACGTTAAAATTCAATATTAAGTATAAACGACACACGTTAAAGATAGTAGAGACATCTAAATGCTAAATTTATGACTAACATTCTCCTATAAATTCGATTAACACGGATCTAAGTGGTCATTCGCATGGAGGACCTCGTTATGGAAAAAACTAAGACAAGGTTTTAAGATGTTGACCCTCAATGACAGCGGCGCCAGCGCCGTCTCATCGATTGATCCACAAGCTACCTTCTTGTTTCAAAACTATGCAGCTGGACTTGCTCCTCCTAAGGTTTATGATCATAAAGGCGACGTTGTAATGGGCAATGAGTCAATGACGGCGCTTCAATACACATCCACCTGGCAACGAGGCAAATCGCGGCATGTTTTGCTCAGAGGTCCCAACAAGCAGTCACTTATTAATCAGTACTGATTACTGATTGATACTGGTATATTATCAGTATTAGTAAGCTCCTTAACAATCAATCAGTAATCAGTAAAACACGTGACTTATGAAGCTCGCGATAACGTTAAATTTTGTCGCGTGTAGTTACATTCCCCACGCGTTTTAACGCGTTTAAATAAGAGCGCGATGTAGATCGTCACTTAAGACGCCATATATATAGCCAGGCCACAATTGTCTAGGGCCATCACAGATGTCTAGACCCATCTTCCCCGCCAGGCTTGTTCGTCTTATACAGTTCACTGGCAACGAGCTTTTTGAGTCTCGACTTAAGATGCATGCTTTGCAGTATGGATATTACGGAAGATCAACTAGGGGCCGAACTACCTTATTAATAGGCACCGGAAGAGCCGAAGGCAAAGATATACCAAGTCAAGCTTCACGAAGTTTAACTCGTAGGATCGGCCGGAGATTTTATCACCCGGGTGTAGGGTAGGGCTGCCGGCACGGCCTAACAATCCTGGCAGTAAAGGATCGAAGATGATTTGTTACAGTGATAAGAATACTCACAAGGAATGCCTATATAGGTAAGTATCCGGGACTTAGAAGCGTTTCGCGCCTTATATCTAGCAGCAAGGGTCCGATAAATGAGACGCCAAAAGAGGCGTGAGACGCACAAGGAAAGATGATACGACGCGTCCGACGACTGAAAGGTGGCGAGCAAGCAAATAGCTATAGCTTAAGCGTGATCATATATCAAGCGTCAATATGCGTCCTTGGTCGTCTCCTTTCGAAGGCGACGTTGAATACGAGAAACAAAGCTCCCTAGCGCTAGAATCAAGCTTCTCCGCAGTCGAGTCGCAATATCCACAACGGTCAATTGTCTCACCCCCCCTTTCTTCCGCATTATTAGCGCCCATACGTTAGTCGCAGCCAAAGAAGCGTAAACTGCGCACGCTAGAAACGTAGAAGCACTTCCGGTTGCCTTAAGGAAACGAGGAGACCCACTAAAACAGTTAGAGACTCTGGTATTGCTAGCATTGCCATAATCCGCCGTAGAGAACGGTTTCGACCACGAGTGCTAAACGGCATATGGGAAATGATTATGGTATTATTATCGAGGACGGTGAAAGACCAGCCAAGAGAGTACTCCAGCAGTCTCTCGAAGTCGCTTTTATACGTATAGAGGAGAAGAATCGAGAGCAGGAGTCCCGTAGCGATTAATTAATCTTACGAAATTCGATTTAGCTTAACGCATTCTACGAAGCGCAAATCTAGCTAATTACGCGCCGCCGGCTACCGCTTAATTATGTCTCTTAGCTAGAGTACTAGGCACTGCTATATGCAGTTAACCCTAGGACTAAGGAGATACTAATTTAATTAGGCACCACGGTGTTAACTTATATTGAGCAATCTTACGAGGTATATCGTGAAAATATTAAGGCTTACCTCTAGGCAGCAAAGTTATAGATCTACTTTAGCATCGATCTTTAGTCTTCGCCGTATCGTAAAGCTTTCCTTAGAATATACGGGCAATAGGTTAATAAGCATTACGAGCTACGGGAGGCCCTTTTAGGCTTGCCGAATATATAGTATAGTTACTCTAGTAAAACAATATTAAGGCACCTGCTTAACACTATACGGTACTTCGATATTTCCGGCAATATCGGTTACTTTATATCCGATAACGCTACTTCTAATAATACGTGCCTACGTGCTTTATTAAAAGCGCTAGAGAGGGAATTTAGCATTTAGCTAGATCCTATTAAGCGGCGCGTTCGTTGCGGAGGCTATATTATTAACCTATGCCTCTAAGCGTTTCTCTTCGCTTTAAGCAAGGAAGCACTTAATATAGCCATCGAAGAGGTAGACAGCAATGCGGATGCTATAGTCGTCGAGACTTTATAGGCATAGTTATAGTAGAATCCCGGTAAGGGAAAGTATCGTAGGTTGCCGGAGAGTTAAGCCGGATAGCGATTAATAGGGCCCCTTAGTAAATTGTATAATATCGCTATATTTATACGGAGTTCGATAGTTTATAGCGATGCCTAGCAACGTCTAGCAGGCCGTGTACTCGGTATTAACAATATTATAAGATAGAACTCGTGGTATATACTCCTCCGGACTATACTAGAGAAGAAAGATAAACTTATAGTGTTTTAATAAGAGCATTATAAGGCCTTAGGTAATAATAGTCTTATATAAGACGACTAGGATATCCTAGAGTTTACGGCGGACTTTCTCTAACCCTTCTAGTAAGCTATACTAGCCTAATAGAGGTCGTGGTCGTTATTAGATTAACTACTCTACTATATAGATATATTGCTTAAGCATTTTAAAGATACTAAGGTACGTACTTATTCGATCTCGTTTAGGATAATATTCGCTAGTGCTAACTCGGCATCTTATAGAAAACGTATTATAATAACCTACGTTTTATCCACTCTATCTATATAGGTTAGTTTATGCTTAATAAGTACTACTTTAAAACCGATAAGACGCCCGTATACTCTACGGCATTGCTTCTCTACCCTTTAAAGCGCCTAAAGTACCTACGTTATAACTAGCACGCCGATTAGCACGCTAGTATAATTAACAAGGCCGGGCAGATCTAGAGTCAGTATAAAGATCTCTCTATAGCCTATGCCCTAGAAGAGACGTCGGATATCCTAATATCCGCATACGATAAGCTAGCGTAGTCTCTCGATATAATAGAGGCGGACGACGATAAGGATAAGCTAGAGAAATTTATTAACGGCTCCCTATGCAAGATCGCGGTTAGCCCTCTTGCATGGTAGACTAGAGAGGAGCAACGAATGGAGTAACCACGGTTGCATAAAATGGCCATAGATGTCCTTTCGATTGCGCCTATGTCGGACAAGGCCGAACGTGTCTTCTCTAGTGCTCGGCGTACTATTTCATTTAACCGTGCACGCCTAGGCGCTGATGCTATTAAGATAACGGAGTGCCTTAGGAGTTGGAACAAGAATGACCTAATCCGCTAAGTGCGTGTACTTAGAGATAGACAATGAATATAGTAACTAGTTAGCCTCGCGACGTTGGTAAATTATAAAGGGACGTTTAAAGTAAAATAGTCGGGCGTGTATATAATCGGCATATTAATTGTTATGGTTATTAGTGGAAATGTATAGGAATAGTCACCTATCTAGGCAGAAGCACCATTCTTACGTTATGCCCTGGCATTTACTGGTAACGCAATTAAGCAGTATTAGTAAGATAGGCGTCAATCAATCAGTCGTCAGTAAGGGCCTTATCAATCAGTACTGCTTGTTGGGATGTCTGGTTTTGCTGTTATATATCCCTAACCCTGTACATGACTTGAGCTGACTGGGCATTTTTAAAGCGTCGAGAGATCAACCAGGACTATCGGACTATCGCGTCTAGGGCCTTGCTCCAAACACGGTCCCAGTTCTATTAGAAAGAAACAAAGGGTTAGAAGGAAGATAGCCCTTCCCTAAGCCTTAGGATTTTGCCGCATGTTCGTTAGAAGCGATGCTATCTACTGGTTTTTGCAAACGTGGTAGCGTACGTTGGCTGCCTAGGCGTCATTGATACACGTCACAACACTTCTCCCGGAAGGTTCTATCACTACACTCAACTTAACTGCGGCTGCTCAAGCTATAGACACTGTTATTGCTAGCAAAATGGAGCTAGCGCTGCCACGAAAATTTAGCTATTTACGGTTTTTCTAGTTCTTAGAGACTATAAAGTCTAAGATTAGCGACGACAAGGGCCAGGGATTAATTGCCCGTAAAAAGAGCGTCGTAAATAGTTCTCTTGCCTATAGCATCTACGTTAGTGCCTAGCTTATAGCTACCAAGCAAAACGATCTCCGGCGCAATAGGTAAATAGGCGCGCGCTTCTAGCAAACTTTAATTAAATCTCCTCTTCTTTTAACTGTCTTCTCTAAAACAGCGGATATATTCGTGTACGTACTTGCCGTTTCGAAACTTTAAGGTTAGGAAAGCTTATATATCATAGGAATCTAAAGAAGGTAGACGAGCCTACTTTCGCAGCGTTGGCCTCCGGAGCTCGTGAGGATATTCCGAAGGAGCTTCGAGAAGTCTATTAGTTTTTAACTACGAAGATAGAGGAAGCGATAAGTTTAGGAACCTCTTACGGTCAATATCTAGGGCAGGACATAGCGGATTAGATTAGACAGCACTTAACCTAGAATATATGTTATAGCGGAACTACTAATAATATAATTACCTAGCGGCTCTCGTAGAGGTTCGGGAAGTCGGTACTAAACCGGCACACGCGACATTGTATGTAATTCACTTAATAGATAAAGCCTAGGATTAAACCGATACTAGTATATAAAAGCTACCTATTACGCGCCTAAAGTGCTTAACTATAGTAGATAGCTAGTTAATTCTAACTACTAGCTAGAGTGACTTTTCTAGAGAAAAGCACGGGGCTAGGGGGCATCTCGTGGTTATAAAAGTAAGGTCGCATAGCCCCTAAAGGAGCTCGTTAGAGATCAATTAATTGCATTATTGGCCCCCGTTCTTTACTCTCTATTTCGTTGTATGTATGCGCCTTACACCCTAAGACTCCGGTCTAACCCCCAGCCCCTCCGTAGCCCGACCCGATAGGAGGCTTAGATAAGACTTAGGAGGCGAGGGAGTTTCGTAAGTAGCTCTAGGTATGCCCCGAAGATACGCTTATCGTCTATACTAATAGCTCGTAGAGCGAGGACAACGCCTACTAGTATAGGTACTTATTGTGGCTGGGTCCCGATAAAGCCGCCTACGGCAGCGGTTAGATTCCACTTACCGAGGTATACGACGTAGAAGTCGAGAGCGCCCCCGAAGGACTCCGAGTAGCGCTCGCATGGTCCCCGATTACTCCGGAGCTACATACTAGATAATAGCATCTCTACTACCTGCTTACCGTAAGGAGCGGATACGGTGACTTTACCGACTACTATAAAAGGTTCGAGCATAAAGAGGCCCGCATCGAATGCTTATACGGGAGGATAAAATTACCCCTATACTACTTCTACTACTAAAGGGTAGGCGTCCGATACTACCTAAGGTTAGCTCCGACGGCGGATAAGGCTATTAACTAGGCACTAGGATCGGGCTTTAATCGGTTCCTCGGGCTAGTAACGGGGGTAGAGTTCTTTAATTAGATCTACTATCGCTATTAGCTCTAGGTAGCCCTTAACTAATATATACTCTCTTTTATTTCCCTTTATTTTCTACTCGTAAGCTTTCGAGGGGGCTTACGGTCTATCTAACTACGCGGGCTTTCTTAGTTACCCGGCTATAACTAAAGACTAACTACTATTATGGCTTTGCTGCTATGCCTAGACCCCGCTAACGGGGGAAGGGATATAAGTATCCGAGCGGCCGTAGAGCCTAAGAATTGCTAGATAGATAGGTAGAAGTAGGGAACGCGGGATAGGTTCCCTACGAGCACTCTTATCTTATACTATACCTAGCCTAGCACGTTTTTTGCCCTTATAGGGATGTCCTAGACGGTAATTAATACTACTACTACTACTACTACTATAAATAGCCGTACCTCCGGCCGCTAGTAGGTCTATCGGTCTTAGTATAGTGGTTAGCTCTCGAGGAAAAGGGCATTAAGATAATACTAAGGAGTTTAATCTTATTAAGCGATAGGCTTCTTTTACTATAAGCTTCGATATTCCTTTTAACTATCTTATAAGCGGTAGATTAAGATGGTTAATAGGCCTATACTCTATATAACTAGCTATATAGTTCCTCTACTAAGTTAATCTAGAAGGTAGTAAGAGAATAGCACTAGACTAACTAAGCGCCTATTAAAAGAAGATTTATAATAATAATTACGCTTTAAACTAGACTATATATATTCCCTTGCTCCTTAGGCTCGGAAGTTACTTAATATCGTTAAAATTATAAATTTCTAGGAAGTAGCTTAACTATTTAGGCGAAGTCGGTGCCTACCTAAGCGGAGATAGAACGTTATTACCGGTAATATCGGGGACCTATATATCTTTATATAAATCTGCCGTTAGCTTATTACTATCGCTTAATATAGAAAAGTCCTCTAAGATCTACTTAAGAGGACTAGCTTTCCGATTACTTAGAGGCTAGAGTATTTTATCGCCTAAATCTTACTCCGACTTAGGAAGTATATTAAAGCTCGGTTCTACCGGCGGAATACGAGAAGTAGACTACGTAATAGGCTAATCTATATACGTAAGATTGCTTTAGCTATTCGAAGATTATAAGTAATATTAGTTATAGAGAAGCCTTAGCCTTCGTTCGTCGTAGATAATAAGTCCTGTTTTTATAGCCTTCTTAATAAATCTTTTAATAAGCCTTTCCGTTTTCGATTTCGGATCGGACCTTTGCCTTTTATACTTTAGGTAGGGGTTAGCTATTTAGCCGTTTTCTTATTTATCGATAATTTCGATATAGGTGTTTTCCTTAGAGGGTTTCTTAGGGGTAGTTCTATATTATAGGTCTCTAAAGTCTTAGACGATCCTAAAGGTTGCCCGCCCTTAGTATACGTTGCCTTTTACTATATCGATATCGTTATTACTATATTCTATCGAGGTATAATATCTACGTTCCTTATATATCTATTAGAAATCCTAGACCGCCCTATAATATCCCTTTAGGTCTACCCTAACCTAGGCATAAAACGGTGCGGGTTTATAGATAAATCTTTTAGCGAAGTTAGATTATTTCGAAGACCTACTAAAGGCACGGACTAAAGGAAAAGCTCTAAAAATTCCGGGATAAACGGTCTATTAGCGATATCTAGTACCTTAGGGTCTAAGTCTATATCCCTAGCAAGCTTAGTAGTTTCTAAGGCAAAGCTCTCGGCTATAGGAACTATATACTTTATCTAAATTACTATAATCTTTGCCGCCTACTCCTTTAGTCTCCTCTCTTTCTTCTTTTTAAAGGAAACCGCCTTAATACTAGCTAGCCGCGACGACCTTTTTATAGGACTAGCTTTCTTTAATAAAGAACCTATCTATAGTCGGAAATCTTTTTTTCGCGGCGCTTTTTCTAACTAAAACACCTAATATATACTAAGTAGCTCTAACCGCGGTCTAGGTCCTACGGTCTATAAACGTTTCTAAGCTATATCTAGCTTAAGTAGCCTACCTCGTTTCTAGCTAGCGTTTAAGAGGATATCGGTAATACTCTTATCCGGCTATATATTAAAGAATGCTCTTAAGATATCTCTTTAAACGTAAAGCACTAGCACGTCTTAATAGTTTTCGAAGGAATTAAGGTGCTCGAAGTAAAGCAATTACGGTAAGAAATACCTTTAGTAAAGCTATATTAAAGCCCGAAAAGAGGGCTTTCCGCTATGCTAGAATACTAGCTCTTTAGGCTCTAAGAAGTCTTAAGGAGCGCTCTTAATACCGGCCTTATAACCTTTTTTAACTTTTACGTTTATAAATCCTAACTTTCTAGCTATTATATATAGCAGCCTAAGGTAGTGTCTATTAATATATACGCTAATACCTTTAGTATCTTATAAAGGAGGCTTTAATAATAGAAAGGGGAAGTATCGTAAGGTAGTAATAAATAGCTATATATATACTAATCTTATACTTATAGGCCTTCGGAGGTTTCTAAATTCTCTATAGCTCGTTTATATCTATAAAGTATCCGTCTAGTCTACCTTAAGGCTTTTAAATAAGTATATACGGCTGCTAGATATAGTAATAACTCTCTTTAGCTTAACTTAGACGTGTTTTTTAAGAATCTTAGCTCTAATACTTAAGTACCTTATATTATCGTAGAAAGTATTAATATTTAGAATTATAACCGCAATCGATAAAATATTTCCTTCTAGGCGATCTCTATCTTATTATCGAACTATTAAGGGAAATAGGGGATTCTTTTTATTTATAAAATCCTTCTTAACTTAGTCTTTATTATAAATAGAAAGTACTAGAATACGACGCGTAATACGTTATATACTTAGATAGTTAATTAGATAGCGTAAATCCTTAAGACCTACTATTATATCCGACTATTAAGACTTTATATAGTTCTAATAGTTAATAATAAGATTATCGTTATAGGCTATAAGGTGCTTCGCCTAGTTACCTATCTCGAGCCCCCCTTAAAGACCTATAAAAGGAAGCATACCGTCTATAGTATCTATAATAGGTTTTCTTTATATAACGAGATATAATATCTTCTTCTTATATAGAGAGAGCCTATTTAGCTATAAATCTACTATAGTATATCGGCGCTCTTTTATATAGTAACGTATATTTCGGAAGACATCGCTATTAGATAGCGCTTTAGGTTTCGCTACTTTTATTAGTAGGAGTAGTTAATATAGGGAAAGAATAGACCTACGAGGTATATAATATAGTCGCACCCTATATATATAATTGTCCCTATAGATATAAATCGCTATTCGGATTACGTCTCTTAGAGTAGAGTAGTATATTATTATAGAGGGAATAAAAGGCGCTTCTTACGAATATAATAATTAACTAGTAGACTACCTTAGTATTCCTAAGATATTATCCTATGTTTTAGAAGTAATCCTGCCTTCGATTATATACTTAGGATCTTATAGAAGCTATATAAGGTCCGTAGCGTAGGGGATAGCGTATAGATTAAAGTCCTTAGAGATTAACTATAAGAGCTTAATAGTTATAACTCCTTCCTAAAATAAGAGGTCTATATTAAAGAGAGATATAAGTTAAGAAATAGAATAAGCCTTCGTATACCGTCTTTACTTAGTTTATATATAAATATTATCGTATGCTTAAAATAAAACTTATATTTAGATACGCTAACTCGCGTACTATACGCGGTTAATCTAAGTAAGCTAAAATAAGATAAAATACGCCGTATAAAAAAACATAGCGCCGCTTACGCTAGATTAGTAGTTAGGCACTTAACGGGCACCGAGAGAAATTTCGCGTTATAACTCTAATACTCTTAAGGTCCGGTGCTCTAGGGCTACCGGGCCCGTACCTTTAAGAAAACCTAGCTCTATATCGTATTATAGATTAAATAGAGGCGCGCGGCTATAACTTAGCGCTAGCGATTAGCGGCGAGGTAAAGCGGCGTTTCTTAGTAAGAGGTAGGCTGCCGCTAAAATATTTCGCTATTTCGCTATAGAAAACCGGCCCTAACTCTCTACTAATCGACTATAAGTTATACCTATAGCTAGATAGCGCTATATATTATATTATCGGGGGGCTAAGACTAAGATACTACGCCTACTACTTAACGAAATCGCCGTAACGGGCGTCTTACTTTACCTATAGTCTTTATTATAGTATCCTTTTAATCTTTAGCGACCTTATACTTATCTTCGTAGCCGACTTCAGTATAGAGTAAGTCCTACGTTTCCTATACTTTTAGATAAGGTCTATAAAAGCTAAAAAGTACTCTTAGCGATCCTAGGTTATTCTAATAACTAATAGCTCGGATACTACACCCCGGTTTAATAAATTTTACTTAATAGCCGCTATAATATTAGAGCTATAGGGGGATAAACCGGCGACGCTATATTCCGCTAAGGACGTTAGGAAGATAATTTAATTATATTTCGACTTTACTATACTAAGAGGGGTAACTAATCTCTTTAACGAATCCTAGTAAAGTATAATTTTATTGACTTTAAAGATAGGGAGAGTAAGAGACTATACTCCCCTATATAAGCGTAAGCTCTTACGTGCCGCTATCGCCTACTACGTAAGGCAACTATAAATACCTTTCGATTTAATCCGCGCTTTTAGGATATCTAGCCCGATCCTAGAAAGATTTAAAGAAAATTTAGCCTAGTTCCTAGAAGTAAGCTAGGTCGCGGGTATTAATAGCGCTTACTTTATTACGTCTACTCTAATAATAGATATATTCCTTACCGTAAGATATAGTACGTTTTCTACCTTTATAAGTAAACTAAAGCCTAATAATACCTAGGGTTTCCCCCTAACTAGGTCTTTAAATCGCTTTATTATAAGCGAGTCCTTTTATACGAGAATAAACTTAGGCTCTAGGGCCTAACAGAGGCTATTAAACGGAACTTCGTTAGTATTTTAACCGATATATAATCGTTTAATATAGATTCGTCGGTATAGTATTTTACGCGGCTTTAAGGTAATAAAGCAATTTCTTTATTAAGAACCTAAAATTTCTACTTAATCTATCTTATTAACACGCTAACCCTTACTTTAGACTACTTCTATTAGCTATATAAGGCTTATATAAAGGGGTGCTTTAGTAAGTTAGAGCTATATCGGTATAGGCTATTGATTTATTTACTATACTAGAAAGGCAACCGAAGTATATTTATAACTAGGCCTTTTATAGCTAGGATTAAAAGGCTTAAGTTAGGGGGAGCAGACCCTTAGTAGATCCTAACGTTCCTTTAAGAATTAAACCGATGTCTTAGACTAGCCGTTATACCCCTATAGGAGTTCTTTAACTTAGTAGTTACTAGTAAAATTAGTAATTATATCGCCTCGTCCGTCTAGTTCCTCTCTATACTAATTAAACGGCTAATAAGCATAGGAATCCTTTTTACCCTCGCGTTATTTATAAAAGAGTAGACGCTTCCCGATTATAAATACTATATATTAAGACTAAGAAGTCTAAAGGGAACTAGTTATAGTATAAGGTTTAGAGGAAAGCTTACCTAGGATATAGCTAATATCTTATAGTTTAATAAAGGCAATATACTACTAGATATATATAGGGTATAATACTCTAACTATTAGAACGACTAGAAAGATAAGTAGGTGGTTTCCGCTTTTATTATAAAACGTTATTTAATCTTCTTAACCTATAGCTCGCCTTTAAGACAATATAATATCGTGGTTTAGTATAATAAAGAGGTGTTCCCGCTATAGTCTATTAGTAGTATAGCTAGCATACTAGTAAGTTCTTTATTTTATATCGAGCTTACCTATATACCCTAATTCTATATATCGCTGGAATTATATACTTTAAATATCTTATATTATATCCTACTAAGAGAGGCACTCTTAACCCTTCTCGATAAGCTAAGACGGGTTAATATATTTCTAATATACTAAGGAAGTAAGATAGGCTCGTCTTAGACTTCTCTTTATCTAGATAAGGTTATAAAAAAGTGCTAAGCTTCTTAGCGCTTTTTAAGAGCTATTATAATATAGGTTTCGTTACTAGAAACGCGGATTACGGTTTAGCTTAGTAGCTTAACTAGTCCTTTATAAAGCATAAGTAACTGCCCTTACCGACTTAGAGATCTTATAGAGGACTAAGGCCCTAACTTCTTTAATAGAACGAGATATATAGAATTAAGTATAGGATCTAAAGAGAAGCGCTAAACGTAGAGTTCTTATATAGAAACCGAAGTAAATAAACCTAAATAAAGGAGTAGACTAATACTATAATATACTCGTATTCCCTTATTAACTCTATATTATTACTATAACTCTATTTATAAGTACTTATCTAATAATAATAAGACTGCTTATCTCGTCTTTATAGATATAGGTGCTAGCTAGAGTATATTAGTAGCACTAAAGTCTAAGCTAGCCGCGGTAATACTAGTTTTATCGTTTTAAAACTCCGATAATATTTTAGGTAATATACTTACTAGGGATATATATTACGTTAAGGCGCTATCTAATACTAGATTCGTGCTATCGACCTCTAGATTATACTATAAGTTAAGCGATAGAAGAAATATAAAAGGGGTTATTAGAAAGTCTAGTAAGTCTTTTAGAAATAATAGTTTAAGGGCTAAGCTAGGAATATCTAATTCTAAGCTTAGCCGTTCGGAGATTAAGCTTAATATTAATAATGCCGGGCTTTAACCTATAGTCGAGGCTAGTAATAGACGACGAGAGTTTAAAAGTCGGTGCCTACTGCCTTTAAACCGATCCGGTCCTATAATTACTTCTTCTTTTATTATCTAAGAGAGCTCGCGTATTAGGCTAGGTCGAGACTAGAATCCTCCTATAAAGCTATCTAATCGCCGCGTAAGGATAACTATATCGATATTATACGTTTCCGATAAAGCGTTCCCCTTCTTATAGAGGCCCTATTAGTAGTTAGCCGTGCCGGTCTTAATATCTTTATTCTTTTTAGATCGCTGCTTAAGTATCGTTAAGTAAAAATTTAAGAGAATTATTAAACTATATATAAAAGACGCTATAAAGGAAGGTTAATAACTAAGCTAATAATACTTAATTTAAGCGAAGAGTATAAGGCTTCTAAGCGCTAAGCCTAGGTAGGTATATAAAGTATTACTTTATCTATTCCTAAAATTTAAGAGTAATCTAAGCGCGCGGATAAATAACCGGTATAGACTAACTATTAGAGTCGGAGGCACTCGCGGAGGCGCCGTCGAGAATTATAGGGCTTCTAGGACCCGCCCCGACGTAGGCCGTTACGGTATCTAGACGGCGGCGCGAAAACGCCGTCTAAAAATAAATAGATTCTATTTTTAATATAGCGAACTATAGCCTAAACGCTTTTAAGGAGAATTAAAGTTAATTATTTTAAAGGGGCTAACTACTAAACTTAACGGTAAACGGCTTTCTTTTAAGAGCAACTAATCTAGCCTAAAGATTAGCTATATTAATTAAATTTCTCTTCTATAAGTATATAATATTAGTCTTTCCTATTATTATATATATACCTTTATTATAAGTCTAAATATAAGTATACTATACTTAATCGTATTCTTTAGCGTTTTCGGCGTAGCTCTAATCCTTTAAATAATAAAGCTCTTTGTTCCTAGCCTTATAATCTCTTTCGCTCGATACGTCTAATACCCTCTCTTAATTAGCTCTAGATTATTACGCGCTACTTATCTTTATATAGCGATATACGTTGTATTTCTCCTTATTAATATTAGCGTTATTCTTATACTGTTATTCTTTCCTAGATAGAGGTAGGTTTAAAGAAGGGCCGCTTTAATAGCTATTATAAATATCGCACCGCTTTATATAGGTAGCCGAGCGCTTATTATTAAGACTTTAGATATCCCGCGTAAATAGTATTATATAGTATACTCCTAGGTTAGGCTCGTTGCTATTACTAAGGCCGTCTCCTACTCTATTATTGCCTTAAGCCTAAGCCCGAGACCAGGCCTATTAATTTAAATAGGCTAAGCTATAGGTTAATTTATTCTCTATTTTTCTCTATATCCCTGCTAACTTATTAGTCGTTCGGTCTACTTTTAGGAGCACTTTTTATAGCTTTCCCCCTAGTTAAGAGAGGGCTCGGGAGATGGTTTCTCTGGATCTATAAAGCAGCCTCGCTAGGTGCCGTCTCTTTACTATTAAGTTACGTACTTAACGCTTTATCTTCGAGATTAAAGGTTTTAATCGGAAGCTCGTATAGCTTCTAGCTAGTAACTATAGTATTCCGCGTCTCGAGACTAATATATTACTAGCATACTACTAAGATTATCGAGGTTTTAAGAACTGCTAACGTTATAAAGATTTACGTTAGTCTTAACTATTTAATATAAATTCGCGCGGGTTGCTATTTCTATATATTTTTCCCTTTTACTTAGGGCCCTATAAAGTATCTAGTAAAGTATAACTTACTATATAGCTTTACCGCTATTTCTTATTAGTATAATCCCTATAACGTATCCTAGTTAGTCTTAAGCTTAATATTCTTACTTTCGCGGTATAGGAGTTATAGAAGCGT
This sequence comes from Hirsutella rhossiliensis, assembly GCF_020360975.1. Classification (NCBI taxonomy): domain Eukaryota; kingdom Fungi; phylum Ascomycota; class Sordariomycetes; order Hypocreales; family Ophiocordycipitaceae; genus Hirsutella; species Hirsutella rhossiliensis. The sequence goes on along the minus strand of NW_025408677.1, from coordinate 800,152 downwards.
AATTTTAAGGTTAAAGGAGGGCTAATCTATACTCCTTAACGGACTATATAAGTAGGAGTTAGGCCTATAAAAGCTTTAAAATATTATCCTAGTAGCTAAAGGAATAGGTATTACCGCTATACTTCCTTTAGCTCTATATCTAGTACTTCGTCGAAACTATAATAATTAAATTCGGGATGAAATATAATACCTTAGCGAAATAGACTACGATTTATATAAATAACTAAATAGTATTTTAGGAAAAGATACGGAATTATTAATCTAAAAGAAGAAAGAGGTAGCCGCGAAACGGCTAAGTCTATCCTAAGAGTATCTTAATAGAGATCCTATAAAAAAGATTATACTTTTCTAGTCTCTTAAAGCTAACTCTTAGATAGAATAGGTATAAGAGTAGCTTAAATCGCTATAGAAACTTAATCGAGAAAATATAGGTGCCCTTAGAAAGCATAGCTCCTAATATTAACTAATGCTTAAGTAGAAACTACTTATCGTATAGTATGGCTATCCTTATCTAAGAGAAGGCTTTAAGCTATTTAAAGATTACTTAAGATTCTAGATATATCTAGACCTAATAAAAGTACCGAACTTTAACGATTTAATCCTATTAAGAATTAAGGTAGAGCGAGCTCGTCTACTTAGTAGTATAGGCGTTATAAGTATACTTATTAAATAATATTATAGGAATAACGTTAATATTCGTAGCGTATAGGAATAAGACTTTCTATAATATAGTTCGCCGGAGTACTATATAAACTATAACGAATAGTGCGGTAATATTTATTAAGACTAAATATCGCCCTTAGAGAATTAGCAATTAGGATATAAAACCGAACGTTATATTAGCTTAAGGTTACTTATAAGAGCGAGGGCGACTTCGGCGGACGAGGGATATCTTAGAAGTAGAGCTAGAAGATATAACTACTAATATATCTAAGGGAAAGATATACTCTATTACTTTTAGTCGGAGCGTATACTTAGAAAATATATAGGCATACTTTATAATCCCCTAATATAAATTAAGCAGTTAAGCTAGTTATAACGCGTTAAGTCTTACTATATTAAATTGTTTTACTTTAAGTAGCGTGCTTAAAAGGCTATAGTTAGAGTAAAGGGGAAAGTAGATTCTATTATAGATAAGCGATTTTCTTTTTCGCCTCTACTTCCTCTATAATCCGTAGTAAACCGGAAAATCACGAGAGTAAATCGCTATAGAATACTAAGCTATAGAGCTAAACCTAAAGATAAGCTTAAGAGCTACGGTTAAGGTCTATCCCAAGACTATATAGAGGGGTTATCGGAGCTAGGGGGCTAATATATACCTAAAGGAATAATATAAATTAGGAGCATTATTAGATAGATAAGAATAATAATGCCTGCCTAGCCCTATAAGAATTACTATAAAACCGGCTAACTATTATACGCGCACCCGTTAGATAGTAATAAAGGTTTTAAGAAGGTTAGAGTAGAGTGGTTTTTACTAATTTAAGACGGTTTATCGAGAGTAATAGGCATATTAATATAGGAGAGCGTCGTTTATCTATAATTTTCGCTTACGGTAGTATATAAGTTTACTATAGCAATAGTAGCTATTCTACTTATAATCTTAAGGGATAAATTTTCTATACTTATACCTATAAATAGTCGAACTACTAGTACGCGGAATTTAGCGTAAAGTATAAGTTAGATAGATAATAAATAATTTGCCTAGATACGTCCTTAGTAAACGGCATAGTACTCTTATATAGGGGACCTAGTTTATAACTTCCGCTAAAATTAGTCCGTTTTACTACTTACTAACTTAGTTACGATCTAAGTAATATTTATTTTTTAAAGATACTAATATAAAGGCGTTATTTATTTTAACTATATATAAGGTATTTACTAAAGTATATATATAGTAGCGGATAGCTATTAATTTAAGGTCTACTTATCTTTATTATTAATAACTAGCTCTTAATATAAATAAACTAAATATACCTAACGGATATATTCTTAGCCTTAGCGGCATTTTCTCTAAGAAACATACCTTAATCGAAAGATTATTTAAGTAATAAGGTACGAAAATTAGCGATAACGTTAATAACTATATAATTATTATAGCCCCCGACATAGATAATTAAAAAACTCTTATTTAGTAAGGTAAGAAGCATAGCCTCTTATTCCTTAACGGAATTTAGATAGAGGTATATATTACCGAGAAGATATAGATAGAACTATAACCTTACTACTTTTACTAAGAATAACGATTAAATCCGGTAAAATAGCTAGGCTTATTAAGGCAAACGAGCTTAGGAGGGTCCGGCCTATCGCGAGAAAGTACCCTAGAAACCGAGATAATAGACGTTTTCTCGAATAACGCTAGAGGAATAACTTAAGACTTAATACTATAGGCGAATAGCACGGCCGGAAAAGGTTAATAAGCTGCTAGGAATTATACTCCTAAGACTCTTCTAAATAGGGCCTCTATAACCGGGAGTTCTTCTACTAAGACTACTACTACTAAGGCTGCGGCCGCTAAGACTATTGCTAAGGCTGTTGCTAAGGCTGCTACTAAGGCTGCTGCCGCTAAAGCTGCTTCTGCTAAGGCTGCCGCTGCTAAGATTGCCGCTGCTAAGATTGCCGCTGCTAAGATTGCCGCTGCTGAGATTGCCGCTGCTAAGATTGCCGCTGCTAAGATTGCTGCTATTAAGGCTGCCGCTACTAAGGCTGCCGCCGCCGAGACCGCCGCCGCCGAGACCGCCGCCGCTAAGGAGGCTGCCGCTAAAAAGATAACTACTAAAGCTACTACTAGTAGTATAGGCCGCTATAACTAGTATCGTATAAGTCGCTTCCCCTACGCTTTTCGTATCGATATCTACCCTAATAACGTATATAAGCTAAGGGAGGAGCAGCGATAGGATTACGAGTTAATAATTAACTTTATAATTCGCTATTTTCTCGTAGTATACGACCTAAAGACTTCCTTTCCCTTATATAGGAATCCTAATAAAATAAAATATAATCTTAGGGTATATTAGCTTATTACTTAATAGGAAGCCGGTATAAAATTCTAGGACTTTATTAATAACGATAGCGCTATCTTAACTAGTACTAGTAAGAACCTACTTTAGGGTAAGAAGATAGAGGATTTCGACTAGTAGGGCACTACGTTATATTATAGAATCCCTTACTATAACGTAGGTATCTTACCGGGTAAAATAAAACTATAAATTTAGTCACGTATAGTACTTTCGAAGGTATAGGGCAAGGCAGCTAATAAGGAAATAAACCGTATATATAGGGTATTTCGTTAGTATACTCTAAACGATAAGAAAGAACTTAAGCGTAGTACTAGTAGGGAACGGTTAATAATTCTTAAGAATCTTTAGGAAAGTAAGAGGTACCTAGTAAAGGAAAATAAGGTATAATATCTATTATAGTTCGGTTATAAATAAACGTACTAAGTAGGCTATATCGGAAACAAACCTCTTTTAGTGCCTTATTAACTAAGTATCGGAGAATAATAAACGCTTTATTCCTTATAGTAGCCTAAGGCCCTTTATCGTTAGGATAAATAGTACTAGCTAGTATACCGTTTATCCTAGGATAGCGACAGCGTATATCTATAACTAATATATTTCGTTTAATAGGGCCCTAAGAACGAATAGCTAAGGGCCTCTTATAAACCCTCCGAAAGCTTATTAAATATAGCGTAGTTAGTATCTAAGGAGCTTTTATCGACGAATATATCCTAAAGGTAATTCTACCTACTTATAAGCTAAAACGGAATATTCTTATTAGTAACGATTAAATACCTTACGATCTAGAGTAGTTTCTTAATCGAGCTTAAAATACGATACGTATCTATAAATATACCGCCGACTATATAAGAATCCTCTAATATTAAAATAGTATAAGGTATAATCTCGGCGGGGGGCATTATTAGAATATCCCTAGGCTCTAGTATAATAACTATAATAGATTTAGGTTTCTAGTCGTTACCCTCCCTTTTAAATCTTATTATATCGGCTTAGCCCTTATTTAAAGGGAAGATCTAGACTTTTAGACCCTATAGGCTATAAACCTACGTACCGTTAGGATTATCGACGTAAAACCCTATAAAATATCCTCGTTAAGTAAAGAAGGAGAACGTTATAGAATCGACTAGGTTAACTTCTCTAGGTTTAATTACTATAGTATAGGCTCGTTTTCTAGCCGGTTTCTTCCTAGTATACTCTACCTCTAAACGAGAATTAATCGCCGGAATAAGACCGAACTAAGGGCGATTAAGGAAGGTAGGAGCTAGCGGTGCTTATCCGAAAAACTTTAGGTTAAGTAGGTTAATTAGTAGCCGCCCGTTACTAAGGCCGTCTCCGCTTTTAATTCGATCGATAACTATCTCGATAGGCATTTTAACTAGGTACTTATCTATAGTACTTAAATCTTAGATATCTACGGTACTACTCTTAAGATAGTCGCCTAAGACCTCTAAGAACTAGTTAAAGGCGCTATCGGATCTTTATAGTCGGCCTAACTTAACTACGATTAGCTTTTTTAAAGTAACTCCTTCGTTAATTAAATAGTTTATCTTATTCTCCGTTAGGTACTAAACGTCTAAGTCGTTATATAAACTAGATATAGTTCCTATCCGCGTAAATAGTATATCCTACTCTACTAAGAAGAGTCTTTAAAGTAATTCTATATTATAGTACTACTATATATTATTAAATCTACTAAAGACTCTAGTCTATAACTCTCGAAGTAAGAGCTAAATCCTTCCCTTATATCTATTATATATTATATTTAAGAGAACGTTATTACTACCTTAACTAAGAATAGCGGATCTATAGTTTATATACCGCGTTAAATCCGCCTTTTTAGCGAGCTAAGAATATAGGACTAAGAGGGTTACCTCCTCGTATAAGATATATATAGTTTTAAGTTTATACTACCGCTTCCCGTTAAGAAGGAATGTTTAGCGATATAAAGTATATCGGAAATGTTTTACTTTATAGTATTTAGGCATTTTAAAACGTTTAAGAGTTAAGCTATATCCGAATTTATAAGTTACTTTATCGCTCTATATCGACTTCGGTCGCTTCTACTTATAGAGAAGAATCTACTCTCTAAAGTAGCCGGTTATTACTTAGTAAAGTTGCTACTTAGTACTAAAAAAGATATCCTTATAATAACGAACGTAAGGTATCTATCGATATATTTAGTAGTTCTTTAACCTATAGATATTACTATAAGGGCAGGATATTAGATTTATTCTAATAGTAGCTCTATATAGTAATAGCTAATATAGGTAATAGCGGGTTAAGAGACGGAGCGTAAGGCATAAAGAAAGCGCGGGTAGAGAGAAAGCGTCGGAGAGGTAAAGAAGAAAGCTTTAAGTAGAGATAGAGCGTAAAGGAGGTAGAGAAGAAAACGTTAAGTAGAGAGGGAGCGTAAAGGAGGCAGAGAAGAAACGTTAAGTAGAGAGGGAGCGTAAAGGAGGTAGAGAGGAAAGCGTTAAGCAGAGAGGGAGCGTAAAGGAGGTAGAGAGGAAAGCGGTAAGTAGAGAGGGAGCGTAAAGGAGGTAGAGAGGAAAGCGTTAAGTAGAGAGGGAGCGTAAAGGAGGCAAAGAGGAAAGGGCACGTGTTAGACTCCTCGTTCTAACGGCATGGTAACCTCCGGGCGCATAGACCTATAAATTTAAAGGGGTTAATAGCCCGTGCGGTAGGCTAACGCGCTTATCTAGCCTATAAGTATATAGATTCTTCCCTATTAGTAGGCGGATTATAAGGCTAAAAAGGCGCCGTAACGCCGGCACTCTACTATTCTTACTATAAGGGGTTAGAATATATATAAAGTCTATAGTATATTAAGTAATAACTCTAATACTTTTACCTAATATATATAAAGCGTTCCCTAAAGGGGATAGTAAAAGCGGATCCCTTATAAAGAGACTAGATATTAGACGATACTATATATAATACTACGTATAATATCGCGTAATAAGGTCTATAGAGGTCTTAGGTACGTATTTCGCTAGCCGTAAGAAGTACGAACCTACTTATATAAGGGGCCGAGTATAGGGTTGTCTTACTATACTATTACCTTCTTTAGCGGGTTATATCCCCCCTATTAGCTTAACTTTAGAGCTTAGCCGGCTATATCCGCGATTAGTTAAAGTAAGTAAGAATAGTTACTTACCTTTATTAATCGGAAGTTAGCCGGCTACGACCTTACTTTTTCTACTTTCTCTACCCGCGGCTTGCCTAACTAAGTATAAGAAGTTTATCTCGTAGATTTCTAAGAGCAATATCTATACGACTTTATATTAGAATTTCTAGGTCGCGATTTAAATACGCCGGCGGTATAAGCTCGCGTTATTATACCTGCCTTTATAGAAGAACCCCGAGCTCTAGTACTCTAGGCCGATAGTAGGACACCGATTAGTATAAGCTAACGGCTCTTATAACCGGAATAAGTAAGGGCAAACTATACGGCCGCGGAGCTATATATAAGGTTAACTAGTCGATATCTAGTTTTTATACTACTTTTTTAAATAAAGGGTCGGACGGTAGCTAGGGGTCGCGGGACGTCTCCTCTATATCGGACTAAAGAAGACGGCGACTACTACCGCTATAGGCGATAAGGAAGTGCGTTCTTATAGAAGGCGCGTATTAGACCTATCGTAGATTTAAGTTTTAATGATTACTAATTACTCAGTTTCTTCTACCTAGCTAGGTATAAATTATAGGGTTAGATATTTACGTAACTTAACTAGCCCGGTTAATATTATATATAGATTTATAAGGATATAATTTTCCTTAAGTAGCAAGCAATAATATATCGGCTCTATACTCTTAGGTTTAAGTATATTACTACGATAAAAGTTCTACGTCGCCGCCGATATTATATAACTAGCTTAAACGGTAGCTTACGAGGTAGTAGATAGCACGCCGATATATTAGTATATACCGGTTTATCGGGACTAGCTAAGGCCGAATCTAGCAATACTACCGCTCCGCTATACTAGCGAGACGTAGTAGGTGTCCTACTAGCTCTTAGGCAGTTACCTAGCGGCACTAATACGTATATATTCGATTGCCTCTATAAACGGTTATTCGCCGGGAGACTTTAACGGACCTAGTAATACCCGCGAGTCTATATAGGTAGATAAAGTATTGCCTCTAGATAGGGCGGATTATAAGGCAGTAAAGTAGCGTAACGTCTTTACTTTACTATTAATACTAAAAAGGGCTAGTAAGTATTTTAAATATAAAGAAGTTAGGCAGTACCTATAATACTTTTACGGGGAGATAATATAGGCGGGTACTATAGAGATGCCTTATATTCTTAGGAATAATTTACACGCTACTATCTAAAATACTATATATATTTCTATAATAAATACCTTATTATATTATCTTCTTTAGAGGATTAATCCTATATTAACCTTAGTCGGCTATATAGATAATTAGTTTAAAGTAGGCAGAGATAGTAACTCGCTATCTATATTTTCTAGATAGAAGTTAGCCCGTTCTAACCTCCCTTTCCCTACTTTGCCCGCCCTCGGCTCTTACCTATCTACCTTATATATTTCTAAGAGAAGTATCTATATACCGTCTCGTACTAGACTATCTAAGTCGCGGTCTAGATACCCCGGCGGTGTAAACCGTCGTTACCGTTACTAGGCGAGGACTTAAAGGCTAGTGCTTAGGCCGATAATAGGGCTCCGATTAGTATAGGCTCGCGAGCCTACTAAAACCGGGATAAATATAGAATCGCTAAAATCGCGCCCCTTTCTTTTAACGAGACTAATGCCTCCTTTATTATATACCTATATATAGATTTTTAAAGTTAGACTATCGTAGATATAATACTACGAGAAGCGGAGGTAGGACTATTTATATAGAAGAAATAACTATATAGCTGCTTACTAGTATATAATAACCGGCATCCTCTTACTATTAGGGCTTGCCCGTACTATTTAATTAATATATATCGGCCTCTTAGGGCCTAGAGGGCGGCACGGCGGTCTTTATACTACTCCGGACATAGTAAGGCGAATAGACCTATAAATTCGGAGGTTCTTTTAGTATAGGCGGTCGGGGTTTAGGCCGAAATTTATTCCTACCCCTAAGCCGGTAGGCGATATCTATATAATATATAAAGCGCGTATCGAACGAATAATCGAGTTCCTTTATTATCCTATTATATTTAGTTTTAGGTTAAAGCCTATTCGATTATTTATATAGATTAGCCGTCTCTCGGGCTAGCTATTCTAGGTAGGTAAAAGCTCTAACGATATAGTTTATCTAGCTCCTTCTTTACTCCGGGTACTAGTCGGCACCCCTAGGTCTCCGTTTCCTTTACGTCGTTATAGTCTTAAACCCTATTAGTAACCTTTCTATAAAGTAGAGCCCTCGCCTAGGCGGCGAAATGCCTTTATTAAGAAAATAGGTAAGAGAGCGGCCTAGATATAGCTATAACTTAGATGCCTATATATTCTTATATATATATAGAGTATAGGGCTGCGTCTATAATCGTTACGCGATAGACTAGAATCTATAGGTAAAGTAGGTAGTATATCGACGCTACTTTATAGTTATAACTTATATATAGCGTTCCTTAAAGGAGATAGTATAAGTGAGTTATATATCGGTGCCTAGATATATAATGCCGTAGCGTACCTATATATACGAATCCGCCTTACCTCCTATTATCTTAATATATATAGATTCTCTATCCTATAAGTAGATCTGCCCCTAACTAAATTCGGAGAGGCGCTAGCCCTATATTATATAATCCCTACCTCTATTATTACCTATTACTAGTAATCACCCTATAACTAGGCGGGCGACGGCGACGATATATAAAGAGCCTCTAATAGGCGCTATAGATACTAAGTATACGATATACTACTATAGCGTAATAGGAAGTATAATAGCGTAATTACTTTTACTCTAGTATAGATAGCGGATTAAGTAAACCCTACGCCCTTAAGAGATATACTATCGGTACCTTTGCTTGCCTAAAATATAAATTATAAGTCTATAAATAGATAGCGTATAATAGAGTAATAGAAACTATTTTAATAGTATAAGAAGAGGCGAGATAGGATAAGAATAGTCTATTACTATATTTAACTTTAATCTAGTGCTTAGAACGACTTATATAGCGCTATAACGACTATAAGAATATCTAAGCGTTTAATAGTCGCTCTCGTTTAAAAATAAAAATCTAAACGTAAACGTTTTAGCTATTAGAGAGCGTCCGACGATTTCGCCCTAAAAGGATTCGGTCGATTTAGTCGTTAAACTTAAAATGCAACCTTATAAAGTCCCTCTTATTAAAAACTTACCCTTTAATAGAGAATCTAGGCCCGCTAAATACTAATCTTAGGCCCGAAGCACTATCGCCTCCTAGAATCCCCTTTAGAAGGTTAGCTAGCGATTTTATCTATAATCTTAATCGTAGAGCCTATATAAAATATCTTATAGTTATCCCGTTAATTTCTCCTATACTATACGTAAATATTATAGTTCTAACTTCGCGTAGATTCTATAGAGCAGCTTAAATATAGTTACGCGGTATAATAGTATTAAGGTATAGATACGTTGCCGAAGAATAAGAGTTATATTACTATAATTATATTATATTCGTAGTAGATACCGGTAGTAGAAAGTTTATCTACCTATAAATCTTCTAATAGCATCTATAGAATAGCTACGCTATTAACCTAAATATTCTATATTATATTAGCTTTATATCTTAAGAAGATAACCTTAGGTCCTTACTTAGCCTTATAAAGCGGATACGTAAGTAAGCTTAAAGGAGATATACTCCTAGACTAGTATACTAAGCCTTATCTATATACTTTAAGGAACGTAGCTATAAGCTATATATAAGCGTAACGATAGTCTTATAAAGAAAACATCTTACCGCTATCTCGGTCGCTTATCGTCTTAAGAGTCTAGATAAATACCGTTATATCGTAAGTAAATAGTATATTATAGGCACGGCTTAGGTTACTATAGCCTAGAAGCGATAATACTTCTCTATAGCTAAGGAGAGAATTTACTATAATCTTTAGGAAGAAATATATCTAAGGCATAGCTTAGGGAAGCGATATCTATAAATACTACGTCGTTATTACGTATAGGCTAGGTAAAATAAACGATATCTACTAAGAACTTTTACGACGACTATAGCTATATTAAACCTATAAAATAATATAATACTACGGCGCTTATAACGTAGTTATTTATAAGATTATTTAAGCCTTAACGTAATATAGTATACGTATTATCTTATAAGATCGGCCTTTTATACCTATGCCTACTTACTCTATATATATCCTTAAACGGAACGGGCTTATAGGCGGGGAAATAGGTTTTCTGCTTTAGGGGCTAAAGAGATTATAGGGGCAGCTATTATCTCTTTTACCCGCTCGGTTTACGAGGATGTTTATACTATCTTCTCTAGCGGATCTATCCCTATTAACTCTATAGTAGTCTACTTATCCGCGATTAGTTTACCTTTAAGTAGCGATAGTAACTCGTTAGCCGCGTATTCGGAAGCTCGCTAGTTCCGACCTCGATTTCCTACCCTTAGCTTTTGCCTAACTAAGAAGAGCGGCTCGTAGTCTACTTAGGCAAGCTCTTATAGGTTATAGGCTATATACGCCGGTAGTATAGGCTAGTCGAGCTATAGCTACTCGCAGCCTTTAGCGGAGAATCCTAAGTCGTAGCTCTTAGTATAAGGTAGAAGTATCGCGGCGCCCTAACGTAGCTACTATTTAGATCACCGTAAATAAGACGCTATACGTTGTACTTTTATTAAAAAGACGATAATTTACTTAATAAAACGAGCTTAAATATAAGCTAGGAGTTTAAGGTATTTTAGAGTCTAGTACTATACGCCGAGCTCGACGTAGCTATCTACCTATATAGTTTCCTAGTTATCTATAGTAAGGGGAGTAGTAGGACTAAAGGTAGATATAGTCCTATTAAACGAGCTTAAAGTATTAGCTAGAGCCGGGTTTTATAGAATAAAACTATTAGCTTTTAGCGAAGAAGACGAATCTTCGCGTACCTCTCTATTCTAGGGAAGCCCTCCGTCCGCGACCACCTAATATAGGACATCTTAAACCTCGCGCGCCTCCCTTCTTAAATACTTATTTTTCTCGTCGAGCATTCTTATCTTCCCTTTATAGTTACGCATTTAATCTTTAAGTAACTATACTTATTCTTATAGACGTCGTAGCTCCGCTTCTAGTTAATACGATCGTCGTATTACCTCTAAGATATCCTAGTTCTATTACTAGTAAATATCTCGGTAAGAGCTATATAAGCCTAGACTAGATATCCTAGTTATAAACCCTCGAATATTAGCACGTAAGTTATAGCTGCCTCCTCTATTATTATGCCTTTCCTAATAAAGAGGAGCGTCTAGGTACGGGTTAAGCGATTCTATCCGATCCTACTTACCCAGGCGTAGAGGGGGTAAATATATATCGGATATAGCTAAGCGGCTAGTATCTATTAATATATAATATAAGGGCATAAGTTAAAAGTAAATATATAAAAAGAATCTAGTAGCGGAAGCTATATTATATAGTCTATACTCTTCGTATATAGTACTTAACCGATACTCGTACTATACCTAGCGCTTAAAGATCGAATTATTATTAATATACTAACTAATAAGATAGTTACGGAGCTAGCTAAAGGAGTAATAAGTTTTAAAGCGGAATTAATAAATACTCCGTTAACTATTAGCTATAAGACTGGTCCGGTTATAGGGATAGAGGCGGCTCGTTCGAGAGTCGTAATGCTAGGTAATAGGCCCTATATAGGCGTAGCTTCTATAGTTAGTTTAGTCGAAACGATAGTACTGCTTAGAAAGGATAGGGAAGGCGCGCCGGAGGAGGAAGAGGTGCCCTTAGTATATATAGTGCCCTCTAAGGAAACGCCTATCGAGGTTATTCTCTTAAGCTAAGGGAAGCTCGTAGTTATTAAAGTAAATGCTATAGGTATGGTTTCGATTACGATCCGATTAGATCTTATTTAGGTAACCACGGCAATACTTATCTAGAGAACATCTAGTAGACATCCGACCTAGCCTTATATATCTAGAGTTATAGCAGGGTTCGCTTTCCCTCCCGAGATTAATATATAAATATAGTACGGAGTAAGTCCCTTATATTGCCTTTCCTTAGTTAGAGGCAGTTACTTAGGTAAGAGGGATATATATACTAGATTATATCTATATCCCTATTAAGAACCTCCTTAGGTATAGTAAAGGTAGTAAGCTATTAGCCTCTATATTTAATTATAGTAAAGTTATAGTAGATCGGTAAGAAGGAAGGATCGGTAAATTATAAGGATGCCTTATATCTTATCTAGGCTAGCGCCTTAATACTACGCTATATTAGTCTATAGATATATATAGCGGCGATAAGAAGACTAATATAGTTAATAGCTTAGACTGCCCCGCCTTAAGTATAGTAAGAGGAGATATAAAGTATATAGTATAGAAGGCATTAACCTACTAAAGTAGGCTTACCGCGATAGCGATTAGTTAATTTACTTATATTATTTTTTACTACTTAATTATATCTCTATAGGTAGATATAGTATACCGTACTATACGGTTAATAGGTATAGTTCTATCGCTTTTATACTTAAGATAAGCTATAATATCCCGTCGTAGTCCTACTAAAATTAAGAATAAACGTGCTAAATTTAACTACCTATTAGCGCTTATAGCTTCTCTTCTTTTATTCTTATCCTCTTAACTTTATTTTTATCCTCTTAATTTACGTGTTCGCAGCCCTTATTAAGAGCGCGACGGAGCCTCTATTACTATATTCTTTATAACTTTTACTATCTAGGTTTATTAAGCATATCTATATACGAGCCCTCCTATTATAGATTACTTTTCTTCTAGCGCTAATAGGCTCTAAGGCTACTCGGTAGCTATCGATTAGCGCAATAGTAGTCTAGTAGCGGAGGTTCCTTAGCTAGACCACGATTCCTCTACCGTTCCCTTAAGCTCCCCGTCTATAACGTCTTTAGAACCCCTAGCACCTAGCTAGTCGGCGTTAAACCCCTAAGCCTCGTAGTTTACCTTTAGCGGCCTTCCTTCTTAAAACGACGTATTCTTCCCTAATAACTATAATTTATCGGCGTATAATTCGCCTTTTTAGTACGAGATACCGTCTAACGATAATACTAAATAGTAGGTATCGATAGTATATTATAATTAAATAGCAGCCTAATAATATATTCTAGGTTAATTAATAGTATAGCGTCTTACCTAGACGCCCTAGAGCTTACCGTTTCGACGGGAAACGTGCGAGATAGGAACGTATAAGACGGGGTTAGTAAGGTACTTAAGCGATTATAAACCGTCGAAGATATAATAAGGGAGATAGAAAGCCTAAAGATAAGCCTAAAGGAGCTAATAAAGTCGCTTATACTCCTTTCCTTAGGGGGTAAATATATTAAAGACATCGATATATAATCTCGCGCGGAGTAGTAAGCGAAAGTATAAGCGAGAGTTAATAGCTTTATATAATAAGTATTATATATATTAATCGATTTATTTCCTCGATAGACTACGTTAGTTAGATATACTCCTATAAGCTTTATAGTACGTAAACGTCTACGGTATTATTACTATTACTTATTTATTCGCCGGTCCTTATTATAAATAAGTATAATAATAACCTCCCGCTACTACCTCTTAAGCGAGCGTAGGTAAAGTATTTCGTGGCCCCTTTTAATACGCGCTTAAGTCCCTATAAGTACGCCTTTATTAGTATATATAGAGTGGTTCTACTAGTAGAATATAGATCTCGGCTAACTTAAGGCAGCCTATATCCGACTTATAAACGCTATACTAAAAGAATAGTAATAGGAAACGGGGAAAAGAACGCAATGCCCTAGTAATATATCGTGCTATACGTCGATAGACGAAGAAAACAAGACTATAGACTAGCCTAAGATATTATAAGTATATACTCGGTTTTCGAGAAGTATTTAAGGGCGGCGATAAAAGCCTATAACGCCGCCTTTAGGACGGATTAGCTTCGGGTGCTTCGTTTAGAAATTAAAGATAAGATTAGGGAATATATATATTTCCCCGAGAAGTTAGGTTCTTTGCTTAACTTAAAGAGACTCTAGATTAAATATAAAGACGTTAAGATTAATATTAACGCAATATTTATCGGCTATTAAAGAGCTCCTCTACGCTAGGTTATTGCTATTCCCTCTAAACCTACGTCTTATTATATATCCTTTAAAAAAATAGCATTCTTTAAGCTATCGGTAGCACTTACTTATACTTACGCTATTACGAAATTATAAGTTATGCTTCCCTTACCGTTATCGAGATCTTATTATAATATATAATTAGACTTAATAGAATTAAAATAGCGAGTTACCGCCGATAAGACTAAGAACGGATATAACGCCGAGGTCCTATATACGATAATAGATATAGAGAGTCTTTACGACGACGTAGGCTATCCCGTCGGAGCTTTATAAGGCTAAACTCCCCTCTTACGCGTTAGGCTAAGGGGGAATAAACGGTTTATATAGATATATTCGAGCCAGGGTTATTATCTAATTACCTTAAAATATAAATAGAATAGTGCCTTTTAAAATATAAGATATTATAATTATAAGCGTTTATTATAAATTAAGCTATATTATAGGTAAGTTACCTTTATTATTCTCCCTAGGTATATAAGCTTATAGAACGACCTAACGTAGGTATACTCGTTATATTAATATAAAGCGGTAAGATATAGCGTATAATTTATTAAAGTAGGAGATATACTTCTAGCTTATAATTAAGCACGGCGCTTATAGTAAAGGGATTAAGGAAGAGCGGCTTAGTTCGTAAATCAGCCGTTATAGCGCGGGATATATCCCTACTCCTCTAAGCCGGTAGTATAGGGCTAAGCTAGCCTTTAGTCTATACGCCGACAGTTACGCGAATAAAACATTTAAATTAAATTTAAAATCTAGATAACTCTTAATTTCTTAGGAAGTTCGTTAGCATAAATATAGAGAGGATTCCTAGAGCTTTACTAGGCGTTAGCATAACGAACGATTTATCTTAGCCGATATAGCACCCCTTATATATAAAGTCGTCGACGTTTTCTACTAAGGGGTATCTAGAGTTTACGTTATTATCGACTATCGAGATTAGCTATATCGTAGCGTTACTATGCTCGAATCCCTTATAGATAGCGATGGTGGTATTATCGTATAGTTTCCTCGCCCTTTAGCTAGGCGTATAAACGCTATAAAACCGTAAATTATAGATATAGCGAAAGTGCCCTATATATCCTTAATATTTTTCCCCGTAGGGAATTCTACTACGCTTATAGCCTCTTAGCTATTAATTTATACCGATCTCTATCTACCCGGTAAAGATTAGCATGGAATTACTCTCTATCTAGGGCAAGCCCCCCGACTAGAATATTCGGCGTGCCCCGTAAGCAACCCCCTCGGAATCACGTTATTAGGGCTCTATAAGGAGCCTATTATATCTAACGCTCTTATTTATAAGACGACACCGTCCCCCTTACTTTTACTATCCCTAGTCTAGACACTACTTAGTTAAGAGTAGGAGGGAAAAGCTAGAAGTAGAGCTGATTCCTATTAGATAACGATAAGGAGATAGAAGAGGATACTAGATAAAGGAGGCAATAAGTAGGAGCCGAGCTATAAGAGAGCGAGGCGATAATAATTAAGTTATAGAGGGATATATATATAATATATACTAGTAAATTCGTTTTAATAGCTAGTTATAATTTATAAAAGGTCTAATATTGTTAGATCTAGGCGGGGAAATACGATAGAATTACTATTAACTATCTATTAATACCTCGGGGGGTTTAGGGGCTTACCGAAGTTTAGCGTACGGTATAACTATATATACGCGATATCGTAACTTAACGGCACTTACCTTATTAAACGAATAAACTTTTATTTAGGCATCCTACTTATACGCGCCTCGGAAAACATATATAGTATACGTCTAACTAGTAGTATTGCCTAATAGGGCCTTAGCGGGATCTAATAGAACGGTTCTTACTAATATAGTAGTAGTCCTACCTAGCTTATAAGCCGATATATATCGAGAAGAAGGGTCTAAGACTCGGTCCTAAAGCTTAATAGCTAGCTAACGGTATAGGGGCGAGATAAGATAAAACGGGGAGGATATAGCACGCTAACGCGGAGAGATAGGTGCCTATAGATTAGTAAGTCTATAAGGAAGAAGATAGAAGACGGAGGAAGAAGTAGGATAAGGGGATAAATAAAGGGCCTATAATAAAAAGGAAGAAGGAATATATATAGACCCTAAAATAATTATGCCCTTTACCTTGCTTTCTTCGTAAGAATATAATATAGTAATACTCTAGTAATACTCTATACCTACCCCCTATAGTAAGATACTTAGTAGCTAGGTATTTCTCTAAGATATAAAGTTTATATAATTATAAGAGTCTTTAACTATTATAGGTGATAGGCTTAGGCCGCGGCCTAAGCCGTGTAGTCACGTGCGGAGGGCCGGATCCCGTAAGTATAGGGGCGGGCTAGCCGCGCATAGAAGAGCTCTATATAGCTTATTAACATCATCCTACGGACGGCACCTACGCGCACGCCTCTGCCTACTCCGTGATAGTATAAGCTATTAATTAATAGATCTAATAGATGTCTCTCCGGAGAGGGCGCCTCCCCCTCGAGGAAGCACTCCGCCCCTCCCCGGACGGATAGGAAGTATCGCAGCTATCCTAGAAGCGATTAGAAGCGCGACGGCTAGCGAGAAGGACGAGGTTCTCGCTATACTAGGGGAGCCGTCTGCGAGACCGGCTTTAACCCCTACGGCCTCCGCAACGCCGGTTGCGGCGGCGACACCACCGACGAGGAAGCCGCTCCCTTAGCCGACTTAGGACAGCAAGCCGGAGTCCTTTTACTTCTTCCTTAGCCGGCTATAGACGAAGTTTATAACCGACGAGAAATAGGGCCTAAATAGCTATCGCGATATAGCGTGGTATTCGCTCCTCTATACGCTGCCGGAGCCCTAGATGCGGCGGATCTCCGGATTCTAGGATAAGGGCGGCCCTAGGGGCAGACGCGACCTATAAGACTTCTTTTAATACCTTATATATACGTTCGGCAACGTATAGGAGCGGGAGAAGGCGTAAGATAGGCTGCGGACCCTTAAGCAGAGAGATAGATAAACCTTTAGCGAATTCCTTCCCGATTTCGAAGAGACGCTCTCACGGGCAGCGGGGACTACGGTGTAGGAAGATAGCGCGAAGCTTATATAGCTACGGAATTCGATCACACCGGCCCTATAGGAGCTGCTTATCCCTATAATTATGCCTACTAACTACGGCGAGTACGTAAGCCGGTTAATAAAGGTGGCTTAGGGCTACGAGTAGACGCCGCGTTTCTAGAAGCTCCGTAAGCGCACGCCGCATAGCGGCGACGGGATTACCGCCCCTCCGTAAGATAAATAACCGGCTATCGACACGGACGGGGACACCCTAATGTCGGCTACCCGCACGGACCGGGCCAGACGCGGTAAGAAGACGCCGTCGACCACCCCCTACACCGCCCCGCACTCTAAGTAGCGGGCGAAGTAGGTAATAAGCGAGGAAATCGGGAAGAGGAAGGCTAACGGCCGCTGCCTACGTTGCGGAGCATCTACGCACTTTATATTAAAATGCCCTTTCCTTTTAGCTAAGCGGCCCGTAGCGGTTCGAGTAGCGAAGATAGAACCGCTCCTCGCCTTAGACGATAAGGAGGACTCCGCCCCCCTAGGCCTAGAGGAAAAAGAGTAGCTCCGGAGCAAAGACGGGCTCCGGAGCCCTAATTACTAGCACTAGTAAAGGAGAAGGAAGAATTGTCCGCCCGTATAGAAGAGGAGCCTACTTTAATATAGGTTGTGATTAATAACTCCTTGCCCGTTGCCGCCCTTATAGACGAGGGCTGCTAGTACTACGCCGTAGTTAACGAGGCGCTTACGCGAGAGATATAAGTGCCGGTAGAAAAGATCGCCCTAAGGCGAGTAAAGGGCGCCTTAGGCGCGATAGAGGGTGCGGTGATTAGGGGCATTATATAGCTAGCTATAGAGGTCGACGGTTGCTATAAGCTTATCGTGGCCTATATAATCCCCTAACTAGAGTTTCCCCTAATCCTCGGGAAACCCTAGTTATTATATATAGAGTTATACTCGGTTCCGTACCGGAGGAAGCTATAGTTTAGGCCTACGCAACGGTAGGTCCGCTACGACGACGGTTCCGTAGGCGTAGGACTAGGCGTGCGAGCTTTATACTCGGCATAAAAAGTCCTTGCCTCTATCTTCGTAGGAACCGTGCGACGGGTAGAGCAGGGGCAAGGCCGGGCAGCGGCTAACGCAGCGGTCTACGTAGTTAGCCTAGCGGACATCGATAAGGCCCTCTAGACAAAGAAGCTAAAGTCGCCCTCTAAGCTACGGCAATAGATACCGGAGCGCTTTTACGACCTCCTGCCGCTATTTAAGTCCTAGGAAGCAGATAAGCTTAACCTATATAAGCCGGGGGTAGACTATAGGATCGTACTCCGCACCGATAAGAAGGGGTAGGAACTGCCCGCACCGTTCGGACCGCTATATAGTATGTTATACGCGGAGCTGCTAGTGCTAAAGAAGACGCTAAGGGACCTCCTAGATAAGGGTTTTATTTAAGTAAGCAGCTCCGAAGTAGGAGCGCCGGTCCTATTTATGCGTAAACTAGGGGGCGGGATACGGTTCTATTACGACTATAGGGCCCTAAACGCAATTACGAGGCCGGACCGCTACCCCTTGCCCCTAATCTCGGATACGCTCCGTAACCTTTCGAAGGCAAAGTAGTTTACGAAGCTAGATATAAAATAGGCGTTCTATAAGGTATAGATCTCGGAGGGTAACGAGTAAAAGACGGCGTTCCGTATACGCTACGGCTTATTTAAGTAGCTTATAACGCCCTTCGGCCTCTTAGGAGCGCCCGCTACCTTCTAGCGTTATATTAATAACGTGCTTCGGGACTTCCTCGACGAGTTCGCCTCTATATACGTAGATAATATCCTTATCTATACGAGCGGCTCCTACGAGGACTATATATAGAAAGTGCGGAGGGTCCTAGAGCGCCTCTAACTTTATAGGCTCTACCTCGACCTAGATAAGTGCGAATTCGGGGTTAAGAGGGTTAAGTACCTAGGCTTTATTATCTACGTAGGCGTAGGTATATAGGCGGACCCCGTAAAGATCTAGGCGATTCGGGACTAGGCTGCCCTAACCACGTAAATAGGCGTACGGAGCTTCCTTAGGTTCGCGAACTATTATAGGATATTTATTAAGGGCTTCTCCCGTATTATAATGCCCCTAAACGAGATTACCGGGAAGCGGACCGCCTTTCGCTAGGGGCCCGTATAGGAAGGAGCGTTCCGCACGCTTAAGGACCTATTCTCTTAAGCCCCGGTGCTACTCTAGTAGGACTTTGACCGGTCTACGTTAGTTAAAGCGGACTATAGCGGCTAGGCACTCGGAGGAACGCTCTCCTAGGAGGTAGACGGGCGGAAGCAACCGGTAGCGTTCTACTCCCGTAAGCTAACCCTAGCGGAGCGGAATTACGCTATTTACGATAAGGAGATACTAGCGATTATTAGCTACCTCGAGCAATAGTAAGCGGAGCTCCGGAGCTATAAGAGCTTCGAGGTTCTTATAGACTATAGGAACCTCGAGTACTTTATAACTCGCTAGCACCTCTTAGAGCGGCAAGCCCGCTAGGCGGAGTATCTCTTACGCTTTAACTTCTCGATTAAGTACCGCCTTAGGCGGGACTCCGCGGTCCTAGACGCGCTTTCCCGGAGGGATTAAGACCGGCCGACGGGAGCGGACATCGAGGCCCGGGATCTATAGCTTATCCCGTAGGAAGCACTACGGACTTATATAGGAGCTTCCCTAGTAGAGGAAGACGCGGTGCTAGCGAATAAGCTTCCCCCCGCGCCCTTGCCTCGGTCCGGCGAGGAGGGATAGACCGGCCCGGGGGCGCGCGCGGCGAGAGTGTTCTAAGATAAGGCCCTGCAACGCTTATAGGATAGGATGGCGGCTCTAGACCGCACCTACGAGGGCGTGCGCCGCGCCGTTAAGTCCGGCGCTCGACGCCTAGATCCGAAGCTAAAGCTAAAGGTATAGGTGGCCGACTGCTATATCGACCTACGGGGGCATCTACGCTAGCGGGGGAGACTATAGGTACCGGGCGCACCGTATACTACGGAAGCTAAGGAGAAAGAGGGACCGCTAGAGCTAGACGAACGGAACGAGCTCCGAGGGAGGCTGGTCTAACTTATCTATAACTCTAGCGTCGTGGGTTACCTAGGCAGACAGGGCATAGCAGCAGGCCTTGCGAGGGACTTTTACTAGCCCCTCCTATAGCACTATGTTCGTCGCTTCCTCCGTAACTACGATATCTATGGCCGTACGAAGATCTAGAGGGCGTAGCTTAAGGGGCTGCTTAAGCAGCTTCCGGTACCCGACCGGTTCTATACGTATATATAGATAGACTTTATAATAGACCTCCTACTTATAAAGGGCGGCAACCGCTATATATAGGTAATTAAGGACCGACTTAGTAAGTTTATAGTATTAGAGCCGATGCCGTCTATAGATACGGAGTCCTACGTAGAGCGCTTCCTATAGTGCTAGGCCCGCTTATATAGCTAGCTAGCCTCTATTATAAGCGATAGGGGATCGAATTAAACTAGCCGCTTTTAGTAGCACCTATGCTAGCTACTTTAGATTATATAGCTACTTAGCACGGCATATTACCTATAGACCGACGGAGGGCCCGAGAGGGTTAACTAGGAGGCATAGGCTTACCTACGGGCTATCGTGGCCCGTAACTAAGTAGACTAGGACCGGTAGCTCCCCGCGGCCTAACTTACGTTAAATAGTAGACTATATACCTCTATTAGGATAGCCCCTTTCTTTATAACGTATAGCTTCGAACTACCCTTACTAGTTCCCTTTGCCGTAGACGTAGTAGCGGAGCAGCATAGCAATACGTTACTAGAGGGCCGCGCCTCCGCGTTCGTACGAAAGCTATAGGAGACCACGGATTATTACTAATCCGCGATAGCCGCCGCGGCGTAAGATTAAGAGCGGCACGCTAATAAGACTAGGGCCCTAGTAGACAGGTTCGCGGTAGGAGATAAGGTATAGCTAGACCTCCGTAACTATAGGTCGGCACGACTAAAGAAGAAGCTTAACTAGCTATACGCGAAGTTTATAGTACGGAGGGTTATTAGCCCGTAGGTTATAGAGCTCGATAGTCTCCTAACGGGGGTCTATAATAAGATTAACGTAGACCTCCTTCGTAGAGCCTCCTCTAACCCGCTGCCCGGATAAGAAGCAGCGGACGCCTAACCGCCTATAATCGAGGTAGAGGGAGAGGACGAGTTCGAGGTCGAAGAGATATAGGCCGCGCGCTAGAAAAAGGTCGGTAGGGGGAAACGCCGGGAGGTCCTCGTTAAGTAGCGCGGGTATCTCGACCCTACGTAGGAACCTATACGTAAGTTTACGGGAACCGTAGCCCTCGATAAGTTCGAAGCCTTATTCGGAACGGTAGACGAGAACGACGGACTAGCGGACTACCGATAGTAGCCCGGGCTAGGACCACGAAGTAAGCATAGCGGAGGGGGCAGTTACGGTAATATAGGCAATATAAGCGCAATAGTATAGGCGGAGATAAAAATAGCGTTTATTATAGGGCGGAGCCCCTAGACTACCTAGGCCTATTCCTTATCGTTATTATTATTATTATCTTCGTTATCGTTGTCCTCGTCGGCCTCCTCCTTCTTATTAGCGGCGGCGGCGGTCTCTAGGGCGCTAAGGCGGCCCTCTAAGCCCGTAAGCTAGTCGGCGGCGGCGGCGGCTCTAGGGGCAGAGGGGCGGCGGCCAGCGGCGGCGGCAGGGGCAGCGGCGGTAGCGGAGGCGGGCACGGCTAAGGGGACCGCCGATAGGGCGACGGAGGCAGTGTCCCTAGCGCCGGGTGCGTTAGAGGCGGAAATAGGGGAGCGGAGGAGTAGGACTTACTTAGGCACAAGGCCCTATCGCTCGAGGGCGCGGAGGTTACGGTAGGCGGCGGCGGCGGCGGTAAGGCGCTTCTTAGCAGCCCCCCGCGCCTACCCGTGCGAGCCGGCCTTCTAAGCCGACGCCGTAGCGAGCAGGACGGGAGGCGCCGCCTTATAGGCGCGGCCGGCTCGCGCGCACTAGTAGTAGCTGCCGCCGCGGCGGCGCCCGGCCTAGTCGGAGTAGTCGAGCTCCTACGACGCACAACGCACATAGGGGGCCGAGCGGGCGGCGCCGGCCTACACTTAGCGCTTATGCTATAGGAGGTTAGCGGATAACGTCTATTACGCTTGCCTAACTACGGACTTACGGGGGTAGCGGAGACGGAGGCGGGGGCCGAGGGGCCGGGCGTTACGGGTAGCGGCGGGGACGGCGTCGTTACCCTAAGGGGCGACGTGAGAGCGAATAGCGCAGCAGAGGCGGCGGCGGCGGCGGTAGGAGCGGTGGCAGCGGCGCGGGTAGGAGCGGCGGCAGCGGCGGAGTCGTCGTCGGCCGCGGCCAGCATAGCGTCGACGAACGACTCCGCACGCTCTAAGAAGGAGGAGGTAGGAGAGGGAGAGGCGGATATATCTATCGCGGAAGTTAGCACGACGGAATACGGCCTCCCGCTCTATAAGGCGCGGAACTTACCTATTAATGCTGCTGCTACGGTTAAAGAAGGGAGAGAAGGAAGGGAAGGGGGAAGGGGGGGATGCCGCCTTATATACCCCTTAGTAGAGGATGCTGCCTAAGGCAGAGGGGACGGGCAACCTGAGGCTTACGTAGGTCCGGACTAGCCGCCGGCTACCTGGGGGCGCATATAATAGGTTACGCCCCTATTTAAACGGCCAGCCGGCCGACGAGTGTGGAGCCGGGTCCTAGCTGCCCGGGCTAACGGGCGCGGGGATAATAGGGCTAGTAGGGCCGGCCCTATTAACGGGAAAGGGCAGGGAAGAGCCCGCGGCACGGGCCTAATTATGCGGGAGCCGTTAATAGGGCAGCACTACGCCGCGCTCGAGGGAGGGCATTATATAAGAGTCTTTGACTATTATAGGTGATGGGCTTGGGCCGCGGCCTAAGCCGTGTAGTTACGTGCGGAGGGCCGGATCCCGTAAGTATAGGGGCGGGCCAGCCGCGCATAGAAGAGCTCTGCATAGCTTATTAACATTATCCTACGGACGGCACCTGCGCGCACGCCTCTGCCTACTCCGTGATAATAATAAATTATATATCTCTATTAAATAAACGCTATAAGAGCGTAAACCGGCTTTTTATTACTACGCTTTCTTAAGCGGGCCTAGTACTAGTATTTATATAGTTATCTTAATTATAACGTCTACTATATTAGCGGGGCTAGCGGTAGCACCGTTATTAGCTACTATATATATTATTATAAATATAACCGCGACGTAATCTAGAGTAGCGCCTTATTGTCCCTATATAACCGCCGTTGCGATACTAGTCTTAGAGCTATATATATTTCCTCTTATCTTATAGTTAACCGGTATATTTATAGATTTAGTTTAGTAACTTTAATTTAAACTCCTTACTTAGGCTTAGTTAATAGGGGGTTAGCTACTATATAAGCTATTATTAGCCTTATAAACTTTTCTACTATACTATAACTCTATTCCCTTAGCTTTATACCACGACTTTATCTTCTATATTATTATAATCGCCTCCTTTTTTCTCTGCCCTATATTGCTTTATCTATCTTATAATAGTATAAGTCTAGTCGCCTAAGACTTAGACTATTAAGAAAATCATAGATAAGCTTAACCTTAGCGACGCTTTAGCCCTAAGCGACGCTTTCTCTTATAGCCCCGTTATTAACCGGTGCTATAAGGCTCGTATAGATCTAGTAGCCTACCTCTTAGACTCGTTTAAGTACCTACTAACGCTACTATCTACTATATTTAACACGGGCTACGTTCTTAGCGGCTCCTATGCCTTAGACTTCTTCTTCCCTAGATTAGCTCGATCTAATTCCGATTAGGATTTTTACGTTCTAGGTTATAAAGAATCTATAGCGGATATAGTTTATGCTCTAGGAATATATAGCGTGTCTTAGCAGCTAGAGGGGGATAAGATCGTGTCTACGTTACGATAGGGCTAAAGAGCGATAGTTAATCGTATCGTTCTTAACTATCTCGTTTTATAGACTAATTCCTTCTACTTAATTCCTAGAGAAACGGCATTAGGCAAAGAGTTATATACTATTACTAACGCGTATAGAGAGTTAAAGCTCTAGGAAGAAACGAAGTTAAGTAGGTTTACGATTATAACCGAGCACGAAAATATCGTTATTATACTAGAAGAATTATCTTATTACCCCTAACTTCGCGAAGCTACCTATACTAAGTTATCCGGGCGAACCTTTAATATTCTATATAGTTAGGTTTATATAGATAATAGAGATTAAAAGGTTTAGCTTATTATAGGCTCCTACTATTTTAGTATTAAGAGCTATATAAGCTTTATTAAAGAGTTCTATATAACCTATATATAATGCTTTATTAGTAGATAGTATATAGGCTACTTATACTATTAATAGACTAGCTAGAAGAAGTATGCCTTATAAAAGCTACTACCCGGCTAAAATATAGTAAAGATCCGTTACTATATTAATAAATACTAGATAAGAGGCTTTAAGTTTATACCGGTAAAAGACTTAGGGCTAATAACCCGATACTTAAAGGATAGTAAGTTACTATTACTAGACTTTAGCTATCTTTATCGACTACTTATACGATAATCCTACTATAGCCTACTCGATTTATAGCTTATAGAAAGGCAGAGAAATATTAATAGTATTACTTAGACGGAGTTTAATAGACGTATTTTCTCGATATATAATCCCTTCGAAGCCTATTTTCGACGTTATAAGAAGACTTTTACTTTATATATAGTCGACCTACCTTTAAATAGACTTAGACGCTTAGCGAACCTAGTCTCTTTAAATGCTAAAGGCTCGGATTCTTTGCAGTTAAATATATTTTAGAGCTCGGTTATATCGGCTATCGGAAACCGTAAGTAGTAACCGCCTAAGCTTACGAGGTCTAGCACTATTTTTAGTAGCCTTCGTAGCGCTACTCCTTAGTTATAGGCATTATAATATAGATTAGTTACCTTAAAACTTATAAACCTTATAGTTCTAGTAAGACCGTTATTTAAACTAATATCGCCCTTCCCTATATATACTAAAACTTAGCGTTCCCTTAATATAATCTTAAAGGTTAGATATATAATTTATTTACTATTATTAATCCTCTTATTGTTTATAGAGAGTCTATTACTATTAAATAAGGGGGATAGACGGACTATCTTAGCTACCTAATAAACGTAATCTAAAGTATAGAAACTTAAGAAGTCTTAAGGGAGTCTTAACGAACTAATCTAATCCTTAAATTTATAATAATATTAGTATTGCGCTGCCTTAATCGCTTATATAGATACTGCTTAACCCTTTATTTAGTTCGCTTTACCTTAGTTTCCCCTTTAAAAGCTTATACTATTTATTAGTCTTATATCCGCTATATAGTCTTATATAACTTACTAGGTGCTTTAAGGCATATAATTTAGCAGTAAGCTTTAAGAGCTTTTCTTAGGCATACTAGTGTTTATATTCCTTAATATAGTATAGGTACTCGATCTTAGATACTAGATCGTTAACCTACTTCCTAAAAGCGACTAATAATACTACTAAACGCTAATTATAATATTTAAGTTAAACTAGTTAAGCTTTAGTTTCTTAATAGTACTAGATCTCGTTTTATAAGAGCGAAGGGTCTTATAGCTCGCGCCGCTACTTTATCTATTTACGTATCTTATTTACTTTTATAGGGTAATAAGAACTAAAGAGCTTACTAAACGGTAGAGGATAGTAGAACGTATAGTAGCCCTGCTAGATATACTAAATATTAACCTATCTATTAGCGCCTAAAATACGTTAAATTAACTGCTCTTACCGCTGCACCTACTCCCGGAATAGACTAGTCTAAACGTTATACTACTTTACGGCTTAAGCTGCCCTAGCCGCTTATAAGAAACGATATATTATAGACTTTTATCGCTATAAGTCCCTATATTTTCGGCCGACCTATGCTTATATCTATGCTGGATTACTACTTATACTTCTATCGGCGGGAGACCGTTAGACGGCCGCGCTTATTACTATTTTAAGACAGCCGCCCCCTAGATAACGAGGGATCGTATAAGCGTCCCTCTTACTCTTAACGCTATTTTTAGAAGAGACGGGTAAGTATTTAACTAGACGGCTAGTTATATTTAAAATTAATGTCCCGTTATAGATTTTTTTCTTAGATCTACCTATAGTCGCTATAGCCGCAACGAATTAGTTCTGCCTCGTTCCTCTAGATAATAAAGTAGCTATTATTAATAATTCTATAGTGCTTCTCGAAGATATCTATTACGCTCTTTAGTTAAAGTAAGGGAATATCGATTTCCTTATACGTAAATTATTAGATCTCGACGGGAATATATATCGCCTTATAGTATAGATTAAGCTTATAGTCTTATCTTTAAAGAAAGAGGTATACTAGCTACGCTTTATAGGCTCTAGAACCTTAAGTCTTAATCACCGACTTTAGCTTTTACCGTAAACCCTAATAATACTAACTATGCCTCTCGCCCTATAGAATAATAATAAGGTTATAAGGGGTAGCGGTAGTCGACGTTACTAGGCCGCCTCGGGCGTAAGAGCCTCGTTTAGGCCGTAGCAGGCTCCCTTAGCTTGCCTTAGTCGGCTAGGCCGCTTTAACTAAATAGTTTACGAGGTTTAATACTTAGGGTTAGAGCCGCGTATAGACATAGCTATTATACTCTAAGTAGCGGCGATAACCCGGAATTATTCCCTTGCCGTTATTAGAATCTTAATATAGCATTAGGAGAACTAGGAGAGCTATTACTAGAAGCTCCGTATAATATGCCCTATTACTCTACGAATATATATAGTTTAAAAACGTATAGAGGGGAAAATATAGTTAAGAATAGTCGGGATATCGCGAAGCACGTCTAAGATCTTAAGCTCGGGGTAACTATAAGGGGTATATAGCTAAGGGCCCCGATAGGCTAGATCGAAAGGCAGCCTATAGAGAGTTCTAAGGCTATAGAAAGCTAACTTATTAGGAGACCGTATTAGGTAGCTATATAGGCTATAAAGAGACTATATATATAGGGGAAGCTAAAAGAGCCCTCGGCGACTAGGGAAAGTTAGTATATAAAGGGGGGGGGCTAGGGAAAGGAGCCTAGCCCCTTAGATATTATACCTATATAACTAAAAAGGGGATATTAATAGGGAACTAAGGGATATAAATAGGGAGCCTAGAAGAGGGCATTATAAGAGGATAGATATAACGGAATATAATAGAATATACTTACTATTAAAACAATTAATGCCTACTTATATACTCTCTTTATAAGATTTACCTTAATAAGAAAATAGTAGTATTTTTAACTATTTCTTAACTAAAATAAATATCTTAGAAATAAGAAAAATAACTAGTTAAATAACCTACTAAAGGCACCTTCTAATAGCTCTTCTAGTAGCACTAATGCCTAGGACACCCGTCTATAGAGGTCCGCTTTATTAGTTAAAGAGAGCAGCTGTGGGTAGGCACCTGCGGCAGCTGCTGCAATGAGACGGTACTAGGGTTAGCCTGTGATGTTGTATTCGTCTTGTTCTCTATCTAAGGAGGCAGAGGCCAGCGTGGAGAAAGGGGGCACGCTGCCCTCAGCCGCACACGTGACCGTACGGGTCACGTGCCAACCATGGTTGGTCACACCACTAGATAGATACATTCCTACACAGGCAACTCTTCTTTTGCTGTGAGAAGCACAGCAACACCTTGAACGGGTCTAAAGGATAGTAGCGTTAAGGCCGTGAAGGAATGTGCCGTGAGGGGCGTGTGTCATTATTGCGAAAAAGTGGGTCCGACGTCTTGTTCTTAGCTGTAGATATCGGGGAAGAAGTGAAGGGTCTTCCTGATAGGAGCAATCATTTGATCATAGGGATAAGGAGCGGTTAGGAACGTTGTACGTATCCTTCGACTCGAATTGTCAGACTATTGGTATCGATGAAGCGTTCCAGGGCTCGGTTTGGTGATGCTTTCGTCATTGCATCTGCTGGGTTGTCTGCGCCGTTGATCCAACGAATATCTGTTATCTCTCTCTTCTCGTATGACTGGCGAAGGGCCATGATATCAATCATCAATCGTTTTTCCTTCGTCGTACCGAGCTTGACTAGGCATTCGTAGAGAGAGTACGAATCCGTACAGACGATGAGAGGATAGGAGGAAGGTTGAGTCGTTCCGTAATTATCTTCATAGTCATCGCAAGGGAGATGCCTATGTCGAATCCGTTGGCCATACCGTAGATCTCTGATGCTAGGACGCTACGGGTAACACGTTTGCACTTTGTTGAACTCCAGTGTACGATGTTACCACTAATCTCGAACTGTTTTTCTTTGTGGTTTGTCTCGTTAACGAGGGCAATGACGAATCCTAGTTGGGAGGATAAGTCCTTGTTGTTTGCGAAAGAACCATCGGTGAAAACCATCAGCTTTGCAGTAGCTAGATCAATTGGTTTGTACGTGAGGCCACGTAGTTGGTGATCCATTTGCCATTGCAGTCGCTTGTTCAAAATTGCGTAATCTTTATCCTCAGGGTCTGTACTTGGGCGGCGACTGAAACATCGAAAGAAGCTTCCGGTTGAGCAATTGAAGCAATGTATGAGGCTCGCGCTCGTTCCTCAACGTAGCGCTGGTGACGATCAATTGCTTTAGGGTCAATGGTGGTCATTTTGCTGCTTGTCCCTTCTGTTGAAGTAAAGGGATCCTTTCTTAAGGGGTTATTATTCAGCAACGTCAGTCTTGCACCATTAAAGTCAACCGTTGTTCCGTATGTGATGTCAGTCTTGGGCTTGGAACGAAATTCTGCCTTTGTAGCTCTTCTTCTTCACGGGTAGAAAAGTTGTTCGTTCCAAGGATGAGGGTGTCATCAGTTTGCATTCCAACAATACCGAGCGTGTCAGGGCCAGTATTCGAAATCAGTAGGCAGGAGTCATAGGTGGAGGTAGACATATCCAGCTTTTCGAGGTGATGCTGCTGATATGTGCGGAACCAATGGACTCCGGCTTCTGCGATACCGTACAGGGGCTTAATAACACGAATAATTGTTCCGTTAGGTATTTGCCTTGTAGTTCCGTGGGCAAATACGTAAGAATGGTCCGGAAAGCTTGGTCTGGGATTGCGGGTATGCCTGAGTGATATCACGGAGGAGAGGGTTATGCCGTAGTTTTGAAGAAGTCCGGGGCAATAGCGAGGATGAGTCTCTGGCTAACGCGTTGAATTGTCGGAGATTGCGTCAGGAGGGTGGTCTTTTCAAAGTCGTTATGTCCTTGAATAACAAGTCGAGACTTTTCGTAGGGCTTAGTGTTGATTCCTTTGACTTCACGAACCATTCGAGAGCGAAAGATTCTATAGTTTCCATGACTCATTTGATCGTATCGTTCAAATTGGAATACACCGCGGCCAACGAGGTCAGTAATCTCTTTGTTATCGGATTCTTCGAAGGGGTCACCAGGAGAGGTGATTATGCCATCAGACCGTAGCTTGAGGGAAAGAGCTTGTGCATCTTCCTCCTTTTGGGTCAAGAAGCTCTGGTCTACGGCTTGGGCCATCATGATCAAATCCTTTGGCTTGTTCTTTGATCCTGGTGGGCGTCCTCTCTTGCGGGGGGCGGGGGGTTCGGGTCGGGCAGGCAGGTCCGTTAGGGTCTTAACGGGGTCTTGAGCCGGTTGTTCATTAAGATCTGAACGAATGCCTGAGGGGTCTGTGTCGTGTGTAGGGTCGGAAAGAGTGGTATCATCACGCAGATACGGTTGTACAAGGGTCGATCGAAAGACTTGGGGGCCGTTGACTGTGTCAATGGTGATGTTATGGGTATCAATCGATGCAATCTTGAAGGGTCCTTGCCAACCGTCTTTCTCTCTCCAAACGCGAACTTCACTTTGCAGCGGGAGGGATAGCACTTCTGTCGTGCTCGGGCCGTTGCGTGCATGGAGGGCATCCTTAACTCGTCTTTCTGCCGAGAGTTGGCGGAGCATTTTCATCGCTTTCTGCATAGCTTCCGATCTTTTGAGGGTAGAAGCGGAAGGGGGCGAGTCTGTAGATACGCGAGGGTATGCGCCGAAAACAAGCAACGTAGGCACAAGACCGTCAGGTCCTGCCGTATCATTGATTGCTTTAACAGCCATTTGAAGGACTGTTTCGGCGGAAGTGGTGTGGCCAATCTCAGCATGGAGGATGTTAAAGGCGCGTCGGAGGGTGCGTGATAGCGTTCAATCTTTCCAATGGACCAATGCGTCTCAACAGGTACTTGAGAGCATTTGATTCCCATAATCTTTGCTTCGTTCCGGAATTCGAGAGAAGCAAAGTTAGTTCCTGCATCATGACGGAGGGTATCAGGAGGTCCAAGATACGTGTCGATCCAGAGGGTCCGGAGGGTCTCCCATGTATCTTTAGCTGACATTGACGGTAAAAATCTGGCTCCTTGGAAAGCAGTAGCTGAGTCCACAACGTGTAGAACAGGGCGTTGTGGTGTTCCTAGGTGCATCACATCAACGATGATTTCGTAGTTGAACTCTTGATCATCGTTAAGGGTGAACTTGAAGCGGCGTGGGGCTTGTGAGTGCATTTGACAGTGGTGACAGAACTTAGAGATAGTCTCTAATGTGTCTATCGAGACGTCACTGTGCCCGGCTTGCTTCAAGAGGTGATGGAGCCTAGGGACTGCTGGGTGTCCAAAGCGTCGGTGAAGTGTACGAATCTCTGTTTCCGTAAGAAACGAGATGGACTCTTCATCTTTCGTAAGGAAGAACCAGGGATGTCCCCATTTGCGTACGACTGGAATGCTTGTAGGGCGATTAGTACAATGATTAGTACAATTGATGGTATCTGTGATGTTGTTGAAATAGATACCAAGCCGGTCCATATCAGCAAGGCAGAGCAAAAGGGAGTTGGGGTTTGAAGGACGTGGAACGTGATCCTTCCGAGGGTGTGTTAAGGGCGACTGTGCCGAGGAGTGGATGGCGTCGCTGTTGCCGAATTTGATGGAGGCCTGGCCGGATGTGG
The DNA here is from genome assembly GCF_020360975.1 of Hirsutella rhossiliensis. Taxonomy (NCBI): domain Eukaryota; kingdom Fungi; phylum Ascomycota; class Sordariomycetes; order Hypocreales; family Ophiocordycipitaceae; genus Hirsutella; species Hirsutella rhossiliensis. Next base: position 768,873 of record NW_025408677.1, on the reverse strand, counting down.
AGCTGTCGAGAGCTACAGAAGGGTCTTCTCGTTGTAGGGCGATGTACTGAGAGTATCCTGCTGTGGAAAATGTTGCTGCACCTGTGTCGATCATGATACCTTGGAATCTATCCCTGAATAGCGATCTTCAATAATAAATTGCGAGGCTGGAACAACGGTTTGATCCGTCTGATAGACGTCTTCTCCTGTGATCAAATGATTGAATGCCTGTTGACAGAGCATTTGGCTTGCTTGCCATTGTTCCGGGTGATCGTTGGTGCTATTGTCATGTTCTTCCCATGTATCTTCAGTGTCATCAAAGCTGCTCATCTCATGACCTTCGTAGTCTAGAATATAGCCTCCGATGTCCGTGAGTTGTACACCTATGAAGTGACATTGAGTGATATGTTGGTCCTTGGCCTTTGCCGTTCATCCGTAGAGTGTTTAGTTGACCAACAGCCTTCTTGTCCACAAACAAAACACTTCTTCGTCCAGTTTCGGTTACTGTAGCTATGATTGTAGTTACTACGGCTTTGAGGCCGGTAGTTTCCACGGTTGTAGCTTTGTCTGTATCCGCGGCTGGGTCGTTGACCTGAATATCCGTATCTACCTCGAGAGCGGTTGTTATTGTATCGACGGTCGAGGTAGTACTGATGGTGTGGATCGTTATGATCAAATGATCCAGCAAAGTCAAGGGAAATTGAGAAGTTGTTATGAGGGCAAGATGGGTTTCAACGGATGCACGAAGATCTGCAAGAAGGTGCTCGACGTTATCGGCGGGTTTGAAAGAGCGTATTGGAGTTCGGGTACTCCACGGCATGCTTTCATAAGCGTTGTACGCAGTAGAAGGTCTCCTCCGTACTCCTGCCAAGGGCTCGTTGGCAGAGCTGAAGCTTATCAAAGAGGGTTTGAAGCACTTCGTGGGGGGTCTTCGAAGCATCTTGGGCACGGATGGAGTTAAAGGTTATTGTTGTCCAGTCAGTATGGTAGTGGACATGGTTGACTTCCGTGTCAAAGTGTTGTTTGAAGATATCATACGCTTGTCGGAACGTCGTAGCCCATGTGATCTTATCAAGATAGAATCTTTGGGCTCTTCCATCAAGGATCCGGGAAAGAGTGCGTGAAATTGTGACGGTTTCACTTGGATATGAGAGCAGTTGCTTAAGAAGAGGCGGAGCTTATCATCAAGGAGATCGTACGGCTCTCCTGTGTAGTTCCGATCTTTGTTCCAGGTCTTCATAAACTTCTGCTGGATGTCGCTATCGACGATAGCGTTCGGGATGTTATCCGGGGGGAGTTTCATGTATTCTCCAAAGGTTGCAGGGCCGGATAAGTGTTCGGGGATGGGGTTGGTGACGGGTTGGACGAGATCGGGGTTCTGGAAGCGGTAGGAAGTCGGATGAATAGTAAGAGAGGTCGGAGCAGGTTTATCTTGGATAGTCGGAGCAGGAGTAGGTGCGTTAGGAGGGCTCGTTAGGGTCTTAATAGGTTGTGGTTCGTTAAGACCTTGATGAGGTGCTGCTAAGGGCGTAACTGATGGTGAAGGAGGTTGAGACGGATGGGGATTAGTGGAAGCATTTGATCCTAGTAATGCTGTCTGCCTCCTGAAGGCAGCAGTCCTCTCATCAAACACCATCTCCGTAAACTCCTGCTCTGGCCAGGTTTGTGGGTTCTCGATAGTTTGTAATATGAGAAATTGTGTTGCGAATTTCCCCTTTGTGAACCTGTGTAGATACCTCTTTTCCTTAGTAGTTTCTGAGGGCTCTCTTGTATTCATTCGGGGCGCGGTCCCATGTGTCTTCGGTCCATTCTTCAAAATGCTGTTGGAAGTAACCAAGGAGGTCGTATCCTTGATCACTGCCAGATTGAACGATGAATATGAACTTTGCCACATATGTCGTTACTGCGATCTTGTCCTTTTCGTCGTGTGTGATATCGTTGTCCCAAAGGTCGATATTAATTTGTCGGAATGCGGATGCTTGGATGTCTAGTGCCTGCATCTGGTCGCATATTTCTTCGAGCTGGGCTTCTGGGGACATAGCTCGGGCGGTCGGGGCTATCGTGATCAAATGAATGAGACGATGTGGGGTTCGTATTGGTCTCTTCGTATACGAGTTGTCGCTAATAGGAGGTCGAGCGTCGCGTACTAAGTAGGTCGTTCGCGGCCAGACTGAACTGACGGGGATCTTGCTGCTTAACGTCAAGGGTCGAACGTTCTTACTAGTTGTTTGCGATGTGGTCGCCTGTCGATTCCGGTGCTCACGGCTAGGCAAACTAGCGGGCGATCGTAATCAACAGTTGGAAGGACTCTCGCGCGGCTGGGCAAACCAGCGGGAGATTCCTTGTTCTTAGCACAAATAACCTTCTTCTGAGCGCTACTCAGGGCCACAGTAAAGTGACGCGGACTATAGCACCTTCGAAGGTTGAGGAATTTGTCTCTTCTACTTAGCTGTCTGTGACGGGCGTGGGCCGGTCACTGATCAGTGTGGGTAGGCACCTGCGGCAGCTGCTGCAATGAGACGGTACTAGGGTTAACCTGTGATGTTGTATTCGTCTTGTTCTCTATCTAAGGAGGCAGAGGCCAGCGTGGAGAAAGGGGGCACGCTGCCCTCAGCCGCACACGTGACCGTACGGGTCACGTGCCAACCATGGTTGGTCACACCACTAGATAGATACATTCCTACAGCAGCCCTAAATAAAGGAATGTTAAGCTAAATATCGACCCTCGTAGTAAGCCATATTAACCTAGGTAATACCGTAGATAGGAAAGACCTTAACTAACGGTAGAGTCCCGCTCCCTTTCTCTGCTCTAGCGCGAGAATAAATTAGCACGAATTCGAGAAAACTAAAGGAGATCGCGCGCTAGACAGAGAGAGTATATCTAGGACCTTAAACGGTAACTTAGAGAATACGAGACTTAAGGCATTAAGGCCTCTACTAAGGTCTAGATAGCCGCGAGAGGAGTAGCCGAGGAAAATAAGTAGCTCTAAGAGCTCCTTAATAGGTATAGTATAAGCGACGACTATATTACCCGTTTCTTATAGTCGGGCACCTTACTACTTAATTCTAACTAAGGCTAACCCTTTTACGCCGACGACCTTAGTACTAGGCTTTCTATCTATAAGCGTATAGATTAACTTAATCGATATAGAACGTTCTATATAGATTAACCGTATTCTATATAAGATTACTATAAGGCGTATATATATAACGAAATAGAGAGTAAAGAACGGGGCTAATAATTTAATTCGTTAATCTTTAATAAGCTCCTCTAAGGGTTATACTACCCTACTTTTATAACTATAAGATGCCTCCCTATTAAGACATAGACTAAGATATATTTAGGCAGTACTTATAAGTAATAAGTTACTAGATAGTAGCACGGACGTGCCGCTATATATATATATATATTAAGAGCTATTAGATAGAATAGAATAAAAGTAAGTTTAATCGTAATAGGTTATAAGCCCGGTTGCTTTTATTATGCTTCTACTATACGATTAAACTTAGTATATAAGAATACTTTTTTGTTAAGAATCGACGGTTAATAGCAAAGACCTAGCACTATAGGCAAGAAAAACTATAAAGGAACTATCCTTAATAGAAGAGACTCCTTTAATAGCTAGAAGATAGATCTTAAAGATAACTTATTAAGTAACGATCTTATAAGCTACGTTACTAGTAAGGCAAAAGCAGAATCGTTAGATTTATTAACGTTAAGAGAGAATACTATAGATATTAAAAATATCTCTCTTATAAGAATAAAAATATAATAGAGTATTAACTAGATCTATAAGAACTTAGTTAACTATCTTACCGATCTACGAGCAATTTATTAATCCCTTATTAAGCGATATACGATATCGAATAAAGCGCGCCTTCGATAGCTAATCTAAATACTATACGACGTTAGTATATAGATAAATAGAACTATATAAGAGAAGGTCGACGACCTAAAGTAACTTCGAGCTTAGATTAATAGCTAAGATAAGGATATTATTATATATAAATAGCTACTAATTTACTTCTTATAAATAAGTATAGACGACGCTTTTAATACTATAGTTAAGATCTTAAACGCCTTAATAGAGACGTTAATAATAAAAAAGGTATAGAGCTCTTTAGAAAGTAAAGAGTTAAAACTTATCGATATAATAATTAAAGGAGAAACTATATAATTTATAGGTCGTAGCTATAGTATATAGAGTAAAGGGAATAATAGGTCTAAAGCATAGGATAGTAGCGATAATAGTAAGGAGGAGTATTTAAAGAAGGTAGGGGGGTACTAGTCTTATAGCGGTATATATTTTAAGTATAATTATATAATTTAGCACTAAACTAAAATAGGGAAGACCTAGCTAGCCTTTAAAAAAGTAAAGGTAAGAGAGGTTATAAATAGTAAAGGAAAGGTAAACGCGGTTAGGATCCTTAAAGATAGTAGTAGTAAATCTAAGAGATCTACCTACTTACTTCCGAATATAAAAGTAATAGCCCCTCTATAATAGTATCTCGATAGCTATGCTTCCGTCTATATTACCCTAAGGGAAGACTAATTTATCTTAAAGTTATCCCCTATAAAGATAAGTATTAAGATTATAGATAGCTCTAAGGTTTATTTAAGAGGGAAAGGAGATATAAAGATCTTTTACGTTTTATAGAAAGGAAGAGTAAGGTCGATAATAGTACGTAGGGTGCACTATATCCTAGAGGCGACGAGCAGCTTACTATTAGTCGGTAAACTAAAAGATAGGGGAGTATATATTATCGTAGACTCTCTAGGGAAGATAGTTATAGTAATAAGAAATTAAGAGGAGGTGCTATTTAGCTATAGACATAGAAAGGTATAGCGCTTAAGCTAGATAAGAGGGCACCGAGCCTATATAATCTAAGAAAAGGATAGCGATAACGGGGTAGCGCTAAAGTTAATCCTAAAGATGCCTAAAAGACTACTATATACTAGGCTAGGACACCCTAGAAAGTATATAGAGGGCAAACTAAACGCTATAATAAATAATCTTAGAGATAACTTATTCTACCTATTATTCTACTTAAGCTATACTAAGGCTAAAATAATAAGAAAGGTCTTAAGGGAGCTAATATCTATAGTAATAGAAAAGCTAGAAAGAGTCTATATAGATCTTTAAGGGCTAGTTAAGCTATTACTTTAAGGAATAAAGTATATACTAATAATTACCGATTAGGCTACCGGGCGAGTTTAGGTTTATTTCTCTAAAGATAAAATAAGAATTACCGATAAGATTAAAGCCTAGGTAGTTATTATAGAGGTAGAGTATCGCGAGTATAGAAAAGGCGAAAAGGTTAAAGCGATGCGCTTTAATCGCGGAAAGGAGTTTCTAAACAAGGCAATAAGGGTATTTTATATAGGGAGAGCTATTTAAATCGAACTAATAATAGCTTACTACCTAAAGGGGAATAGTATCTCTAAGAGGAGTATAAGAACTATATTAGAGAGGGGGTCTACTATGCGTTATAAAATAGACCTCCTTATAGTATACTAAGAGTTTTCGAACGTAATAGCGGCCTATCTAAGAAATAAGGGAGTTATTAAGGGAATAGCTAAAAGCCTATAGGAGTTATAGCGTAGAGAGAAGCTAAGATTAGGGCACTTAAGAGTATTCGGATATCCTACCTAAGTATTTATTCCTAAAGAAAAGAGAATAAAGCTTTTAAAAAGAGCATAGTAAGGAGTTTTTATTAGATATAAAGAGGAGATAGATAAAATCTATCTAGTCTAGAACCTAGCTAATAAGAAGGTCTATAAGGTTTAATTTATAGAATTCGATAAGAGTAAGTATATAGATAATAAAATTAGCTAAGAATTATAATTATAGTATAACGATAAGAAGGAAGAGAAAAGGGAGTAAGGGGAGCTTACTAATAATAACTCTAATACTAAAGATTCGGTTAGGGATAGGACTATAGACTAGGAAGCTATAGAAGCTAGGGAGGATACCGGAGAAGTAGTAGACGGGAACCTAACTAGCTAAGATACTATAGATTCGGAGGAAGAGCTCTAAGGAGATATAATTATTATTAATATAAGGGAGGCGGATATAACCTCTCTTAAAAGAAGTCTACTAAAAATAAGATCCTAGATTTAACGAGAGGCTATAGTACTTAAAAGAGTAGAGAAGTAGCGAGTAAAGCTAGAACGGCGGTAAAGAGAAGAATAGTATATAGTAGAACGTCTAAAGAAGCGAGGGGAGAGTAGTAAGAAGGAAAGAGCTATAGTAGCAAGGACGCTTCTCTAGCTTAATATAGACCTATATAACTTCGACCTAAAAAAGCTTACCTTTTAATAGGCGATAGAAGGTAGTAAGAAGGATTAATAGGTAGGAGCTATAGATAAGGAAGTTTAGAATCTTATTTAACGATAGATATTCTTAGAGGAAATTAACGAAGTTAACGTATACGGAGAAGAAGTAGTTAATACTAAGCTTATATTTAATCGTAAGAAAGATAAAGAAAGGAAGATACTATAGTATAAAGTATATTTAGTCGTAAGAGGGTTTATATAAAAACATAGGATTAATTACGAGGAAACCTTTATACCTATAATCTAGCTTAATACGATAAGGATTATTCTAGCTTTAGCGGCGAAGAAAGGCTAGAAGGTATACTAGATAGATACTATAGCTACGTTCCTTATAATAGACCTAAAGGAAAGGATCTTTATAAAAGTACTAACTAAGCTCTAGTAATATTTCGGGAAATACGTTTAGATCCTAAAGAGTTTATACGGATTAAAGTAAGTTATAAGGATATAGTATTTACTAATATTAAAATATCTTAAGGAGATTAGTTTCTTACCGATAATAGTAGACCTAATAATATTTAGATATATAAAGTTAGGGGTAATTATCGGCGTATATATAAATAACTTTATAATAATAAGGGGGAACGAGGATGCTATTAAATAGGTTAAGGAAAAGCTAAAGGGAAGATTTAAGATAAAAGACCTTAGAGAAGCAAAGAATATTCTCGGAATTCGGATTTAAAGGCATAAAGGAAAGCTAATAATTAATTAATTATAATTTATAAAGGAAATTATAGTAGAATTTCTCTACGACGACTTAATAAAGCACGTAACCCCTATAGAACCTAGAGCTATATAGAAGCTTACTAAGGAACCGGGACGGCCTTTAAACTATAACGAATAGTTAAAATATATAGAATTACTTAGAAAGCTAATTTAGCTATATAATATAAGGTTCGATATTATATTCGCAGTTAATAAAATAGTATCTTTTATAGTAGAGGCATACTAAAACTACTAGAAGGCTTTACTATAAATATTAAGTTATATTAGCAGGACTATTTACTATAGTATTATATATAGCGGAAATAATAAGTATATATAAGGAGTTAAAGGCAGCGATATCGACTATTATTCTATTAACTATAATATTAAAGGGCACGTTAGCTCTATAGGCCTATAAGATAGAGAAGCGTTCTTTAATACCGACTACGCTATTAATCTAAGGGACCGGAAGAATATCCTAGGGTTCGTCTTTATAGTCTACGAAGGCACCGTTATAACGTATAGTAAGAAGATAAAATTAGTAGTAAGATCTACGATAGAAGTAGAGTATATTAGGATAGGGGAGGCTATAAAAGCTACCCTCTAAGGACGTCGACTACTTATAGAACTAGAAGGAAAGGGGGAGTAAATAGTGCTACTACTACTTAGAGATAATAAGGGAGCTATATAGCTAACCTAAGGAGTATCGAATATATCGAAAATCAAGTATATTAATATAGTATTTTATTACGTCGTTAATAAGGTTAAGGAAGGGAGAATTTAAGTCTACTAGGTTCTAAGGGAGAATATACTAGTAGATAGGATAACTAAGCCTCTACCTAAGGAGGCTTTCGAAAGGAATAGGAGGAGGATTAGAATTAGACCTATACGCTATAAATAGCGTTATAGTTAAAGTCTAATAGCTCTAGGGGAGTATTAACTTAATATAAGATATAGACTAAGATATATTTAGGCAGTAGTTATAAGTAGTAAGTTACTAGATAGTAGTACGGATATACTACTATATATATATATATATTAAGAGCTATTAAATAGAATTAAATAGAAGTAAGTTTAATCGTAATACTAGGCCTTTTAGTCTATTAGTCTAAGTAAATTATAGCTATTATTTAGTTTAGTTTAGTTTAGTATATTTTCGTCTAGCGGCTTTAGCTACTTAAGTCTCCGTAAGGGAGCATAGGATATACTAAGCTCGTAGGTATCTATATACTATATATTATATATATCGCTCGCTATCTAGTATTTTATCGGTTTAATAGCGCTCTTAGTAAGCCTATTACCCGTTAGCGGGACGTTTAGGTCTAATAGGAAACGCTATCTATAATTAGATTAGTAAGTAGCTATAGGGGCCTAGAGCCCTTAGTTAACCTCGCTAAATACTTAGTCGCGAAGCCGTAACGCCTCTTAAGGTTAATATATATAAGGAGAGGTAGGGACGGGGGTAGTAAAGGGGAAAGTATAAGATAGAATAGAAATAATAGGTTGCCTAGTAGCGTAGGTAGATCCTTATAAAGAAGGAGCTCGCTTTTACTAGCCTAATAAACTTATCGAAGTCCTTACCTAACGCTCGATTAACTACTATAGACGGCGAGGGCACGAGCTATAGCCGGTAGTATAGCGTAACCTTCCTATAATAGAAGATATATATAGGTTCTTTTTATCGGCTATATAAGTATATTAGTTACGTATTATTATAACTAAACCTTTCGTAGTAATTAGTAAAATCCCTATAGTAGGTTCTTACTATAAGTAGATAATAGAGTAAAGGCCGAGAAAGCGATAATTCTAGTAGGCAGCTACTTATAGCTTTTAGACTAAGATCTCTATATCGTACTAGCGTAGAGGTTTCCTACTAAGCACTAAAAGCCTCTTTCCGCTATAGTTAGGCAATATTTTATAGATACGCTAGCGTTAGTTCGCTATTAGCGGATTTTAGTAGAGATAATCCCGCCTTTACTAAAGTATTAGCCTCTTCGTTACCCGGGATATTAGTATAGCCGGGGATCTAGTAGACCTCGATAGCTCTATATTCTCGCGCTAAAGATTAAAACTTAAGGAAGACCTCTTATAAGGAGTCGCTCGGCGTGCCTCGTAAGCACGTTACGGTCGCAAGGTTATCGAGATAGATAAAGATATATTTACTATCTAGGAGGCTTAACGTAGCCTTTTAATCCCTCTAGCGTACCTCTCGCCTTAGCGTTAAAGACCTCCGCTAGTCTAAGACGGCCCTTACCGCTTAAGAGGGTAGATCCGTCCCGGTAAATAGTATAGCCGTATCCGATATAGCTTTCCTTAGAACGAGACCCGTTAGAGTAAACGATAAGAGTTTAGGGCGATAGTACTTAAAGCTAAGCGCGAAATTTCTTCGCTATCTTATTTTTCGATATAGTCTATAAAGGCTTAGTCGGCTTACTAGTAAATCTATATTATAGTAAAAGAGGTCTTAGGTAGCTTAGTAGTATTCTATCGGTACGCCGTAGCTTTATTTAGAAGGGCTATAGCGGTTTTTAGTACTTTAGTTTAATTAGTTTATTTACGATTACGACGGGAGCTTCTAGTCGCGACGTTCGCCTCGCGAGTAGATAAGCTTCGTTAAGAGCTTTAAGACGTATAGTAAAGGCTATCTAACGCCCTTCGAGGAGTAAAGGAACGGGCGGTATTCCCGCCTCCCTATATAGTACGTTCGTCGGTATCGTCCTCTATACTAGTAGAATAGCCTAAAGAGACTAGTAGAGTACCTTACTTATCTTCTTAACGAGGTTGCTAATCCCCGACGGCCCCTCCTTAAAGGGCTTCGTCTAGCGTAGGGACGTCGGACTAAGGTAGTAGGCCTCCGCCGCTTATAGTAGCACGGGGATAATATAAGCGTAGACGGCTCGTCGTATAGCACTTAGTAGAGGGCTATATTTAGTGTTCGTTAGTCTCCTAAGGTAAAAGGTAATAGCTTACGCCTTAGCCGTCTATTTCTCGACGTATATCTTAAAAGAGAGAGAGCTATCGAGCTAAACGCCGAGCTAACGTATCGCTTAATCTAGCCGTTTCTTAAACTCGCCGTAGAGCGCCGGCGGCGCCGTCTTAGGCTTCGTTCGAGAGAAGTATATTACTTCTATCTTATTAAGGTCGAAAGAGATCCTATTAGCGGCGCCCTACGAAAGGAGCTTATATATATAGTAAGATACTTCGGCGGACGTTTTATTAAGGCTATTACCGACGTATAGAATAGTAGTATCGTCCGCGTAGCTAAAGCGTCCCTAAGAATAACCTAGGCGATATATCGGCTCCGTATATAATAGGAAGAGGATCGGCGAGACGGGTTACCCCTACGGTAGACCGCACTAAAGGGGCGATAAATCCGTTACGATATCTTAATAGCGGATACGTACCGATCTATCCTATATAAACGAGCCGGCCTAGCGCGCGAGGTTCGATAGCTATCCTTATTCTCGTAAGCGGAGGACTAATCTATTATAGAGAACTATATCGAAGGCGCCTTATATATCTAAGGTTACTAGGGTTACGACTTACTTCCGGGCGAATGCCTCCTCGATATCGTAAACTAAGGTAGCTATAAGATCTACGGCCGACCTCTTTAGGAGCGCGCCGGCTTATTATAGGTATAGTACGCCGAAGTAGATTAAGCCCTACGCTAGACGCTATATAATAAGCCGCTTAAGGCCCTTACCGAGATAAGATAAAAGGGAGATAGGGCGCTAGGCGCGGGGTATAGATAGATCTCTACGTCCTAGCTTAGCGATTATAACTACTTCTACCTCCTAAAAAGGTTTCGGATAGTAACTAATAGTAAGGCAGCCTTAATACGAGGGGAAGGCTCGCTAGCCGCGGCTCGCGTAAAGAGGCCTTTCGGAACGAAGTAAGCGATAAGAGAAGGGATAGGAGAAGCGAGGTCTAGAGGCGGCGAGAGATAGAGGTATTATATAAGTAAAATCGAGACCGAGTATTAAAGAAGCGGCCTAGACCGCTACGGGGAGATTTACTTTATAAAGGCGCAAAGGGTATAATAAGAAGGCAGGTTAAGAAGATAGATATAGGTAGGCAATATAGGTCTAGGCGAGTAGAAGGCTTATAGGATTTATAGGTGCTAGAACTTATAGGTTTTAACTTACTAGGTAAGGAGTATATTAAGGAAGTTTAGTTATATATATAAAAGGGGGAATAAGAAGAGAAGGAAATGCCCTATTCGAGTCTCTCGTATTTAAGTTTAAGGATAATAAAACTTATTCCTAGTTATATTATGTTTTTATATTAATTAGATTATAGAATATTCTTAAGCGGATGTCGGGCGCGGCCCGGTTAGGACGAGATCGATATAAGAGGTATAATAGAGTTAGAGACGGATGCGTCTAGGTAATTTACTAGCTTAATGTCCGTCTCTAACTCTTTAGGATAGCCGACTCTAAGGAGACGGCTAGCGACTCCGACGCGGGAATGCGCGTCTAGTTCGGCCTATTAACCACTTTTATTGCGGCTAGCAAGGAGTTAGCAACACAGCTAACGCTAAATAGAAGGCAGTTAATCGCATTCCTACTAATATACCGCTAGCTCGATTTAATGCGATAAACCGATAAAGGCGATGCCGGCTAGCTATACTAGTTCGTCGGCGGCGAGGGGGGGACCGGCAAGTCGCGAATTATCGAGGCACTCGTCGAGTTATTTAGTAGGAGGAGCCTTTCGAATCGTCTGCTAATCACGGCCACGTCGGGGACTACCGTAGCGCGGATCAACGGCATCACGATCCACTCCGCCTATAGGTTCACCAAGGACTAAGGGCCGGGCGCGAACACGGCCAAGGACCTTAACGGGGTGCGACTACTAAAGTAGGCGGAGCGGTTCGTCTACGGCTAGTCTCGGATAGACCTATAGGAGAAGGACGTGCTCGTTATCGACGAGGTAAGTAGCTCGGAGCGCGGACGCTGCACGCCGTAAACGAGCAGCTCTACCGACTTCGCGGATCACGGTAAGACTTCGGGGGGATCCCTATCGTCCTCTTCTACGGGGACTTTTAGCAATTCCGGCCGGTCTAAGAGAGGTCGATCGTCCTACCGAGTGCGGCTACCTCGTAGGACGTAGATAACTCGTTTAAGGCCGAGCAGCGGCACTAGCACGATAAAGCGCACGCGCTATAGAAGAGATTTACGACGGTCGTTATATTAAACGAGCAAATACGCGCCGCCGGCGATCCGGAATTATAGGGGCTACTAAGGCGGATCCGTCTAGGTATATAAGACCGCACGGATCTAGACCTCCTTAACTTAAGGTGCTACTGGGAGGGTAGGCGGATCCCTTAAGAAACGGGCATTACCGTAGTAACGCCGCTAAATAGAAACCGGTAGAACCTAAATATAAAGGCGAGCTTAGCGTTTTAGATCTAGCAGCGGTCGACAATATATATCTTTATCTCCGAGCATAAGTAGAAGGATAGCCTACCGACTAAGGAAGAAGCGATTATAATACTTAACTAGGGCAACGATAGCGCGATCCCGGTACCGGCTATCTTTATATTCGTGCCTAGGATGCCGGCCGTCGTAAACTATAATACCTATTAAGGGCTAAAGCTAGTAAACGGCGCTAGCTACTCGGCGGTAGAGGTTATCGTCGATAAGGCGTACCTAGGGCATCGGATCTCGGCCGATATAACGATTTACTTCGGGCCGCCGGCGGGGATAATTCTAGCATCGGCGACGATAAAGGACCTCCGCTTAGTAGGGATGCCGCCCTGCACGATCCTATTAACGCCGATAAGCGTTAGGATATATTGCCAACGAAAGCGACTGTGGTAGTAGAACGACGTTAGCTAGAAGGGTTTACCGTGCGTAGTAGCTTTCGCGTGCATAGATTATAAGGTATAGGGCAGAACGCTAGATTACGTAGCCCTTAAGCTACGAGGGATATAGACGACAAAGGTCGATAGAAGGGTCGTGCCCGCGTAATATAATCTATATAGCTTATACGTATAGCTATCGCGCTGCCGAACGCTAGATAGTATTATACTTATGTCTAAGGTGCGGGAGAGAGACTTAGTAGGCAACCGGGTCCCCGAGGAGATAACTACCGCGTAGGCTAGGCTCGAGGTATTAAGTAAGAGGACTATCGAGGAGACGTTGCGCTAGCTCGATAGCGATATAGGGTAGTCGAGGCCGCTACGCTAGGCAATAAAACGAGAGAGGGGAAGGAAGCGCCGGCGGCGGGACGGCGCGGAAGGAGCCTACTAGGGGGGTAAGGCACGCGGAAAGGCTAAGAATTATAGGTAAGAGGGGGGCAGCAGCGACTAATAATAAGGGGCCTTATAAAAGGCGGGGAGGAGCTAAGGGACTAGAGGCACGTAGAAAGTCCTTTCGTTCCTTAAGGTATAGCTAATAGACGAGACTGCCGATTATATACTAGATAGCGCGAAGTATCCGCACCGTAATATTATCCGAGCCTAGAGATATATTCCTAGTGCGTAGAGTAGCGTCGCGAGCCTCCTCGAAGGAGACCTAATTAGGAAAGGGAATTATCTTATCCGTATTTATAGGAATCTATAGGTCTAGGATATCGTCGCTCGCTATACGCCGCTCTAGGGTTACTCGCCGTAAGGCGGTAGCTTTCTCTAGCTACGTCTCGTATACTCGGCCGTTTACTTATAGGGGAGGTGCTTAGTATAGCCCTAAGGATTTTAGCTAGCGGACCGCCCGAAAGACGGAGTCGCCGTCGGCAAAGCTATCGATTAAGTTACGCTAATAAAGGCGTTTTGCTCGGCGCAATATATTATAAAGCTCCCGCTTAACTAGCTATACTTCTCGGTCGAAGCTAAGAGGGTATACCCTCTTCTACGCACGATAATTAGCCGCCGCCTTTACGTACTCTTCGTTCTACTACCGCGCTTTATACGTCGTCTTATAGATAGGTCGGCTAGTAGCTCTCGCTATATAACTAAGAAGGTTTACTAGCGCTAACGTAAAGTTATCTAGCTTAGAGGGAGTTAAGGTTATAGTTAGGATAAAAGCTATACTAGCTTCTACTAGCTCGATAAATCGCTTTAATTCCTTATCGGAGTTAAAGCGGATCTTATATAATAGAAGGGGTGCTAGGGCTTAACTAGGCAGCGTAATACTAAGGGTAAAGTAGTCGGACCTGGTTGCTAAATAATCCTTAATAATCGCGTCCGCTAAAGGTATATTAGAGAAGGCGAGATCGATCGTGCTACCGCGCGCGTTAGTTAGGATATTAATAGTATTTAATAAGCTAAGTCGGTTATCTAAGGCCTAGAACGCGATATCTTTACCGCGGTGCTCTTATTAACTAGCTTGCTAGCTAGGATACTTAGCGTTAATATCGCTAGATATAAGGCATTTATCCGTCGCGTACTAGCTAAGTAGTATTTCTAAAGCCGCGTTATAGTCTAGCTGCTAATAGAAGTTAACTACCGTTATCCCGTTTACGGTAAGCTAAAGGATATTATAAGTCGCCGTAGGTCTCTTTTAATTAGCGACGAGGCCTATAGAGCGCCGGATATATTTTATAACTCTTAGATAAGTATCGCGGCCGTCTTAGTCGGTAACGGGTAAGAATATATCGTAGGCCGGATATATCTTAGTAAGGTATTAGCTATCTTTAAGTCCTATCTATAGTTCCTATAGTAGGATAATATCGTATCGCTCCGAATTAGCTAGCGTAAGCGTAGTATTATACGCTAGAGGGATCTTACCTACGTTAGCTTAGAAGACTTATAAGGCCCTCCTATCGTTTCGATTATTAAGATAATAGTAATATATTAAGGTAGCGTTATAGGGCTAGTACGTCGTTTCTTCGATAAGATAATAGGGGTAAACTAGTTATTATTGCTAGCGTACTATAGCGTCGTAGCTATAATAATATAAGGGGGTAAGGAAGCGGCTTGCTCTAAAGTAGCGCTTCTACCAGAGCTTCTATCCTCTCTAGCTACCTATAACTCCGAAGAACGTAACTAACTTAAATTAAGGCTCTAATAAGACTACTTAGGCACGTTATAGTTTAGTGTCTATCTTTTCTACTACGCGAAGAGCTAAGCTCCCGCCTACCTTACTAGACCCTTCTCCTGTTTCGTTAAGCGCTATATAATACTATAAACGCGCTTAGGGCGTATAGGGCATTTAAGGTTATTAGCGTAATATAGCCCGAGGTAGTTTACGTACTACTCGAGGGCTATATACTCTTAGCTACGATAGTTAGTTATACCGTAACGTCTATAGCGTGCCGTCCGGTTATAGCTATAGCGAGCGTAGAAATCCTAGTATTTATCGTATTAGCTAGGAATACTAGGTTTATTAATATAACGGGCGAGATAGCTAGCGCCGAAAAGTCTCTAGGGTCTTTATATAGGTTCTAGGAAGGATATAATTAGGGTCTAGGTAGGTATATTACCTAAGTCGTATCGCGATAGATATATACTAATAGGCTTTAGTCTGGTTTAGTAGGTAATCTCTTCTTTAACCGCCTCCTTATAGTTAATTACGATACCTTATAGGTCTATAAGCCTACGAGGATAATCGGCTACTATATATAAATACTATTTCTAGCTTATCTTTATAGCCGCGGCTTCTAGGTCTATAGCCTACTCCGCCTACCGTTATATAAGTAAGTTACGTATAGCTATATCTAATACCTAGATAGCCTAGCTTATATTTACCGGGAAGGCTACCGGAATACGGCGTAGGTTAATACTAACTCTAGCGGCGATATAGGTCCGGATTACGTATCTTTTATAGTTTTAGGCTAGAGCGTTAGCGTTAAGTCGGATAAAGATATAGAGGTCTTTCTTCGGTAAGGCTATAGGCGGTCGTTTAGGTAGACGAGTAGTAGTCTATAGTTTTCGCTATAGTAGGGCGGGGACTATAAAGGCTAGCTATCCTTACTTCGGCTTACTAGATATAAGAACGCTGCTATATATAGGCTTTAATAGTTCCTTAAGTTTAGTAAGCGATTAAGTTTAGAATTTAAGAAATTTAGTAGCGACTTACTTAGCGATACTATTTTCGGTGCTAGACGGAAACTACTTTACTGCCTATTTACATAATTCGCTAAAGACCTATAAGACTACTAGCTTAGCGTTATAGGCTGCCGTTTTATCGCGAGTAATCTTCGTGGCCGCTTTAAGGATTAAGACTAGCGCGTGCTTAGTAAACTAAGCTAAGTCGAGGAGATTCGGGGCTTCTTTTAGCTATGCTCCTTCTATAACGGTAGCTTTAAGCGTTTCGGTAGAAGAGATTAACTAGGCTAGCTGCTAGGCCGCGGGAAACGAGTCGTATCGGCGAGCTTTTATCGGGTAGTAAGGTCGGAGATATAATATATAAGCCGCTAAATTTAGCGGCGATCGTATACCTTATCTCGAGGCATTAAAGTCGATATACGAACCTAAGGCTAGTGCTATAGCCGCTACCGGCGCTTACGCGCGGCTTAATTAGAGTTTTATTAAGAGTACTTATTAAGCGAAAGTATATAAGAATAGGCTACTTTCTTAATACTTACGTGCTAAGAAAGTAAAAATATAAGGAAGGATGCTTAATTATAGCTATCGGTCTATCGGTCTAAGGTCTATCTAAGGTAGAGAGCCGGTCGGTCGGATAGTCTAATTATCTTATCCCGAAGTACTACTATACGCGATCTATTAATTAGCGGCGAGTAGTGCTTAAGCCTTTAATCTCCTATCTTAGATTAGGTAAGTAGTAGTATATTTAAAGTCTAGAGTAGACTAATATAAGATAGGTCTAACTAATAACAGCCCTAGAAAATAAGGCTACCTAGACTACTTAGACTACTTAGACCGACCGGCTACTTTAGTCGGTCGGTCTAATAATAATTGCTAGTTAGTCGGTCTACGGTCTAAGTATAGGCTGTTAGACGGTCTATCTATTAGCTATACTAGCTATATAGTATGCCTACGATAAGGATAAACGACCCGCCGGTCGCCTACTTACCCTAGAGCCTACCCTAAGCGTTAAAGATAGTAAGGTTATAGCGGGGCTTGCCCGAAAGGCTATAGAGGATAGATATATAAATTAGTAGGTTTTAAAGCTCTTATAACCCTTCTATATAGCTATATATATATAAGTAGTCTTATAGTTTTATAACTCTTAGTAAGCTAAGAGCGCGGGCGGAAGGATAAGGGTAGGTATAATTAAGTCTAAACGATAATATATATTTTCTATCTATCTATACGATATTAAGGGGGTATTTATATAAATAGATACCTATCTAGGACCTATAGAGGCCCTAAATTAAGGCTATTTCCCGTATATCCCGATTAAGGTAATATTCCTATACTATATCGATACCTAACTTAAGTCCCTATATCTAACCTACCTCTTTTACCGAAGTTTATACGCGTACGGATTAGACCGTTAGTCTGCTCCCTCTAATAGTAACTTAGCCTACCGCTAGGGATAGACTATATAAGAGCGGCTAATAACTCTTTAATTAGTAGCCCTACTATAATATATATTCCTAGGATAAGTACTATTTAATATAATGCGCTATCTCTAGCCCTAGGTATTACGCGTAAGGCACTCCTATTCTTATCGCCTCCTTAACCTTCGTGGTTAAGAACTAGTAAATATCTCGGAGCTCCCTTATTATTTTATTGCGAGCTCGAGAAGCTAATAACTTAAAAGCTTTCTCGTTAACCTTCCCGGGGTCCCTATAATAGGTAAGCTTTCTAAATATTATTACTCCTTAACGGAAAGTATATACGTAAATAAGTCTACTATCTTAGAGAGTATAGTTAAAAGAAGAGGGGACTCGATTAATAATTATTAGAAGCGCTTGCCTTTTTACCGGGTAATACGGAAACTAGTCTTTATAGGTATATTTTAGGTACTAACGTAGATATAGTAGGCGCGAGTGCTATTACCGATATACCTTTTACGGGCAATTAACCCTTACTACTTCTCGTCGGAAATCCTATCTTTTATAGACTCTATAAATTAAAAAAACTATATAAGACTAAACCTTCGTAGTAGTTCTAGTTCTATTTCGCTAGCAATAATAGTGTCTATAGCTTAGATAGCCGTAGTTAAGTTAAGGGAAGTTACTAAACTATTTAGGGGTAGTATTATAATATATAGTAAGGATGCCTAGGCAGTTAGCGTCGGCTACTAGGTTTATAAAAACCAGCGGATAGTATTAGGCCTAATAAATATACGTAAAATCCCTAGAGCCTAGGGCATAGCTACCCTTTTTATAACTTTTTACTTCTTCCTAATAGACCTAGGACCGTTTTTAAAATAAGGGGTTAGACGCGGTGGTCCTAGTTAATCTATAAATACTTTTAGTATACTTCGTTAGCTCTTTAAGTTATTTCTTAGGATATATTATAGTAAAGCCTACCTCGATTTATCTCGTTTTTAGAACGGTCGGGCACGCTATTACTATCGGTTATTATAACGTCGCCTTCGCGGTTATAAGTAATAGAATAGCTAATATATACTACGTAGTTATAAGAAAATAAAGTAGGTCGCGACCTAGTAGGTGCGCTAAAACTACTACGGTAGTTATTAAGGCGTAATATATTAAGCTATTCTCTTAGTATTCTATAATAAGGACTTATATAGTATTCGCTTATATATAAACGAAGTAAATTTATAGGAAAATAAGGACTATATTATTTAGCGTCTATATATATTCTCTATCTTTAATATTCGTTGTTTATTCTAAAGACTAGATTTAATAATATCCTCCGTTAAGTATAGTATTAGCTTAAACGAGCGCCGCTAATAGCGCTTAACTTTACGTAAGGCGGCTTATAGCGACCGCGCTATAGCGACCTACTATATAGCGCTATAGCGACCTACTATATAGCGATACTATAACCCGCTATATAGCGATACCGCGACCCGCTATATAGCGATATAGTAACCCGCTATATAGCGACCTACTATATAGCGCTATAGCGACCTACTATATAGCGATACCGCGACCCGCTATATAGCGATATAGCGACCCGTTATATAGCAATATAGCGACCCGCTATATAGCGTAGCAATCGCGCTATATAGCGAGGAAACTAAGGGCTAGCGAGCACTAATAATATTAGTTAGTATCTTATAGCACGTGCTATATAAGCTTTCCTAGCTATAAACTTAAAATAAATCGAATCTAAAGCGCCTGCCTACTTTAATATACTAGTAGAGGTTATATTATAGATATCTTATTAAACCTCGCGGAATATACGCTATAATATAATCTTCCCTCTTCCCGGTTATACCCCCTACCCGCTTAAAAATTTCCTACTAACGCGACCTATATACCTTACGTTACTACTAACTAAATATAATAGACGGCAATTAATTCTAAGAGATAAATAAGTAAGTTAATTTAGAACTATCTATCTATTATACGTCCGAGCATTATATTTAAAAGACCTATATTTACTATATCGTAGTAGTATATACTATCTTAGGACGTATAGCTCTTCTTCTCTCTACTATCGGGCCTACTCCTCCTCGATAAGTTTATTGCCGTGCTTACTTATCCTCCCTTTCCCTTAGTCGCCTAGCGCGTTCCTCTTTATTTTCTCGCCGTCGCTCGGCCCGCTCTTACTTTTCTTATCGTCGCTTAACCTACTCTTCTTCTTATCCCTCCGTCGCTTTATCCTAGCCATGCCTTTAGCGACGGATAGAGCACTACCGTTACTAATATACTCGCGTCGTTGCTCTCTCTTCCTCTTTCGCTATTAGTTTTCCGACCGAAGCTATCTATTTTCGTCGGCGAGTCGCTCTCTTATTCTTCTCTTACTCGGTCGTCCCTCTACTAGATAAGGGTCCTGCTCGTTACTACTCGTATCTAGTATACTTACTCCTATTCGCACCTATTAGACTCGAACCTATCTCGTCTTATCTACTCCTCGCGTCGTGCTATATTTATTTACTCCCGTTTATTACTCCTCCGTTATATATAGACTATATAGTTTCTATACCTATACGTATTATATAGTATATTAGGGGATATAATATAGTAGTAACTAGTAGGTTCGTATATCTTTCTATATACTTAGCGTTTACCGTCGCTTATACTCCTTCTTATTACGTATATTATAGTATATAGTCCTCGGTCGCTACGCTCCCTACGGTAGAACACTCGCGCTCCCTTCGTTCGCCCGGTGCTACGCTTACGCTAACCTATGCTACGCTCCGGTGCTCTACGTAGGGGATTCTATAGTTATTGCTATCCCTATAGGGATGATCGGCTGCTAGCTTCTTAGAGGGTTTTCCCCTTATAAACGCGTTATAGGGGAAGGTAGTAGCTAGGCGTCTTATATACGCACTGCTATTATACGTTTATATATCTAATCTACGCTTAGAGATATTACTAATACCTACGACGATAAAAAAAAAGCTATTAGCTTTATATATTTTCTAAAGCTACCTTTTATCTATCTTCTATAAATAAGCTAAAAAGAGACTACGGACTCCTAGTAGGTAGATATATATATAATATATAGGAGCTTTATGCTAGATCGAGTCTAGCGCTACGTGCTACCGATATACTAGCAGCTTCGCTAGGTAGAGAGTCTAAATAAATAAAATAATAATAATATATAGCAGCCGGTATTCGCTAGTCGTTACCGACCTAACTACTAATCTACCCCTTACTAGGTTAACTAATAAAGATTAGACGGGATCTAGTACTATCTAGTAGGTATAGCCGTATATACTAATAGTCGATATAACTATAGTATATAATAGGCTCCTAAGCCCTTAGGGAATAGCACGATCTTAGCTATAGGGCGTTACGAGGTAGAACTATATATTCGTACGCTTAGTATTCCTCGCTTCTATTCGCCCTCTCTCTCGATCGTGCTTATATTAGATTCCTCTCGTTGTCTTATCCGCTATACCTTACTTACTCTTTATTATACTATTATACTAACATAGTATATATATTAAACCTCTCTCTTAAATTCTCTTTAATATATATCGGTATATATCTATTAATAGCTCTATCTTTTAGTATTACTGCCTCCCTTTTTAGCTACTCCTATAAAGGCGTATTTAGCTATAGTTAACCTAGGCTAATATAGGCAACTAACCTACCTTTTACCTACGCCTTTATAGCTATAACCCGACAGCTAGGTTATATATTTACCTTTACTATTCTTCTAGCTATAAAGGGTTACGTATACTCCCTCTCTAAATAGAAGAATTAAGAGCTTTATTCTACTTAAGATTAATAGAGGTCTACTACTTATCTCGTACTATAATACTCTTATTCGTAGTACGTTGCTTACGCACTATAGCGTTTTAGCGCCTATACGTCTTATATAGTATATAATGTCTCTTAATATAGCGGCTAGCTAGGTGTTTATACTTACTAGGTAACTACCGTCCGTATATATACCGCTCCCTGTCCCTTTAGTCTAGGTTTACTACTAGGTATTGTCCTCGGTCGCTACGCTCCCTATAGTAAAACATAGCCTTTACTTCGTTTTAGTATATAACGCTACGCGTAGCGTCTATAGTCCTAATCCGGTCCTCCGGAGCAAGCTTTCTAACTATACGCTATACGTTATATAGACCTATATAGTTTATAGTATATAATTTATTTTTATATAGTAAACTAAACTATATATTGCCTATATAAGAAATAACGTTATTAGGTTATACTTCCCGTGCCTAAGGGGGTGTTATTACTACACTCTTTAGCCGACTCGGACCTATATTGCTTAACCTCCTCTATTTATAACCCTGCCGTGATACCGCTGCGGATCTAGCTTTTTAGGCACTCTCCTCTCTCGACTATCGATGCTCCGAGAAGCATTCGATCCTAAGAGATAGTGCGCCTTACGCCTAAGAATATACGCTCTAGGTCTATAGATATAGCGGGTATTAAGAGTATATCTATCGCTATCTTAGATAACCGAGGGAAACGTTTACGGTATTTATTACGATGCTACTAGGAAAGTAGTAAACCGTTAATCTAAATAGGCGACTGCGATATAAAGGCTTCGTACTCGTCTACGTTTAGTCCCTTGCCTATAATATCGAGTTCCTATATAAGTAAGTCGTACTCGTCCTATTATAGTACTAAAACCTTAGAAGGCGTAATAGAAATTATCGGTAGATCTATATACTCTTCTTCCTAGAGCTTTCTTACTACGTCGAAGGTTCTTTTATACTATAACTTAGGCTAGTTTTTCTTAATATAAGCCTTTCCTCGAGACAGATAAAGTAAGCTTTTTAATTATACGCGTATTATTTATTTAAACTATATATTGCCTATATATTATTAATAAACCTATACTATATAGAATTATCTATATAACTATATATAGCTATACGCGGTATAAAGTTCCTCTAAGGTTAAAATACTTAGTAAGTAGGCACTTAATATTATTTAGTAGGAAGAATTGCCTACCGATATATATTAAAAAAAAAGCTATCGCGATAAGACTTACGTATAACTAACGTTTAGTAAAGTTTTAATAAGTTAAAAAAATTTAATAATTTAAATTATATAGACGGGTAGAGATAGCGCGAGAACGTAGATCGCCTCCTTAAACTTTACTAGATAAAAATAGAGGATTCCTTATAAATATAGCTAAAGGAGTATAGGGTAATTAACGTTGCTTAAACCGTTAGGAAATATAATTCGGAAGCTAAGAGTAAATTACGTATAGAATTAAAAATACGATTATAGGTAAAAGTAACGTTAGATACTTAAGTTAAAGGTTATATTTAGTTTAATCCGTATATTCCGCGACTCTCGTATTAAGTTCTCTCGTTAAGTAGTTTAGCCGACGATAATTTCTCTATTAAAGATAGATAGCGTCGTAACGGATACGGAGGTTATAAGCAAATAATATTATTTCTCGTATAGGCAATATATAGTTTATTTTACTATATAAGAATAAACTATATACTATAAACTATATAGGTCCGTATAGTATATAGCGTATAGTTAGAAAGCCTAGCGCTATAGTATTATTAGTTCGTCTTAACGCTACCGGCGGGCTACGCCGCGTACTATATACCTCTTACGGCTATATATCGTCGATATATCGTCTCTAGTAAGTCGTACCGCGGCGACGTCTATAAGGTTTCGCGCGAGCAAGACACCTCTTTACTTATACGCTCTTCGGAGGCGGACTCTCGTATAGCACCGGTTAAGTAGTCGGGTGTTAAGGCAGAGTAAGCACTATCGGATGCTTATAGGATAGGTAGAATACAGCGGTTATATAGTATAGGCGTAGTAACGTTTATTAGAGTCTCGTATAAAGGATCCTTTAACGCTATTAAAGCTACTTCCGTCGTGCTAGTAGAAATAGGTTCTAGTACTAGCCTTATAGTCGTACTTAACTATTTAAATAGGCCTAGGACCTATACTGCCTATATCGGCGATTCCTTACCCCTTAACGGATAGTGATTTAACGTCTTAATATAACCTAGTACGTAATATCTACTATACTTTCTAGGGGTTCTCTTACTACCTTTAACTAGCTTAAACCTAGATAGCTCGCGCCTCGTGCTTATCGCTAGCTAAATACGACGTAGACTAAGTCGATTAATAGCTCGTCGAGGTTCTAAAATAGGGAGCGGCTGAACCTTATCTCGCTTTAAATGCTAGTACGGATAGAAATGCTCTAGCGAAAGAGCCTTGCTTTTCGTCTTTTAGTTTCTTTAGAGTATAAGAGTATAGAAGTCTATACGATAATATAAAAGTCTAACTATAGAGCATCTTATTTAGCTTCTAGTATAATTGCCGTTACTCTTATACCTTACGTAATATATAATGCGAGACCTAACCTCGTACTACCTCGAATAAAACTCTAGAAATATTTAGCGGAAGCCTTATTTATTAGGAGACTCGTACGTGCTTAAGCTCTTTTAGCTAGTTCGTAATAGCGTGCTTTATTGCCTACTAAACGTTAAAGAGGTTAAACGTAGACGTTTTAATATACGATTTTATTAGCGAATAAATGCCTTTAGCCTTAGATCTTATATATTAGTTTCTATTACGTGCTATAGAACGTAAGTTACCTACCTTAAGGTAGCTACGTTCCTAAAATATAAATGTTTATCTACCTACGCCTTAACGATCTTCTCCTTATATAGGTCGAGCTAGTATATCTTAATATATCCGATAGTATTAAGATATTTATTACTATATTTAAGCTTAAACCTAGTAAGGCGCTCCTTAAAGATACTTTCGTCGGGTAATACTATAATCGAATACTAAAACCTAGAGAACTCGTTCTAAGAGTCGTTTTTAGTTTAATCCGGAGTTACGTAATTACCTTTTAGGGTAAAGGAAGGCCGACAACGTTAAAGAATAGCCTTATTTATATACTATAGGCAAAGTAACGCTTTAGTAGAAGTAAACTAGATTATAGCGGTATTTATCGCCGCTATATATCGATTAGTTAAGATAACGGATAGTAGATTACGCTAGTATAGAGTTCTAAGATATTATAGGGCCTAGGAGTAGTCTATAACGGGCAAGCTACTTTAACGGCGGCTGCGCCGCCTAGCTTCTAGAACCTTCCGTTAGCTCGAAGCTATAAAATACCGTTATACTCTTATATAGTAGATTCTCTTTCTTTCTTCCTTTCTTTTATATCTTAATAGTAAATAGTATAGGGACTAGTTAGTTAAATTAACTTACTAAAGGCCTTTTATAAAGTCCTCTACTAATTTACTAGATAAGAAGGCAAACGTAATATAAAAGGACCTCTAGTAGGAGTCGACGCTAACTATATTAAGGAGTAGTATCTTATACTTATTCGTCTTATAGGTATAGTCTAATAATAAGACGTCTAGGTTATATTATAAATATATAATAGAATCCGGATAGGCGAAGAAGATAGCTATAAGTTAGTTATCGGAGTCTAGCTTAATTCGGTACTAGAAGCCCTCGCTATATAACTAATTAACTAGTGCTTATATACTGCTTTAGCCTTCTTATAGATCCCTCCTTAGCGCTATAATCCGATTATATATATCTCGCTACGTTACGAGTATATCTAAGTAGTTATATATATAGGTTCGTATATCGCGCGGGGCGGTGCTAGATAATACTAGGCTTAAAATAGTCGCCGCGTCTTGCTTTATAAGTCAACGATGCGCTAGATAGGTAGACGGGTTCTCGCTTAGTAGATAATTATACCTAGCGTATTCCTTGTCTAGCCGATACGTTAATACCTACGTAGTTCTATCTCTTAACTATTTAGCTAAGACTAAAAACTTATAGCTAGTTCTTTAACTTATAGTACGATAGACTTATTTAGTAGAAGCACTTAGCGGTAGTTTATTTCGATTATAAGCTAATATTACCATAACGCGGCCGTTTACTATCTTAAGAGATTTCCCTATCGTAAATATATATCCTCGAGGTTTCGCCTAAGTATTAATAGCCGCTACTAGAGATTTACGAGATTCGTATATCCCTTTAGGCGGGAGAGTGTCGCTAGGGAATGCTGCTTAATCTATCTTATAACACGCGTAAATGCCGACGCGACTAAGCGCGAAGCGGCGCGACCGCGCTAAAGTAAAGTTCTAATGCCTAATAGTAGTTATATAACGGCTAACGTAATTTAGGCACCTAGGGTGCGCCGTCTAAATAGGCACCCGGGTGCCTATAATTAACCTAGCGCCTTTAAGCAGGCCTATTAACGGCGAAATTAAAGGCTAAAATATATAGATAGGAGCAAAATATAAGGCTTCTAGGTATTATAGTCGAAAGTAAAGGATCTATAAATAGCTTAGTATCGCGGCCCTCTAGGGTTAGTCCCTCTAGGCGGAATAAATTGCATTATATTATATATATTGGTCGCCGCTACTAACCTAGATAGACCTAGACCGACCGCCCGCGAGCCCTAAGGAACTTAGACCGACCGCTTATAGGTGCCGGTCTAGGTCTATCGGTTTATTAGCTATACTACCTAGTATATAGTCCCTTATATCGGGAATAGCGTAAATAGATAGCTATATAATAAACGCGCCTTAGATATCGCCTACTATAGGCTTAACCGTTAGAGCCGTTACCTCGTAGTTAATACCTATAATTAACGCTCCCTACGTCGATAACTATAGCGATATAAGTCCTAAGAGTACGATAGTCCGGTCTATAAGTATAGGCGCCGTGCTAGGGAAGCTGTTACGGGCTATGCCTAGCTTAGTAGACCCGCTTATACCGGGTCCGGTAGATTATACTCTGGCACTAGCACTGGCCCCGCTCCGCGGAGCCGGGTGCTACGAGAACATTCTATGGTAGCCGATATAAGTTCGTACTTAAGGCTATGCCTCGAGCTTTCCTTTCCTTCCTCCTTAGCTCTAGATAGATAATACCTAGGCACCTACTTATTAAATAAACTCCGGGCTAGCCTCTTATAGAAGCCTATAACCGTATATATCGATAATAACGATAGTAACGACTAGCTTACTATATAATAGGTAGTAGGGTAGGATAAACGAACGACTATAGCCGGGCTTCTTATTCTCTTATAAATATCTAATATTATCCGAAGAACCGACCGGGCTTACTAAGCTTATAAAGTAAGAAAATCTAGATATAGTAGGACCTAACTATATAAGCGGTGCGTCGTATAGGGCAGGCTTTCTAACTATACGCTATACGTTATATAGACCTATATAGTTTATAGTATATAATTTATTTTTATATAGTAAACTAAACTATATATTGCTTATATAAGAAATAATATTATTAGGTTATACTTCCCGTGCCTAAGGGGGTATTATTACTATACTCTTTAGCCGACTCGGACCTATATTACTTAACCTCCTTTATTCGTAACCCTACCGTAATGCCGCTACGGATCTAGTAGGCTTTCTAATTATACGCGTATAGTTTATATAAACTATATATTGCCTATATATTGCTAATAAACCTATACTATACGAGATTAGTCGTATAACTATATATAGCTATACGCGGGGGAAAGTTCCTCTAAGGTTATAATTTCGGCGAAGAAAAGATTATTCGGCGATTAATAGTTATATACTAATATCTCCCGAGAAATATATTAGAACTATAGTAATATACTCTATTATTCTATTAACGTTTAGGGAAGATTTTATAATAAAAAAGACCGAAATAACTAACTGCTCTATATATATTTATCGTTATAGTAGAAATAAGTAAAGATCGTGCGATATTATAGATTATACCTCTAATCTCGCCGAAGAAGAATAAAAAGCTTAGATTAGTATCGCTTAAGCGGTTCTAGGGTAACCGACGTTATATTAGACGTTACCTCCTAGAATCCCGTATAGGTAGATCGGAATAAATTAGAGCTACTAAAGACCTTAAGATATCTAGTTAGCACTTAATATTCTTTATTACTTAGGGTTTTATACTATTATTTATCTAGCTTTATACCGTTTACGACTCTAATAACGAGTCTACTTATCTTCCGCGGGCTAGCTAACGATAATAGTTTCGTATCCGCTATAGCTATAGAGGCCTCTAGGATCTAAGACGTATAAGGCTTAGCATCGTTTAAACCTAGTACCGCGATAACTTCTAAGCATAAAAGAATAACTATAGCGGATGCTACTTAGTAATATATACGGAAACCTTAGGGATCCGAGCCTAAGCGTTATAGGCTAAAACGGGATTTAGTATTCTACTATAAGTATTATAATAACCCGTCCTATTCGACTTACGTCTCTACTATATTTCGTAACTATTTACTAAAGATATATATAATAGACGTCGCTAGTCTTAAGTTAACCCTAGCTAAGAAAACATATTATAACCTTTTAAAAGACGCTTTTAATAAAGCTAGAAAGGTTAATCTTATTAAGTTTTAGGAAAGAGAAGAGTAGGTTTTATAAAAGGCAATTAATCTAAAGGCCGTAATAGAAGCTTTAGTTTAGCTTATTACTATGCGAAACCTCCTATATAACTATAATACCTAGCCTAAGTTATATACTTTACTTATAGCAGCGAATTCTACTATAGAAGGGCTAATTAGCACCTTATATAGCTATATTTAAAAGCTTTATATAAACTCCTATATAATCTATAAAGATATCTTACGAAAACGGCTTTAATCTTTGCCCTCTAAGCTTTACCTCTCTACTAACGTATAGAGCGCGCTAAATTATAAAGGTTTCCTTAGAATATATATCTAGTTTATATAGAACGACTAAAGAAACCCTTCTTAAGTATTACTAGCTTTACCTAAGCTTCCTAGCATCGATAGTCCCGGTAGTTATAGTAGAGGTAAATAATAGAAGCTGCTTTAACTAGTTATTAAGGACTATAGTATATTAAGTCTACTAAGGTACTTTATAGGAGATAACTACGGTTTTAATAATATGCTTTGCCGCCTAATAAGTAGCTTTCTAGAGAGTTAAGGCATCGTATAGAATATAAAGTATCGACGGATCCGCTACTATAGCTATATAGTTAATCTTTACGTCTAGGCTTTTCTTTTTATAGATAATAAAGAGGCCGTACTTAAGGTATATAAATAGATTAAGGAGATAGATAAAGCGCTATAGACTTAGATATAATATAAGGGTAGAAGAAGTAGAAGGAATATAGCTAGAGCTAACTTAGTCCGCTTAGTAAGGTATATAATATTGCGGTTTATATTAGAGCTAACGATTATAGGTATAATACTTTCCGTTAGCGCGTAGGGAAGGTTCTTAGGCTCGATAACGATATACGCTAAAACTCTTAGTTCCTCCTACTAAATACTGCTCTTAAAAAGGAGGAACACGTTAAGTAGTATTAAGATAAATACTATAAGATACTTATTAATAACTATCTAGCACCTCGAGACTAGTAAGCCCTTCGAGATATAAGAAACTTCTTATAGCTATTCTAGAGAATAATACTCCTTACTAAGGGCTATCGCTTAATGCTAGACCGTACGCTCTTTACGATAGATATCCTTTATAAATACTACTAGTAAGCTTTTAAGAAATATAAGCTTAATTAATAACTTCTTAGCCCGGTATTAACTAGCTAGCACGTTTTCGATAAATATTATCGGCTTTCTAATAAGACCCTAGTATATAGTATAGCCCTAATTCTTTATCCTAGGCTTTCTAACTATACGCTATATACTATACGGACCTATATAGTTTATAGTATATAGTTTATTCTTATATAGTAAAATAAACTATATATTGCCTATATAAGAAATAATATTATTTACTTATAACCTCTATATCCGTTACGACGCTATCTATCTTTAATAGAGAAATTATCGTTAGCTAAACTACTTAACGAGAGAACTTACTACGAGAGTCGCGGAATATATAGATTAAACTAAATATAACCTTTAACTTATGTATCTAACGTTACTTTTACCTATAATCGTATTTTTAATTCTATATATAATTTACTCTTAGCTTCTAAATTATATTTCCTAACGGTCTAAGCAACGTTAATTACCCTATACTCCTTTAGCTATATTTATAAGGAATCCTCTATTTTTATTTAGTAAAGTTTAAGGAAGCGATCTATATTCTCGCGCTATCTCTACCCGTCTATATAATTTAAATCATTAAATTTTTATAACTTATTAAAACTTTACTAAACGTTAGTTATATATAAGTCTTATCGCGATAGCTTTTTTTTTAATATATATTAGTAGGTAATTCTTCCTACTAAATAATATTAAGTGCCTACTTACTAAGTATTTTAACCTTAAAGGAACTTTATACCGCGTATAGCTATATATAGTTATACGGATAACTCCGTATAGTATAGGTTTATTAATAATATATAGGCAATATATAGTTTAAATAAATAATACGCGTATAATTAAAAAGCCTATATAGCATAATAGGGCTTCTATAAAGATATAATAAGCAGAGCTATAAGTAGTGTTTAGACTATAAATAGATATCTAAACGTTATATTACTTCGACGGGGTTAAGAAATTAAACGAAAGAAGAGATAATAGCGTATCTAGATTAAAGCAAAGTAAAGGACGAGCGTATCGAAGCTTAGGTCGCTAAGGAGATAGGGGGCAACCCCTTAGCGAATAAGAGAAAAGGTTTAAAAGAGATCTAGCAAAGGGTTAAAGAGGATAGCTGCAAATAAGAACTCCTATATTTAGTAGACGGTAACATAGATAGATATATCGTTATTAAGGTATAGAATACTATAAACGTTTCGCGGGTGCAATATCGTCTATAAAGAACTATCTTATAGTACTTATATCGTTTAATCCTTTAGTTAGCGTATATATAAGGATTAAGCGTAAACGCGCTAAAGTTATAGCGCTTTATAGTAGTTATATAGCGGCTAACGTAATTTAGGCACCTAGGGTACGCCGTCTAAATAGGCACCCGGGTGCCTATATATTGGTCGCCGTAGGATGCTAAACACTTAGAGAAATAGGCCTTTAAGCAGGCCTATCAACGGCGAAATATATATATATATATATATTTTACCTAGAGGATTTCTCCTATAGGGCCTAGACATAAAAGCTACTAACATTTTAATATATTAATGCGTAACACCTTAAGCCCTATAGGTTAGCATACGCTATACTAACCTCGCCGCTACTCGCTCCGTAATAGGCCTACTTAAAGGCCAATTTCTCTAAGTGTTTAGCGTCCTACCTTTAGCAGCTAAAGCGCGGTCTATCGAAATCCGAAGTCGAATACCTATATATTAGTATTATTAAAGGTTAGTGCTATAATCGATCCTAAGTAGATTCTTACTTCCGCTGCTTAGCCCGAAGGGCCAGACGCTGCCTACGTCTTATCCCTAGGGTTCCGCGCCCGATAGTTCCGGCTATACGATTCGTGTGGTCTACCGCAGGGCACGCACTTTAGCACTATCTCCTTATATTCTCTATAGTAATATTCTGCTTTCGCGCATCTACTATATCTTTACGGCTTCTTATATAAAAACGCCTTATATCCTATCTCTTAATAGTTAAAGCACTAAATCGGTCCTACGCGGCGTTTAAAAACATTAGTGCAAGCGGACTCTCCCGCAACATCGAACCACACGCCGTCTAGAAGTCTTTACGCGTTACTCTCTTTAGTAACATAGATCACCATTGACCCGTACGCTTTAGCTTTCTCTCTATTGCTAAGCCAGGTGATCTTAGCAATCGTGACGTAATTCTCGGCTCCGAGCGCCTTAGCTGCGCCCGGCAGAACGTTGCCTTCGGCGTCTAGCACTACGGTACGCTTAGTATTGTCGACTTTGACAGGGTAAAGCTGATCTCTTAGTACCCTAGCTCCCAAAGTTACCGTCTTCTGCGCTGCTTCCTTGACCTGCTTTAACTCGGTTTAGTCTCTGCATAAAATTTTAATCCGGTCGGGGTTTCGAGCGTCTATCACGACCGCTGCGCATTTCCAAGTCTCCTGCCTCTAACTCTTTCTCATGTCGCTCTCTATGGCCTTTCGGATGTTGCCGATCTGCGTCAAAAATTAGTAGCTTCTCTTTAAATAGCGTGTCATCCTTAGTGCAGGGGCCATGCTAATCTTCTCTATATCGTTTTAATAGACCAATTTGTCCGAAGACAAAATATTTCAACGGCGAAATTAGAGGCTGAAATGTACGGATAGGAGCAAAATATAGGGCTTCTAGGTATTGCAGTCGAAAGTAGAGGATCTATAAATAGCTTAGTGTCGCGGCCCTCTAGGGTTGGTCCCTCCGGGCGGAATAAATTGCATTGCATTGCATCGGTCGCCGTCGGAACACTATAGACCGGCACAGAGGGCAACTTACCCAGGGACCGTGACGACACTAGGAGCTCCCTAGTGGAGATAAACCAAACAAGGACGGCTAAAGACACGGCAAAAGGTGTCGAATCTCGGTAGGAATCTCGGTGGGAATCTTAGTAGGAGTCTTAGTAGGAATCTTAGTAGGACACTTAACGATATACCTAGTAGGATATCTTATAGTATTTTTAGTAGGAATCCGAGGCGCTAGTAGAACATAGCGGCTAAGGAGAAACGGGGTCTTAAGGCAAGCCGGCGGCTATTCGCGGGATTGCTGCATCGCTAGGGGTACTAGGTCGCGCCGGAGATCTAAGATATTATATTAATTCACAATACTATCGTAGCTTACCGCCGGCTCTGCTATAATTCTTCCGCGGCGCGTGAGAGTCGATAAGGGCCAGAAAATACAGAGCTCGTAGGCTCCGACTAGCCAGCACGCCTTATTAGAATATAGGGTTATAAAATATAAAAGCAGTATAAAAATATATAGTATAAAAATATATAGTTAAGTCGCGCTTCTACTACGGGGTTAGGTGCCTATCGCCGCATCCCTTAATAGTACTAAGCGCGCGTCTTAAGGCGCCTCGAACCGGAAAACTATTATCTTCCGACCCGATTACTTAATAATCATATATTAGACATTTAGCTCCCTCCACACGGGTTAGAGATAGCATCAGGCAATTAATAAGAATTATCTAAAGAATAAGAAGTAAATAAACGGAGTTATGCAGCTCTTTATACATAAATAAAAGGTCCGTCGCGTGATTACGTAGTAGCGGTTGCCTAGGGGGCAATAGCGGCGTTGCGAGTAACATCGCCACTTCATAAATAATCATCCTAGGCAGGCTTGATATGCGACATCATGATGTACTTGGATTTTGCTCCTTCGCAAGGCGCCTAGGCTAGCAAGGTGTCTCACACGGCAAGCTCCGTTAGTAGTTGGAATAGCGCTGTGAAGGAAGGGAGACACGGTCAGCTGACCGATCACATGGGGCGGCAGATAGATTTTTTTACCTCAGCAGCGCTCAGGCCATTTGTGGAGCACACTATACCTAATCGGTAAGTCACATGCACTCCTCGAGCAAATGGCCTGAGTGCCGTGTCATCAATCTTGGGCGTGTGCGGAGAAATTTCATGCGAAATAGAGGACTATCTTCAAACCCATTTTCGCTCACAACCACACGGGGTTCCGTTAATTAAATACAGCCACTCGATTCCTCTGCTGCTATTCTATAATTGATTGAAGTGTGGGGGATATCGGCCCAAATTCAGCGTCGTCAGAGTGCGCGATTAAACCCGCCCACTATCTCCCTGGCACCAGTGCCTAAGCAGATCGCGTCTTCAAACATGTCCAAAGCGCCTCGCGAAAAAGCGAGAGGGCCTCAAAGACGCAGTAAGGCGCAGAGAGTAGACGATGTATGTCGATTTATAAGGAAAAAAGAAATTACATTACGAGAGTTTATCTACGTTTACGCGACGACTCAAGGGTCCGGTGGTTATAGGGAGCGCCCTGCTACTCGTGCCAAACGGCTCACAGAGGCTATCTACGGCCAGCCAGAGGTCTTAGACGCGCTGCGACAACATGCCGCACCTCGTGCGACAGGTATTGCCACTATCAAGGCGCTAAGGAAGGAAATGAAAGCACTGGAAGAAGCCGGAGAGATATTCAGTGCTTATCAAGTCGACGGGGGCCAAGAGAAGAGTCTACCTGCTGACACGGGGAAAAAGAACCGGTCAAAGGGTCAGAAGGTCGAGGACTATAAGCGCATACTTAGCGACATGCAATTCGAGAAGATATATAAGCAAGTCAGCACTCATGCTCCTCTTCTCTATAGATTGCTCAATGGTCTCATGGCGCCTAAGACGGAGAGGAAAGATCGACCACCAAGAGATCCTGCAAAGTTCAACCATAGGATTGCGATAATCACGTCGATTCTTTGCTATTCTAGGGCGTCCGAAGGTAGCAACAAGTTCCCCCGGGTGTTTAGTGCCTTCCTACACTCAAATGGCGTGAAACGGCGTGTCCTCGATCTTCTTCACCAGTTGGGGCTTTGCGAAGGCTATAAGGGGGTCCACAGGCATCTCGAAACCGTGGCAGAACAAGCAAAGGCAACCTCGCCGGCTCTCAGTGTTAACGTAGACTGATCGCAAGCAGGGAACGGTCCGTCGATACGGTCAGCACAGGGTGGTCATCAATTCAATTCCATCAATTTCGCAGTCACATTAGGTTGCGTTGACAGCTTACTCATCATTTTGCCCGTGGAGTTAAACCACCTTACCCGCGGATTGAATTGATAGCGTTGAGTTGAAGAGGTTGAGCCATCCGCACTCATCAAGGCCCCTAGAGCCTAATCCTCCGGGCATAAGAGTTCCTCCTCGTCCTCCCGTATTATGCTACTTCCAACCTCTCCTGACACATCAATTAACGAATCCGCGGCCTCGATCAGCCCATTTCGCACCCAGGACCTCAACGTCTATGTAACCCCTATTATACTAGCTTCCAATCGAGCCCGCAGTAGTGAAACCATCTATCCAGTAACGCTAAACAGTCTCTCGCATTCTGCTGACATGGGAGGGATCGAGAGTAAGTCGAGAGCTATTCGTGACAGCCGTGGGTAGTTATTTCGTCTCTCCTACCAATATCGCAAAGGATCGATGACCAGCGGATCGTTCTTAGCGTCAGGATTCGACAGCCAGTGTTCGTATTCGTCGTGGTCTGCACTCAGTGAACCTTAAGAAGAGGGAGTTCTGTCACTTCTGCTCGGCAGCGTCGAAGCCCTATGGGCCCGATGTCTCTCGAGTACACTTATTACCTTTAAACGCTTTAACGGAGGCTCTTTATCGGGCATTAAAAGAGTCGGTAATGATTTATACTCTTCCTCCTATAGTTTCCTTACTATATGCTTTGCCTCCTAAAGCTACGGCAGCTATGCTTGGTCGGTCTACGTATTCTTAAAATATTCCTAACGCGAGGCTAGATTTAAGACCGCCGAAGCATAGTACGCCGGCGTCTCGTTAAGCTTCGTGTAGTAGTCGTTTAACTTATCCTACCCTAGGTTAATGTTTATCTTAAAGTATTCGGGGTCCGGGAAGTCCTCCGCTTTTACTTTCTACTCCTCTAGCCTATCTATTAGGAATTTATAGGTCGAGGCAACGTCCTATATATAGCTATATGCCTTAACACGACCACCTTTACGTACCCGCCTTTAAGTGTCGCCCTTAAGCATTCGGAGTGCCTCCTCGAAGTTAATAAGCACCTTATCTATTAGCTTAATAACCTTCTAGTCGTTCTTACTTAAAAGACTCTCTTCGCGGAGATATAAGGGTATCTCTTCCTTCCTTCTCGTACCGTTGCGGCGTTCCCTATTAAACTTAATCGTGACCTTATTAACGAGGTCTTCGAGGAAGGAGCGTAACTTAAGGCCTCGCCGTATTATATAGAACGTCGATAGCTAGCGGGTATAGTTATCGCGAACAACGTCTAAAGGTTTTCTTACTCGAGTCTTTAGGCTATTAGAGTATTAAAAGAACTCCTCCTAAAGAGCACAAAGCCGATACGTTAGCTTATCGGACCGATAAATCTAGTAAACTAAGTTATAGAGCTTGCTAATAGGGCCTTTCTTCCGCTAGATTTTATGCTAGATAGTATTAAAACTAAGCTCCCTATTAACCTCGGCTTCGAAAGCCTCGGCCTTATGCCTAAATAATAGGGCCTTTACTACTAAGTTAAGCACGTAGCCGAAGCATCGCACTCTCTATTTCTTTAGATCTAAGCCTAGCGCTTCCGTAATCTCCTCTATATCTATATCTATATTAGTAGTGTTATCTAGCTAATATACCCTACCTTATTAAGAATCTTATAACTCTCTAGGATCTCTAGGATCTACGCCGCGATATTCTCCCTAGAGTACGAAATCTTTAGCTCTAGCAGGCTAAGAACTAGCTTCGACGGCGCTCCGCTACTATTAATATAGAAATAGACGATTCTATATAGAGCGTATCGGTTCTAAGAGCGCTAGCTATCGAACGTAATATAAATTTAACTTAGAATATTCCTTAAGTAGTCGATTATATACGTCTTATTTCCGAGATAGAGGTCGATAATTCGCTTTCGGACGGTATTATAGGAAATATAGGCATTTATCGCTACGACCGATAGATTAAGGTATTCGAATATACGTTAAAGCCGATAGTACTCGGGCTAGCGAAAGGAGATATTAGCATCTACTACCTACTTAAGAAGCAGTCTCTAAAAATAATCCTTATCGAAGCGTTAAATAAGAGCGTTCGCGATAGCTTGCTCTTTAGGGTTAAAAGCATCGAGATTTAGCATCTTAATAATATTTCTTAAAGAAGTCTTCTCTTTTAGCCCTTTTCTAAGTATAGGCTGCCTTTTCCCGGACTTATCTATAAGTCTATACTCCTTAAATAGATGCTTTTCGATGTTCTAGGTACCGAGGGTAGAGAAGTCCGACGTC
This sequence comes from Hirsutella rhossiliensis, assembly GCF_020360975.1. NCBI lineage: Eukaryota > Fungi > Ascomycota > Sordariomycetes > Hypocreales > Ophiocordycipitaceae > Hirsutella > Hirsutella rhossiliensis. Next base: position 732,661 of record NW_025408677.1, on the reverse strand, counting down.
TTAGGCTTTAGCTGCTAAAAGCAAGGCCTATAAACCTACTTCCGCTTTATATATAAATCGCGAGCTTAAATATCGAAGCTATACTACTAGACCTATAAGGTCTGCCTACTAGTACGTTTAGAAATCGTAAAGCCTAGGAATCTATACTATAGGAAAGTTTTCTAATAGTTAGGTAAAGGATCCGAGTTAATTAGTTACGCGCTAGATATACTATAGTCTAAGGTCCGCCGGCGCTTAACGGTTGCGTTTGCGTCTATTTAGAAGGAATAGGATATATATAATATTTTTATTAGAGGCAGCGCGACGACTATAGCGGAAACGCGTTTACGGTTAGAAGTACTAGATATAGGGTATGTCCGTATATATAATAAGGAGAAAGAGGTACCTATAATAAAGTCCGGTAGGCGCGTCTCGTAGGACCTATAGATACTACCCTAAACTACTACTATTTTAGACTTATTTTTAACCGGTAATTATCCTTCCTTATATTTTTACTTTCTTAGTACGCGAGTATTAAGGAAGTAGCCTATTATAATATACTTTTACTTAATAAGTACTCTTAATAAGACTCTAATTAAGCCGCGCGTAAGCGCCGGCAGCGACTATAGCACTAGCCTTAGGTTCGCGTGCCGACTCTAATACCTTAAGACAAGGCATACGATCGTCGCTAGATTCGGCGGCCTTTATATCGCGACCCTAACCTAGCTTCTATATAGCGACTCGGTAGGACGACCCCTCTCCCGCGGCCTAATAGCTAGGCCACTTAACCCTCCTTACTAGATTAATTAACGCTGCCGCTACGGAAGGAGCGTAGCTAGAAGACTCGAACCTCTATACCTAAACTAAGCCTATTAAATATACGCTAATCTCTATTATCGACGCGGCTAAAAAGATCGCCCGCGATTAAATAGCAGCCCACGACGCTAAAATAACTATTCTTTAGGTCCTTAGTAAAGCATTCGACGAGGCAGCTAAGTAGTTTACCTTTAATACCGAAAATAATATAGCTAAGCAAGTTACTACTAGGTTCTTAAACTTCTAGAAGTAATCGCTCGCCGAATTTATAGAACCGCTAAAACCTACGTATAGTAGCGTCCTCGCCTCTAGCTAGAAGCTTAAAGGATAGCTAGCCGTAACTCCCCCTGCCTTACTATAGCGAAAACAGAAAACGGTTATTCGCCTCTAAGAGCGGCTACCTATATCTCTACCTAAAGAAGATCTCTATGTCTTCGTCCGACTTAATACCGCTGCTCCGGCTCGAAAATATAAAAGCTACGTAGTCCGAACCTACGTTGCCGCTAGAGTCGGCATTAACTTACGCCGTATCCCGGCGGCCTTTCCTATTAACACGGGCTAGGCAATCTAGGCCTTAGATATAGCTACGCGTAACTTACTAGTACAACGGTAGGCAGAGTAGGCTATAGAGCTAAAAGCCGCGGCCGTAAAAATAAGCTAGAAATAGTATTTATACGTAGTAGCCGACTGCCCCCGTAGGCTTATAGACCTATAAGGTGTCGCGATCGACTACGAGGAGGTAGTAGAAGAAGAAATTACCTACTAAACCGGACTAAAGCCTATTAGTATAAGGAACGGTGTTCCTACTATAAATAAAGCAGCTATAATATACTCTCCCGATTATATAAGCCAATAAGTAGTATATTAATTATAGACAAAATCCCATATTATAGAGCAAGAATCGCTCGTCATTTTGCATATCATTATGCATCAAACGAGTTGCTGGTTATCGTACAATCTGGAATCGAAGGAACAGAGCTAGCTTAGAATGCTAGCTAAGACCTCTTAAGAACACCGGCACGACCAACCTCCTTTAAACACGAATATTAGTGGAACCAAGACACTTCTAGATTCATTCGAGGTATCACGAAATTCCTTAGTCTTAGGGCTATACGGCAGCCTAAATCTGGTCCCGAAAGGTTCTTCCGTTCAGCTACAATTGTCTATATAAGACAGCATGTCCGCTGGTAGATAGAGTAAGGATTATTAACTTTAACACCTCTTCTATACACCAATACACTACTAATAAATTCTATTGAAAATCCTACCTTATACTCCTTCTTCCCCTCTATCACGTAGTCTTACGTGATTCCTTGATTTCCTAAAATTCCGCTTTTGCTTATATACCTTAAGAGGTTATAAGCCCGGCTTGCTCCTTTTAAGCCGGGAAATCAACTTATACCTTTGAAATTCCTTATCGAAATACCCGATCAAAAGTCCTTTCGAAAATCCCCCTAACGACTTCTTCTACCTTCCTACGCTCTTAAACTCCCGTCTAGACTTCTCGATCCCTACGAACGAAATAATACCGAATTTATATAAAATGGGTAGATAGAAAGAATATGAATTCTCTAGACTTAAGGGAAATTTAAATTACACTCTTTAGACTACGAGGATAAGAGCTATCCTTACTAAGGAAAAGCTTATCGCTACCTTAGAGCAAGAAAATCATATAAAGACTGCAGAAGCTTTATCCTAGATTTTTCTTCGAGTCGAAGATAGCCCCTTAATGCAAATTAAGCATTTAACAAATGCTAAAGCTGCTTAGGATGAGCTTATAAAGCTATATAATCCGTCGTATTTCTCGTCGAATTATTTGCTTATAAAGCAGCTCTTTAATCTTAGTCCTCAGGCTCTAATTTAGAGAAATACCTTTATAAGGTAAAGAAATCTACGAGATTTAAAATCCGTAATATAGAAATTCTAGAAGTTATCCTTATAGCATGGATTCTTAATTGCCTTAATAAGGAATTTAGAAGCTATATTATAAATATTACGTAGAGCCTTAGGTATAATTCTATGGCGTTTACCCTCGAATCCCTTACAGCTAGTCTTTTAGACGAAGCTAGAAGAATAGAGGATATAGATAAATCTTCGGAGAAAGCCTTCTTAATACGAAGGAAGCCTTAGAAATCCCATAGAAATTCTATAGATACTCCTTATTATAAGGAATGCAAAAAACCAGGGCATTTTATAGCAAATTGCTATAAATTACACCCGAATAAGGCTTCTACTTATTGGGTTTTAAATAAAGGAAAGAAGGACGATAGGACTCGAATTTCTAAGAAGAGAAAATCTTCTTCTTCTTCTTCTTCTAGGAAGAAATCCCCTTCTAGTAGTAATTCTACTACTAATAAAAGAAGGAAGGCTCGAATTACCGAGCTAGAGTCCGATTCGGACGATAGTAATAAGGTCTTAAATATAGCTTCGCAAGAAAATATAGACCTAGATATCGACCTTATAGACCTTTCTAGGGCTCCGACCCCTATGCAAACGTCTAAGGATTTAGAGGTAATTTTAACCTCTATAAATACCCCTATAGTAGAAGCTAATAAAGACTCTCTTTTAGGACCTTTAAAAGCCTCGATTTATAGAATAAAGGAATTAGTCTTAAAGGCAAGAGAAGGAGGATTTCCTAGTTATAAGAATAAAAGGATCTTTGATTTTATTTACGATACCGGAGCTACTAGGCATATAGTATCGAATAAGAATTTCCTTATTAACTATAAAGAAATTAAGTCTAAAGTTTGCTAGGGAAAAGCTTCCTTTATATTAGTAAAAGGAAAGGGGGACTTAGTATTTAAGTTCCCGCATAATAGGAAAAGGTATATCCTTTAAGACTGCTTTTATATACCTAAATTAAGGGTAAATATACTATCCCAATCTTATTTTAATAATACCTATGCCTTAATAGGAGGAAATAAAGTCCTTTTATTAGATAATAAGGCTAAGGTCCTTACTAAAGGATTTCTTAGAAATAAATTATATTATATTCCTATAGAACCTTTATTAGAAAGCCAATTAATCCTTATTACGTCTTTAAAGGCAAGGGATATAGATTTTTATACTTAGCACTTACGCTTAGGGCATATAAATAGTAGGGCTATTTTAGAAATATTAAAAAGATATAATAAGGATATAAAAATGCCTCTAGAAGAGGAAAATAAAATAAGACAGTGCGAAATATATATTAGAGCTAAAGCAACGAATAAGGTTAATAAACAACCTTCGTATAAGTCTTATACCTATTTAGAAAAAATAGTATTAGATATTTAGGGGCCAATTAAAGTGCCTACTTATAATAAATATCACTATTATATTTCTTTCCTAGACGTAGGAACCCGATATCTAGAAATATACCTTCTTCGAAAAAAGGGGGAAGCTTTAGATAGGTTCCTAGAATTTGAAAATAGGGTAGAAAATAACCCTAAAAATACTAGGATTAGAGAAGCATTTTCTGATAATGCTAAAGAATTTATATATAAAATAAAGCTCTATAGCGAAAAAGAAGGAATTACCTGTAATTCTAGTCCTCCTCGGACGCCGGAATCTAACGGTAGAATAGAAAGAATAAATCGTACTATATTAGAAAAAGTACGAGCTGTTTTATTTACTGCTAGGCTTCCTAAATACCTATAGGGAGAAGCTGTTTTAACAGCTACCTATTTATATAATAGATCACCGTATTCTGCGATAGGATTTAAAAGTCCTATAGAAAAGAGGGATAATATAATACTACCCTTCGAGACCTTAAATAAAATTAAGACCTTTGGAAGCCTTATATATTATAAGAATAAAGACCTAAAGATAAGCTAGATAATAGAGCTTTTAAGGGAATAATAGTAGGCTATTTAGAAAATGCATATAAAATCTAGGATTTTTCTAAGAAAAAGATTACTATTTCTAGAGATAATACTATACTAGAAAATAAATTTATCGAAAATCTAGAAAGCTCTAGTAATAATAATACCTTTGATTTTAATTCTATTCCGAATAAAGATAAGCTAGAAAGCTATATCCCTATAGAGGAAGCTACTAGAGAACCTAGAGATAAAAGTCCCTCGCCCTCTATAGAAGAAGAGTCTCTAAATAACGATCCTATTCCTACTACTAGTAAAATAGTAGTAGAATTACCTAAGCCGGAAGGGTTCGATTCTAACTATATCGAATACCTAACGTTAATTTATTTCTAAACTGCGATTTTATAGAGTTAATTCTAGCTAGTATAGAAAATCAGGATCTAAAAATTCTAAAGACCTATAAACAGGCAATAAATAGCCCTGAAATAGCATTTTGGAAAGATGCTATAATTAAGGAAGTTATCCAGCTAATTAAATATAAAACTTAGGAATTTTCCTACCTCCTAGGGATAGGGAGGCTATAGGAGCCGCTAGGTCTATACTATTAAGAAGGATAGTTAAAATAATATAATAAAATATAAAGCCCGTTTCGTAATATAGTGATTTAAGCAGATCTATAGCTTAGATTTCCTAGATACCTTCTCGACTATAGCTAGACCCGAATCTATTAGAATTCTACTTATTTTAGCTATTATCTACGAATTCGAAGCTTTGCAAATAGATATAATAAATGCCTTCGTATATGCCGATATAGATAGCGAAGTATATATCGATCTTCCTATAGGCTACGAAGAATACGCTCTTAAAGAATATTATTTAAAATATAGATTAGCTTATAGAGCTAAAGGAATTAAATTAACTAAATTCCTAGACCTATATAAAACCGGTCAAATTAAAGCAAAGCTAAAGAAAGCATTATATAGCCTAAAACAAAGTCCTAAGCTCTAGTATAATTATTTAAAAATTATACTAAATAATCTCGGATTTCTTCCTCTTTTAATAGACGAAGGAGTATTTATAAATAAGGACTATAGTATAGCCTTAGCAATTTACGTCGACGACTTTCTTATAGTAGGGCCCTTTAAATCTATAATAAAAGAAAGATTATTTAAAGAATTATCTAAATTCCTAGATTTTACTATCTTAGGAGATATAAAAGACTTCTTAGGTCTAGATATTATAATAAACCGAGAAAATAAAGAGCTATATATATTCCAAGAAAATTATACCTTAAATAAATTAAAGGGATTTAATAAAGAAGGTTTAGGAACTTCGAATTTACCCGCTATAGTAGGCTCTAAGCTTATAAAAGCAAAGGAATTACCTTCTAAGGAAGATATATTGCAATTTTAGAAAGAAATAGGATCTCTATTATACTTAGCCTTATTTACTAGGCCAGATATCTTATATTCTGTAATTTCCTGCGCTAGATTCGCGGCTAAGCCCGACCAGACGCATTTTAAGGCTTTAAATATAATTTAGAAATATTTAAATAAATTCCCTAGCCTAAAGATTAAATATAATTATAATATCCCTTTTACCTATCTATATATAAAGGGTTTTACCGACTCTAGCTAGGCGTCGGATTTAACGGACGGAAAATCCTTTTCCGGTTACTGTTTTTATATATATAATAATATAATAAGCTAGGCTTGCTCTAAGCAGAAAGCCGTTGCCCTTTCTACCTACGAAGCAGAGTATATTAGCCTTAGGGAGGTAAATAATTCCTAAGCAATTAGAAGGGGCTTTTAGATATTTCTTATGCTTTCTATATCTTTCCCCTACTAGGTTTTTCCTTTTTAAGTTTCCTAGAGAAATATTTACTAGGTTTTTATCTATTAAGATTTTCCTAGTAATAATAGGTTTTACCTTATATAAGGTTATCCTATAAATAATTATTATAACTATAGATTTTTCCTACTATAGGTTTTTCTATTAGTATATACCTAAGGCTTTTTCCTAAGAAAGAATAGGTTTTATATATCCTATTAAGGTATAAGAATGGTTTTCCTAAATAAGGTTTTTACCCTATATATATACTACTATAAATAAATCAGTAAAGAGTATATAAATCTACTCTTTAAGGGAGGCTATAAGGAACGGTGTTCCTACTATAAATAAAGCAGCTATAATATACTCTCCCGATTATATAAGCCAATAAGTAGTATATTAATTATAGACAAAATCCTATATTCTAGAGCAAGAATCGCTCGTTATTTTGCATGTTATTATGCATTAAACGGGTTGCCGGTTATCGTATAATCGGGAATCGAAGGAACAGAGCTAGCTTAGAATGCTAGCTAAGACCTCTTAAGAACACCGGCACGACCAACCTCCTTTAAACACGAATATTAGTGGAACCAAGACACTTCTAGATTCACTCGAGGTATCACGAAATTCCTTAGTCTTAGGGCTATACGGCAGCCTAAATCTGGTCCCGAAAGGTTCTTCCGTTTAGCTATAATTGTCTATATAAGACAGTATGTCCGCTGGTAGATAGATAGAGAATTATTAACTTTAACACCTCTTCTATATACTAATACACTACTAATAAATTCTATTGAAAATCCTACCTTATACTCCTTCTTCCCCTCTATTGCGTAGTCTTACGTGATTCCTTGATTTCCTAAAATTCCGCTTTTGCTTATATACCTTAAGAATTAGCGTATGTCTATCGCGATATAACTTAGGTAATATGCCTACCTAGACCCTAATTATTTCCTTCCTAGAACCTACGTAAAGACCCTAGAGACTCTTTAGCGCTAGTCGTCTCGCCCGCTATATCGATAAACCTAGCATTCCTAGCTAATACGATAAATACTAGGATTTCCACGCTCGCTATAACTACGACCGGACGGCGCGCTATAGGCAGTATAGTAAAACCGACCACCGTGCCTAAGAATACGCCGCCCTCGCGTAGTGCGTAAATTGCCTTAGTCTATATTACGCTAATAACCCTAAATGCCCTACCCGACCTAGGCGAGTTTATAGTATAGTACGGCGCCTAATAAGAGAGGAGAGGAGCCTTATAAAATAGGCGGGAGCTTAGCTCTTCGCGTAGTAGAAGAGATAAACGTAAGACTACTAACCGTCCGAGCCCCGGTTTAAGCTAGTCACCTACGACGCCGGCGGCGCCGTAGGCAGCTAGGGAGGATAGAAGCTCTAGCAGGAGTACTATATAAGAGCGGGCTACGCCCTTACCTCTATATATTATTATAGCTACGACGCCGCCGGCTATTAACGATAACGACCGTTTTATCCCTATCGCTCTATCGAAGAAACAACGCACTAGCCCTATAATATTGCTCTAATACCTTAACGTTTTCTATCTTAACGAAGCGATAGGAGGACTTTACGAGTCTTCTAAGCTAACGTAGGTAAGATTCCCCTAGCGTATAATACTACGCTAGCGCTTACCGATATAGAACGTTTTAATATTATCCTACTATAAGAACTATAGACTAGACTAAGGGATAGCCGGTGCCTTACGAAGATATACCCCGCTTATAATACTTTCTCCCTAGTAAATAACTAGGATAGCTATAATACTCGCCCGAGAGTTATAATATATATCCGACGCTTTATAGGCCTCGTCGTTAATTAAAAGAGGCCTATAATAACTCGTAATATCCTTTAGCTTACTATAAACGGCGTAACGGTAGTTAACTTCTATCGGTAGCTAGGTTATAATATAACCTTAGATATCTTACTCTATTAGACCCTAATAGATAAATGCCTTATAGCTAGCGATTTTAACGCTAAGCATCCTAGCTAGTAGGCCGGTCGATAGTAGGATCGCGGCGAAGATATCGCGTTCTAGGCTATAGACAATTAACTTAGCCTCCTAAATAGTATCGATGTCCCGACTAACGTATACGGTAGTACGATCGATCTTATATTCTTTAATATACCGCTAGCTAATATAGTTATCGAGGATTATTTAGTAACCGGTTCTAACTATTTTACCCTTAGTATTACGCTGCCTAGCTAAGCACTAGCACCCCTTCTAATAAGTAGAATCCGCCTTAACTCCGATAAGGAATTAAAGCGATTCGTCGAGCTAGTAAAAGCCGGTATAGCTTTTATCCTAACTACTACTATATCTCCCTCTAGGTTAGATAGCTTTACGTCGGCGCTAGTAGACCTCCTTAGTTATATAGCTAGGGCTGCTAGCCGACCCGTTCGTAAGACTATATACGGCGCGTTATAGTAGAACGAGGAATACGTAAAGGCGGCGGCTAAGTACCGCGCGTAGAGGAGAGTATACCCTCTTAGCTTCGACTAAGAAGTGCAACTAGCTAAAAGGGAGTTCTACGATATAGTACGCCGGGCTAAACGCTATTATTAGCGTAACTTAATTAATAACTTTACCGATAGTAATTCTATCTTTTAGGCGGTTCGTTAGCTAAAGTCTCTAGGTCCGTTTTAGGCTCCCCCCCTATAAGTAAACGGCCGAGTATATAAGACGTAGCTAGAAAAAGCCACCGCCTTATAACGGGCTACTTTAGAGCGGCGTATAGCGAGCGACGACATCCTAGACCTATAGATCCCTATAAATATAGATAAGATTATCTCTTTTACTAATTAGTTCTCCCTTAAGGAGGTTCGCGACGCTACTCTATATATAGGAAATATATCTCCGGGCTCGGATAATATTACGGTGCGGATGCTTCGCGCTATTTAGTATATAATTAGCAGTCGCGTCTATTAGCTCTTCTAAGGCTGCCTTAGAATCGGTTATTATCTAAAGCCTTTTTAAGAGGCAGAGGTAGTTATAATTACTAAGCTAGGGCGTAGAGATCTAACTATACCCCGCGCCTAGCGCCCTATCTCCCTCTTATCTTATCTCGGTAAGGGCCTTAAGCGGCTTATTATACGACGACTAGTATAGGCCTTAATCTACTTTAGTATTTTGCACCTATAATAGATTAGCGCGCTTCTAAAGAGGTTAGCTATAGATCTTATAGCTGCCTTAGTTTACGATATCGAGGAGGTATTCGCCTATAAGTAAGTCGCGACCCTAGTAACCTTAGATATATAGGGTGCCTTTAATATAGTCCTATATAATAGATTAGTCCTTCGCTTATAAGAATAAGGATAGCTATCGAACCTCGCGCGCTAGGCCGACTTATTTATATAAGACCGATCGGTATATATCCGCTATTAAGATATCGTAACGGACTTATCGCCCTTCTAGTACGGTCTACTATAGGGATCGCTAGTCTCGCCGATTCTCTTCTTTTTATATACGGAACCGATCTACCGCCTAGGCAACTTAAAAGGCCGCTTTAGCTATACGGACGACACTACTATTCTATACGTCGGCGATTGCCTTAACGAAACGTCTGCTAAAGTATCCTACTACGTATAGGAGCTTCTTTCGTAGGGCGCTACTAACGGTATCTCTTTCGACCCTAATAAGATAGAAGTAATATACTTCTCTTAAACGAAGCTTAAGATAGCGCTACTAGTACTCTATAAAGAAGTTAAGAAACGGCCGGACTAAGCGATATACTAGCTCGGGGTCTAGCTCGATAGTATACTCTCTTTTAAGACTTACGTTAAGAAATAGATAGCTAGGGCGTAAGCTATAGCCTTTTATCTTAGGAGACTAATAAATACTAAGTATAGGCCTCTACTAAGTACTATATAACGAGCCGTCTACGCTTACGTTATCCCTATACTACTATACGCGGCGGAGGCCTAGTACCTTAGTTTAACGTGCCCGCGCTAGATAAAGCCCTTTAAAGAGGGGCCTTCTAGGATTAGTAACCTTATTAAGAAGATAAGCAAGGCACTCTATATATCTCTTCGGGCTATTCTGCTAGTATAGAGGATAATACCGACGAATATATTATATAGGGAGGTAGGTATACCGCCCGTTCCTCTACTCCTTAAAGCGCGTCGGATAGCCTTTACTACGCGCCTAAAAGCGCTCGATAAAGCTTATCCGCTTATCTAGCGCACGTCGCGACTAAAAGCTCCCGCCGTAACCGTATATAAACTTATTAAACTAAAGTACTAAAAACCGCTATAGCCCTTCTAGACTAGATTGCGGCGCGCCGATAAAATACTATCGAGCTGCCGGAGACCTACTTTACTATAGCGCGGACTTACCGAAGAGCGGACTACGCCTCTATAGGGTGCCTCGAAAAATAAGACAGCGAAGAAATTTCGTAACTAGCTTTAGGCACTATCGCCCTAAACTCTTATCGTCTATTCCGACGGTTCTTATTCTATTAAAGGCTAAGTCGGATATAGCTATACTATTTATCGGGATAGATCTATAGTCTTAAGCGGTAAAGGTCGTCTTAGACTAGCTAAGGTTTTCGACGCGGAGGCGAGAGGTACGCTTAAGGGATTAAAGGCTACGTTAAGCTACCTAGAAACTAACTATATCTTTATCTATCTCGATAACCTCGCGACCGTAAGGTACTTATAGGGCACGACGAGCGACTCCTCGTAAGATATCTTTCTTAAGTTTTAATCTATAGCGCGATAATATAAAGCGGTAGAGGTCTACTAGATCCCCGGTTATACTAATATCCTAGGCAATAAGGAAGCTAATGCTCTAGTAAAAGCTAGAGCGTCTTTACTAGAACCTACTAATAACGCCCCGACGCTAGCGTACTTACGAAAGATTGCCCGATAGCGGCTAAAAGAGGCTTTTAAGACCTAGTAGTAAGCCTTTATACCCGAGCAGTATAAAAATCTAGATCTTATAGCAACGACTAGCTGCCCGCTAGAATTAGCGCTTTCTCGGGCCCTGCTTTATTATTTACTTATAGTAAGGACCCGCTATAGGGATTTTACTAACTATTATAAAAGGTTTAATTACTAAGATACGCGACTAACGTACTTATATAGCCGACGAAAAGACCTAATATATATCTTCTACTATAGGAAGGTTACGCCGTAGCTTCGTATTAGGCTTACGCCGTCGCTGCCTATAGCTATTAACCGCGCGATTAGTAGAGACTTTAATAAGTTTATTAAACTAGCGAAAGCAAGCTCCTTCTTTAGAGAAATCTACCCACGCTATTAGATAACTATTATTCCCTTTTCTTTCCCTATATTTTCCCTCTAAATTCCCTTATTAACCTCGAACGACGCTACGGTCTCGTAACTAAGTATCCGCTAAGGCTATCGGGGGCTATAAAGTCCCTACGACTTTTACTAATCTAATTATAGCTAGCGTCTTCCTACTACGCCTAAACGTCCCGCTAACGGGTAATAGGCTTATTATAAGCGCCTTTAAGCTAATAAAATACTAGATAGCGGGCGAAAGATATAATTTATATTATATAGAAATCTACTAGCTTAGCACGTCCTATGCTCCCTCGCGGAGACCTAAGCGGCTAATAGCTACTAGACGAAAAATATACTAAACTAAACTAAACTAAACTATTTTTAACTAGTTATTAACGTTAAAGCTATCGAGGTTAAATTAAGTCTATTAACGCTAAGGTTAAGTTAAGTTAATTAAATTAATATATATAACTTTAACTTTAATAAAATTACGGAAATTAAGGTTAAGGTAGAATTAATAACTACCCTAGGTTAGTAACTAGATACTTACGTTATTTATAATAATTTCGATTATCGAGAAGGTATTAAGTACTAGCTTATTTTAAACTACGTAGAAATACGTTCTATAATAATAGGAAAGGTATTTAGAGGCGCCGATATCCTACTTAGTAGGTTAAAGCGGTTAATACTACGCTATAAGGGCCCCCTTATAATAGAAGACCTACTTTACTCTCCCGGTATAGCTATATACGACGAGACTACTACTAAGATTAACACTTACTTTATAGCGGAGGTAATTCGATTAGTATATCTAAAATCAGTTAAAGATATCTTCTCTAGGTCTGCTATCCCTTATCCCGCTATACTAATCGTTAAGTTACTTAACCTTTAAAAGATAGATAGTAAGACGCTTAGTCTAATTCTCTTTAACGAAGGTACTTTAGATAGTTCCTATAAGGTTATAGAGAGTATCTATAAGCACTAGTTCTAACTAAATAATAAAGAATTCGATAACCGCTTATTCTTAGCTTTTAGCGATTAGAAAACTTCGTTACTTATCCGGTTTATATAAGCCGAATAAGTAAACGTATCTATAGTATACAATAGAAAGGACTAGCTAATAAGAGTCGCTGCTCTCTTTTACCTATATATAAATTTCCTTTAGCTTATATAAAGGATATATTACGGAAATATAGAGTAGTAGGACGCTTTAACTCTTTATTATAATATTAACTTCTAAGGACGTAAGAATATCCTAGTAGAACGAGCAGCTTTTTAAGTTCTAGAAGAACTAGTACTTTATAGTTTCGACGTATAGGTTATTAGACTTCTTTATTCCCGCCTAGAGTAGAGCGGTATCGATACCTTAAATTAAAACGAAGTTAATAAGGCAATCTAAGATATAAATACCTTAGGTTTTATAGAGTTAGTAGAAGGTATTCGTAAATCGGCCTTTAAGCCGGATGCCTAGCGGCTATCTAAGGAGAAGTACGCTAATAACACGGTTAATAAGGAGTTCCTTAGTTATACTTAATATCTTTAGTAGATAATTATCTATAAGACCTTAAAGTATAGTATTAAGAACGGCGATATAGGACTTATCGATTAAGTTATTAGTATCTATTACTTTTACTTTAAGGGAACCAGACAGTTAAACTATGCATTTAAGATGCTCTATCTAAAGCGGCTTACTAGCATTAAAGCTTATAATATAAAGCTACGGCGCGTAATACTCTTAAATAGCCTTATTAATCCGTATAGCCGTTAGGACACCTAGTAAGAAGTCGATCGTAGTCTCGAATATCTAAACCTAGAGCTAAAAAGAGAACTTTAGGCCCGCCGAACGTCGACTTTTAGATTAAATACTCTATTTAAGACTACCTCCTTAATAGCGGAATATATAGTTTATCTACGTAAGGCAATAAAGAAAGCATTTACTTATAAGGATAACTCGGTATATTCTATACCCTCCTTAATAGATAATATTTATACGCTAGTATTTATATTGCGATTAAACTTACTTCTATTTAATTCTATCTAATAGCTCTTAATATATATATATATATAGTAATACGTCTATACTACTATCTAGTAACTTACTACTTATAACTACTGCCTAAATATATCTTAGTTTATATCTTATATTAAGTTAATACTCCCTTAGAGCTATTAGACTTTAACTATAACGCTATTTATAGCGTATAGGTCTAATTCTAATCCTCCTCTTATTCCTCTTAAAAGCCTCCCTAAGTAGAGGCTTAGTTATCCTATCTACTAGTATATTCTCCCCTAAAACCTAGTAGACTTAGATTCTCCCTTCCTTAACCTTATTAACGACGTAATAAAATACTATATTAATATACTTAATTTTCGACGTATTCGATACTCCTTAGGTTAGCTATATAGCTCCCTTATTATCTCTAAGTAGTAGTAGCACTATTTACTCCCCCTTTCCTTCTAGTTCTATAAGTAGTTAACGACTTAAGAGGGCAGCTTTTATAGCCTCCCCTATCTTAATATACTCTACTTCTATCGTAGATCTTACTACTAATTTTATCTTCTTACTATACGTTATAACGGCGCCTCTATAGACTATAAAGACGAACCCTAGGATACTCTTCCGGTCCCTTAGATTAGTAGCGTAGTCGGTATTAAAGAACGCTTCCCTATCTTATAGGCCTATAGAGCTAACGTACCCTTCGATATTATAGTTAATAGAATAATAGTCGATATCGCTGCCTTTAACTCCTTATATATACTTATTATTTCCGCTATATATAATACCGTGGTAAATAGTCCTACTAATATAACCTAATATTTATAGTAAAGCCTTTTAGTAGTTCTAGTATACCTCTACTATAAAAGATACTATTTTATTAACTACGAATATAATATCGAACCTCGTATTATATAGCTAAATTAGCTTTCCGAGCAATTCTATATATTTTAACTATTCGTTATAGTTTAGAGGCTATCCCGGTTCTTTAACGAGCTTCCGTATAGCTCTAGGTTCTATAAGGGTTACGTGCTTTATTAAGTCATCGTAGAGAAATTCTACTACGATTTCCTTTATAAATTATAATTAATTAATTATTAGCTATCCTTTATGCCTTTAAATCCGAATTTCGAGAATATTCTCTACTTCTCTAAGGTCTTTTATCTTAAATCTTCCCTTTAGCCTTTCCTTAACCCGTTTAATAGTATCCTTATCTCCCCCTATAATTATAAAGTTATCTACGTATACGCTAATAATTACCCCTAACTCTATATATCTAAATATTATCGGGTTTACTATTATCGGTAAGAAACTAATCTCCTTAAGATGTTCTAATATTAGTAAATACTATATCCTTATAGCTTACTTTAATCCGTATAAACTCTTTAGGATCTAAACGTATTTCCTAAAATATTACTAGAGCTTAGTTAGCACTTTTATAAAGATCCTTTCCTTTAGGTCTACTATAAGGAACGCAGCTATAGTATCTATTTAGTATACCTTCTAGCCTTTCTTTGCCGCTAAAGCTAGAATAATCCTTATTATATCAAGCCGGATTATAGGTATAAAGGTTTCCTCGTAATTAATCCTATGTTTTTATATAAACCCTCTCGCGACTAGATATACTTTATACTATAGTATCTTCCCTTCTTTATCTTTCTTATAATTAAATATAAGCTTAGTATTAACTACTTCTTCTCCGTACGTATTAACTTCGTTAATTTCCTCTAAAAATATCTATCGTTAAATAAGATTCTAAACTTCCTTATCTATAGCTCCTACCTATTAATCCTTCTTACTACCTTCTATCGCCTATCGGAAGGTAAGCTTTTTTAGGTTAAAGTTATATAGGTCTATATTAGGCTAGAGAAGCGTCCTTACTACTATAGCTCTTTCCTTCCTACTACTCTCCCCTCGCTTCTTTAGACGTTCTACTATACGCTATTCTTCTCTTTGCCGCCGTTTTAGCTCTACTCGCTACTTCTCTACTCTTTTAAGTACTATAGCCTCTTATCGAATCTAGGATCTTATTTTTAGTAGACTCCTTTTAGGAGAGGTTATATCCGCCTCCCTTATATTAATAATAATTATATCTCCTTTAAGCTCTTCCTCTAAATCTATAGTATCTTAGCCGGTTAGGTTCCTATCCGCTACTTCTCCGGTATCCTCCCTAGCTTCTATAGCTTCCTAGTCTATAGTCCTATCCCTAACCAAATCTTCGGTATTAAAGTTATTATTAGTAAGCTCCCCTTACTCCCTTTTCTCTTCCTTCTTATCGTTATACTATAATTATAATTCTTAGCTAATTTTATTATCTATATACTTACTCTTATCGAATTCTATAAATCGAACCTTATAAACCTTCTTATTAGCTAGGTTCTAGACTAGATAGATTTTATCTATCTCCTCTTTATATCTAATAAAAACTCCTTACTATACTCTTTTTAAAAGCTTTATTCTCTTTTCTTTAGGAATAAATACCTAGGTAGGATATCTAAATACTCTTAAGTGCCTTAATCTTAGCTTCTCTTTATACTATAACTCCTATAGGCTTTTAGCTATTCCCTTAATAACTCCCTTATTTCTTAGATAGGCCGCTATTACGTTCGAAAACTCCTAGTATACTACTAAGAGGTCTATTTTATAACGTATAGTAGGACCCCTCTTTAATATAGTTCTTATACTCCTCTTAGAGATACTATTCCCCTCTAGGTAGTAGCTTACTATTAGTTCGGTCCGAATAGCTCTCCTTATATAAAATACCTTTATTACCTCGTTTAGAAACTCCTTTCCGCGATTAAAGCGTATCGCCTTAACCTTTTCGCCTTTTCCGTACTCGCGATACTCTACCTCTATAATAACTACCTAGGCTTTAATCTTATTAGTAATTCTCGTTTTATCTCTAGAGAAATAAACCTAAACTCGCCTAGTAGCTTAATCGGTAATTATTAGTATATACTTTATTCCTTAAAGTAATAGCTTAACTAGTCCTTAAAGATCTATATAGACTCTCTTTAGCTTTTCTATTACTATAGATATTAGCTCCCTTAAGACCTTTCTTATTATTTTAGCCTCGGTATAGCTTAAGTAAAATAACGGGTAGAATAAGTTATCTTTAAGATTATCTATTATAGCGTTTAGTTTGCCCTCTATATACTTTCTAGGGTATCCTAGCCTAGTATATAGTAGTCTTTTAAGTATCTTTAAGATTAACTTTAGCGCTACCCTATTATCGCTATCCTTTTCTTAGATTATATAGGCTTAGTGCCCTCTTATCTAGCTTAAGCGCTATACCTTTTTATATCTATAGCTAAATAGCACCTCCTCTTAATTTCTTATTACTATAACTATCTTCCCCGGAGAGTCTATAATAATATATACTCCCCTATCTTTTAGTTTACCGACTAATAGTAGGCTGCTCGTCGCCTCTAAGATATAGTATACCCTACGTACTATTATCGACCTTACTCTTCCTTTCTATAAGACGTAAAAGATCCTTATATCTCCTTTCCCTCTTAAACGAACCTCGGAGCCGTCTATAATCTTAATACTTATCTTTATAAGGGATAACTTTAAGATAAATTAGTCTTCCCTTAGGGTAATATAGACGGAAGTATAGCTATCGAGATACTATTATAGAGGGGCTATTACTTTTATATTCGGAAGTAAGTAGGTAGATCTCTTAGATTTACTACTACTATCTTTAAGGATCTTAACCGCGTTTACCTTTTCTTTATTATTTATAGCCTCTCTCGCCTTTACTTTTTTAGAGGCTAGCTAGGTCTTCCCTACTTTAGTTTAGTGCTAAATTATATAATTATACTTAAAATATATACCGCTATAAGACTAGCACCCCCCTACCTTCTTTAGATACTCCTCCTTACTATTATCGCCGCTATCTTATACTTTAGACCTATTATTCTATTTATTCTATATACTACGGCTATAACCCGCGAATTATATAGTTTCTCTCTTAATTATAGTATCAACGAGTTTTAACTCTTTACTTTCTAAAGAGCTCTATACCTTTTTTATTATTAACGTCTCTATCGAGGCGTTTAAGATCTCGACTATAGTATTAAAAGCGCTGTCTATACTTATTTATAAGAAGCAAATTAATAGCTATTTATAGATAATAATATCCTTATCTTAGCTATTAATCTAAGCTCGAAGTTACTTTAGGTCGTCGACCTTCTCCTATATAGTTCTATTTATCTACGTACTAACGTTATATAGTATTCGGATTAGCTATCGAAGGCGCGCTTTATTTAATATCGTATATCGCTTAATAAGGGACTAATAAATTACTTATAGATCGGTAAGATAGTTAACTAAGTTCTTATAGATCTAGTTAATACTCTATTATATTTTTATTCTTACGAGAGAGACATTTTTAATATCCGTAGTACTCTCTCTTAGTATTAATAAACCTAACGATTCCGCTACTGCCTTACCGGTAATATAGCTTATAAGATCGTTACTTAATAAGCTATCTTTAAGATCTATCTTCTAGCTATTAAAGGAGTCTCTTCTATTAAGGATAGTTCCTTTATAGTCTTTCTTACCTATAGTGCTAGGTCTTTACTATTAACTATCGATTCTTAACGAAAAAGTATTCTTATATACCGAGTTTAATCGTATAGTAGAAGCATAATAAAAGCAACCGGGTATATAACCTATTACGATTAAACTTACTTCTATTTAATTCTATCTAATAGCTCTTAATATATATATATATATAGTAGCACGTCCGTACTACTATCTAGTAACTTACTACTTATAACTACTGCCTAAATATATCTTAGTCTATATCTTATATTAAGTTAATAATTTAAGCTAGCATACGACTCTATTAAATTTTATAGCGACGGTAGGAAGGTAAGATATCGAGCGCTAGATATATATACGATCGGACTCGAAAGAGTAGCAGCCTAAAAATTATAGCCGTTTAATATAAAAGTCGTTAGAGATAAAGGTAGAATAGTTATACTACCGTCTAAGAGGAGAGGAGCTACGACTAATCTAGATCCTAATAGCGATATAATAACGATATTAGTATACGTATACTTATAGAGTTTTTAGTCTTATACTAATAGACGTCGCTAGCCTATAAAAGATCGAGATATAGCCCGTAAATAGGGTTTACCTTCGGATATCGAATTAGAGTAAATATTATATAATACCTACTAACTCTAGTCGTAGCGGCTATTATTCCCCTTCTTACTACGCGGACTTCGCCTTATATTAGGGTCGAGAACCCTAAGCGTAACCCGTTTCGCTATTAACCCCTTCCCTCGACTTAATAAAGGACGTTTCGGGGCCCGGTTACCGTTAATTATAATAGTTATCTTATTCTTAATATCTTCGAGAATACCTAAATTAGTAGAGGAATAATCCCCGTCTATTAGTATCGTCGACCTACCTATAGATACGAACGACGGTTCGCTAACGCGATAGGTATTGCTAGGGTTCGTAGATAGGAAGAGCACGAAGCTAACGTATCTCTTACCTAGGTAATAACTTACTTTAGCGAGGAAGCGTACTCTTCTCGCTCCTACGCGAATAATACTCTTTATTCTTAATTAGGAGTTATTAGAGTCTCTACTATAATAGATACCCTCCTCTTTATACTTATTTATTACGTCGCTCGCTATTCGGTAGTAAGATGAGCTTATCTTTCTAATAACGCTCTTTATATTAGAACTTAAGCTATAGCTATAGTTCCTAGCCTATAGCCTCTAGGCTAGTTCGTTACTACGTATAACTTAATTTCGTTAAACTCTTTAAATAGCTTATCGGAATAGTCCTTTATCTAAGTCGATTTTATAAACTTCGATAAATCTTCGGCTAAATAGATATTCGTATACTCTACCGATATTAATATCTACTCCCCCTTCTAGGTAAATATCTATATAGAGAGTTTCGGCCTTATTATCTAATATACCGAATTAATAACACTATCTCCCTAGAGGATAAGGCGGTTATAAAATATATATAATGCCGTTCTAGCCTAGGGCTTCCGAAGACTAGCAGCGGTATCCTATAGGAAAGGTACTATTTGCGTTAGATTAGGGTTATAGACGTTATAGCACTCCTACGAGCTAGGAGCCGGTAACCTCGACGCTAGGTCTAATAGGCTCTCCTATAGCTAATCTATTAGGATTTAGCGGAGATATATAGATCGATTAATAAGATTAAATAGTGCTAGGGTATCGTTATATAGGTCTGCTCGGCGTTCCCTCTCCGTTTTACGTTTATATTTATCTCTAGGCGTATTATTTTTAATAGCGTCTATAGCAACGTCCGATTTATTATCTAGGATATTACTATCTACTCCTAGATCTATAAAGTGCGACTAAGCTAACCGACTTATAATAGAACGCCGTCTTAAAGACGATAGCGTCTAAGTATTATATAATAACGCTAGTCTTTTTAGTAGGAACCTATCGCCTATAGCCTAGCTTTCTACTAAGAAGACAGCCTCTCCTTTAATGCCTATTATCCTAGCTATATAGCTAAAGCGTTAAATAAGGACGTATAAGAGTCGTTCTAAAGGGAAGCCGTACTAGATAACTCGTATAATATCCGAGAGATCTACTCCGGTCCCTAGGGATTCTATAGCTACTATAATTCGGATCTTAGAATCCAGCTTAGAAAACTCCTTATATATAGCATTCTTATTATTAAGGGTGGTATATGCGTGGTAGACCTAGATAATCTATTTATAGTTACGGGCTCCTAAGGACCTAGCTAATAGTTTTTATAGCTACTTACGTAGATATTCTATATATTATTAGATATTACGCTAGGAGTCTATAAAGATTATAGTCTTCGGAATACGCTCTAGCGTTAGTAAGTCGTTTATAGTAGCGTCCTATAAAATAAAGAAGAGGCTTATAAATCTCTTTATTATTTATAGCGGGATCGTCTTAATAATTAACTTAATCTTTAGCCTATCGACGGACGATCGAAAAAACTTATAGCTGGCCTAGAAGCCTATTATTTTCCTCGCGGTCTTTAATATCGTCCGGTCTAGGGTAGTAGAATAGCTAAACTAAGGAACACCGCCTCCTAGCCTACGCTAAAGAAGAGAGAGTTATACGTACTATAGATAGATACTACTCCCCTAGAGGGCTACTAAATAGAGCTTATCTATAGCGATAACGTAGACCTATTTCTTAAAACTCGGGCTACTTACTATCGATCGGAACCACCCGGCTACGATCTCTAGGCCTATAATAAGATAAGTATATACACCCGTCTTAATCTCCTAGGCTAGCGTATCGGTCTTATCGGTCCTACCGTTAATAAACGCGTATCTCGCGCTAGGGAGCCCTTAGATTTTAATATATTACTCTTATTTAATTCGATCTAAAGGGACGATAATAAGGCCTATCCTACTATAACGAAACAACGGCACTACTTAGAATACAATACTCTTGCTAAAAGATATCTTAGCTGCTAGCAGAAGGTCCTCTCTTCTAAATACTAAATACTATATAGTATCTACCTACTTCTAACGGGGCTCGAATAGATAGAGATAGCGTTCTAGGCCTACCCGGATAATGCCCTTCTATACCTCCTCTAACGCGTCTCTTGCCCTTTCGACCAGTAGTTATATAGCTATTATGCTAGTAGTGCTATTAGCATCGTAAACGAGATCTCTTACGACATCCGCTGTCTCTCGTTGCAACCTTCGAAAGCTCGCCCTACTTCGCATAGTATGACGTAAAACGCGCTTAATAATAAGATAGTAGCGTGAATTTAGACCTAGAACGGGTTTATATAGTATCCGACGCGTGTTTTCTTAGTTTATTCGATAGTAAACCTAGCAAGGATAGCTAGATAACTATTCCGACGCGATCTAGCTTACTATAAATTAGCTTTTTCTATAAGATATAACTATAGGGATATAAAACGGCTTATATGCCTAGATAGAGCATACTTTAATATATAATTAATTGAAGTTTAGGATATATACGATTTAGTTTAATATAGTTATTAATAGATTATGATTTTAGTAAACCCGTAGAGATGCATATAAAGCATATATAAAATTTCCGCAGAGCAGTGTAAGCGTTTAATAGAATCCTTAGGCCTTTTACTAGAGGAGTAGTCTAGGTAACGTGACCTTTTCTAAAAATGGCTAGTCTCCTCTTGCAAATGGCCTGAGCGCTGCTGAGGTAAGGTTCTGCGCTGGCGGCTCTACGCTGGCGCGCAGGGTCGTGATAGGGTCGATGCAGGGGTGAAGTCTACGCGAGATTGGCTGGCTGGCTCGTGACAAGCAACACTGAATCGGTCTTCCTTTAAAAGGGAAGGAAATGTCTAGACATGCCTAGAATAATTACTCAGCTGCCTAAGATAAATTCCTAGACCTAAGACTAGTTGTCTAGAATATTACTCTGCTGCCTAGAGGGATCGAACGAATAATCAGAGGAAAGAAAGGGAGGAGTTTTCTATATAAAGGGACTTATGTCTACTAGATATCCTTTTCTTAAGCAAGCTCTCTAGCTACTCTCTAAGCAATACAACTACTAAGATCACTTCTTTACCTATCTTCCTACCTATCTTCCTATCCGTCGTACGGACACTAAGTTATCTTAGTGAAAAGTGTCGGCAACTAAGTGATTTACCGGTGATCTGCCGGATCCCGTGACCCGCCGCATTTACCGGCCTTATAGGGACCTCCCTCCGGGCGAAATAAATCCTACCTACCGTCTTCTCTGGAAAAAATAGGTAACACTGAAACCCAAAAATACCTCAAGTGCGATATCCTAGTAATTAAAGGTGAACGGATAAACGCACATTCCAACATTTCAGACAGGCGATATTCGATTGATTTGACGCTGTGGCGGCGAGTGACCACCGCCCATTCACCACTACTACAACACGACCGCTTCTACGGGACTAGCGATATTTGGGGGGCACGGGCGGCTGCAAATATGTGGTCGTTTAAGACGCTGTTGGGCCTCCTAATAAGCGCTTTCTACAACCAGCTCGTGCGGGCCGTGAACTCACACTTTGACTGCGCGGGAGCTTACGCTGCCGGCGCACTAACCCAATTTTGCTATGACATCGGGTGCAGGCAGGTTGTCGTGGGGGGCCCTAACACCAGCTCAATGGACCTCAAGACATATTGGACTGGCAAACCGATCAGTGGAGCCATCCACCCTTGGATGACAAACATCGTTCACTGCAATCTATGCCTTTGGCCAGGGGCGGCGAGCCGGGCCATCGCGATAAGCCCCGGATGGTTGTGGAGCGGGGGAACCGGACCGGGACAGGCGTCCATGTGCGTGTTCGTGGGGGAAGAGGCAGCGGCGAATGAGGGCAGGTGACGTCCGAGGTGGACCCGTGGTGGCCCGAGCCCGAAAACGGGCGTCCAGCTGGCAACGTAGCGGGCAGGATAGAGTCGTGGCTGACCAATAGTCGACCCGGAACTGCTTACGAATACGAACAGTTTAAAAAAAAAAGGCAAAAATGTCTGATCATTTTTACGATAGAGCGCACATCGCAGGAGGGTATCACGTGCGTCAGCAGGAACAACGTTTACCCGACACGCACACAACCTATCAAACCTCACAGCATGGTCTAGACGAGGGGAAGGCTCGCCAGCCGCGGCTCGCGCAAAGAGGCCTTTCGGAACGAAGCAGGCGACAGGAGAAGGGACAGGAGAAGCGAGGTCCAGAGGCGGCGAGAGATAGAGGTATTGTATAAGTGAAATCGAGACCGAGTGTCAGAGAGGCGGCCTAGACCGCTGCGGGGAGATTTGCTTTGCAAAGGCGCAAAGGGTGTGACGAGAAGGCAGGTTAAGAAGATACCCGTTGATCTTGGTGTGGGGCCACAGCAGCCCAACTAAGTGTCTTCGCCACTTAGTTGGCCCAAAAAATCCGGCACAGCCCAAAAAATCCGGCACAGCAGCCCACCTCCAAAACGTCAACCCTATGCATCTCAACCGCGTTTTCTCGCGCAACTTGACTTTATTTACGTATCTTTTTGCCGGAATACATTATGACAGATAACATGGCTACCCTGGAGGCAGCAAAGCCGTTCTGGCGTCTCGTCGCGACCCCAGAGCCGATGTTCGTCGCTCAACAACACCAAAAGAACGCCTCTTTCCGTGCGAGATGCGGCCATCCGTTACAATGTGAAGAGCTCATCCGTACAGAGAGCCATTAATTTCATAAGAAACCCCTTTTCCCGTGCTCCAGGGCGTCCATTGGCGCTGACGGAGGACGAAGACGACGCCCTGGTTGCGTATGTACAGTGGATGGAACGCACCGGCATGCCCGCCACGAGAGAGCAACTTGAAGCTGTTGCAAATGCAATAAGAATGCGTCGAGATCCCAATGCCCGCCCGGTCTCGTCAAGTTGGCTTGACAATTGGCGTGGAAGTCATCCTGCGATCGCGAAGACGTATCTCAAAGCAGTTGAACGAGCCCGGAAGTCCTTTGAAGCCCACGGGGTAGAAGAAGTCGAATTTTTCTACTCAAAGCTTCGAGAAATCATCACCAGCTACCGTATTGGCAGTTCAGAGATCTGGAATGAAGACGAGGCCGGAATACGCATTGGGTGCCTGCGAGAACGCATCAGTCTTCCACCCTGGCTTGTTTTCCAACATTACCCTACCACCAACTGGGCCGGCATCGACATCATGACAGGCGTACGGTTTGCCCAGTCGCCAACTGGCTTTTCCAACGCAGAGATACACCTTGAGTGGGCAAGGCATTTCAACTGCTGGTCTTGGGCATCGTCAGCGCAAGCAAAACAGTCAGGAAATTCGCTGGAAGAGTGGTTCGGCTGTGACGAGCATCTTCGGCGCCCCAACATGGGGATGAGTCGCGTGGAGGCGCCGCCAAACCAACGGCCTGACGACGAGAAGATCTACCGATTGCTTGTTGTGGATGGCTTTACAGGGCATACCACCCTTGACTTTGCTGAGTATTGTATCAAGTTTGATATCATCATTGCTATTTTCCCTCCACATTCCACCCACCTCATGCAGCCGCTTGATGTTGGGGTATTCCAGCCACTAAAGTCAGCACATCAGAAAGCGCTTCGGAAGTCGCTCGCAGAAGGCAACATATCATTTTCGCGGGTCAACTTCCTCACAGCTTTTCAGGACGTATATGAGGCTGGCTTCACGCGGCATAACATTATGGCGGCATTTGAAAAAACAGGCCTCTTTCCTGTCGACCCAGCGCCGGTGATCACCAAGATCCTCCACGAGCAGCTACGACAACAGCAGCCGATCAATCCTGCATACGCCTCGCTCCTACCCTCGGAGACGCGTTTCAAGTCGCCGCGGATGCCCTCAATGATATCCGGCAACGGTATGGGCCCCTCATGAGCTCGCCATCACGAGAAAACTTGCGGGTTCTTGCGAAAGTGAACACCGAGTCTATCGCGATGGCGTCACATTCCCAGGGCATAGTCAGCGATAAGAATAGCCGAACCCAGGCGTATGCGAATCGAATGAAGAGAGGCAAGATTGTCAGGCCGCGCGGAGAGTTTATCACGAGCTCCAGCATGGCCGACATCACCCGGGAGTATGAGGAGCTCCAGGCAAAGCAAACCCGGCTTCAAACGCGCCAGGAGATAAGGATGCATCTTAAACGAGTTCGTGGAGAGATGCAGAAGATCCGAGAAGACTATAAAGTCGGGAAGAAGCAGTTAGTCAATGGCAGAGTCAAGACATTGAACTTTAAGCCCTGGCTAGAGTTTACGGGACGAGACGTTGAGTTCTACACTCTGGAGCAAAGTTGCGATACCCTCATGCGGGAGCTCAAAGAGCCATCCAAGGAATCCTTTTCTATGATACCACGAAGAGAAATAACTCCGCCAGAGATGTCAGGGCGCGCAGCGACCCGACCTCGCCCACTTACAGATATGTCGTCGTTGCCCGGCAGTGACGATACCGTCTATTTCACAGGCCTCGATCTTGACAAACATAGTGAGGATGGCGCCGACGATGAAGACGAGGACAATTTACTCGACACGCAAGAGAATATACCCTCATCGCCGCCGTTAGCAGCGGTTGAAGCGGTAGTCGATACACCATGCCCTCGACCGCGCACCCGATCGTCCAACAAGATACAGCAGACGCTCCAGGAACACAGGTATGGATAAAATAGCTCTCAGAGACGCACAACAGGCGAAATTACTACATAATACGTCTATTTGGACTCACAAACGCGGTCTTCCTATCTCTTCGACTGGAAGGCGGCAGCTCCTAAATAGGCCCAAAGACGTGATTTTTTCACTTTTCGTTGTTACTTGCGTCTTTAGGTGATCCGCAGCTATTGATCACATGTATATTTTAGCTATTTGAAGTCGCATTGACGGCACCATGAAGCGAAGCGTAGAATTTCCCTTGATTTTGCACCCCAAATTGAGGACCCTGCTGTGCCGGATTTTTTGGGCTGTGCCGGATTTTTTGGGCCAACTAAGTGGCGAAGACACTTAGTTGGGCTGCTGTGGCCCCACACCAAGATCAACGGGTAGATGTGGGTGGGCAATGCAGGTCTGGGCGAGTAGAAGGCTCATGGGATTTACAGGTGCTAGAACTCATAGGTTTCAACTCACTAGGTAAGGAGTTCTCAGCAAGCTGAGAGCGCGGGCGGAAGGATAAGGGCAGGCACAATTGAGTCTAAACGATGATGCATGTTTTCTATCTATCTATGCGACATTAAGGGGGTATTTATACGAATAGATACTAATCTAGGACCCGTGGTGGCCCTAAATTAGTGCCAATTCCCGTATATCCCGATTAGGGCAATGTTCCTCTACTATATCGATACCTAACTTAAGTCCTTATATCTAACCTACCTCTTTTACCGGAGTTTATACGTATGCGGATTAGACCGTTAGTCTGCTCCCTCTAACACACCCTCTTTGCCTTAGTCTTACTAGGTAAGTGAGGCAAATAAGTAAAAGAGATAGGCGAATTATCTAATCTTATTAAATGTCTAGCGAGTGAGGCTATTACCGTTAAGGGAGATACTCTTTATAATATCTTCCTTAGTATTATAACTAGGAGCATTTTAATAAGTTAATACTAGCAAAATAATAGGTCTATCCCGGGCCTAGGTAATGCTCGGAGAGCATCTATATCCCTCTCTAGGTAGTGATACTATCGAAACTATCCTCCGGCTTATCGGCTTTAATTAATACCACCGGTCTCCCTTGCATCCCTAGCTACTTAACAAAAGCTTCGTGCTTTTGCTAGGGGAGGGCCTTTATCATTCTATTAGCGGGATTCTCCGTAGACTTAATCTATATAATCTAGAGTCTTTCTTCCTAAACCTCCTATCGGAGCTAGTAACGATAGATATCGATATACTTAAGGTTCGTCTTAAGCTTCGCGCTTAGTTTAGTTAGGAGCCTAATAGTCTGTAGGTTATCGCGCTATAGCTTATTAGTGCCTTCTACCTTAATATTAAGCTCTTTAATTAGCCGGGAAAATTGCATTTGCTCCTTCGCCGCGCTTAATAGGGCTAGCAATTCGGCCTCTATAGACGACGTCGTTATAGTCGCTTATTTCGTAGCCTTCCAGTTAACGGGTCCGCCTAGAAATAAGAAGACATAACCCTATAAGGATTTTCGAGTCTCCGGGTTGTCTGCAAAGGATAAATCAGAAGCGCAGAGGAACCTACGTTCAGCTTCTTTAACTAAGAAGTAGATGCAGCGATCTCTCGTATAATAGAGGTATGCTAGGCATCTCCTAGCCTCTCTCCTATGCTTCGGGCCCGGGTTATAGCTAAATTATGCTAGTTTTCTAACCGGGAACGCACCGTCGGGTCTAGTATAAATCGCTAGGTAAAGAATTAAGCTAATTAGAGAGAGATATTAATAAACCTCGTCCCTAGTAGCCGTCTTCTCGTATAGCTTAAGCTCTTCGGTCGTTATCGGGATCTAGGGCACGCTAAGGATCTAATTATCGTCCTTAATATAGAATTTCTTAGCTATCTTCGAGAGATATAAGGCTTAAGAGAGCTAAAGCTTCTTCTAGGCCCTATCCTTAATAACTTTAATCCCTAGGAACCAGCGAAGTTCCCCTATATAGTTAATAGTATATTCCTTTATAATAGCAGCGTAAAGTTCTTCCTATTCGGCCTTCTTTTCTTTTAGATATATTATCACGATGTTATCTATAAAGAAGAAGATAATAACTCCTTTATAAGTCATCACGCAGGCATCTTCGATAAGTTGTTAAGCGCCTAGCTTCTTAAAGAAGCCTAAGAGCTCCTTAAACCATAGCCTTAGAGCGATTCGAAGCCCGTATAGTCCCTTAAGAAGCTTTAAGCATAGCCCAGGCTCAAGGTAGCCTAGTGGCATCTAACAATAGATAGCATGCTTAAGCTTATTATATAGAAACGCTGTTTTTACATCGTACTATTCTGTTTTAAGGTCTTCGAGACAGCAGAGGGCCATTAACACTCTAAAGGTTCTTACTCGTAGTATAGCCGCGTATATATCCTCGTTATCTTCCGGCTACTAGTCTCTACGGACTATAAGTCGGGCTTTAAAGCGAGTAATATAGCCCTACTAATCTAGTTTATATGCATATACCTATCGTAAAGGGATTATAAAGTAACCGGCTTCTTTAACTATCTTTCTAGCCACCTTAGTCCACGTTTCGAGCTTTATCTGGTCCTCTATTTTACGCCCTATCCCTATTATCTATTAGGGGGCGTATTCCGAAGCTATCGCGGCTTTAAAGGAGGTTAGTATAGGAGGTATATCCTTAACGTAAAGCCTATACTTCGAGGCATTAGCAATAATATTATTAATAAAGGCCTTCTTCGGCTTCCTCTATCTCTTGCCCTTAAGCACATTAGCGGGGTTTATCCCCTAAGACTTATCCCTCGCCTTACGGGGTCGTTTTTCGGGTTATAATTGTGACTCTAGGGTCGGGCTCTCCCTACCCCCTAGAGACAGCTCCTCGAATTCTAACTATTATAGCTCTTCGAGCGCACCACCCCCCGGATCGATAGGTGGCTCATTTAATCCGTCTAGGATCGGCGTGCCTAGTAATACCTAAGGCTCCCGGTCGTTCCGCGTAGGGCTCGAGATAATGTTTAAGTTTTCCACCTCCGGGTCCTTACTCCCGTAGTAGGTGACCTCCTACAGGGTCACGCTAGTAGTAATAGAGCTTAGTAGGGAGGGCGAGGTTTCTTCCTCCACCCTACTATTTAAAGTGCTTAGAGGCGAAATATAGGCACTATCCGTTATAGTCCTTATCGAAGTCTTTAAATTCGGTGCTTCTTATATCGCCTCGTCTATAGAGGGTGCCGCAATTAACTCCGAGGTATACGGCGTCATACCGTTATCTGTCTTATTATCGGAGTAACTACGCACTCCTGCTTCCTCTATATCTTCGTCGTTAGGGACGTCTATCGCTACTATTTAACGAAGAACATCGTATATATAGACCTAGACGACTTCCGCGTCCTCTTCCCTCTTCGGATCGTATATTATTAACTCATCAAATTATATATTCGCCGAGACCATTAGTTTAGTCTAGCGGATCGAGGGTATCTACACGATATATTAATAGGTCGATCTATAGCCTACTAGGTAACCGATATAAGCTCTCTGCTCGAGCGGGGACTACGTCTTATATAATTTTATATGCTCTAACGCAGTAATTATCATTAGGTAGGCTATATAGCCGAAGACACGTAGGTGATTTATGCTCGGCTAGACTCGCTTAATATAGCCGTATAAAGGGTTATGGTCCCTTATATAGGTCTACTATCGTTCGTGTAGGCTTCTCTAGCTATAATCAGATCCTCTAAGTGGCGTACGGTTAAGTAAATACACTGCTATACGGTAGGTTTCGGTCCAGAGCTCCTCCGGGATGCGGGAGTCCAGGTTCATAAGCCGGGCCCTTTCTTTAACCACGGCCCCGGACCTTTCTACATGCCTATTCTATATAGGCGTGGATGGAGCTGACTAGAAGACCCGAATGCCTAATCCTTCGATGAATTTAACTAGCTCCTTTATTAAAAGGGCTTTTTCTCCGTTAGTAGCTAGGTTAATCAGTTTTATCCCGTACTAGGTTTCTAGCATTAATATTAGCTTCTTAAAGGCATCTCGGACCTCGGTTTTGCTCTTTAATGCGTAATAAAACCGCATCCTAGTCGTTATACATATAAAGAGCGCAAAGTACTTTTCACCCCCGAATTCGGCCACCGGGCCTAGGTGTAAGTCGAAGCTAAATTAAGCTCCGGCCCCTCTAGGTCGTAAAGTAGGCTCCTCATAGGAGACCAGCCTCTTTGCCTTGCCTATTGCGCAGACCTCGCATTCACACGTAGCCGGTCCTTCTATCTTAGTTAGGTGGCTAAGGGGTTCTGGCCCCGGATGTCCTAGCCGTCTATGCCAAAGGTCTGCTTGCCCACCTATTAGTGGCTTAGGAGCCCTGCTTATGACAAAGACGCTGTGTTAGGGCCGCTTTAAGAGGCTTGCAATAACGTATTGGTCTTTAATTTCTTGCAGACTAACCAGAGTGCGCCCTATAGGCTTATAGTAGAGTGTGCCGTTAACCTGGTTCTAATAGATCTTCGCAACAATCCCCTAACGAGCTAAGAACACACTTGTTAGCATCTCTAGGATATAGTAGCTGCTCTCAAGCTTCAAATTAATCCCGTTTTTCACTAGGATAACGACCATGCCTACCCCCTTAACTTAGAGGGAGTTTTCTCCTGCCCGGACTTCTTCTAACGATCCCTAGGTAAAGGTATCCTCATAGAACCATCGTAGGTCGTTAAAGACATATACGCTAGCCCCTAAATTATAGATTGCCTTGTCCTCGAGAGAGTCTTTACTCGTATTAGTGCTATATACGTAGGACACTATATTAGCCTATTTGCTCGAGTTATTATTATTCTACGGGACTATAATGTCTTTAGCTTTTAGCTTCTACTCTATGGCTTTAGTCTTATCTAAGGGGTTCTCCTTAAGGTGCTAGTTAATGGCCTCCTTAAGGTGGTCCCTAGGAATCCATCCTTCGGGGGGGTCTTTCTAGAACATCGCTCTAAAGGTCCAGCAGCTTTCCCACCACTTATCCTTTTTAACCCAGTATTACTTACATGCCGGGCACTTATATAACCCCTCTAGGCCGTTCCTAGTCCTCTAATTAGATGAGCTTAGAGCGTTGTTTGCGTTGTTGACCCCTAGGGTCTTCTAAGGTTTCTCTTTCTTCCTAAATCCAACCTCCCTTTTAAAGTCGGCAATCAGGGTGCGTAAAGGGGTTGCTAGGAGTCCTGTTCTCTCTAGGAGTGCGTCCAGCAGCCTAATCGTTATGGGCCAGCTAGGGTCCTATTCTTCGGTCCCTTTAAGGAAGTCCTAGCGAATCTTTATATTATTAATAGTCGAGACCGCTAGGTCTCTTAAATCCAGGATAACTTAGTCTAGCTGCTCTACCTAAGCCTTCTAGTCCCGGGTTCCTTTCTTATTAATGATTTAATAATACCTTTCATCGATAAGGTTCTTTTCTTCCTCCGCTAAGGGGAGAACCTTCTATTTAAGTTCTTTAATCTTATCCCGGGGCGTCAGCTATATCAGGGTCTCGCCCTAGAGCCCCTTACTAATAGACTTCTTAATCACCTCCTCAATCTACATCATGGCTTTTTCTCTAGCCTTAAAGCGGTCCAATTAATCCTAGAAGGTCTTCTCTTTATACCTAAAGAGGTCCTTAGCATCTTAAAGCTTCTTATTAAAGTCTTCCCTTACTGCCTTATACTTATTTTCTTCGTTGGGAAAGCTTCCTCGGTGGGGCCTCTGCCCTACCTTCTCGAGTAGCTCTTCCTAGCTAGGCCTTAGGGGCTCCTCGAGCACCACGGTACCTTCTAGGTTAACGTACTCCCAGATATGGTGCGTTTAAGCCCATGATTTAATACCCCTAATCTATAGGGTCTAGTCAAGGCTTTCCTTAAGTGTGGTGATATACACCTCCCCCTTCTAATATTAGGGGCCTAGTATTATCGTGTGTTTTACCTCCTGCGAGGGATGCACGCGTTACGTTGACTCTGCGTAGTTATAGGTGTTGCCCCTAAATTTTGCTCTCTTCCTCGCGTTAACCCTAAGGGTGAAGGATATATAGTGCGTTGAGATTCGTAATAGCCTCATAGTTGGTAGAGGAATACGAAGGATAAAGAGCACTGCAAACCGGGCTCATAACTCTCAGCAAGCTAAGAGCGCGGGCGGAAGGATAAGGGCAGGCATAATTAAGTCTAAACGATAATACATGTTTTCTATCTATCTATGCGATATTAAGGGGGTATTTATACGAATAGATACTAATCTAGGACCCGTGGTGGCCCTAAATTAGTGCTAATTCCCGTGTATCCCGATTAGGGCAATGTTCCTCTACTATATCGATACCTAACTTAAGTCCTTATGTCTGACCTGCCTCTTTTACCGGAGTTTATACGTGTGCGGATTAGACCGTTAGTCTGCTCCCTCTGACAGGAGTATATTAAGGAAGTTTGGTTGTATGTGTGAAAGGGGGAACAAGAGGAGAAGGAAATGCCCTATTCGAGTCTCTCGCATTCGAGTTTAAGGATAATGAAACTTGTTCCTAGTCATGTTGTGTTTTTGTGTTAATTGGATCACAGAATATTCTTAGGCGGATGTCGGGCGCGGCCCGGTCGGGACGAGATCGATGTGAGAGGTGTGATAGAGTCGGAGACGGATGCGTCTAGGTAATACAGTTTATCAGCGACAATCAACTAAACGTGAGGGTGGAAGGATTTGTTCATCGCGATGATATAAAATACTGCGCCACACCTTGCACCTTTAGTGTTTAGGGCTGTGGTGCAAGGCGTACAATCAGCCGAAGGCTGCGAGTCTGGCTACTAGTCCAGCAGTCACCGAACTATTAGTATAATATGTTAGTATATATAATCTTACATTCTTCTATGCCTTAGAAAGTGTCGTTCTTGTCGCGGGTAGCATTAAGTAGAGTTACGTAGACCCGTGACCTATCTTATACGGATTCTAGGTGAGAATCTATCGTTTGCGAAGTTGCTGATCCCTTATTTTTATCTTAACTCCTTCCGGCGGCGACGTATAAGTTAGGTGATTGCGGTTAAACGGGGCATCTAGCATTAGACCCTATAGCGTTTTCACACGCGAGACGGCCACGTAGCTTAATCCGGTCTAAAAGTCACGGCAGGAGAGATCCGTCACGATCATGTCTTCGGTGATGCTCTGCGACTTATAAACTATAATGGCGTAGCATACGATTAGGGGAAATTGCGTATAAGTATAGAGCGTGGCTCCGACGAGGAAGTCCCTATCTACTAGCAGAATCGGGACAATCTTCCTACCATCTACGGTGGTTAGGAATACCGGCCCTATATACTTGTTAAACTCCATTATAATCACGCAAGGAGGGTCTTGCATAGGGTTAGCTCTAGGCGCCTAGGCGATATCGTATACTATGCCACGGGCGCCGTTACAGAGGCCAACTAGCTGCCAAAGGTTAGACGTTAGCATTAGACGGGCGCTAATGTACACGGGAATCTGCTTCGCAAGGTTGCCTGCCTTATTGTTAGGAGCAGCAGCAGCGCCGGGGCCAACGTTCCTAGCCATAACCTAGATAATAGGCCGGCCTAGGCGGTCGAGGTGGTAGTAATTATATTCGTTTACCTTATCTTTCGTGGCGTATACTCGTAGGGAATTAACGAACTTAGCAACCTCCTAATCGTCTAGCTTCGCTTAAACATAGCTAGAGAGGAGCTTCTAGGACTCCGTAGATAGTTAAAGTAGCCGTAATTCCTTAAGAGCTAAACGAAACGCTCCTTAATTGTCGCCGCGCTAACGCTAGGCAACCTTTAGGAAAACCGTCTTATCGAAGCGCCGATATACGTTCCTGCCCTTAATCTCTACTCCCTGCACCTCCTTATCGTAATAAAGAGGCTTCTATAGTATAGGGGGAAGCTAAAAGAAGTCGCTAACTAGGAGGATATTAAGACTACTAAAGAACTCCTTATTCCTATTCGGAAACGCCTTATAGAGACGGTTATTAATCTATAATAGCTATCGTAGACCTAGTATGCTCTTCTTATCGACGATCAGGTACTTAACATCCTTTAGCTTCTTCTAGAGCTAAGCTTTGTCGATCGCTAATAGGGGCTTAAAGTCCTTATTAATAGGGAGGTATAGCAGGGAGTGCAAGGTAGTGCCCGATATCTGATTTCCCGCAACGCCCGTGGGCGCGGCACGCTAAACGGGCGTCCCTCTTCCTCCCGAGGCGGCTTAAAGGTGCGCCGAGAGCAAATTAATAAGGTATAATTTGCCCGTGCCACCGCCACCGTCTATATAGAGTAACAACTAGGAATAGGCCTAGGTTAGAAAGTGGCCTATCACCGTATCGTATACTAGGCGCTGCTCCGGATTTAGGGAATCGCGAGCCTCGAGCAGCTAATAATCTATATTAAGGTAAAAGGGGGTTTCGGCTTTACGTTGCTTCTAGAAGTCGCCCTAGAGAATGCCGTCATCGGTATACCGTCTAACGTAGGCAGCCTAGTTATAATTCACGTCGATATCTCGCCGGCCTAGCACGTCGATATCGTCCTCCTCTAGCGGATAGTCAGGCAGTATACGGGCGAGTTTATGCCAGTCTTCCTCTACGATAGGCTCTTCGTACTCCTCCCGCTTAAACTTATCGTCCTCTGCCTATAGCTTATTTGCTCCTACCTCCCCGTAACGGTCGTCCTCGTGGAAATGGTGTCGCTGCCGGCAGCACTGGTACGCCGCCGCAAAGGACTTAAACCGCTGCCCGTCTATAGTAAGCAGCTCCTCCGGAGAACGATGCGGATAGGCTATCATTAACTTAATACGGCAGAAGTCATAAAACTAGGGCGACGCTTCCGCTGACCTATACCGAGGGAAAT